>NC_141628.1:15811464-16411464 GCF_047967505.1 Dipteris shenzhenensis
CGACATGTTGTCCTGGGCCCTAGTGTCTCTATAGAGAGAAAGAGAGAGAGAGAGGGAGAGCAGAAAAGAAAGTGTACTTGCTGGTTAGTTTCGTTCACAATTATTGCTGTCTCTCAGAAGAGCGAGATGGATTTCAAAGAGCGTGAGGGATTCCATAGGGATTATATTGGTATCAGAGCCCTGGCTCACACCCTTCTAAGGCTGTGACGATCCAGGAAAATTTTGAAAAAAAAAAAAAATTCGAGAGCTGTGTGACGCACACAGGAGCTTTGAAGCCATACTAGTTATGCACAGTCTCATTGACGATACTCATATGCCAAGAGAAACAATCGCATGACGAGGATCTCATCGTACGAATAGACATCCAAAGTTGACGTCGAGGCAGAAGCGTGAAATCACAAGGAGGTTGGATGCTACTCGACACGCGTGAATTGATGAGACCTATAGTGGGCGCTATGTATTTGCGCAGGTCTAAGATCTGATAGAGCAAAGTTTTGCAATTTGGCGACGTAAGGCTTGCCAAGATCATAACCAAGGAATGACGGAATTCACGATACTCGACCCAGCAGAAAATAGCAGACGAATTCCATACGCACATACACGTCGGATGGAAGCCTTGCGAGATCATTGTGCTAAACAAAATCGACCGGGCATTTAGAACTATGCTGATCTACGCAGGGCTGTAGGCGATGGCGTGATGGCATTTGCACGGGAATCTGAGCTTTCTTTTTTTTAATCTGACGTGGCGACTGCTGACGCAGAGCTGACGTGGCCCCTGACGCAGCTCACGTGGCAGTTAGCCCATACCTCCTGATGTGGCGCTGACAGATCTGACACGTGGCAGATAACTGCACGTTGCTGATGTGGCATGCAGGCCTGAGGAGTGCTGATGTGGCAGCAAACGTGGCAGCCAGCAGGGCAGATGACGTGGTGCTGAGGTGGCAGGCAAGGCAGCCAGAGCTGATGTGGCATTGACACATAGCAGACAGGTGGCTGATGTGGCAGACTTGAGGTTAAGCTAACCTCACCTTGGTTAGTGGGCTGGTTAGAGGTCCAGTTAGTTGACCCAACCAGACCAGTCTGGTCACTGTAACTAGACTGTGACTAGTCCAGTTAGTCCAGTTGCAGACTAACCAGACCAGAACCAGTCAGTCTGGTTAGAGTAACTAGCCAGTTACTCCATCTGGTTACTGTTCTTTCAAAAAAAAAAAAAGGGACAGTTGCAGAGACTGTTTCTGCTAGCAGATTTCACCTGCCTGTCAGACTTCTACTGTCAGAAAAGCAGCAGAAAAGCAGAGAAAAGCAGAGAAATCAGAGATTTGCAGAAAAAGAAAATGCATGCCTCTGTACACTGGGAAGATGAATCAGATGCTTCTGAGTGCCTTTTGCAGTAGCCAGAAAAAGGGCAATAGAATTGTTGATGCTTTAGCAATTTTGTTGGTTTATGCTTTGAACTGATAGCCCAATTACTGGCACAAGTTGTGAATGCAAAACACCTCTTGTTGAGGTATTTTTCTGTTGGAAAAGCAAAGGTAGTTGTGCATCAGTTACCTACACGGTGTGTGTGTGAAATTTGCAGATCTCAGAATATGGATCAATCACCTATCCAGTGGGATTCACAAGATAGGGATGTACATCCAAGACAGAGAAGTGTGACGCAAACTCAACAAGAATTTGAACAGATGGTACGCACTCGTATACAAGAGATGGAAAATCTCAGAAAGGATCCAAGGGCTCAGCATTTGTTTCAAGCAGAAGCTATGCCTAATGCAGTATATGTGCCAGAGGCACACTCCCGTGTACAGCCAGAGAAAGAGAGATCTCATAGGGGACGGTCTCATAATAGGAAGAGATAGAGGCATCATCACCGATCTCCTAGTCCATCACCGTCTACCTCGAGTTCGACTTTTGTATCTTCTTCTTCTTTATCCGATAAACCATCCAGAAAAAGAAGGAAACATAAGAAGTCTAGGAAGAGAAAGTCTTCCAGAGAGACCAAGGAATTTAAAGAGGGAGGTAAATCTGTCAAGTTTATGACCTACAATGGACAGTATGGTCATACAGACAAAGCATTGCAGTTCATCAGGCAGTTTGATGCTGCATCGGCACAGAAAAGTTTTCAGAATCCTCCAAGTTAAGAATGGTCAGTTTGCACTTGACAGCGACAGCTAGTGCATGGTAGTGCACAGACCACAGATGGGTCAGCCCCAAGGAAGTGGAAGGACTTCAAGAAAGCCTTCTACCAACAGTTTATGCCTAAACAGTTTAGAGACCATGTTCTTCAAGATTGGGACAGTTTGCATATGGATGCAGGAGATACAGTGGATGTGTACAACCAAAAGTTTTGGGATGCTTATTTGCAGGTTGCACCTTTCAAAAAGATCTCCAAAGGGACCCAAATGAGAAAATACAGAGCACGTCTCACTCCAAGAATTCAGGCAGTAGTGAATGCTTTGGGGGCAAAGAACATTCAAGACCTTATGCATTCAGCTTCAATAGCTAGTCTTGTGCCGTTACAAGATCCATCTACAGTGCTATCCTTGCATGCAGGACGTGCTGATAGAAAGAAAACTGATTTTTCAAAATCAGAAAAGAAAGAGTACCCCAAGGTTGAAAAGAAAGGGTTTCAGCCTCAGAAGCCGAGGGGTACTCAGTTTTCAAAGGCTTATAAAGGCAAATCTCTATTCACCCCTGAACAGATAGTTGAATTCCGCAGAGATGGGAAATGCTTCAGGTGCAGCAAAGAGGGGCATGTGGCTGCCCAGTGCCCAGAAAAGCCTTCAACTTCGAAGGGAAAAGAGGCAGAGAAGCCACAAGGACCGCAAAAACCAATGGCGGGGGGGATTCCTGACATACTGGGTCATGCTTCAAACCCAGAAGAACAAGAATTGCTGCTATCATGGGGCAAAGTCAAAGATCAGCAAGCGCTGATTTTATTTGATCCAGGGGCTACTGATAATTTCATATCAGAGGATCTAGCCCTGAGGCTGGGAATAAAGACGGAGGAGTTGGGCAGGGCTTTGGATGCCGATCAGATGTTCTTTGGGAATCCAGTGCCAGTCACTCCCTTGATAGGGAAGCTCCGTCTTCATGTACAGAGTTATGTAAATCAGGAAGGCTTCTTCATTTCTCCATTGAAACATCATGATGTAGTCTTGGGAATGCCTTGGTTTCATCGCAAGGCAATGAAGTTGACTCTTCCTGAAAGAGTGCTGGAGTTTTTGCATAGGGGGGAAAATCAGCGTTTAGTTGCCAGGAATAAAGGGGACACTATCCCCATTGTATCTGATGTTACCTGTGGTAAAGCAATAAAGTCTGCAATTTCTGCGTACATGGTTTTTGTAAAAGAAAAAGAGAATGATATGCATGCTGAAATGAATGATGCAGACAAAGATAAGTTTTAGTTTCTTGTAAACTTTAAAGATTGCTTTTCTGATGCTTTGCCAGGGGAGTTACCCCCAGAGAGACCAGAAGATCATCAGATAGAGTTAATGCCTGGTAGTGAGCCACCAAACAGACCACCTTATAGAGTCACTGCGACTCAGAGAGAGGAGATTATGGCTCAGGTACAGGACTTGCTGTCCAAAGGGTTGATTCAGCCCAGCTCGTCTCCTTTTTGTTCCCCTGTACTGCTAGTACAGAAGAAAGATGGTTCATTCCGTATGTGCGTCGATTATCGCGCACTGAACAAAATGACCATCAAGAATAGATTCCCTATTCCGCGCATTGATGATGTGCTGGCTCAGTTAAATGGAGCTTCAATTTTCAGCAGGATAGACTTAAAGAGTGGCTATCACCAAGTGGGGATACAGCCTCAGGATGTGCACAAGACAGCATTCTGCACTACATTTCTTCTTTCCATCCCCAGACAGATGGTCAAAGTGAAGTAGCAAATTCTACAGTTTTGGATATGCTGAAATGCTACGTGGGTGACCAAAGTTCAGACTGGGAAAAGTACCTACCGTTGGTAGAGTTTGCTTACAATAATACAGTACATAGCTCTACAGGGAGAGCCCCTTTTGAGGTCATATATGGGAAAGTGATTTTGCCACCTATATTGAGGACCAAAGAGCAGCTGATCAGTTTGTGAGAGACCTCCAGACAGCTTACAGCCAAGTCCGGACAGCAATCGAAAGGTCTCAAGAGAAACATAAAAGAGCTGCAGATAAGCATAGGAGACAATTAGATCTCAAGGAAGGGGATTGGGTACTTTTGAAGTTTGAAAAAGCTAGGCTCCGCAAGTTTAAAGGCAAACAGAAAGTGTATGCAAAGTTATCTCCCAGATACTATGGCCCTTTTAGGGTTACGGAAAGAATAAATGAGGTTGCATACAGGTTGTCATTGCCAGAGCATTGGAGGATTCACAATGCATTCCATGTGAGTCTTCTAAAGAAATTCCAGGGACCAGAGCCTACAGAACCAGTATCAGAAGATCCACCAGAAGTGGATGAGCTGGAGGAGATCCTTCAACCAGAGCAGATTGTGTACCATACTCTGCGCAAAGGCCCTCAGGGTAAGGAGTTTTACAGGTATCTTGTAAAATTCAAAAATTATACGGCATTAGATGCCAAGTGGATGGACGAAGACATGTTATCCGACCATCCACAGCTTTTGGATGTTTACAAGGAAGCTTTTCAGTTGAGGTCAACTGAATAGAACCTGCCCCCCCCCTTGCGCGCATGTTGCCTACCCCCCCCCCCCCTTCTCCCACACCCCATCCCCCCCCCCCAGAGCGCATGTCACGTACCCCCCCCCCCTCCTACACCCCCCTCCCAGAGCAAGCTCGCACCATATAAGAACAAGCCTGTGTCGTACAAAGTCTAGGACAACATATATCAAGGAGAAGGTGGTCTTAATGACAGCCCCAAGCAATCTCAAGGATATCCAAATGGTGTACATTGTGAAACGGAAGCCTGCTAAGGCCAACGTTTTGGCCACCATTCTCAAACAGCAGTAACGAGTCAGTACGGCTCTCAACATTATAGTTCAAGGGATTCCTTGCAAAGCTACTACTACGGGTCTAAGAGCATGGGATTGAGGGGGCCTAGTGCGCAGGGAGGGATCCCAACTGAGAGCATCCCCTAGTTATTCGCTTCAAGGATATGTAGGCTTGTCTTGCAATATTGCACCACCGGTTGACCCTACGGGATCACCCAGAGATATCGATGGATGAGGATCTCACACCCTGCGAGTGGAGAGGTGTACCTTGATACAACAATAGGATGTGGCCCACAAGGAGGGAAAGTGGGCAATGGTCCACGATGGGTGACTCCTTACAGGCCCCCGTCGAGCATTTACTATTCTACATAAGAGGGTGGAACACCGAGGCCTTGCCCTCCACTGTTCGGAACTGCAGTGGAACCTTGTGGTACACTGGATGAGACTGAAACCGGCCTCTAGCAAGCTAAAGGGCAGTAAACTATAACTAACTAGTCCTCCACATCAATCACAACCAGAATGCATCATTTCCAGCCACTTCCATTACTTAAATACCACTGAGAAACCAACTTTAAACACACTAAAAGGGACGCTAGAGTGCCCCTCCTCATAACACCATAGACAAGAGGCGACAAGACTTGCAATCATATGTAATGAGGGGACTGCCACTTGGTTCACTAAAGCCCCTAACCCTCTTACCAATGACACACTTATGCCTTCCCTTGGGCCCAATATTTTGGGCCCTCTCATATCTTGACTTGGCCTAGCACTTGGGCCTAGTAGGTGCACTTAGAATGAGACCCTACTTTAACATTAGTCCCTAGAGACTTTTAGGGTTTCGCACTTCCTCTAGGCTAGTCCTAAAAGCCAAGGTAGTCACGGTTTATTTGCCAACAAGAATCACGTCCCTGTGACAAAGATATAGCATTTTACATAGAGACACACTAGAGCCATGTGTGCCCTTTACCGGTGGTTAGTGGATACACGTGGCAAATAGCACACGGATATGAAGACAACGGAGACAGGTGGAGTACGACGGTCAAAAAGACTAGCAATACTATACACATCTTCCCTAATTAGGACAATATTCGTAGAGAGGTGGGACACACACTGTAGGTTTTTATGGATTTGGATCCACCCCGCCTCTCGATAGTACTACTTCCCGCCTGAGACATCTCATTTTGCTAGAGACTTGAGAAGCGGCTAAGGTGTCACCATACAGAACGCTGTACCCGAGCATCATGAATTCTCAAACTAGGAGACTTCGACACGAGGATGGGCACAAGTCAAGTATCACTTTTGGATTGCTGCGATGATTCTATCTTACTACCAGACATTCATCTAGATGAGGCAAGTATGTCTCGAGTGATAGGCAAGCCCCATTCACATCATATGGACATGCATACTTAGAGATAGGCAAGATCATGATCTTATCATATATAATGGTCCAGATCGATGGCCCTCCTCAAGTGAATTCACATGTTTCCCACACAGGAGGGGGGCTCCTGCATCGTTGACTACCTCATGGGATCCCCTTCCTTCACCTCTCACATTAACGATTTCTCCATCTCAATACCCCCCTCCCCCCCCATGTGGGAGCAGATCATACTTACCTCTTTTTTAGTATATACATACATCGCCTCACAACACAACCCATGATATTCACTTTGAGCGTAGCCTTTCACCCAGACGAATTTCCACACTACATGTATATTGACTTTGTACCGCTCCAAGAGGACCGAGCTGCTCTGATCACTCGCTCACTTCATAAGGCTGCCCTTAACACATTCACATAAACCACTCGTTCGATCCGCCCACCGCCTCTCAGCTCTAGCTGGTATGATGATGAGTGCAAGGCTCTTCAATGCCAACTCGGATTCGATACTGAGTATAACCTTCCAAGTCAGTCAAAGACGATGTGCAAGTATCGCCATCTTACTCGCAGGAAGAAGCAAGCTTTCATCTATCAGAACGAGGAAGAGTTAATAAACATCATGTTTACTAACAACTCCAAAAACTTCTAGCGGAACTTCCTTGACCGGCAAGCTCCATCCCCCCTCACAAACACCCAGACATGGAACTCAATTGCACGCACATTGTATGATATTCCCCACCAGCCGTCTCTTGATCTCTTGCATCAGTTACAAATGTATTGGTTTTGGTCTCATAGGCCACGTTGGCTCTTGTAGACGTTCTCTCTCTCTCTCTCTCTCTCTCTCTCTCTCTCTCTCTCTCACACACACACACCCTATCACAAACTAACTCAAAAGACGTGTAAAGTGCAAATCAAAGGAACACACAACACATCGTCTTTTATTTTTGGGGGGGAGAGCCTGATATGGCGTTCTGAGGCCGCCGTCTAGGGTTCAGCCTGTTGTGCATCTTTCTCAGGCTCTCTCACCCTGTGTAGTGGACCTTGTCACACTAGGCTTCTTTTGTGGCCCCCTTTTCAGCTTCTGCACTTCTCGTCAGCTGCTGCTAGCCCTTTTCTGTATTTCATGACCTCTCCTACTGCAAACCGCGCATCACAGTTGGAACCCCCTTCTTTTACTGTTTATTACTGGTTTTTTACCTTTCTCTATGGGGCTTTTCTGCCTTGTTGTTCATATGCCTTGGTGTGAGATAGAAAGTTCAGATTTCAAGGTCTTTCTTGCTGTGTAAAGATGGCTGCATATCAGTCTGACTTACAACAAAGAGAGATTGACTCAAAACAAGAAGATGAAGCATGCTATCGGTTAGGAAGCCCTCTTAATGTCTCTCATGAGGCACAACTTGTTTACAAAGCTATGCATGAGGGGTTTGAAGACACCCGAAAGGATTAGAAAGAACCCATTCCCAAGGTTGGTATTGATCCAATCAGGATATATGCTAAGAATGCGGTAATCATCTTTTTCTTGGGGCGCATGCCAGTTGCTGCAGATGTGAGAAACTGGTTGACGCGCACTTTGGGCGGATGCTTTGTTCAAAAGCTTCATTACGCAACCTAGGGGGTCTTTGAATAATTATGATAGATAAACATCACAAGCAAATGCTTCTGGAGCATTCTCCACTCTATTAAGGGCAGCAGATGGCACATGTTCTACCTTGGTCTCCCACACGAGATTCTACCTTGGTCTCCCACATGAGACTACCCTTCTTTGATTAGGCATCGTTGCCTAGTTTGGGTTGAGGTGGTGGCTTTCCCTTAATGTCTGGAAAAACTATTGCCCAAAATTGAAGCTTCATTGGGTAGGCAAGGTGGTGTGTGTTGGAATTATCGCCATAATTCATGGCACTAACCAATGTATGACCAATAAGTGGGTTAGGGGCATTTTTCCCTTTGATCTTATCTCTTCCATTCAATACGTGACTTGCTCGCCATCTCTCTTCTGCTTTCATTTGGTATCAAAGCAAGCTCCTGCTCATGCCCGTGCAGCCCGCCATCATATGTACGTCCGTACAGTTCCACGCTGCCCCTTGCCGTATAGCCCACATGTGGGATCCGTCCGTTCAAGCTGTCCTTGTCTCGTACGTTCTTCGACCGTACAACAGATTTCGGTCCAACGTACAGTCATACAACTGTACCAAGCCTTCCGTGTGGAGACGTCCGTACACACCTCAAGCTACGGTGTCCGTACTATAGTACGGACTATCAGTCACAACTGCATTCGTACCCTGTCGTACAGCACAGGCATTCGGGCCCAATTTGGCAGTGTACTAGCAGTTTGGGACTGTTGCAAACAGTTTTGGACTCAGTTTGAGTGACATTGCAGACATTTGTCATCTTTGCAGTGTTATTTTGACAGTTTTTTGGGGCATTTACAGGACATTTTGGTGCATTTATTTGATTGGCTTTGACAGTAAGTTTTTTGGCAATTTTGGATTGTGCATCTGAAATCCCAGGAAGGGATATTATTTTCACTGTTGCTGCATTTTGTTTTTCTTTGGCAGTTATGGCCCAAAACAATCCCAATGAAGTGTTTGGAGATCTCACACAAGAGGATAAGATGGATGGTACCAAATACTTGTTATGGAGTTTTATGGTTTGCAATATCTTAGTTGGCAAACACTTATGGGATTATGTCAATGGGGATGAGATACGGCCAAAGAATGTGGCTGCACCTGCCACTCCTCCTCAACAAGGTGGAGAAAGGGGTAGAGGACAAGCTCAGGGTGCGGGACAAGTGCTAGGTGCAACAAATGATGCAATGGTGGCTCCCACACATGAATAGAAAAGGTGGAATTCACGTGATGCACGAGCACTTTCAGCTATCTCCCTTTATATCAAAAGGTTTATTATTCTGCACATTCGGTCATGCAAGACCTCAAAGGCAGCTTGGGATATTTTGGAGAGTATGTTTTCAGCCCGCAATGATGCCAAGGTCTCTTTCCTGAAGAGAGAGTTGACCCATACTCATGAGAAGGCTAAGATAGGAAGTGTTAGGAAGGCTGTAAGAAGGCTAAGCCGACAGCCTTCTCACAAGGCTAAGATGATTCTAGACAGCCTTCTCACAAGGCTAAGAATGATGCAGAGAGGCCCACGAGAAAGGGTGTTTGTCATTATTGCAAGAAGTCGGGTCACTACATAGGAGAATGCAAGAAAAGAATTGCTAACGAAAAGAAAAAGGATTCAGGTATGGCTGTCACGCATTCAACTCCTCATGCACATGATGGTGGTGATGCTTCAGCCAACTTAGTGGAAGAAGAGTATGCCTTTTAGACTTGTAGTCCTGATTTTTAGGTGATTGCTCCAAATATTACAGCCACATCTGAGGATGACTCTTATGCTTTTCTGACTTGCAGTTATGATCCTTCTAAGGATTCGTGTGCTTTCAATGTCAATGAGACATTGAATAGTTGGTACTTTGATAGTGGTGCCACCAAACATATCACTTCCAGTAAGTGTTTGTTTGATTCTCTGCATCCATTACCGCCTGGAAAAAAGATATCTTGTGCAAATGATTCTTCTTATTCAGTTTGTGGTATTGGTGAGATTGTACTTACAGCCATAGATGGCACAAATTTTAAAAATTCATGGTGTGCTTTATGTACCTGGAATCAAGAGGAATTTTCTTTCAGTGTCCTCTCCAAGATAGGGAAGATGATTATGGCTTAAGACTATCAGGCACGTTGTTTCATGGTCTTTTTCAGCTTGATGTTTTTGAGAAAAAATCAAATGATGCACTTGCAGTTTCTACTCCCACTGTTGCTAAGTAGAATGCGGAGTTATGGCATGCTAGATATGGGCATACGAGTTACGCCAGCTTGATGACACTTCAAAAACATTCTATGATTGATGCTTTGCCTCCTTTGGATTCACCTCCTCCTCATGCCTGTGAAGGGTGCATACTTGGGAAGATGCACAGGCTTCCCTTCAAGAAGGATGATGCAATATGATCTGTTCAAAAATTACAGCTCATTCATAGGGATGTATGTGGTCCCATGAGGACTCCTGCATTGGGTGGTTATCTCTATTATGTCACATTTATTGATGACTACTCAAACTACACTTGGGTCTATGGTTTAAAGAAAAGATCAGATGTGTTTAAGCAATTTTTACACTTTGTAGCAAAGGTTGAGAATGAAACAAGCCTCACAGTTTAGATTCTACGAACAGATAGAGGGGAGGAGTATATGTCTCATGAATTTGAGGCTTATTTGAAAGAGAAAGGCATCACACATCAGCTTACACTGAGGCTCACCCTCAACAAAATGGCAAAGCTGAGCGGAAGAATAGAACTCTTATGGAGATGGATAGATGCATGCTCACAAGCAAAAAGTTGACTCACAGGTTTTGGCTCGAGGGTCTCATGTGTGCCAACTATGTTTTGAATCGGGCTCCCACTAAGGCTTTGAAAACAAAGACTCCTTATGAAGTTTGGCATGGGAGAAAGCCTTCATTGGAACATTTACGTATCTTTGGATGTGTTGCATATGCCCATGTGCCTGTTGAGTTCCAAAGAACAAACGTTACCATCTCTACAATCCTGCTTCATGCAAGATTTTGCCAGCAAAGATGTAATCTTTTCAGAAAATTCAGCACATACACAAGCTGAATAGAATGTGCCAGCTTCTTCTACATCAAATGATGTTTTTTAGGGATTAATACCCATTGCTTTGGTTTTTGCATCTAACATCCCTGCTGAAAATCAGAATTTGCAGCAAGCTCCTCATGTTCCACATACCCCAATTTAGCCACCGGCTGATTTAGTTCCTCCACAGGCAATGAAAGATGTTGTCAAGCAAGAGATTCAAAAATACATACAGCCAAATCTGTTCCCAATTGGCTGCTCCAAACTCTCAGGGAGAGTAAACTTGATGCTCCTTTGCTTGGCAAAACTCGTAGTGCAGCAAGGCACAAAGGGGGGGCTCTTTCTGTTGAATCAGCTTATGCAAGTACTCCTCTTGATGAGGAAGAACCTAATACTTTTGAAGAAGCTAAGGACAATATGCCATGCAAGATGAGTTGCAGTCCATTGAGAAAGATCAGACGTAAAATCTTGTGGATTTGCCACCAAGAAAGAATGCCATAGGTACTAGATGGGTTTTCAAAGTAAAAAGAAAGTCAGATGGGTTCATTGACGCAAAAGGCTATGCTCAGAAGAAGGGCATTGATTGAGGAGACATTTGCTCCTACTTCCAGGATGACCACTATCAAATCAGTTATTACTATGGCTGCACATTTTGATTGGTTCGTCAGTTGGATATAAAAACAGCTTTTCTTAATGGAGACTTGTTGAAAGAGGTTTATGTCAAACAACCTCCTGGCTTTGAAATTTCGGGTAATGCACATAAAGTTTGCAAACTAAATGAAGCTTTGTATGGCTGAAACAAGCCCCACGTGCATGGTACTCCAAGATTAATGCCTTTCTAACCAGCAAGGGGCTTCATAACAATCCAACTGAAAGTACCCTCTACATCAAGAAGGATGGGGGGGGATATTTTGGTCATCATTCTTTATGTAGATGACATGCTGCTCACAGGGTCACATGAAGAAAAATTTACAGATTTCAAAGCTGAATTGAGAGCTACATTTGACATGTTAGATTTAGGCATCTTACATTTTTATTTGGGGATCCAGTTTACACAAGAGAGACGTGGCATTATTATGTGGCATGTCTCAATCCAAGTATGTGCAAAAGCTCTTGGATCGGTTCAACATGCAAGATTACAAGCCTATAGCCACTCCCATGGAGCCAACAAGTATGTGCAAAAGCTCTTGCATCGGTTCAACATGCAAGATTGCAAGCCTATAGCCACTCCCATGGAGCCAAGGCTGAAGCTTACTATGTATGGTATAGGTGAATCAAGAGATGCTACACTCTACAGCCAAGTTGTTGGATGCCTCATTTATTTGTGCAATACACGGCCCAATAGTCAATTTGCAATATCACAGGTGAGCACAGCCCAAAGACAGCACATTGGCAAGCTGTAAAACCCATCTTCCATTACTTGCAAGACACAAAGTCTTATGGCTTGATGTTCCCTAGAGGGGGTGAATTGCACATGCATGCTTACAGTGACTCAGATTGGGCTGGAGATTATGACACTAGGCAGTCCACAAGTGGTAATTGTTTCTTTTTGGGACATGCTTGCATTTCTTGGCTCAGTAAGAAACAATCTACTGTGGCTACGTCCTCATGTGAAGCTGAGTATAAGGCAGCTTTCACAGCAACAGTTGAGTGTGTGGGGCTATGCCACTTATTTGCTGATCTTCATCTATCATTAGAGGGTCCTTCTCCAAAACCTTAGGCTTGTACTTTGATCTTATCTCTTCTATTCAGTACATGACTTGCTCTCCATCTCTCTTCTGCTTTCAGCGTGTCCACCAAGGCAAAGAATGGGAACTCAAATAGGTTTTGCATCTTGTGGGACAAAATGTCCCTACACCCAAATCATATTCGGTCACTACAAATAATGTGGCAATGGATACAAGCTCAATTGCAGGAGCTTGTTTTGAACGCAGGAAATTGGTCATATGGCTTCGCAATGTCCTCTAGCCTTATATAAGATGCCTACTGAATCTATGCCTACTTCTGTACAAATCATGTTGTTCAAGATAAGGGAAAGTCTAAGGTTGCTCCTGCCAACAATGGTAATACTTAAGTTGCCCCCTACAGCCCAAGCAAAAGCAAAGGAGAAATCCTCCAATGAAGGTTGGCAAACCACAAGGAAATTTGTCTCAGCCAGGAGACCACTCCCCCCCTCATACATGGACACGTGCATCCCCTACTAGGCACACCCCCGCTGAGAACTCTGGTATGGGTATTACTTAGGCTGCAGTGACAGAGAGTCGTACTCCGTTTCAGAAGATGATGCTGCTCTCTTATTGCTTCACCCTCAGGAGCATGCTTTGGCGGACATGCAGTCTTGATTACTATTTGGGGTGTAATGGCATGTACGTACTTGTTAATCTGCAAATATGCTGCCAAAAATACAGTGTTTGACATACAATGTACACGGGCAATAAAAGACTGTCTGGGAGTACGTCAAGAGATTGCAGCCTGATATATTGGCCTTGCAAGAGCACAATCAACATGGGTATGCAGGTCAGACGGGGCATTTTGCGGGCTATGATATTTCTATGCGGGTGGTAACTCCTTTTCTAGAGAAGTGCTTCTTGTGAAACATGCCCTTCCGCCAGTTGGGGCTTTTAATGACCGGAATGGTCATCGATTGATTATACAATGCCTCGTGCAAGGAGAGATTTTTGAATTTGCTTCGGTCTATGCTCCTCAATCTTCAGATCATAGAGCTTTGATTTGGCAAGATCTGTTCAGCCAGGAGGTAATACATCTGGTCATGCGCACATGCTTGCCTCTCAGAGATTGCAATGGACTCAATTACTCTCTCAGTTTGGTCTTGTTAATCTCTGGAAAAGAGACACAGCCTTTCCTTCCTGGTTACACATTTCAGCATAATGTGCAGTCCACCTAACAAGCCCATTTAGATCATTGGTATCTATTCGGAGATCATCATTTCAGCCAGAATTTCAGGGAGTCTCATCCCTATGAATCATGTTCAGGCTCAGAAGGTTTTCAAAAGGTCTTTGTGTTCCTATATGATGTTTGAACAGGTGGGCAATGAGGATAGATTATCTATAGAGAGGAGACAGCTCTTACATGTATACAAGGATTACTTCCTATATGACTTGCCCCAATATCCTACCACATAAAGAGACCTAAAAACTTGACCAAAGGAATACTCCACCAAATAGACCACTGCATAGAGTAAGCAAAACACAAGAAAGTCCATGAGTTACTTGGAAGTGGTTTGATAGATCCCCGAAGGTCTCCGTTTTCCCTCTCCAGTGTCATTATCCCTGAAGAAAGCTGGGTCATGGATTACAAAGATGGGCCATGGAGGACGTGTGTGGATTACAAAGCTTTGAACAAGTTGACTATAAAAAATAGATTTCTGATAACACACCTAGATGAGATTCTGGATAGTCTCAAGGGAGCAAAGATATACAGCCATCACATGTATGCATGGATCTGAGTCCATCTACTGCCACATGAGAGGCAGATACATACCATGAGTTCATCTGTGATTATGCAGATTTACAGCATGTAAGTCTTTAGTATGAGGTCTCACATCTCCAGCAGCATGCAGAGATAGAGGGCACATAAGACAATGAGGCCTATCTTTCAAAGGCATAGATCCTTTGTTTGATGATATCATAGGTTCAGCAAGGATGAGGAGCATAAATTGCATTTGAAGGTATGTTAACCTCTTTGAAAAATCAGTTGTTCAATACATGCAAAAGAAAGTGAATTTTTCCTTCCCAACATACATTTTCTTAGTCACAGAGTTTCAGAGGGGGAAATTAAGATGAACACGGATAAGTTAAAGGTGATTCTTGAGTGGCCAGATCTCAAGAATGTGTATGAAGTTAGGTCTTTTCCAAGCCTATGTTCCTTTTACAAGAGATTTATAGACCACTTAGCACATAAAGCCTTGCCATTGCATGATTTCACTGCAAAGCCAGAAAGAAAAAAGATTAGAACTCTCCTCAGGTTTATTGGTTCTGTCCAGAGTTCTGGGATTATTATTGTAATCAAAACCAAGTATTATTGGGATACAGAAATATGTCCAAGGGCTTCACTCTGACAGAGGGTGATCCTCGTTCACACTCCATGCAATGTCATCGTTCCTATGCTCCATTTTTTTTTCCATGTTGATGAGCTTAGTGTGATTTCATGAAAGCTATGGTTGTTTACTATTTTCAGTTCATGGCTATTTAAATTATAGGAAACATGCTTCTGCTATAGCATGACTTTGACACCATACTCCACTAACTTTCCCATCCCACTAGCCTCCACAGCAGGCAATGCAGGAAGAGAGTTGATAGACTTTAGATCTCAGTTTGCTTCAGCCCTCCTTAGCTGTAGTAATCCTGGACCCTTTGCTGGAAATTTGTGGATATCTTTGGACAAGTTTTCCCACACTCGTGGTCGTCCATACTTCTTCTCTGCTCTAATTTCAAGATTGGGGATTTCTAGTTTATGCTCCAGTCAGAGAGATTGGAGAGGGTTTAAGTGATCTTTCCAGCTACAGTTCCTCTATCATGGCCAGTAGGAATTTTAGAGAGGCTGCAGTCCAATGTTTCCTTTATGTGAGAGCCCGAAATTCCCAAAATATGCAATTCATGCATCATGCCAATGCAGTTTGGCTGCAAACTACTGTGTAAAACAAAACTCTTTTCATTTAATCGTTTTCAAGAGGAAGGCAATGAGAGAGGACAGTGGCTCATTTGAAAGACATATCCAAGCTGAAGATTTCATATGTGCATATTTAAATGTTAATTCCATAGGGATTGGGAGACAGTAGAGATTTCATGCAAGAGTCAAGTTGCAACAGCCATGCCATTTGACCCGAGCGGAGTGCATTAGAGCCCATAAAGTAAGTACACGACGGAGAGAAAACATAGTGATTTAGAGCCCAGAATATGTATTGTAGGTACATAAAATAGAGAAAATGAAGGATGACAAAATCAATGACTCCAATCAGCTGCACATATTATTGTACCATTGAAGGTGACTAGTGCAGCCCAGGGGCTGCCTTGGAATATATTCCAGCAAGGCACTGATGATCATAAGTAGGCTATCTGTGATTCACATCCTTATGAAGAATATTGCTAAGAATGTTGAAATTAAGAGCTTCCCATCATAATGCACGGATTGAATAACAAATGGATTGGGCTTGGGAATGAGGAGAGTATTAATGGCTCCACAACAAGAGACCATTTTAGAGAGAAACATGGGAAAGCAGAGGTTGAAGTAAATGAATGGACTGTGCCTGGGAATATAAAGAGAGGGCCCCAAAAAAAGAGCGAGTAGAAATAGGTTGAGCAATATTACTCACACATTAGTCACAAGTTCACAAGTATGCCACATAATGATCAAGCAGCTTTCCATCTTTAAATGCATTATCCTAAGAAAATGACCCAAGAAGACAAATTTCAGTCATTCAACATACTCTCCTTCCAAGCTCTCAACTTTTTTAAAGGCATGCCCCTTGAATACCTCAGTCAATCTGTAAAAGTATAGAACATTGCACATCATACCTTCATGAAAACTTTGCTATTAAAACATGCATAAGTCTCCAATTGGGAAAGCTTTTCTCGCTTGAGCAGGCTCCAGTCAAAATGAGCTTATGCATCATTCTGAGCAAATAGATGTACAGTTATTAGCTCACACTGCTGATGACTCTGAACTATGTACAGCCCCCCTAGCAATATTAGGTGTAAGATACATACTTCCAGTTTTCCAAAATACGCAAGCATTGTGTTTCAACCTCACTCTCGTTTGCCATCGATTTCAATCATTTACATTACAATGTTATTCCTAAATTGCACAATTCTTCCTCCAACTGCTACTTTGGGAATGCAATATTCATTTGTACATAAGCAAGTTTAGGTATTGAACTTGTAAACCTCATAGCCAATTTATGAAATCTACTGCTGAAAAAGTAGTTATGAAAATCGTTATTTTTATATACCTTCAAATCTTGGAGTATATCCAGTCCAAACCTTGGAGAGCACATTAAACAAAGCTAGATATTAAAAGGGAATCAGGCTACAATGCTCTATTAATTTACTTAATTGATAGGACACCCAGTCGCACTTTCACGTGTTCATGTTTTTCACACATTCATGTGCAAGACCAAAAGTGTCACCAATCATTTATCCAGCCTACCAAAAGGCAAAAATGACAAGCATGAGATGGCATCCGATGAGATTGGTAGTGAGTGCGAGCATATGCTACTCAGAATTGAATATGCAGATAGAACAGGGAGACAATTATTAATTAATTGCAAAGACAAACTACCATGAACTCTGCCGCATGTCTTCACATAGCTCTCACCCCTCTGTAGAAAAAAGATTTTCACTGTAGGAGCCAGGAGCCACGGCCATCTTTTGGTATTCCACTTTACAAAGTAGAAAAATAGGTGTAGTTCTATAATAGACCCCATATATAATCCCAAGATACCAAGCAGGCCAATTTACGACAATCTAGCATACGTACTTCTTACAAGTTATCCACTGACTCACCTCCCAATGCAATAAAAGGGTATTTACATATAGATAAAGGCTAACTGTTATCCAGTACACACAGAATAAAGCTTTTCAATATTCTCCAACAGAAGTTTAGAATGGGAAGCAAAAACAAACCATGTGATCGGCTAGGTTGTCACAAACATTCAATGTCTCAAGCTCGCCATATTTGCTCAGCTCTTCAAATATATCTTCATAAAAGTCCTGAAACAAGGGCACTAAACTTACATTAAAACAAAGCTTCAAATAGCAAAATCAGCACTTGGAAACCAAACTCAAACTACATCAAAGGGCATTCAGCACTATCAACAATGCAGAAAGTATAATAGCAAATATTTTACGAGGTTGGTGCAGATTTAAGACCAGAGATGTCCATTGACGCTAGTGTTTCCTTACCTTTCCTTTCTTCTGTTCTCGGTGTCCATGCCTGTATGTCTTTTACAGAGATGGAAAGATGAACCCCCTGTACATACAAAGATCTAATGTTGTACCACCATTTGATAGCGTACACTCAGTATAGATTAGATTCCTAAGGACCCTATCTCTAAAGCCTATGATCAGTCTAAATATGTACAGGATATGGCCCTCTCCATGATGGGAAGCAGCTCTAATAAAAATGTGTTCCCACACATACTTTCAGCTATGACACATAAAACGCATCATGTAATTTCAACATTTTCTTCCCCCGAAAAGGAAAGAACCTTCTATTAGAAAACTTAAAAAGATACAGATCAGGATCCATGAGATGCTTGCCCAATCAAAGGGTGCAGCTGGCTCTTATGCAACCTGTTTCTCAGGACCCAGCTCACTGCCTAGAGTGCCCTGAAAACAAGTGCCAACAACCAAGGTGGGGAACCCCCTATCACTAAACTGCGGCAAGTACCCAGATATTCCAGGCTGTGATGGTGGCCACCGTCTCCCAGACACCGTCCTGCAAAAAGACTCAGGTCTCTGGCAAGAGGGAGCGACCATGTCCTGGATATCCAATCGAGTGACCATGTCAACCAAGTTGAGACGCCCCAAGTGAAGTCCCTACAGGTACATTAAATCCTGGTCACTATCCTAAGGGGCTAGCAAAGAAGCTAGTGCAAAGAAGTAAAGACAGTATGTCAAGTGATAGCCTGGAAACCGCTCTAGCAACCCTGTCCACCCTCATCTGCTCAAACCATGGTTCTATGGGCAGCCCTCCATGACCTACCAACCAGAAGAAATAGGAGACCTTCCTCAGTGGAAGCTAGTCCAAAGACAGGCACAAAACTTGGCAAGGACCTCATGCGACATGTCATGACAAGAGAAATGATTATTTAGTTAATTAATAGTCATTAGAACTTTATTATTGTTAGGCGCCAATTTGATGGTGCGGTTATATGTTTGTATTTATGATTGATCAAGCGGTGTAAATAGTACCGCCAAAACTATGTAACATTGGCCAATGATTAGTAATAAAGATGTGCACACACGAGTCTAGGTCCTAGGGGCAATAGGAAAGGGAAAGGGTGCATTAGAGTGCATTGAATGGTAGGTGCATGGGTCATAGGCTAAGGGTAGGTGTATATGGGAAGATGGAACTTGAGTGATCTCAAGGGACATTAATGAAAGGGTATCACCCTTTCATTGTGAATCTCACGTAGCATTCTTTCTACCACATTGCATTCATCCGTCATCTCTCTCCCACCTTGCATGTAGGTCGAAAAAGAAACAAGTACTCTCACGAGGGCGCTCTTCCCCATTGGAGGGCCAATCGGCATTCAAATTCTGCATGCATTGCACACATTTGCATTTTCGAAAAGCGTGGATCTTCACATTTGGTATCAGAGCGGCGACGATCCACGAACGGGACGAGGAGAGGGCGACAGTTGTGAACGACGGAAGTCGCAGGAGAGGTTGGCGGAAAAGGATCACGATCGACCGATCTCGAGGTTCTGAGACAAGGGGTTTTTTCGAAAAAAATTTGGCCTTCAACGGCGAACGGGGTGCTCTCTTTTGCCCCCCCCCCCCCCCCCCCAATGTGAATGTACCCTTAAACCGTGAGAAAAAGGGATTCCCGTTCTACCCAACCGGAAGTCGGATCGGAATAAGATTTTAAGGGAGTGATCCACCCATCAAGTAACCCCTATAACGGTATCTAGAGCTCCAATCCGCTCAAAACAAGTAGCCCAAACGGAGCGTACCAGTTTACAGCAGAAATACAAGAAGAAAAGCTTCAAAGAGAAGGGAAAGGAGGTCATTTTAAGTGTCTTCTCAACACAAACGAAGCGGGAGTCGGATAAGTACCACCACCTCTACAACACTTGAAGTTTGCTGTAAAATAAACCTTCTTTTTTGAAATTACAGCAAGACATTTTCTCTCTTGTATTAATAAAAGGAAAGAATGGAAGGGGAAGGGACATATAACAATGAACTTATTCCTTTTCCTCCATTACCCCAAGGAGAGAGAGAAAGAACACCTTCACCCCCTCTTGAAGAGGATGGATTAGGTGAGAGTTATACACATCTTGAGTATGATAACCCACAAATAGATTTACAACAGTCTCTCCTTCAAGAACCTACTGATAGGGAGTTCTCCTTTCGTAATGAAAGAAGAAATGAGACCAGCCAAGAACAAGGTGATGAGTTCACACCTTTAACTCAAAACCCAATACACATGGATTCTAATCCAAGTGCAAGAGGAAGAGAGGAGACTCCTGTTGATAAGCTGGTTTTCCAGCTTAGCAATATGATTGAGCAGTCCATTATGACAAGATTAGGGACTAAGAGGACTTTAAACTTCGGGGATGAAGAGTTGAGTAACTCTTCTAAGAGGTCCAAATTCCAACCGCGAGAGAGAATTGAGTTCCCCAAATATGATGGGGCAAGGGAGGCTGACAAAATCCTCAATTGGATTCGTCATTTTGAGCTATACTTTGCCCATCAAGACAAGACAGAGCAAGAGAAGCTTGCTCTTGCCACATTGCATCTGCAGAAGGATGCTCTAATGTGGTGGTCCTTGTCACAAACAGGAAAAGAGCCTATTCATGAATGGGCTAAATTTGTGGAGCAACTAAAAACCACTTTCATGCCACCGAGGCATGAAGAGAACCTAACCTTTCGTTGGGAGAGGTTTAGGCAGTTCGATAATGAGAGTAATGCAGATTTTACAGCCAGATTTTGGAAACTCTCTCTAGAGTTACCCGAAAAGAGTGAGGAAGATAGGAGAAAGAAGTATTTAGCAGCTTTAAGCCCAAAAGTAAGGTACGAGGTTGAAATGTTTAACCCGACCACGCTTAAGGACCTCACTAAGCTGGCTGAAATAGCCGAGAGAAAATTGAATCCTCGTAAACCCTTCAATAAGGAGTATGGGTCATCATCTAAGACCAATAATATACCCACTTTTAGGAAACCAAACCGGTTTAAGAATAATAAAGGGAAGGGTAAAGCTCTTGTAAGGAATGTGAATAGCCAATCACGTCCTGGATGGGTGCCATTTCCTTCTATGACTGACGAAGAGAAGAGGAAGTTGATTAAGCAAGGAAAATGTTTCGGTTGTAAGAAACATAAGCCAGGGCACGTATGGCATAAGTGTCCCGTTCTCTTGGCTAAGATTGCCAAGACGAATTCAGTAAAAGGAAAAGCCAAGGCATCCAAGCAAGAGGGTGAGGCTTCTACCTTGTCACCCTCGAAATCTACTGTGACTATTGAGCCAATAGTGAATGCTGTCCATTCAGCCAATACCTTTGGGCCTCATGATCTTTTTAAGGTGTATGGATTCGTGAATGGACAGAGAATAGTGGTTCTCCTAGATGATGGATGTAATTATGACATAGTAAGTGATAGATTGGCAAAATTACTCCATCTTAAACCAGAACCTATAAAAAACATGTCGCTTTCAGGAGCTTTTAGGGGACACAATGAAGAAGACACATCCATAGTACGAAATATTCCTTTTGAAGGGATTTTCTAGTAGCCCCTTTACAAGACGTTGACATGATACTAGGTAAACCATGGCGGTATGATTTTAACCCTGCTATTCATCCTCATACTCATCATTGTTGCTTTGTACATAAGGATGAAAACATAAGGATCGTAGGGGATCGGGACGTGTATACAATTCCATTGATTACTCCTACCCAAGCCAAAAGATTGGTAAAAAGAGGGGTAGATTGTAATCTTGTGTATATACGGGATTCACGAGATCTTCATATCTCAAAAGAAGATCGGAAGGGAAATGAGTTCCTTAGAGCTTATGAGGATCGATTTTCAAGAGATGACTCATTCGAATTGCCCATGGAGAGAGAAGATGATCATGCCATAGACTTAGAGCCAGGAGCTTCCCCTCCATGTAGAGCCCCATATAGGATGAACAGGATAGAAATGGAGGAGGTAGAAAAACAAATTGAAGATCTGTTGCAAAAAGGCCTGATTCGACCAAGCAGTTCTCCATTTGGAGCACCTGTATTATTGGTTAAGAAGAAGGATGAATCATATCGTATGTGTATAGATTACCGTGCTTTGAATAAACTTACGATTAAGAACCGGTATCCGATTCCAAGAGTGGATGATTTATTGGATATGCTTAAAGGTGCTAAAGTTTTTAGCAAATTGGATTTGAAATCTGGTTATCATCAACTTCGTATGAAAGCTGGGCATGAACATAAGACAGCTTTTCGCACTCTCACTGGACATTATGAGTTTTTGGTCATGCCTTTTGGCCTAACTAATGCTCCAGCCACTTTTAGTAGGCTGATGAGAAGGGTTTTGCGACCCTACTTGGGAAAAATTTGTCATAGTCTTTTTTGATGACATTTTAGTGTTCAGCCAGAATGAGGAAGAGCATAAGGATCACCTTGCTAAGGTGATGGAGCTCCTAAGGAAGGATCGATTGTTCCTAAATATCAAGAAGAGTGAGTTTTTCAAGACAGAAATAGAGTATTTGGGACACATTGTGTCTGCCGAGGGAATTCGGGTTGACTCTAAAAAGGTCAAGGCCATAATTGAATGGCCAATACCCAAAAACATACATGAGCTGAGATCCTTCCTAGGGATGTGTAGTTATTATCGCAGATTCATTAAGAATTTTGCAGGTCGTGCTTCCCCACTAACAGATTTGTTGAAGAAGCATTCCTTGTATGAGTGGGGAGAGGTTCACCAGGTAGCTTTTGAGGAGCTTAAGAGAACATTAGTGACTGCTGTTAACACTTCCGGACATGGACAAAGAGTTCTTTGTTGTATGTACGGATGCAAGTGGTACCTCGATTGGGGCAGTGTTGATGCAAGGAGGGCATCCCATTGCCTATGAGAGTAGAAAACTTCAAGGGGCTGAATTGAAATATATCACGTATGAGAAGGAGTTATTGGCAGTCATTCATGCTCTAAAGTTATGGAAGCATTATTTATATGGTTCTGCTTTCAAGATTAAGACTGACCATCAAAGTATCAAGCACTTGTTCTCTCAACCCATTGTCTCTTCAAGACAAATCAAATGGGCTGAATATATTCAATCCTTTGGGCAACCAAATATCGAATATCAGCCGGGAAAGGAGAATTTAGTAGCTGATGCTTTGAGTAGACGGCCCCAAGTTAATCACGTTTCTGTGATTAAGGAGAAATCATTAGGAGCAATGGTTGAAGCTTATCCTTTAGATGAGGACTTCGCTGACATTTATGGGAAGATTCAACGTAATGAGGTTGGGGATTTAGAAGCTTATTCCATCGTGGATGGATACTTATTTTTGGGACGTGCCATATGTGTACCCAAAACATTTCGGTATCTAGTCATGAGTGAGTTACATGCGAGTCCATATTCTGGACATAGAGGTATTAGAGGAACCATTGGCAATATTGAGAGATACTTCCATTGGCCTAAACTTCGCAAAGAAGTTTCGACCTTTGTTCAACAATGTGACGTATGTCAGCGCATTAAATCTGACACAAGTAAGACTGCTGGTCTTTTGCAGCCTTTGCCTATTCCTTCGGAAAGGTGGGAACACATTACAATGGATTTTGTGTCTGGTTTCCCCAAGGTTGGTCAGTTTGAGCAGATTTTCACTGTTATAGATAGGCTGAGTAAACAAGCTCATTTTATTCCCTGTAAAAAAGAGTTGTCTGCTCCTGAAACAGCAAGGTTATTCATTAGGGAAATCTTCAGGTTACATGGGTTACCAAAATCCATTGTATCCGATAATGATGGCCGTTTCATTAGCAACTTTTGGACAGCTCTATTAAAGAATCTCGGAACCAAACTGAAATTTACTACAGCCTTCCATCCTCAAGGAGATGGACAAAGTGAGAATGCCAATCAAACCATAATTACTTACTTCGAGCTTATGTCCATGACCAACCTAGAAGGTGGCCAGAGTTCTTACCCATGTTAGAGTTTGCTTATAATAACACTGTACATACTTCCACCAAGAAAGCCCCATTTGAAATCATCTATGGGCAATGTTTACCCACTCCAATAACACACTTGGGGGAGCGAATTTTTGCTGCTGACCAGTTTGCTGAGGATATGTCACAGGTTATTGAGCAGGTAAAAGAACATATTAAGAAGGCCCAGGTTCAACAATCCAAGGCAGCCAATAAAAAAAGAAAAGAAGTTTATTACAAGGAGGATGATTGGGTTTTATTGAAGATTGATAAAAGAAGAATCAAGTCAGTGAGAGGAAGTACCAAACATGTCAAGCTAGCACCGAAGATTTATGGTCCATTTCAGATTTCAGCAGCTTTATATCCAGAAGAAGGATCCAGAGCGTATGAGCTGAAGTTACCAGCCCACTGGCGTATGAAGAACATCTTTCATGTGAGCAATTTGAAGAGATACCATGGCGATACTTCTGCGTTTTTGGATACTCAGCAGCAAGAAGAACCTGAACTTGAAGATGGGACTGAAGTTCTTACTCCGGAACAGATCGTATACCATAAAGAGAAGAGTACTCGTGGAAAGAAGAGATATATGTATTTACTGAAGTTTAAAAACCAGCCAGCTAGTGATGCACAATGGATGGAAGAAGAGTTCTTTACAGATTTTCCACAGATACTCGCAGATTACAAAGAGGCGATGCAATGGCAGAAGTAACAAGAGAAAGTGCACATAAGAGGAAGAGACAAGCAATAATCCAGAAGAGGACTTCTGCTCATTCAAGCAGGAGGGAGTGTCATGACAAGAGAAATGATTATTTAGTTAATTAATAGTCATTAGAACTTTATTATTGTTAGGCGCCAATTTGATGGTGCGGTTATATGTTTGTATTTATGATCGATCAAGCGGTGTAAATAGTACCGCCAAAACTATGTAACATTGGCCAATGATTAGTAATAAAGATGTGCACACACGAGTCTAGGTCCTAGGGGCAATAGGAAAGGGAAAGGGTGCATTAGAGTGCATTGAATGGTAGGTGCATGGGTCATAGGCTAAGGGTAGGTGTAAATGGGAAGATGGAACTTGAGTGATCTCAAGGGACATTAATGAAAGGGTATCACCCTTTCATTGTGAATCTCACGTAGCATTCTTTCTACCACATTGCATTCATCCGTCATCTCTCTCCCACCTTGCATGTAGGTCGAAAAAGAAACAAGTACTCTCACGAGGGCGCTCTTCCCCATTGGAGGGCCAATCGGCATTCAAATTCTGCATGCATTGCACACATTTGCATTTTCGAAAAGCGTGGATCTTCACACGACACCGGCTGCTTGAACCAGTGCCGCTCCAATGAGGGGTCCACACTAACACATCCAACTAAAGCCATCTACCAATGTGGAGGGTGTAGGTCAGCCACCTACTCCGAGTGCCCTACCTTAGATGGCCATAGCCACTCGTATGGATCCCGCTGTACCTTCCACAAGGGTCTACCCTCCCATGACCAAAGGTGCCACTCAAGTGATCCTTCCCATACAAAAAAGGTTTTGGGTCAATGGTCCAACTCCACCCCAACCTGCCAACTAGTTAATCCCCTACCACATACTGAGCCTACAAGCCCATTACCCCTTGAGTTCTCTGCCCCTGCTCTCCGACTCCATCTAGAGTAGCCCGCTCGAACCAATACTACAGCCATGTACCCTGCTCCGTACACTTGCTGATGTCAGCACCACCTGTCCCAGGTCTGCATCTCTACGCAGTCCTTGCTCCAGCCAATCCCCAATGGCCACGTGGCATACCCAGAGTCCTTCTGCCCTCCATGGAGGCTGATAACTGCCTGGTACAGTCCTTGGCAGCCCCCCCTCTTTGTTTTTCTCTCTGGTGTGTTCAACCAAATGCCCATTTGGCAACCCTTACCCTAGGTCCACCTCCCCCATGCTCTCCTCATATGGGGGGGGAGGTGACCTTTCCAACAATTTATCCAACAACATTCTTCATTAGGGGGCTAACAAGTGGGGCATTGACCCTATTTATCCAACAACACCCTACAATCCCGCCCTCTTTGATCATGAGCATAGACAATGAAACTAAAAAGCGTTCTGAGAAATGAAATCAGTCAATATGCCACAACAAAAGGATCCTAGACATAATTGTGGTACAAATAGATCACTGTATTTCCTGGCTTCTTGGACCATTACCTCATTTGAGGGACTTAAGACAAAACTATATGTAGTATGATCTGAGATTCGTGGCATCACCTGCGAAAATATACTTATTTGAGAATCGGACTCATGATGTAGGCATGGTAACACAGCACCACCTGTCCATGTGCGGCTTCTGCTACTCTGCCTTTATGAATGCAAGCCTCAATATCTGCAATTGATCAAATATGGGTGCTCTGCTGTTCACTAATAGAGGGTCATGCTCTTAATGGATTCCCCTGCAAGGTCGGAGGTTCTGGCACCATCATCCCAATACAACTCTTGCTCCTCAAATGAAAAGTCACCCTCAATGGACTAACCTGACATCACGGTGATGCACAAATCTGACCTTGAAAGTTCACAGTCAACTGTCCATCAGCAAGGCCACAGGCTAACTAGCAACCTCTATCTCCCATCACTCCGAGGTAACAATTGCATGGACATCAATTCGAATAGTAGCACCTAGAAATGAAAGCAATGTCCAATAGAGATTTATTGTGAACCCGAGGGAAGGAGAGCCATTTTTAGCTCTCAATTTCAAAGGTTTATTCTACATCCTGGTCCTAACGAGTCACATTATGGATCTTAGGTGCATCCTCACCATCATCTGCAATTTCACATCCTGCTGAGCCTTGTCCATATTCTTCATTGCATAAAGTGCCTTGCACTCAAGGCTGTTTGATGTTTGAGGGTCCAATGTCCAACATGCAAGCCCCCAAATAAGGAGTGCAATGGGTTTGACACCTGGAGATCCATCGTGGCTTCGGCTGACACATGCCCTGGGGGACACTACATGCAGCCCTTACTAGTGTGGGGTGTTGACACTAGGACAGCCAGCCATTGGCCTTGCATCAGGCCATGCATGGGCTGCTGACCTACAGGTCAGACAAATCAGCGAGAAGGTCATCCATATGGTCCACCCTTGAGCTGGCATACGCAGGTGGAGGTAGGGCATACAAGAGAGCTTCCTGCTCTATATAGGAAGCACTAATGCTTGAAAGGAGGAGACTGACCAGTAGGTATAGGACCCTTTTGGTACTCACATTTACACAGCCACTGCACTGTTGGTAGGCCAGCCCCCCAGGCTGCCTATATGGAGTACACCTAATTTTTGTACTAGACCAGTCCACGTATTTGTGGAGCATGGTAATGTTGGAAATTAGTGTCCATTGTCGCACCTATAAGCTCCCACAACATGGTGCCAATATAGGATGGGGGGGCATGAGAGACGAACGTGTGAGCCTCAGACTGGTCGCTGGGTTTACTGACCAAGTCGGCCAGTCGAAGCTCCCGGACTTCCCAGCCCTCTATAAAAGACTCCATTGTGGGGACTCCGGAGCATTAGCAGTTGAAGAGTTCA
This sequence comes from Dipteris shenzhenensis, assembly GCF_047967505.1. Lineage (NCBI taxonomy): Eukaryota > Viridiplantae > Streptophyta > Polypodiopsida > Gleicheniales > Dipteridaceae > Dipteris > Dipteris shenzhenensis. Next base: position 15,838,830 of record NC_141628.1, read on the forward strand.
GTCTCTCGGCATTCCACCCTACTCCAGTGTGCAGGTCAACAGTCTATCGGACAGCAGAGGAGTGGAGGAGTGCAAGGACAGAAGTAGGAGAAGCACGCAACCAAAGGAATGCAAGGACAGAAGTAGGAGAAGAGTTTGTGCTCACCGTAGAGCATCCAGGGAAGCGGATTGCAGCAGGTGGGTTTTGCAACCTCTGATGAAGCTTTCTGTAAAGCATTTGACTCAGATTTGTGCAATATATTCTGATCTATTTTTGAACTGCTTTAAGTCACTAGGATAGATTCCTTCTCCAAAAGCACTAGCATCTTTGTACATAAAGTCTTGAAAGTCAGGAACATCCGGTACAAATAAATAATCTATAAAACACCTAACTAGGCTAAGCTTATGTAATATGATAGGGCAGGTATTGATAAACATAAGACATTGCATAAACTCAAATTAATAAGTGATGAGATAAAAGTTTACTATCAAGACAGCACAATTAGTGCCCATAGGGATTCCTATAATTTGTTCAAACAAAGAATCACCTACTGTGCTGTAAAGACTATCTAAAAGAAAAGCTATCCAACAGCAAACATCTTCAACACTTCCTATTAAAATGGCAGCGGAAGATGCAAACTAACTGAAATTATAGAGCCACACAGAGAACACTAGAGATAACAAAATGTACCACCACTGATCTGCTGTAAATCAGCCCTTAAACAGGGCAGCAACTGAAATACAAGATATCTTGAATAAGATAGAAAACAGGAGCTGCTGGTGAGGCTGAACTGAAGCAGAGAAAAAGGGGGGAACACAAGAAAGCTGAAGCCTGAGAGCACGGAGGCAGGAGAAGCCTGAAACGAAGAGGCAGAGGCCTGGAGCGGGGAGGCAAGGGCCCTGAAGAGGCAAGATCTGCTGCGGGAGTGTGGGCAGCCAACTGAGCAGCTGAGAGGGGGCTCTGAGGGGATGGTCAGGAGCAGGCTGTATGCTGGAGCCTTGAGGAGCTGCAAGAAGTGATGGAGGAAATGAAGGGAAGGAGGCCCTTTTATAGGGCAGGCCAGGGGGGGGTAGTCGGCCAGTCTGGCTGGACCGACCAGCCTGGTCGGTCAGGCCAACTGGGCCGACCAGCTGGTCGGCCAGCCTACCCCCTCTGGCCCCCCTTGCTGCATGGGGGCTGGTCGGCTGGCCACGCCTGGAGATGCGGAATCTCAACACCCCCTCTCAGCTCCAGGGTGTGGCACAAGACCCAGAGAGCTGGTATGACGTTGGAGAAGGGGAGGAGAAACAGATTTGGTAAATATGTCGGCGACGTTGTCGGAAGTGGTGCTGAAGAGGAGCACAATGGTACCGTCAAGAACCTTCTCTCGCGTGTAGTGGTACTGAATTTCAATGTGTTTTGTCCGAGCATGAAAAACCGGATTGCGAGCAAGGGCAATACAGCTTTGATTGTCACAAAAAAGTGTGGTAGAAGTGGATTGCTGAAAACCACAATCGAGAAGAAGGCGCCGAAGCCACACAGCCTCACAGGTGGCACTACACATAGCCCGATACTCAGCCTCGGTGGAAGATAGGGCGACCGTGGGTTGGCGTTTACTGGACCAGGAGATAGCCGCAGAGCCAAAGGAGAAAACATAGCCCGTGGTAGAGCGGCGAGAATCGGGGTCGCCAGCCCAATCGGAGTCACTCCAACCTCGGAGAGTGAGCGGGGAAGGAGAGGAACCACCGGCAGCATAAAAGAGCCCGAAAGTAGAGGTCCCCTGAAGATAGCGGAGGAGACGTCGAGCAGCTTGCCAATGAGAAAGCGAAGGGGTTTGCATGAAGGTACTGAGGGTGCCGACAGAGAAGCCGAGATCCAGTCGAGTGTTAAGTAGCCAAAGAAGAGATCCAACAAGCTGGCGGTAGAGGGAGGCATCAGGATAAGCAGTGGACCCAGAAGCAGAGAGTTTAGCGTTGGGATCCATGGGAGAGGTGATGGGCCGACAGTCAGCCATGTGGAAAGTTTCGAGGAGCTCTTGAACATAGCGTTGCTGAGAGACAAAATACCCCCTCTTAGTCTGCCAAATCTCAAGACCCAAGAAAAAATGGAGAAGGCCCATATCCGTCATCTCAAATTCAGTTTGAAGAGCAACTTTAATGGCAAGGATATGATTGGTATGACTCCCGGTGAGGATTAAATCATCCACATAAAGAATGATGAAGGTATGAAGCTGTCCTTCATGAAAAAGATAAAGATTGGGATCAGCCAGAGAGCGAAGAAGTCCTTGGCGGCAGAAGAAGGTATCAATACGCTGATTCCAGGCCTGAGGAGCTTGCTTGAGACCGTAGAGAGCCTTGCGAAGGCGACAGACCATGAAAGGAGAACGAGAATCAATGAAGCCGGGCGGCTGATCCACATATACCTCTTCATGAAGATCACCATTCAAAAATGCAGATTTGACGTCCATTTGAAAGATGGGCCACTGATGGTGGGCGGCAAGAGCGAGGATCGTGCGGATGGTGCTCATCCGGGCGGTAGGTGCAAAGGTCTCCCCATAGTCGATGCCGGGTCGTTGGGCATAGCCTTTAGCCACCAGCCGAGCTTTATACTTGTCGACAGAACCATCAGAGGCGTATTTTGTTTTGAAAATCCACCGGACACCAATGACGGAACGATGTGAGGGACGAGGGACAAGGTCCCAGGTGTGGTTCCGAAGAAGAGCATGAATTTCCGCTTCCATAGCCTGTTTCCAATGAGGTTGGGCCAGAGCCTGAGGAACGGTAGTGGGCTCACGAGTGGCGAGGATGCGAGACATAAGGGCATAATTGACATGAAGGGGATCAAAAGAGGATGGTGGGAGATGGCGATGAGAGCGACGAGGCCCATCATCAGGGGGTGGTTCGGAGTAGGGATCCTCAAGACCGGAGGAGCGGAGAGTATCAATGAGCCATCGTGGAACACGTACCGAGCGGGGTTCCAAAGGAGGAGCAGACGAGGGTGGAGCCGGAGAAGGAGGCGGAGGAGAGACAATAGGAGGTGATGTACCGGGGGACGAGGCAGGTGGAGGGAGAGAGGGCTCCGGGGCATCGGACGGATCTCCAAGAATAGGAGGAGAGTCGGAGGATGTCGGAAGGACCTGCTCGTCGAAAAGAACATCCCTGCTCACGGAGATAATGCGGCGGCGAGGATCATAGAGGCGATAGCCAGTGGAGACGGAGTTGTAGCCTACGAACAAGAGCTTGTGGGACTTAGGATCAAGCTTTCCACGATCAGATTTAGGAATATGAACATAAGCATCACAGCCAAATACTCGAAAATGGGAAACATCGGGCTTAGATCCATAGTAAGCTTGGTAAGGGGTCATGCCTGGGACTGCTGATGTCGGAGAGCGGTTAAGAGTATGGATGGCGGTCATCATGGCCTCGGCCCAAAGAGACTGAGGGAGTTGACTGTGAGTGAGCATGGTCCGAGCCATTTCAACACCGGTACGATGTTTACGTTCAACCACACCATTATCAGAAGGGGTACCTGTGTTGGCAAATTCCCGTTTGACACCATGACTACTCAAGAACCGATCAAACTCGAGAGAGGTGAATTCACCACCTTTATCAGCACGAAGAATTTTGAGGGAGTGATTGGATTCTTTTTCCACCATGGCTAGCCAGGTCTGGAAACGACTGAAAGCCAGATCCTTGTGGGAAAGAAAATAGATCCAAGAGTAGCGACTGAAATCATCAACAAGGAGCATGTAGTACGAGGCTCCCCCAAGGGACATAATCTGCATAGGGCCACATAGGTCGAGGTGAACAAGACCAAGCGGAACAGTGGCACGGCGAGAGGCATGATGAGCGAACGGCTCGCGATGTTGTTTGCCCAATATGCAAGAGGGACAGAGACCTTGGCGAGTGCCGACGTTAGGGAGGCCGAGGACAAGCTGATCACGGAAAGCACGATGAAGAGCATCAATGTGTAAATGACCAAACCGATAATGCCAAAGGTCGCCAAGAGAGGTTCCTGTAAGGGAGGGAAGGGCAACAAGCTTGTAGATACCATTAGTAGAATGGCCGGTCCAAACCGGCTGTCCGGTGGCACGATCGCGGATGGTGACAGAGGCTGCTTCAAACTCAACTTTCATATTGTTTTGACAAATCTGATGAACCGAAAGGAGATGAAAGCCGAGAGACGGAACATAAAGAACACGAGAAGAGTGTTTACCCCCTTTGCCATCAGGAATAATATCAAGAGAGCCCTCTGAATGAACAGGAATAGAGTGCTTATCGCCGATGCAGACACGACCAGAATGAGGAGTAAGATCCTGGAGCAGTGAGGAGGAGGGGGTCATATGCCGAGAGGCCCCACTATCAACAATCCATTCACGAGCATCGGAGCTATGGAGAGCCAATGACTCTGCTGCAGGAAGGGGGACCGAATTCAAGAGCTCAAGGTGAACAAATGCAGGAGTAGGGGTAAGGGAAGCATCAACCGCAGCGGCCAGAGGTGCGTCAGCTCGTTTGTGTTTGCGGTATGGACAATTGCGCCAATAATGGCCAGGAGTGCCACAGTGATTGCAATTACCTTTGGGAGCAGGACGGTCACTGGTGGAGGGATCTGAAGCAGATGAGTTATTGGCAGAGGACGGGGCATTCTTGGATCGTGATTTGGGACGATGGGCCACAAGAGCCTCAGAAGAACCATCAGAGGTTTTAGTGAACTGTTCTTCCTGATCCATCATCATGGGGACAAGTTCCTCCCAAGTGATGGTGCTGAGGCGGCCAGAGGTAATAAGAGAAGAATAGAATGCTGCATATCGACTGTCAGTAATAACATGAGATAAGAGAGTAATAGCCATATCTTCGGAGGAGATAGCCTTGCCTGCATGGAGGATGTCCTGATGCATGCTCTGCATTTTATTGATGTGGTCCCGTATGGAAGGAGAAGTAGTTGGATCGAGGCGACGAAGCTGAACTTCCAAGGAAATACGTTTCATGGGAGTGACGCGAAGATACATGCCATCAAGAAATTCCCAAATAGCACGTGCAGAAGTAAGATGCTTGATATGATTGAGAACCCCTGGTTGACAATTGAGAAAGATGAACGAGCGTACACGAGCATTCAATTTATCCCAGATAAGAGAAGCATGTGGCTCCTCCTCAGGTGACGGACGAGGGATCCCGGGATCAACAAACTCAGCAAGATCATAAGATTCCAATACAGACGCCATCTGAATTTTCCAAAGAGAATAATTGGTCCCATCTAACTGCCGAGCATCTGGAAATGTAGGAAGAGTGGGAATACGTACAGGCTTGTCAGACTCTTGAAAGAAACTGGACATAGGGGATACGCGAAGATCCGGAGTAGAATCCTTTGTTTCATCAGCCATAACTGAAAACAGGGAATGGACAGCAACAAGGGGCTGAAGAGAACGGGGCTGGTGAAAAGATCAAGGTCTAGAACAGGGCCAATCTCAACAATCGAACCCAAAGATCAAGAGCCAATAAGTTCTGCCAAAAAAAAAAACCCTGAATAAAGTCGTACGGGTGAAGACGGGAGCCGACCCGATGCGCGATGAAGGAAGGGGGGGAGAGGCTCTTGATGAAGCAGTAGGCTGCTATTGATAGCCCGGGCTACGGGAAGGAAAAATAAAAAATATATATATTAGGGAGGGGAGAAGAAAGCTCTGTAGTCAGTGGAGGACAAACTTCTTCAACTTCATCAATATAGAAGTTCCCAGATCAGAGAGTAACCTGGTGCTCTGATACCATATTAAAATGGCAGCGGAAGATGCAAACTAACTGAAATTATAGAGCCACACAGAGAACACTAGAGATAACAAAATGTACCACCACTGATCTGCTGTAAATCAGCCCTTAAACAGGGCAGCAACTGAAATACAAGATATCTTGAATAAGATAGAAAACAGGAGCTGCTGGTGAGGCTGAACTGAAGCAGAGAAAAAGGGGGGAACACAAGAAAGCTGAAGCCTGAGAGCACGGAGGCAGGAGAAGCCTGAAACGAAGAGGCAGAGGCCTGGAGCGGGGAGGCAAGGGCCCTGAAGAGGCAAGATCTGCTGCGGGAGTGTGGGCAGCCAACTGAGCAGCTGAGAGGGGGCTCTGAGGGGATGGTCAGGAGCAGGCTGTATGCTGGAGCCTTGAGGAGCTGCAAGAAGTGATGGAGGAAATGAAGGGAAGGAGGCCCTTTTATAGGGCAAGCCAGGGGGGGGTAGTCGGCCAGTCTGGCTGGACCGACCAGCCTGGTCGGTCAGGCCAACTGGGCCGACCAGCTGGTCGGCCAGCCTACCCCCTCTGGCCCCCCTTGCTGCATGGGGGCTGGTCGGCTGGCCACGCCTGGAGATGCGGAATCTCAACACTTCCGACTTTTGTGTATCTTTTCTTTTTAGAATCAATGTCATGATGTTTATTATTTAGCCACAAAAAGTCAAAACATAAATCTGTTTTCTCAACTTTTATCACTTCGCATCTATCTTTGTCAAATATCAGCTTAAAACTTCAGCCATTAGCTTTTTAATTCTAAACTTCAGATCTTCTAGCTCAATCATTGTGTAAAGCGTAGTAAAAACAGGAATCACTAATATGAAATCATTTAAAATCCAGCACGATTGTGAAGGGATATCTGCCTCCTTCAATAAGTCCCTCCAAAGTTCATGGACACTAGCCAACATGGCTTTGAAGCAGTAGCTTAGCCATATATTTCTCTAACAAAGGGACTACTGCATATTAGAGCGTTGTTCAGCTTTCTTTCTGCCTTACATAATGGCCCTTCAATGTTTCCGTACTGATTTTACAATGTATTTCCAGACTAAAACCATAGAAGGACATTTTACATCTGTGCACGATGGCAACCTCGGTGGAGAGGGAGGCCTGTTCTACAAACATGAAAGGCAAGAGGACAATTTTGTGATCGTCCTCGTGATCTCCTCCCGCCCCCCCCCTTTTTTTTTAATGCACTTTTAAGGACATTAAATTGACAGAAAACAGTAAGTTGGTTGGGCAAACTAGTATCCACATTCACAGACACCTAATATCATGATCCAAAGGTTGAAGTGACTCTTTTCCCTGAACGAAGGATGATCATATTCAGGAAAACGAAACAAGCTCTTCATGAAACTCTAATGTCCAAAAAATTTAGGTTACGCATTTCTGTGGTTCCTTCGTTAACAACGAAAGTAATAGCATTATTGTTTCTGTGTAACTAGCCTTGCATTAAAGTTTTTCAAAAGTGTGATACAGCTAAACACAAAAAATTGCATGCCTAAACAGATGAGTGCCCCTCACTTCCAACCTAAACGCCCAAGATCACACTCCTTGGCATTATAATTACCCTGAGCCTTTCTGCAAATTTTCCAAGTTTTTTTTTGCGGCTAACACAACGATTCTTGCCCTCCTTGAAGCCAATCAGAGTCTCAAAAATCGTTTTGCTTCACTGGGAGATTCATGAATGGATCGTGTGTGATTCAAAGCAGCCGGGAAAATGGACGGGTCCAAGGATTTCATAACCTATGCAAGCTATCCAAATTAAACCAATAAACGAGGTTAAAAGCGGGAGAGGAGGAGACCTCAAAATGTTCCTGAACTCTGCGAGGATCGGTGTCTTGTTGACCCTGAGGGTCGATGCCAGGGTTGGCCATATCAGGGCGAAGGTACATATTTGACAAAAGGATAGTGGGACTACTACTGGGCCGATTGTGGAGGCGGGAGCAACGATCTCCATGACGACAAGCTCCGATTTTGAAGTAGAAGGGGCAATTGACACGGTCCTTCTCGGTGCCGAAGATGGAAGCCAAGTGCTCTGCCATGGCGGGAAATGCAGGGGAAAACAGGCAACTCTCTTTCTCCAAGATTTCACTTAACAGCAAGCAAACAAGAAGAACAAGGTTACCACTCACGAGCTTAAATGTGCTCAGCAACTCCAGACTCTTTAACCCAAGGCCAACCATAGGCGTGTGCGTTTCCAGTTAGAGCTAGCGCTTTGGCCAGGCCATCTGTCTGTCTGTCGATCTTGGCTCATCGCGGCACGCCGGGTGGCATATACTGGTGGCACTACTATGTGGCAACATGTCGTGGGTTCTAGCCCCACCACCTGCAACTATCACAAATTCTAGCAACTAGGGTGCGGTAGGCCGCCTAAGGGGAAAGACAAAATGAATTATGAAATTTATTATAAGTGAATTTAAATTAACAATGTTTTAAATTGAAATGAAAAAAGTAAGCTAAGAATATCAGAATTGTATGCTTTTTGTTTTTTTACTTTTAAAAAGCAAAGATATCCTTTACCCATGAGTTTTTACGCTATTTGAATAAAACCTTCATGATTGACATAAGGGCTAAAATCAATCTAGGGACTCATATTTGTTACACATGACTCAAGGAGATGGAAGAAAACCAAAGAATATGATTTCTGTAAGTTTTGAAAGTCAAGAAAGGGAAATACCTTACTATAAACTAAGCAAGCAATAGTAGGTCCGAGCAAATGTCGTGTGTGTTTAAGTGTTCCCTTCTTGCGAGTACCTCAACACAGAAATAGTTAAGAATTTAGAATATGCAAAAGCAAAAGTCAACAAACAAGGTGAAATTCAAAACGTATATATACATATATATAATATATTTTATGTAATCACACAGTGTGTGTGCGGGGAGGCGGTGCGCTTCCTTCCCCAAAGAGTTATAATCCAAGGGAACGGGCCCTTCCCCGTGCGCCAAGATTGGAATCACCGTAAATATTAGCGCCGAGATTGAGTATCGCAAATACGTAAGAGACTGACACATTACCTAAATCTCAATGGGTGTGTTTGTATTCCAAGTTGAGCATCCAAATTCGTGTACACACCAAGTATATACGTCTGCTTCAATTTTTGAAAAAATCCAAAAAACATGTCTGAAATGGAAATAGTATTAAAATATGGTATTATTGAACAACAAATCATTAGTCTAGCTTTTATCAAAATTATATATATAAATTGCTACATGTAGTGTTGGAATGTAAACGACATTTTCGAGGCAAGGTCATAAACATATGTGTCTCTCAATCAAAATCACCAATTCTGATATGAACTAATCTGTCTCGAGTCTCCACTATGTTCCATGGTTTGATGTACATGTGGAGCATTCCAAACTATGCAAGTGTTCCATGTATCTACTTTCTCTTTTGTTTAATCTTTTCTACAAGATCATGGCTCATCTTTGCACCTCCATCACTTTTTTCGCGCACCATCCCAACTACATATCCTTAATGCTTCCCAATTTGCTTATTACCTCATCGAATTTTCATCCAATTCCTCTGATTTCATCGCTTTTTCGTCTAATCTTTGCTGTCACACCACTCAACAAATTGAATTTTAATGAAATTATCTACATCAGAACAGCGAACACTTAGACTCACGTGATCGATTATCGCGTGAGCGCTCCGCTAGCAAAATCAATAACGTTTCAATTCTGTAAGCCTGTGTGACTATCATCTCTCTCATCTATCGTAGAAGATAATCATTTACCAAGTGCTGATAATATGTGACTTTGCAGGATGCCCATGCATCACCGATTGCTTTGGCTTTGAATAGCTTCACTTTCACCAATTGAAAACAATTAGAGGGAGGCCGGGATCCAGGTCTAGTAATTTGATTTCTCTTACGCAACACAATAATGAATTTTTCTTGATCTTAAAGTCATATAACTCCTCTTGCAGCATCTAATCGCCATGCATGAAAGGAGCTTGTCTCCCAGGCTGGTATGGATTTCTTTAGGGATATCTGCCATGATGAGATATTTTAGCATATCCATTTGAGAATCGTCTACCCTAACGTAGATGTAGGCAAGCACAGTGAGGTTCAATCCCAATCTTTACAATACTGGTTTTGTTTGCTTGAGCTTGATGCACCCTTAGGTAGAGCACACTCACAAGTCAATCCCGATAACTCCCTCATTAAGTGTGTTTCTCTACCATAACACTCAGAGGCCAATCCCATGTTATGACATTCCAATTTTCGAATGTCGTCTCGAAATTGTCCTTGTTCACTTCAAAAATTCGAACTCATTGTGTATCCAAGCAGACATAGGGTATTTATACTCTCTTTCTTTGAGCTAAAAAACATCAAGACTCCAAAATGAAAATAGGCATGGCCATCAAGATAGAGTGAAACAAGAGCTCCTTCCTTTCCATTCACACTCATGTGGAATTGGAGGTCACCAGACTCTTCCTCGTAGCCACTTGGACTTGGAATCCACCATGGGCTACTTTTTAAGCCAAAGGGATCATGGACTATGCCTCGCATCTTTTAGAGGTCCTTATAACATGCCTCCCTAACAACTTTGAAGTTGAGAAAAGATGCTAAATCATAATTGAAGAAAGATGCTAAGTCATACTACATAGTTCCTTACAAAGCAAATGGAGAGGGCTGAAAATGCATCATTCAGGGAACCTTCTATGGGCAAACCAAATCATGCTGTAGGGGAGAGAGGCCATAATGAGTCCGAGCATATGAGACCAAGATTCAAGTTCCACAAGCGACATATATTGCAGAGGACTAGACTTAAGGGAGGCAGATGTTGCAAAATAATGGAGACAAACATTAAAAAAAAAGGATGCATTGACAAACATTAAAAAAATATTCGGTAATCTTGATTTAGACTGACACGAGAACCCCGGAATTAGATGCACTATTTTTGGTAGTCATGCATGTTAGGGTTTAAGGTGGAGCTCACGAGTTCTATGCCTAACCATATCTCATTGAGACCACTCGAGGGCATGACCATAAATTGAAACTATATATCAGATCCTACTAGTAGTACAGTGCAAGAATTCAAGAAACACGAGTGAGGGACATCATGTAAGCAAATAGAAGCGAGGCTAACTATGGATTGAAAGGTAGATTAGTAGTGTTCAAGATATAGGCAGATTATTTGTGATCCCTGCCACTTAAAATCCATGCACGCAGTGGCACTACAACCCAATGAAATAAAAGGAGTAAGAGAGATGATCACATAATAGCAATTGGTCATAGTAAGAGAGATGATCACATAGTAGCAATTGGTGCATCGATGCTCGAGTAAGGAATGAGCTTCAAGAGCTACTCTAAGTTGTGGATGAGAAGGAAAGATAGGGCGAGGGAACTACTTTGAGGAAAGGCAGATAGAGTGAGGGCTAGGGAAGTGAATGGGGGGAGGAAAGAAACCCAAAGGTGAGGGGGTTTCTATGAGGTAGGGGAGACAAGGGGAGCAGCATGTTGTGGGAATCTAGTGAGAGGCAAACCTCAAGGACTCACAAGTGTCTAGTGGAAAAAGTCACCAAAGGTTAAGGAGTTAGGTACAATTCCTCATGGCTTGGGTCTAAGGGCTTAGGAGGAGGGCAATCCTATGTCCTTTCCCTAATGAAATAAATTGGTTCAATCTTATACCACGCACCCTCCAATTCATCCATTTATGTATTAGACCTATCACCCCTTGGCATAGTACTTAGGTTGCCATGCAAACATAAATAAATGTATGAGATGCTATATCAATGACACAAGGTATAATTAAGTGTGGAACTCCTTCTAAATGAACCGAGGTTAAAAGTTTAGAGCATTTTTCCTCTTTTCAACTAGTTAAAATACTCTTGGAGTGGGAAATTACCAAGCACTAGTACCAACAAACGTTATTACTCTTGTGATACAGTCATACAAGGAGTCAACCAAGGGTAATTCTGATTTATTGGGCCTTTAGATGGTCATATGATTATTCTAAGTTCTATGGGAACTTTATAATCATTACCTTACAAGGACATAGGAATGGTCTATGTGTCTAAAAGGACGTGTCAAAACATGGTCGAAAAACATTTATAACAAATGTGTGTGTGTTCTGAATTCATTTGCTCAAGATAGCACACGCTCATATGCACGTCTCATGTGTGTGTGGGGGGGGCGGGGGGGAATGGGGGGACAAATGAATAAGTGTAAATAAAAGAAAAGGTAAACATACTATTCTTAACCAAGTGTGTGTGTGCATCAAATTCATTCAGTGAAAGATTTTGTGTGTGGAAGACTAGACAGAACCCTGTTTCATAATGAGATGAAAACAATTTTCGTAATGGAGACAAAAGAGAAAACTATAATATTTAATGAAAAAGTTGAATGTTGAAACACTGTTAAAAATTTAACAAGAGGTGGGCGATTTGCAAAAAGTTTGAAGAATGCATAACTGTACAAAAACTTTAGATTTGATAAGTCGTAGCAAGCATCACATACATGCCATCACCCAACAAGAAAAATGGTAAGAACCAGCTTGAACCTTAGTTGGGATGACAAGTGTCATAAACACCCCTCCCTTGTTATTGGGGTCACAATAAAGATAAAAGCTTAATCATCACGAACTTATCAAGCTAGATGTAAAATTATGAGTGCAATCAATGAGACGAGTTTAATGAAAGAAAATTTCAATTTTAATCATAAGAAAATAGGAAAGGGTATATAAGTTTTAGAAAATCAGAATTATTAAATAAAAGGTTCAAAAGGATAAAATAGATTTTAAAGAAATAAAGTCTTTTAATAAAACAAGGATAAGGTGTAGTAAATAGAAATCAATAACGAGGACAAGGAAATAACTTGGAAAAAAAAATGGAAAATTATGAAAGAATTATGAATTAGTTAAGAAAGTGTACGAAAAAATTGGGAAGGGGATTTACTACAATTATAAAATAAAATAAACCACTACGACAAAGAAGGCAAAGTTGCTAACTGAAAGAAAATAATATACAAAGCATTAAGACATGGAAGGTGGGTATGGTAGAAAATTAGTTTAAAACATTAAATAAGTTAGAAAGATTAGAAAGTTGAAGATTAAAGGGGAAGTTAACATAAGACCTTGGAAATGGGAGGGTAGAAGATTAGTAAATTGATAAATATATGGGGTTAGGAATGTAATAAATGGTTAGAGGGTTAGGAGGGAAATTAAACCATGCCCATAAATAAATGAGATTAAGAGGGGGAGGGTGGGGGGGAGCCCGCGAGGTAATTAGTTGCAGGCGAAATGAGAACAAAGGGGTGGAATTTACTTGGAAATGAGAATGAGGGGGCAAAATACTTGAGGACTAGGGGGTGAGGGAGGAAAAAGGCTTTGTGGCAAAGCACTGGGCCCCGCGAGACTAGCAGCTAGCAGGCAAATGAGTAGAGGTAAGGAGGAGGTGCGTATAGGGTGATCCACAGGGCAGTAATGAGGCAGGGTGAGTGATTGATGGCGGCACAATGTGCAGGGCAACAATGAGGTGAGGTGTAGGATAGAGGGCTATGAGGTGAGGCCAACGAGGTGTAGGATAGAGGATAGTGGGTGCTAGTTCGTGGAGAAGGCAAGGAGGATGAAGCTAGAGGTATGAGAGATGAAGGGAAGCTTAAGTAGAGAGAGGGAGGCTAGTCAATAGGAGTCGACGGGTCAAGCAATCACGGGTGTGTAATCAATAGTCGAGGAGGAAGGAGTAGTTGGCGGCTCGAGGGGACAGGTAGTCGGGAGGTCAGTCAACTGGGCGAGGAGTTAGAAAAGATGAGTTGTAGGGGGACACAAGGTCGAGGGAGGGGGTAGTTTAGGAACTTAGTTTATGGTGTGGTTAGAGGGAATAGTTAGGTTAAGGAGAGGAGTTTTGTGGGGGTTAAAGGTCACTGTGCCTTTACCTCGATTATGTACAATACTCAAACACATATATAAATGAATGAAAAAGAAGATTAGGGTGGTTCTACACCCACCAAAACTTGTGTGGCTCTCTGTTTCTCTCTCTCCCTCTTCTGTTCTTGCTTCCGTTGAGAGCACTCTCAACTGGTATCAGAGCCCGAGTGATCTAGCTGAGCGTGTGTGAATGCTAGAAGCTCAACAGCTCTGTAGGAGGAAGGAGAAGCTCTGTGGGAAGCTTTGTGGGTGGCTTTACTTGCATCCGAGTGTGCAGAGACCTTGGAGGAACCTTTGAAAAGTCACTTTGGTTTTGCGAAGTGGTTTTGAGAGCCTGTTAAGTGTTTTCAAAGAAAAAGTCGTTTTTTGAGCTTTTCCCTGTTCCGTTCGATGACAGAGACTCTGTATTGACTTGTAGAGGCAACTATTGCTTGTTTTTGGTGTCCACTTCACTTCAGAAGCTTGGAAACACCTTCATTCTTGAATCTGGGATCATTTCATTGGATTTCTGACTCACTATGTCAGTTTTTGCGTTTTTATGCCTGGGTGTTGGTACTCAAGTTTGGAGCAACCATTTGCAGATCTGTTAGTTCCGGTGGACTTAGGAGGTCCTAAAACTTCTATATTGCTCATCATTCGTACTCCGGTGGAGTTTACAAACAGCTCTGTTTCCAAAAACGTTTTTCAGTCCATGTGTTGGACCCAGTGATTGAGACCACAGTTTCCAAAACCGTCTGTCCCATTGCGTTTCGGACGCCCAAAAACCCCTACCTGTCAATTCTTACGAGATTCGGTGGAGGATTTTCAGAGTTATAGATCTCTGTGTATTCGATTTCGTCTCTCTATTATGCATTTTTCATTCTAAGGTTTTGAAACCTTAGATTTATGCCACATGGCAGTGGATAAGTGTTGACTCCCATTTCTCACTCATCGGTTGGGATTTTGGAGTTCCGACGGAAGAGAGATATTTGAAGATTTTCTTGCTGCGTCCGATTATGCAATGGTGCCCATGTTTTGAGGCATCTCAGGTTCTATTTTCAGTAGCGGTCAGAGAGCGGTCATTACCGTGGGACCATGATTTCTTGAGCATACCTTATGCAGATCACTTTGGTTGCAGTTTGAGCAATGTGCGCTCATTTGTGGTGTGCATTGGGTTGCAGTGGATGATTTATAGGCCATTTGGATGCATTGCGGTCCTTATTGGATGCACTGATAGGCCCAAATTGCCTTGCGGGATGCTATTTTTACGAACGCTTTGCACGTGGATGCTATTTTATGCTGAGGGACAGCTTTGGCACATTGCAGTTGATGCACTGATAGTGCTATGCTCTCTTGGATGAGATATTATTGATGCATATGCCAGTGGACGGTGTTTATGCTTGAGTCATTTGGCACTTATTGGCATTTTGGATTGCCATTGCAGTTGGCATTTTCTTTTGGGCCAGATTTGCTCATATGGATTCATAGTATATGCACATGAGTCAGATGCATCTTTTGATGCTTTGAGCTTTGAGTTTTGGTGATATTTCACTCTATTGTTGCACACACATTCGGGTGCACCTGGTATTTGGTGTGATTCTCTCTTACAGGCACTAGCATTTGTGATTTTTCTTTATTTGCATTATGGCATCCTCTTCCATGTCTGAAAAGGAGTTTTTCAGCATTAAAAAGTTTGATGGGACAAACTTTTCTTTGTGGAAAGAACAAATAAGGGATGTGCTTATTCAAAAGAAGCAGATTAAACCCTTAGCAGGTATTGAAGCTAAGCCTGCAAATATGTCTGAGGATGATTGGAATGAGTTGGACGCATTAGCAAAATCTACTATTAGACTTCATCTTGCAGAGTCAGTTTATTTCACAGTAGTAAAACTGCGGAAGATTTGTGGAAGAAAGTGTATGCCACTTATGAGAAGGAAACTGCCTCTAATAAAGTTTACCTCATGAAGAGGTTGTTTAAGCTACAAATGAAGGAAGGGGTCTCCATTGCTTCTCACTTGAATGAATTCAATATTATTTTCAGCCAACTTCAGGCTCAGAAGATGAATTTTGATGTGGAGACTAAGGTAATATTTCTCTTATGTTCATTGCCATCCTCATGGGATACCTTCCGTATAGCTATCAGTAACTCTGCACCTGGTGGAGTATTGAAATTTGATGATGTTGTGGGTAGCTTGTTGGTCGAGGAGATTAGACGCAAGTTTATGGACGGCAACAAGCAGGATGCAGCCTTAAATGTGCAAAGGGGCAAATCATAGTTCAGGGGGAAGTCCCAAGAAAGAGGGAAGTCTCGTAGCAAATCCAGGGCACAAAACATTGAGTGTTACCACTGTGGCAAGAAGGGCCATATGAAAAAGGATTGCTACAAGCTGAAAAGAGAGCAAAAGGATAAGAGAAAGAATGCAAATTGGGGTGCAAATCAGAAGGAAGAGAGTCCAAGGGAGGACAAAGGAAAAGTGAAGATCGAGGAGATCAATGCAGTCACACATGATAGTGACAATGACATTCTCTTCATGTCTAGTTTATCTGTAGAGTTGCTTACCACTTCAGATGATGCATATTCCTAGTATTGGATTTTGGATTCTGGTGCTTCATTCCATGTTATTCCCCATAGGGAATGGTTCTCCACTTATGACAGTGGAAAGACAAGTTGTGTGCATCTTGGAAATGACTATGCATGTGACATAGTGGGAGTAGGTGACAAAGTTTTCTTTTGCAAATGGGTCTGCATTTATTTTGAAACATGTGAGACATGTGCCTAAGTTGACCAAGAGTCTTATTTCAGTGGGTCAGCTAGATGATGTTGGTTTTCACACCACTTTTGGCTTTCAGAGTTGGAAAATTCAGAAGGGCTCTATGCTTTTGGCCAGGGGTGCCAAGTGTGGGACTTTGTATCCCTTACATGTATCAGGGGTATTTGATCATGTTGTTGCGATAACCGAGCAGCCAAGCACTTCTTTGTGGCATTGCAGGTTGGGGCACATGAGCCAGAATGGAATGAAACTCATGCTGTTTGGGTTATGTACCACATTTGAGTTTCTCTGATTTTGAATTTTGTGAACACTGTCTCTATGGGAAGCAGACTAAATCAGCCCATAAACGAAGGGGAAAGAAAGAGTTTGAAAAGCTTGATTTGGTGCATTCAGATGTATGTGGTCCCATGCCTACACGGTCATTAGGCGGGGCTGAATACTATGTGACATTCATTGATGATGCAACTAGGAAAGTGTGGGCTTATGCTATAGCTCGGAAGAGTGATGTGCTCCAGGTATTTCAGAAATGGCTGGCTTTGGTTGAGAATCAGTCAGGTAGAACGCTTAAATGCCTACGGACTGACAATGGTGGAGAGTATCTCTCTCATGACTTTCAACATTTCTGTGATACATGTGGGATTAAGAGGGAGCTCACATCCCCTCATACTCTAGAGCAAAATCTAGTTGTAGAAAAGATGAACCGTACCATTCAAGAAAGGTTGCAATGCATGCTTTCCAATGCAAGTCTTTCTGGTGGTTTTTGGGCTGAGGCAATGAAGACTGTAGTGCATGTGATCAATAGATCACCTAGTAAGAGTTTGGATGGTGGTATTCCTGAAGAGGCATGGAGTGGCAAGAAGCCCTCTTACTCTCATGTGCATATATTTGGGTGTGAGGCATATGCACATGTGCCGAAAGAGCTTCAAAGAAAGCTAGATCCTAAGTCTAGGAAATGCATCTTTCTGGGTTATGGTGAAAGTGGAGAGATGGGCTATCATCTCTGCGATCCAAAAGCAAAGAAGATCATACATAGCCATGATGTAGTCTTTAATGAGAAGAAGATGCATAAGGCACCCATGAGGGATGTGGAAATGAGGAGAATCACTTTCCAGGATGTGAATCCACCTGCATATGTTGATAGACAGCATGCTATCCATGCACCAAATGTGCAAGAAATGGTACCACCAAATACTCGCACAGGTATACAATCAAGGGTAGATGATGGATCATCTATTGGTGGAAATGATGAGCCAAATGTGACTGATATGTAGGTGGGACAGTAAGCTGAAATGCCCTTGAGAAGATCATCTAGAGTGTCTAAACTGCCTGATAGGTTTGTTCCAGGGGTAGACTATGTGATGCTTATTGATTGCGGGGAGCCTTCTTGCTACAGAGAGGCTATGATGTGCGAGGATCAACGCAAGTGGGAGTATGCTATGCAATCAGAGATGAGTTCACTTATGAAGAATAAGACTTGGGACTTGGTTTCTTTGCCACATGGAAAGAAAGGATTACCATGTAAATGGGTCTACAAAATGAAGGTCAGAGGTGATGATGTGCCTAGGTACAAGGCCCATTTTGTCGCTAAAGGGTTCAAGATATTCTCTCCGGTTGTGAAGATGACCACACTTAGATGCATGCTTGGACTAGTGGCATTAGAGGATATGGAGCTTATGCAGATGGATGTCAAGACAGCTTTCTTGCATGGGGATTTGCATGAGGAAATTTACATGGTGCAGCCAGAAGGCTTTGAAGAAAAGGGCAAAGAGCATTTAGTTTGCAAGCTGAAGAAGAGTCTCTATGGTCTTAAGCAAGCGCCTAGAGAATGGTATCAGAAGTTTGATGCTTTCATTCGGTCCCAGGGTTTTAGGAGTGAAATTGATCACTGCCTCTACACTAAAAGGGCTAAGGATAATAGCCTAATAATCTTGGCACTATATGTGGATGATATGCTATTGGCTAGCAAGAATACTTATGAGCTAGATGCATTAAAGGCCAAGTTGCATGAGGCCTTTGATATGAAGGATTTGGGACTTGCAGGTCATATTCTTGGTATGCACATCACGCGTGATCGGAGTAGGAAACTCCTTTGGCTTTCACAAAAAGAGTATGTTACAAAAGCATTCCAGCGTTTCAATATGGAGGGGGGGAAGGCAACGAGTACTCCATTGCCTCCATATGTGAAAGTAAGTCATACAGATAGTCCGAAATCAGATGAGGAATGGGCCATGATGGCTAAGGTTCCTTATGCATCAGTAGTTGGGAGTCTTATGTATGCTATGATAGCTACTAGACCAGACATTGCATTGCAGTGGGAGTTGTTAGCCGGTATATGGCTAATCCAGGAAAGAGGCATTGGGAGGCAGTTAAGTGCATCATGAGGTACATGAAGGGTACCAAGGAGATGTGCATCTGCTTTGGTAGAGGAGACATGCATGTACTTGGGTACACAGATTCAGACTATGCAGGGCATGTGGATAGTAGGAGATCCACTTCTAGTTATGTGTTCACCTTTGCAGGTGGTGCAGTGTCGTGGATGTCTCGTGCACAGAAGTGTGTTGCTTTGTCTACCACAGAGGCTGAGTATGTTGTAGCCACAGAGGGTTGCAAGGAGGCTATATGGCTTGATTGGCTAGTGGGAGATTTGAGGATTCATACAGGTGTACCAACATTGCATAGTGATTCCATGAGTGCTATTCAGCTAGCATGGAATCCGGTCTTTCATGCAAAGACCAAACACATTGAGGTCAGGTACCATTTCATCAGGGAGGTACTTGAGGACAAGCGCATAGAGCTTGTCAAGGTTCATACAGATGATAACCCTACAGATATGGTGACGAAGGGTTTACCTAATCAGCGGTTTGAGTATTGTCGTGTATTGATGGGCATTGGATAGTATGCTCACTGGGTGTTCTCCCTTAAAGGTACATTGTTCTTTATGTGGGAGATTGTGGGGGTTAAAGGTCACTGTGCCTTTACCTCGGTTATGTACAATACTCAAACACATATATAAATGAATGAAAAAGAAGATTAGGGTGGTTCTGCACCCACTTAAACTTGTGTGGCTCTCTGTTTCTCTCTCTCCCTCTTCCGTTCTTGCTTCCGTTGAAAGCACTCTCAAGTTTTGTTAAGGAGTAGTTAGGAAGGAGTGAGGTTTAGGGAGGGAGTTGCAAGTAAAGTTGAAGTTAGGGACTAGTACGGAGTTAGCAGTTTAGTTAGCTAGGAGTTAATGTAGTTAGGGGGCGGAGAGAGAGAGAAAGAGAGAGAGAGAGAGAGAGAGAGAGAGAGAGAGAGAGAGAGAGGGTTTAAAAAGTAGAAAGAGAGGGTAAGTAGAGAGGGAGCATGAGGTGAAGAACGAGGGGAGTAAGAGGGGAAATTTTTTGAGAAAGATGGAGAGAGAAAGGTTATAGTTAGGAAAGTGTAAAGGGAAAGGGTGTAAGGATAGAACATGCCTCTGTGTGTCTGTGTGTGTGTGTACCCACCTTTGCCCCAGTAGGGTACAACACACTAGGTAAGATAGTAGGTCATCACTTAGGGTGATGACTTACTATCTACCCAAAAGGGATAGAAGTATTTGTAAGTTCAATTTAATTGAGAGAGACTATGATTAGATAAGGGAGAAATTCAAGTGAGGGACTCAAGATAATGAGTAAAGCAAAGGACTCAGAGCGAAGGCTTAATTATAGCAATACCGGGGAAGAGAAGGGAAGGAAAGGAGGGAAGGAAAAAGGGGGGGGGGGGGTGGGCTAATTGAGAAAAGTTTGGGATAGATGAGTTTTTGGAAAGGTGAAAATCAAACGATTAGTGGGAAAGATACCCAACCAATACCAAGTTACAATGCAAATGCCCAATGGTTTAGGATCCTTGAATCTTTGGTAGTGGACACAAAAGAGAAAACTACCGCATTTCATGTTGTAGGTGAAGCACTAATAAAAATTTAACAAGAGGTGAGCAATTTGCAAATAGCTTGTAGAATGCATAACTAAACAAAAAGTTTAGCTTTGATAAGTCATAAGCAAGATGTGAAAAATGAAGAATGAGGGGTGGAGTGGGTTTTTATAGGAAATGAGTTTAGATTTAGGATGTAACCCTTAACTCCACCTCAACCATGAGACCCCCTCCAGAGTTTGCAACCATCTACCTCCTCTCTACCACAGTGACATAGCCATTTGTGGATCAGAATGATAGCTCCGAGGAGGATTCTGTGTAGGACATGGAAGACCAAGAAGAAAAAACGCCACCCTAGTCACCACCGGCCTACACAACCATTGACAAGGCCGAGTCATTGAAGCTTATGAAGGTGACCCTAAAAGATTTTTACTCCATGTGATCTAAAAGAAGGTAGGAAGGAGCTAGACTTACTATTCTCAAGCTCTTTAAGAGCCTTCTTTGTGAACTCCTTGATGTATAAATGGTTACCTTATTTCAATAAGGACTCAAATATGTGTGTAGAGCAGTGGCAAAGCTAAGCTTGTACTTTCATGTGCCTAGGAAAATTCTATCTTAGGAAACCTACATGTGCATGCGATTCCTATGTGCACATCCTACGTGCATTCCTTTATTTGCATCCTACATGCAATTACTATATGTGCATCCTATATGTGATTCCTACATGGGCATCCTACATGAGATTCCCACATGCGCATCCTACATGTGATTCCTATATGTGAATCTTGCATGCAATGTATAAAGAAAAAGTCCTACAATTCCTACATGCAAAGAGAGAACATCTCCAAAACTTGTATAAATATCTCATACCCAATTTACTACGCAAGCAGATTGATGACACCGATCGAGTGCAACTACAGTACTACTGAATGGGAAGCACTTGGTATGGTATGCATTGTGTAGAAATTTTGACACTATCTACTTGGAAATCAATTCATTTTCTATGTGGATCATCGAGTTATTGCATTTAATTTATAAAACAATTGTTCAAGGATGATTGATGAGATGGATGCTTTTTTTATAGGAGTTTGAATTCAAGATTATTCATAAGACAAGAAAATTTCATGCCAGCACAAACTACTTGTCATACGGTTGCCTGCCTCAGATATGAATTAGGGAGTAATGCCAAGCTTCCCGATGCACATCAATTTGCCATCAAATTTGTTGACATAGAATATGATGAAATAATGCAGTACTTATCACAAGGTACATTCCTACAATAGGTGCCTAAGGACAAAAAGAGATGGCTGGCATAAAAATCTTGGAAATACATTTTGATTGGAGGACAATTATATTAGATGATATACTATGCAAATGGGTAATGCCACACAAATGTTGAGATATCGAGCTACACTCGTGATATGCCAGGGTGACCGTTTTGCATTTATGTCACCGACTTGTTAGCTGTAGATGCGGTTGGTACACCGCTCATGAATAATAGTTGGATGACAGCTATCTTTATGTACTCTAGTTATGGCTCAGTTAGTATGCCACCTTAGTTAGCTGAGTTTGGTTTGAGACCCACATATAGGGTTCACCTATTCTTTTGTACTAAGGGAGTTCTTTTGGCTTTCATAACTAAGAAGAGGAAAATTGTTTTCAGCCTCCACCTTTGTGTATATTCCCCCATTGTGTATGTGAGAAAGCTGCAAGTAAGACTCCTTACTTCTCTCCCACTCTCTTCACTTGGTATCAGAGCTCAGTTCATGGTAAGGAGCTCAAGAAAGCAAACCAAGTTCACGGTGTCTTGGTAAGAGGATCAGTGTTGCTCTCCTTTTTTGAGTTTGGAAGCAAATCTCTACAGGTAGCACAGCCGGAAAGTGCAAGAGTGCATTGATTGGGACGCCTTCACGGTGCGGCCATTTCGGGGCCCATTTTGGTGGTGGAAGTTTTTCGTAGGCACTCAGAAAAGCGCCTTGTTTTTGTTGTGCGACCGCTATTCTACAGGTCGGTGGAAAGTTGCCACAGAAATTGCATCGTATGCCTATGTGCAGAGATATTGGGAGTGACAGAATCATTCTTATTGCCTATTGATGCAAAATTGTCACTAGGAAGTGACTGTGTGGTCAAATACCACTATCGTCAGTTTTGCAGATTTGCCCTTGTGAGACAAAAGTGTTGTTTTTTGCAGTGACAGAATATTTTTGCAGTTTGCAGTGTTTTGTAATGGCGTCTGATGCTCTTTCATAGATTGTCACTGAAAAGCTTGACAAGAACAACTTCCAAGCATGGAAGTTTAGAATGACGAATTTCCTTAAGGGAAAAGGCTATTGGGAGTTTATTACTGGAGCTAAACAAGAATCAGTTATTCCTAATGTTCCCAATCAACAGGAGTTGTAGACATTTAAAGGCTAGCATGAGAAAGCCAAAAAAGTTATGTACTGGCTATTTATCAGTATTTCAGATTCTATGATTGTGCATATTCACGATGCAAGCACGCCAAAGGAGGCATGGGATACTTTGACAAAAATGTATAGCACAAATATGCAAGCCAGGAAAATCTAGCTCAAGTAGGAGTTGCATAATGTCAGAGAGAAAATATGAGCACCAATTACTACCACATGAAGATGAAGAAGATTGCAGATGCACTTGCTTCCATTGGGTTGCTAGTGGAAGATGATGATTTAGTTTCTGTGACCTTGAATGGTCTAGGAAAGGATTATGCATAGTTCTGGACATCCATTGCCATCCGTGAGAATTTTCTTGATTTTGGGGAGTTGATTGCTCTTCTAATTTCTGAAGAGCAGAGAAATGGTGGTGCATCTTCTTCAGGAGGAACTTCAAAAGAAACTATCTTCTACTCAAATGCCAGAAGAGGTAGAGGTAGAGGTAGAGCAGGCCGATTTGGAGGCCATGGCAAAAATCAGAATATGCATCAAATTCAAGAAAACCAGTCCTATGGAGGAGGACGTGGTAACTTTAGAGGCAGGGGGAATCAAAGAGGTCATGGTGGATGGCAAAGAGGCCGAAATGCAAACAGCAATGTTGAATGCTACTACTATGGTAAAATGGGTCATATGGTTAAAGACTGCTATAAAAAGCAGAATGACATTATGACTGGAAAATTGCAGCAAAGCAATTATGCATCCTCTAGTAGACAAGGTGATGACAGAAATGAGCATTTGTTTATGGTATAGCACATGACCAATTCTATGACAAGTGTAGAAGAAAGCAATGATGTGTGGTATGTTGACTTAGGTGCATCAAACCACATGACAGGTCATGCAGAATGGATGCAGGATGCAAGGAAAAGAAAGACTAGGATTTGTGGAGACTGGTGATGATACTGCACATCCTATTGTGCAGATCGGTAAAATTCATTTGTCTATGCAGGATGGGAAAAAGAAATACCTGTCTGATGTATTTCATGTCCCGAATATCACCAAGAACCTAGTTTCTGTTGGTCAAATGGTTGAGCAGGGCATGCAGGTCAGATTTAATCCTCATGAATGCTTTGTTGAGGATATGAAAAATAAAGGTCGCTTGATAGCAAAAGGGAAGAAGAAGGGCAGGATGTTTACATTGGATGCGGACATGCCTGAATTGAGTGCAGCAATGTTTGCATATGGGACCGGTGTAGTTGCAGATATTATCTGGCATAAACACATTGGTCATGTTAATGTACAACGACTTAAATTAATGCAGGCCCATAATATTGTTACAGGATTGCCTAAGTTCAAGGTTGCAGAAATGCATAAGGTATGTGAAGCCTGTCAATTTGGAAAATAGGCAAGGAAACCATTTCCTAAACATGTTCAAGAGAGTAAGAGGCCATTGGAATTAATCCACTCTGATGTGTGGACTACTAAAGCTGCATCTATTGGAGGCTGTCATTATTTTGTCACTTTTATTGATGACTACAGCAGAAAAGTTTGGGTGTATTTTATGAAAAAGAAAAGTGAAGTGTTCGGCCATTTCAAAGCTTTTAAAGCTATGGTTGAAAAAGAAATAGGCCTACAAATAAAATGCCTAAAGTTAGATGGAGGGGGAGAGTACCTCTCAAATGAGTTTGCAAGTTTCCTACAAAAGCATGGCATAAAGTAGCAATATTCATGTAGTCATACCCCACAGCAAAATGGACTTGCAAAAAGGAAAAACAGGCATATTGGAGAGGTATCTCGTGCCATACTCAACGAAAAAGACTTGCCAGATTATTATGGGGCTGAAGCAGTTGCTACAGTAGTCTACATAATGAATAGGGCTCCCACTGCAGCAATACATGGCATGACGCTAGAGGAGAGGTATACTGGTAGGAAACCAGATATTTCTCATTTGAAAGTTTTTGGTTGCATTGCCTATGTTCATGTGCCAGATGAGTTGAGACCCAAGTTAGATCCAAAAGCTGAGAAGTGCATCTTTATTGATTATTCTCTACAACAGAAAAGGTATAGATGCTATGACCCTTCTACTCGTAAGTTTACAGTGAGCAGAGATGTTGTTTTTGATGAGATGAGCAGCTGGTATAAACCAGTAAATGTGATCGATGATGTAGATGCACAAAATGATAATGCTGCACAGAATTCACAGCAGCAATCACAAAATATTAGTGGACCTGTAGTGTCCTCTAGCAGTGGTTCACATACTTCACCATGGACAGCAGGCATATTGAGATAAGGAGGATCTCTCCTTAAAGCAATGGAGATAGTGGTATGCAAGTATCACGAAAGGGAAAAGAGAAAGTAGATCAGCCCATGGTTGATGTGAATGCAGGTCACTCTTATGTGGATGGTGAATCCAGTGGCTCAGAACAGAGCCTTGGTGATGAGTTGGGTATTCCTTCTATTGTTACACCTGGAGTAAGGAAGACAAGGGATGTTTTGAGAGCACTTGGTAGTGAGCCTATTTTGTGCAAGTCTACTAGAGCTAGGTATCCTATGGATAGGCTGAAATATGATGGATTTACAGCCATTCACTATGCCTATATGGTCAAAGTGATACATGAACCAAAACCCACTTCTTTTGAGCAAGCCATGGGAAAAGAAAAATGGGAGAAAGCCATGGATGCCTTGGAAGCAAATGCTTCATGGGAATTAGTGCCTTTGCCTAAAGACAAGAATGCAATTGGCTGGAAGTGGGTTTATAAGTTGAAGCATAATGCAGATGGTCCAAATGTGGGATGACAGGCTGTAAGCCTATTTCAGTTCCTTTGGAGCAGAATGTGAAGCTGAGCACAGATGCAAGTGAGCTTCTGGAAGACCCTACTATGTACAGACGCATAGTAGGAAGTTTGATTTATATGACTATTACCAGGCCAAATTTAAGCTATGCTGTTGGGTTGGTAAGTCAGTTTATGCAGGCTCCAAGGAAACCACATTTGGATGTGGCTAGATGCATACTGAGGTATGTGACGTCCACATTGCAGTATGGACTATTTTATGAGACTAGGGTCCAGATAAAGTTGCATGGATACACTGATGCTGATTGGGCTGGTAGTATTTCTGATAGACGATCTACTAGTGGATATGTGTTCTCTTTTGGAAGTGTTGCAGTCACTTGCAACAGCAAGAAATAGCCTACAGTTGCCTTGTTGAGACAAAGGCTGAGTACAGAGGTGCAGCAATGCTACATGTAAGTAGCTTGGTTGCATAAGCTACTTTATGATATGCATCAGTGGGCCAGTTGTCATTTATTGTGACAACATGAGTAGTATACGTGTACTTGGCAAATAACCCAGTCTATCATGCTAGAACAAAGCACATTGAGGTGCATTATCACTATGTGCAGGAGAAGGTTCTAGCAGGTTTTATTAATCTAGTTTATGTCAGCATAGAGGATCAGGTAGCTAACATATTCACGAAGGCATTGGGTGCAGAGAAGCTGCGCAAGTTCAGAGACTTACTTGGTGTGCAAGAATTGGGATTGAGCTCAAGGGGGAGTGTTGAGATATCGAGCTCCACTCGTGATATGCCAGGATGATCGTTGTTCATTTATGTCACCGACTTGTTAGCTGTAGATGCGGTTGGTACACCGCTCATGAATAATAGCTGGATGACAGCTATCTTTATGTACTCTAGTTAGTGGCTTAGTTAGTATGCCACCTTAGTTAGCTGAGTTTGGTTTGAGACCCACATATAGGATTCACCTATTCTTTTATACTAAGGGAGTTCTTTTGGCTTTCACAACTAAGCAGAGGAAAACTGTTTTCAGCCTCCATCTTTGTGTATATTCCCCCATTGTGTATGTGAGAAAGCTGCAAGTGAGACTCCTTACTTCTCTCCCACTCTCTTTACTATAAATGGGCAGTCATACTCACTGAGGCACATACTCAACTTGCTGTTGGTCACTTTGGCAGTGAACTTACGAACCGAAAGGTCTTACAAGGAGGATCATCGTGGTAGCCATTATCCAAAGATGCTCATGCCCAGTTTGGATGCTACCAAAAGATCATATTCCATTACGTGAGACTTCTCAAAGATAGGGATTGGATTTCATGGGTCCATTTAAAATGACACAATATATGCAAAACAAAATATGTGCATGTGGCTATAGGTTATGCAACCAAGTGTCAAATTGAATTTGTTAGTGACCAAGGGACATACTTTATGAATGAAGTGTTTGAAATCCTTGACCAAGGAAGTGATGATAATGCACCATGTTGCCACTATGTATAATCCTTGGTAGAATGGCCAGGGTCCTCTAACAAGACTATTAAACTAATAACTACCAAGACACCAAGTACCAACATACAAGATTGGGATACCCAACTACATGCAACATTATGGGCCAACTGGATAGCCTATAAGCTAGCCACTAGTTACACCATTTTGCATGGCTTTTGGTTTGAAGGCGGTTGTGCCATTAGAATTTTTTGGTTTTGAGTTTGAGGGTAGTGACCGAACATCATCTTGGTGAGAAAGAAGGCCAAAACAACTTGCTGAGCTAGACAACAAGCTTTGGCTTTGAGCAGCTTGGTCTCAATAGGTAATTCAACACCAGAGAAAAGCTTGGTGTTGATGCTTCTCAATCCTCATCCAACTAACTAAAAAATGCTTGGTTTACTTCCCAACCTAGTGCTGTGCTTTATGAAGATGCTCGCTTCTTGCAATACTAAGAGAAGTGTGCTCGGGTGCAGAACATGTGCCAACATAAAAAACACTCGGAGGCTGGGGTTAGCTATCCGAGGAGAACTATATGATGTTGGGAGAACACCGAGTTAAAACATAATTAAACACAAACATTGGAGGCAATACATCAAAACTGCATAGAATAAACAATCAATTGCTTGTTCATTTCCATTGAATCAAACTAACTTGATATAACCAAGCTGCCTTAGCTTGCAATGCACCCTCTCTAACCTAGCAACTCAGGTCAGAGGAAGAGAGCTTGGCACACTGCTCTCTTGTTCTCTTCCTTGCCTATTTTAATCATATTTCTACCTAAAGAATTGCCTTTTAAGAGAGTGTGCATTCGGTGCACCAACTTCAATTCACGTATTGGCTTTATTACCGCCATGATTAACTACACATCTGCTACAAAATGGGTGCTTGACTGCTTCTAGTGCTCCTTGCTCCCAAATGAGGCTAACGCTCAGTGATGATGTATGGCTATTAGCCTAACCTGGTGCTAACATCTTGCCTCGGCTACCCTTGCCTATGTCCTCATGGACTAGCAGGGACTAACCACTGCTCAAACACTGAGGCTTGAGGGTTGAATCATCATGGACATTGATGCCTTCGACGGAGGGGAGGTCGGGGGCGAATGGGCTACTAATATGGATGGCCTCATCTGTAGTTGAAGTGCAAGGAGGGGACTGTGGTGGACCTGCATCAGAATGTCACCCCTTGGTGGCCAAGTATATATATCACTGATATCAACAGGGGGTTGCTTGGGGTTGGTAAGCCATTCCAACATCCATGCTTTGGCTACTAGATGGAACTTCAATACCCAGTGTCGCAAAATTGGTGTGGTACTCTTGACCTAGCCAACTCACTCCTACTATATCCTGGTTCCTTGCACAAATTGCTAGATATTATGGCAATGATTTAGCTTTCGTTACATGGCTATCGAGCAATTAATTGCTCGAGTTCCTACAAAAGTTTGCCATAGTAGATGGGCAACTCATCCATAGTAGGTTTTGGCAGCAGCATAGTTGATGTACTAGGGTGAGAATCAACCTGCGCTCGATCTTAAAGATGTTGTGCTACCTCTCAGCGTGCTTCTTGACAAAATGGTTAAAATATCTGATTGCCTTGTTTACATCAAGACAATGGGCTATATAGGTTCCAAAACTTTGTGGTGCATGGAGTGTGAAGAAACAAACATTTCAGCTACTTCAGTCTGCCACTAGACCCTGTAACGGATGGGCGTCTCCTCCCTATCGGAAATGCAATGCAAAACTTTTGTGGTGGGCTCTGCAACTAGGACATACTCAACCAGCAAAGTTGTCTCGACTTCTGCTATTTGCTCCATCTGCACCTCTTTGTCTTCCATCTCTGTCAAAATTTAGATCCATTGATGCATCTTCAAAACCGTAGTCTTTGTTGCCTACTCGATGCTCACTGCTTGGCCTCCTGAGTACAACATAAGAAGGGTCTGAGCCATGACCCCTTCTGGCCCCTTGGTTTGTGAGGTACCTCCCCCAGTCGAGGATTGCTGGCTTGAGGTACCCACGTGCTCGCTCTGAACAGGTCGAAGTCTACCTACTAGTCTGGCCATCGGCATTGTCTGGTGATTGTCGGTGAGGCAGGTTGTCTAGATGCTCATCGGGCACTTGGAGAAGATGAATCAGATGTTGGAGCCGCTGATACCTATCTAGCTTAGCTTGTAACTTTACCTTCTTCTCCTTTAATGCATGACCTGCAGCCCCCTCCCTTAGGCATGCATTTTCTTACTGAAGAGCCTATAGCTATGGTCTCGAGGTACCTGGTACTTCCTATCCTCCGAGGCCTTTTTCTGCAGGCATTGTAGAGCATGTTGCAATTTGACATTCCTCCCAACAATAGCGACAACATTTTCCTAAGCCTTGCCTGCAATATCCTTTAGATGGTCCACTTCACATTGCAGATTACCAAAATCTATTTTCATTTTAGTGTGTGTGTGTACTACAACTGCATGTGGGTGTGGACCAAGTCATCATATACTACATTCCTACCTTTGAACTATTCCTACAGTGACTTGCACTCAGTCGCTAGATCCCCCTTGGCTCGTCCCATCTGTTAATTAAAAAAAGTCTGGTCACCTCATTCTAGTACTTTGCTTGTAGGAAAAAGTTGTACTCAAGAGTACGTGCAGAGGGATCTAGTGGTTGGTTAAATGGTTGAGAGCCTGTACTATGTGGACCATATTTTCCTTGAGTACCTACCATTGACTTTCTGTGGTAGCCCGGTCATGGTGATCATCTTTTGTAAGAAGTGCCAGGGGAAATGGCTCAACAGACCAAGAATCCAAAGGGGTGAAGGAGGTGGATGCAGAGTGATGAGCTATTTGCACTCAGTCACAGATCCCCCTTGGCTCGTCCCATCTGTTGTTTAAAAAAATCTGGTCACCTCATCCTAGTACTTTGCTTGTAGGAAAAAGTTGTACTCAAGAGTACGTGGAGAGGGATCTAGTGGTTGGTTAGATAGTTGAGAGCCTGTACTATGTGGAGCATATTTTCCTTGAGTACCTACCACTGACTTTCTGTGGTAGCCCGGTCATGGTGATCATCTTTTATAAGAAGTGCCAGGGGAAATGGCTCAACAGACCAAGAATCCAAAGGGGTGAAGGAGGTGGATGCAGAGTGATGAGCTACCCTCCTAATGTTCAGCGTGTTGTGAAGGCTCTACATCACCCACTCAGGCTTCCTGCTTGGACATTTTTCCTGTTTGCTTGTCTCCTCGCCGTCCATTTCATTATTCGCGGAGGTGACTTGCTGGTTGTTCCCCTCCAAGTTATCCTATTTTTGTCCCGCAGAGGTGACCTCATCGCTGTTCCCATCCTGGGTTACCTGTTTTGGCTCGGAGGTGCCTTGCTTGTTGTTCCCCTTCAGTCTCCTTTGTTCCTCTTGTTGTCCAGTGGGCTGCTGCTGCTGCAGCTCCCATTCCTACTACTCTTGCTCCTATTTCTCATCATTTCCCTACTGCTCCTACTCTTCTTGCTCCTGCTCTTCATGCTCCTACTTGCCTGTCCATCCTGATGTTCCTGGCTGCCAGGTTCTCACCTGTTGAGTTCTTAACGGGCCGTCTTCGTAGGGGCTTTGCTTGAAGGTAGTGCTCTTGGACAAGGTACCCACCCTGACATCAACTGGTGGTAGAGCATGCCCAGATGGGGGTTGGCTTACAGTGAGTCTAGCCTCTGTTGATGGCTTGCAACTGGTTCTCAAATGCCTTCTCAAAAATTGAGAACTAGTCAATTGTCACCTGATCTTCCATTGCGACGATGACCCAATCCATGTACTACCTTGACACATAGTCCACACTCTTCTTTAGTTCGATGATACTGAACCTGCAGGTGGCCTTCAAGCCTTCATCCTCAGCCTTGTTGATCAGGTACCCTTGTGAGGATCAGTAGCTTCCTTGTTTGAAATAAGAATCGCATCGCTTGGCATCTACCAACTTCATAGGATTGGTGCATTGCTTTAGCCGGAAGGCCTTCTTCAGAAACTCATGCATTTTGTTGATGACGAGGCTATGGTCATCCTCATCGTATGAGTCAAGGATCTCCTCTACCAGCTTCTCGTCACATAAACCTTCTTCCATGGTAGCTTTGCAAACCTCAGAAGACCGTTCTCGCCTCTAGGATGCCCGTAAGGATATCACTAGAGAAGTCTTCAATTGGGTGTGGAGGTGGTATGCAAGAGCTTCATTTCCTCTTCTGACAGACTTGGCACTCTGCTCTCTCCATAACGACAAAGATGAAACAACTGTGGTAATGGAGAAAGAAGATGGCTGAGGGAAAGGCTAGAGACTGAGAATAGATTGGTGCGAGGGAGATAGAGAGCTCAAAGAGGATGATAAAAGTATAAAAATGGTAGCAAGCCAAAGCACATAGAAGGCTATTGAAGACAAAGATGACAATGGTGAAGTATACTGAAGCTGTAAATGAGGTTGATTCGTAGAGTTTCTGACCAAATGTAGTCGACTCGTATCTGCAATTGTAGTTTCTGTCAAATCAATGGTTGCATAAGCCTCCCTTGCTTTAACATGATGATTCTGCATTAATAAGCCTTCAACCTTAATCATGCCATGTGGTGGGACACCATGCACTTGTTCCACCATAATTAAATAGCTAGCTAGCATGTTGCCTTCTGAAAAATTACTAAGGAGTTTTCAACTAACTTACTTGTTTTTGAGTTACCTTTGTATGGAGAACTCGCCGCTTGGTATGGCTTTACTTTACTTCCATTGTACAACTTGGAAGACACATTACCTTCCAAATTTGCGAGTTGCACTGTCCACCAGCTGATAACTCAAAATTGGTTTCCCAATTTAGTAGTAGAGAGTAACCCAAGAAAACCCTTCTTCAAATGATTAGGCACAATATGCCAATTATGCCAGGCCTTCCTTCTACAGTGTATCACCATATGTGACTAGGCAGCTTCACCATATGTGACTAGGCAGCTTGGAGGTGTAGCTCATCCAGGTGGCTTAGCTGAAGCAATTGCCCCTTGATTGCCTCTGCTTCACCTAAATGATGCTTGATAACAACTCGAAGGCTCGGAATAATAAATTATAAGGGAACAAATACCCCTAAGCTGAAGGCCATATGAAAGGGTATAAGATTTGTAGTGACCTTATAAGCTCTGTGATAAGCCCACAAAGTAGAGTGTAATTTGGTGTCCCATTCACCCTTAGCAAACTAAACTGTCTTAGTTAGAATGAGTTTCAATGTTCAATTAGTTGACTCAGGTTCACATTACCACGAGTGTAGTAAGTAGTGGAGACCATATGCATGATTTTGAATTTCCATTTTAGTAACCACCATTACATCTTTGAGAAAATGTGTCCCTTGATCATTGACAACTTGCAAAGGGCATCCATACCTACATATGATACTTTCATAGACAAACTTAGCTGTACTTTGAGCCGAGTTGTCTTGGGGTGCCTTAGCTTCTACCAGTTAGTAGCATAATCAATAGCAATGATGATATCTTTATTTTGAGTGAACCTAGTTGGTTTAAAAGGACCAAAAAAATCTAAACCCCGGCTCTAAAAGGCTTCCCAAGACTTGGTTGGTTGCAAAGGCATAGACTTATTAGCCAATAACCATCCAATGCGTTGACAAACATCACACATTGCATACACCTAGTTTGAGCATCCTCGAATAAGGTTTCCCACCATAAATCCACTTGCAATACTATTCTAGTAGTTAACTCCCCTTGGAATTGTCCTCCTGATAGAGCTGAGTGAGCCTCTTGCAACACGACAGCTTGTTCATGTGGTAACACCCAATGGTGCAAAATCCCATTTGCACATTAACGATAGAGCTATCCACCAATCAAAGTCTATTTCCAAGCCTTTAAAGCTAATTGCTTGCATTTTTCTTGAGGCATGGTTTCAAAAAATGTGCCTTTAGACAAGTAATCCACCAACTCGACATATTCAGTCCCATAATAATCAATTGTAAACAATTTAGCATCTACCAATTCCATATCAATTCCATGTGTTTGCTCGGGTGCTGGTAACCTAGACAAATAGTCAACTCCTACATGGCTCTTACTTGGCTTATGAATAATTTTGAAGTTGAAATCTTGTAGCGAAATCATCCAACAAACAAGATGTCCTTGAATAATGGTCTTATTAATAAGATAAAGCAAGGCTTGATGATCCACATAAAACACAAAGTGGTTATTGAGTAGATAGTGCCTTAGTTTTTGTACACTAATACCATTCCCAAAGCTTCTCGCTTAGTGGTGCTATAGTTTGACTTGGTAGGTGTTAGCAATTGGCTAGCATAATATATTGGATAGTCCAACCAACCATCTGGTTGAGCCAGAATAATAAAGCGTCCACATGTACATGAAAGATAACATCCCGATTGGGTTCTCTGAGAAGTAGCCATTACTCAGTTTTTCAAATCATTGAAAACAACAATCAGCCCAGCATTTTATTCAAATTTAGCGTCCTTTTTGGTCAATTCATATAAAGGCATTGCAATCTTGGGCAAAGTCTTTGATGAATTTGCAGTAGAAACTAGTAAGCCCCACAAAAAAACATAACTATGTTAAGTTCTAAGGCTTAGGCACATCTGTTGTGTGGCTTTAATTTTACTTGGATTGACATTCTGATACCATCCTTGGAAATAACATGACTGAGTAGAACACCAAATCTATGCAATCTCTTCAGAAATATATTCACTCCTCCATCCACTATTGCACCCAGTATAGTTTGCTTCTTTTTATTAATAAAAAATCATTGAAACTCCCACATCAACTATCTTAGTATCAATCATAGGCATAGTGGCTAAGGATTGCATTTCCTTTGGTTTCTTAGATGACTCCTTGATTTGCTGAGCAAAGAAGTCATGACAATATGGGGCTATTTGCATTAGCTCAGCAAAAGTTAAAATAACTTACATGTTCTTAAATGCTTCCCATGCTCGGGCTAGCTTTGTGCTAGTTTCCTTTGAAGTATTTGATTTTGCTTCTTTAGACCCGGATGTTGAGGATTCTCTTCGCTTGGTAATAGAGTGCTGAATTTGCTTGGGCATTTCTACTGCTGGAGCTTTTCCTTTCAACTCCCTTGCAATTTTAACTGCCAACTCCTCCAATTGATGTCTTTACTTGAAGCATTGGTGTCTTACCCTTTTGACTGAGTGGTTGAGCATCAACTATATCTGGTAACTCGGCTACACTTGCTCGACATGCTGGATCTACCTCTTTCCCCTCCATGTTATTCTTCAGGAACTTCAAGTGTTTCGCCCAAATGGGACAATCAGAACACAAATGATTTTCTCCACAACAAAAGCACTTGATTTAAGATGGATCAGTCTTCTCTTTACCATTCTTACTCTTGTCTTTTACCTTGAGATGCAGTCGTTTGTTGCTGGATGTCCGGGTGTCACTTGCACCTTGGTTTGCTCACACTTGGAAAATTTTGCCATTAAACCAACAATCGGACTCATCATGGCCAAATTTGGTGCAGGTATTGCAAGACTTAGTCTTGCATTCCTCTTCCACATGTCCACCTCTGAAGCATCTATTACACTAGTTCTCATTGTTACTTGGCTTACCTCAAATGCCCAATTCTTTTAAGGCCTTCTTCAACTCGGTTTTCAACTTATCTTTCTTTTCCGCCATTTCCTTGGTATCATTGTTAGAATCCTTCTTCTTTACTTGGTTTTTCGACCCTTTGCTCTTCTCTAGGGCAAAAATTTGGTTTAACAATTCCTCATAGGTTCTAGTCAGATTGACTATCTCTGGCCTGTGCAAATCTACCTGGGTACATCCTAAGATTAACCATGCTTGCATCTGGAACCGTACTCAACCGATTGATAAGAGCTCTCATCCTAAGCACAAAGTCTTGGATAGATTCTCCTTTATTCTGTTTCAGTTCACTCAACTTTGTTCTCACATCCTCCTTGTAAATCTCCAGTTAAAACCTTCGCAAGAAAGCTTTGGACATTGCATACCAGTCGGGAAAATACCCAATCAAAAATTGATTGAACCACCTTTGAGCATTTTTAATACATGGAAAAGAGTCCATATATTCTTTAGTTGTTGTTGCACCATTGATGTGGCAGACACACAAAAACTCTGCAAGTGAATATAAGGATCTTTATCATCTGTGCCTTTGACAATTTGAAACTTTACCTTGATGTTAGAGTTGGGGACTTGAACTTTTCCACCCCAGAACCTGAGTAGGTAATGTGAAACCATATAGAAACAATGAGACACAAATGTAGTTGTTTATTCAAAGAGTGGCTACATATATAAGCAATTGCCTCCATATAGGTAGATCCTAGATCCACAATCATCTCCTTGATTATCTCAATCGATCACCTCCTATGATCACTCATTCATCACACCAACTTGACACACAAACTAGAACATTCTAGCACACCTACACTCACACATTTCTTGCATAGGACTCCAATCCCATAGGCACACACACATATACATCAATTTGCCCCTTCATTCCCCCTCACAAATTGATGACCTCATCCCTCAGCAGTAGTACATGGGATGCTCCATGGCTTGCCCACTATCATGTGGCAACACTCATGGCCCCAAACTATGACTCACTCATAGGATTCTTGGTTTACAACTGGGAGATGGACACTGACTATGTATGTAAAGCCCAATGAGTCCAACAAGGAAAAATCTCAAAAGACTAACAATCATTTAAGGATGGACTATCCATGGCAAAGAAACATTATTGACCTCATACACACAACTCAGAAAACATATGGATTCTGGCCCTTGTCAGATTTGACTTGGATGTTGTAAGCAGTGAGAGCTTGAATTTTGACATTCTCTGATTCTTCTTCTTCTTCAGTTTCTGCTTCCTTAACAAGTTTGGCTGAACATCTCTTCTTGGCATAACATTCCTTTTCAAAGTGTCCAGGTTTGCCACAAAAGTTACATTTCATTTTGCTCTTTCCCTTGAAGTTGCTTAAGTTGCTTTTGGCCAAATATGTCCCTTCTTTGTAATCACTTGTTTGTTTGATCTTTCTCTCCTCTTCCAAGAGTGATGCTTCAATTTCTACCAGACTTATCTTTGGAATATTGGTGAGTGTGGTTATAATAGTGCCATATTCTTCAGTGAGACTTCTAAGTAAGATGGCAATTACAATATCTATCATAGACCCATGCCTTCGTGATTATGAGGTTGCTATAGATTCCTCTTGCCTTGGTTAGTGCTATCATTAGGCCTCAAGGGTACAGTTTGATGTATACTTGTTAGCGGAGTAGTATCTCTGTGTGTTGTGAGAGGAACTTGAGCAAACTACCCTCATTCACTTCAAATTTTTGTTGATGCCTCTCTCCATCAGAAGCACTCCTGTCCTCATAACGATGAATTCTTTGTCCATTAGCCATAACTGATCATACCTTTCTCAATGCACTCCTTCTGGAATGATAGCCAAGCATTGCTAAAGACGTTCTTGTTGCTCTCTGAGTTGGTCTTCTTATTCATTATGTTATTCTATTGAGCATATGGCCATCCGTTTGAAATTCAAACTCTCCATAGATGAGTACTCGAATTCTATTTGCCATGATGGACTTTCACCTGCCAATCTTCTAGGATGCCTCGGCCCTGACACCATCATTTTGACCTTCTGGCTATGCATAATAGTCAACTTCCACCCCTGGGGTAGCATAGCTGAGTCTCTTTCTTGTGCTTGTCACTCTTGTTGGATAGTTGCTTCTGCTAGCCTCCTTCGGGCATTAAACTCTAGTTCCGAGACTGCTCCACTTCGCATAGTCATCTGTAACTGCTGCTGCCTTTGGCTCAAATACTCCACATCTGGTCGAGATTTGGCCACACATCTTCTTCATCTCTCCAAGCGTGTGTTAGCCATTGCATAAGCCATAAAGTAGTCGAAGATCAATTTAAGTACTTTCTACATTCCACATACCGGCCTTCAAGCACACTACCAGCTGATGCCACTCATATGGAATTACTTGAACAAATTTCCGTCCCAACAACTGTTTCACTTTCTCACAAGCTAGCATGAACTCTCTTCTTCTTCTACTCTGACATCACGTGTGCCCATGTACACCACACATGCATATGCATTAATAGAAGCTATGTTTGCTTACTCCTACCTCACCCACTCAGCACCCATGCGCATGAGCATGCACGTGTGACTTGTAAGAAAATTAGTGAAGCAATACGATGAACGGAGCCTAAAAACCAAGGAAGAAGGATCAAGGATATATAGATATATACACACACACACACACACACACACACACACACACACACACATGCCCATGTACACCACACACACATATGTGCTAATGGAAGCTATGTTTGCTTACTCCTAT
This sequence comes from Dipteris shenzhenensis, assembly GCF_047967505.1. Classification (NCBI taxonomy): domain Eukaryota; kingdom Viridiplantae; phylum Streptophyta; class Polypodiopsida; order Gleicheniales; family Dipteridaceae; genus Dipteris; species Dipteris shenzhenensis. The sequence continues at coordinate 15,876,033 of NC_141628.1, forward strand.
CTCTCTACACCCACCCAACACCCATGCGCATGAGCATCCACATGTGCAAATTAATGAAGGAATACAATCACTAAATCAAGAAAGAAGAAGCAAGGGATATATATTTTGTATACATACATACATACATATATATATATATGTACGTATGTATGTATGCATGTATGTATGTTTACATGTATGTATATATGTATGTATATGTATGTATGTATGTATATATATGTATGCAAAAATCAAAATACAAACTGTGATTTCTTCCTACATCAGAACTTGAAGAGGGTGGCACTCTATAAACTTAATGCCCTCCACAATTGTGCAAGAAAATCTGGAAAGAAGTTTTCGTTTCACCCGCTTGCTAGCCTCGCAGAATTGAAGTAACAGCCGAAGAACCTGTGTTCCTGGTCCCATCTCCTTATCTAGTAAACTCCTCAGGAAATCTGCATGACATCCAATAGCCCTAACGGTATCCTGCCTTCACCAACCGATAGCCAGATGTGGCATCGCCTGGGGATTTCTCAATGAAATTGCTGTGAATGTTGTTTCGAATGGCGACAGTTGGTACGCTTATCTTGGCTTCCATCTCAAGAATGACCTTATTCACCATTTTTCTGGGAGTTTCGGTGAGTTGACCCCATAAATTTGGCGCATGTTTCATTACCTGCAACGCTCTGGTCTCGCCTATTTCGTCCATGCCCGTTTTTTTAAATTTTCAAAAGCAACCCATACACCCACAAAAACGATCGAAACGAAGAACAAAGCACGTGCTATGCCAAGAGCTTCCGTCTCTCATTTGGATGGGACCCTATGGAATTGTCTTTCGTCCTCCATGATATAGAAAAGCAACAAAACCGCTAAACCCCCGCTGAGAGCTCAGTTTTGCAACCTAGCAAAAAGAGAGTTGATCGAGACCGAAGAATCATAACGGTACCTGTGCACGAGGCATGGACAAGATGTAGAACAGTAAAGAAGACAAACATCAAGCAAATCCAGTGATAGAGACCCCCTTCACATGCTATTGGAATGCTAGACCTCGTGGTTGGAGCGTGGGGGATGAATGGAAAACGTGCCTTGCTGAACGATCACAGTTTAAAGAAATGCATTTGGAGGTAGAATATCTGCAATCATATGAGAAGTGGGACAACGTTCAATCATTATCATCCCTTTCTTCACTTCATGTTTGACATAATGGTAATGAACAGCAATATGTTTGGATTTGTTATGTTGAACATAGTCTTTAGCCAGACTTATGGCACTTTGATTATCACATCTGAGAGAAGTACTGGATGATGGAGGATGACCAATATCTGCAAGCAATTGTCGTAGCCAAACCAATTCTCGAGTTGCTAGAGAAGCTGCTATATACTCAGACTCTGTGGTAGAAATAGCAACACAACATTGCTTCTTACTTGCCCAGGAGACCAAGCAACCATTGATAAAGAAGCAATTACCGCTTGTAGACCACATAGAGAAGTGAGAGCTTGCCCAATCTGCATCTGTATATCACAAAAGATCAAGAGACATCATAGAAGATGATTTTGTATGAAGTCAATAAACTAATACAAAATCAGAAGTGCCTTTCAAATACTTTAGAACACATTTTGCTGCAGACCAATGTTGCATTGAGGGAGTAGCCAAATATTGACCTAGAAAATTGACAGTAAAAAGAATATTTGGTCAAGTGTTCAAACCAACAAACTGTAGGCAACCAACAAGATTGGCATAGGGTTGATGTGAAAACTCAACATCATGAGTCAATTGAGTATTTTTGATAGAGCTCACAAGACAAGGAGTGGTCACAGAGTGAGCATTCATCAAGCCAAACTTTTGAACTGCATCTTGAATGAATTTTGTTTGTCGAAGTAGCAAAATTCCCTTGTGATGAAATCACTGAACTTGAATACCAAGACATGAATGAATGTCACCAAGATCAACCATATCAAATGATGAGGATAAGATTTTCTTGACATGTTGCAAGAAATCGAGATTGTTGGAAACAAGTATGGTGTCATCCACATAAAGAGCAAGAATGACAAAAAGAGCACCGTCATGTTTGGCATATAAGTTGGGGTCAGAGAAACAAGAGTTGAAACCTTGAGATGTTAGAAATCGATCAATTTTCATGTACCAAGAACGGGAAGCTTGTTTTAGACCATAAAGAGCACGATGAAGGCAACAGACAAGATGGTCCTGACCGGGAAGTATGAACCCTTTTGGTTGCTCCATATAAATCTCCTCTTTAAGATCTCCATTAAGAAAAGCAGTTTTCACATCCATTTGATGAATCTCCAAATCAAATTGAGTAGCAAAAGCCAAGAGTACCCGAATACTTGTGCTACGAACAACAGGTGAAAAAGTATCATGATAATCAACTCCTGCAATCTGTGAGTATCCTTTTGCAACCAGACGAGCTTTAAACTTGTCAAAAGAACCATCAGCTTTAGTTTTGGTTTTATAAACCCACTTACATTTGATAGGAGTGCGACCAGGAGGTAGTTCAGTAAGAACCCATGTACCTTTAGAGATCAAAGAATCATATGCAGCTTCCATTGCCTCTTGCCATTGATTCTTTTGTGTAGAAGAGATAGCTTCTGTATAAGTAGTAGGGTCTTCATGAGCAACCATTGCATGATCAATGATTTCAAAGTCATCAACACAATCATGAGTAGAACCATGTTCAAAATCAATAGGTAGATCAACATAAATATCAACATTATCATCAGAGGCTTGTGTATGTGCAGGATCCAAATCAAGATTGTTAACACATTGCTCTACAGATGGAGTAGCAGTGATGCCATCAGATAAATGAGTAGTAATGACATCAGAAGTGGAATCAGTATCAAATGGAAAAGGAAAGGCAGAAAGTAAGGACTTAGTGTCCTCTACATCCTTGGGAGACCATGCCCCTCCCATTAACTACTCATTGAATATGGCATCATGATTGATTATCACCTTCTTAGAAGAGGGATCATAGAATTTATAACCTTTAGAATTTGAAGAATATCTAATGAATATGACCTTTTTGCCAGGAAGATCTAGCTTTTTCCGTGTCTCTTTTGGTACATGAATATAAGCAATGCAACCAAAAGTTCAAAAATGTGATACAGAAGGAATCTCCCCTGTCCAAGCTATGATTGGTATCTGACCAGAAGGTACAGTTGTAGGAAGACGATTTTGCACAAAGATGGCTGTCAAAAGTGCTTCTGCCCAAAAGCTTCGAGATAATCTAGAATGGAGCATACATTGCATAGCATCAAGAGAAGTGCGATTCTTATGCTCTGTGTGAGCATTTTGTTGAGGAGAGTATGGAATAGTATATTCAAGATGAATGCCACACTCAATGCGATAATCATTAAAAAGATTAGAAATATATTCTCCACCATTGTCACTACGAAGGGTCTTGATCCAAAAACCAGTATGAAGTTCTGCAGCAGTTTTATATTACTTGAATACTGATAAGGCCTTTGACTTATGTTGCAAGAGAAATGCAGTTGTATATCTTGACCAATCATCAATGAAAGTGATGAAATACCTATAGAAAGACTTGGATGGAGGAAAAGGTCCACATATATCAGTGTGAATAAGATCCAATAAAGCATATCAATGAGTTGAAGTAGATGCATGAAAGGGTTTTTGATGATGCTTGCCAAGAGCACAATATTCACATAGGCCCATGTGAGGACGAGCTCGGAGATTCATACCATCCACAAGATCATGACGATTTATAGCAAGTAGCTTGGCAAAATCCGAATGAACAAAACGATGATGCCATAGCTTGCAATCCAAATCACCAGGAGTTGTAACCACATTAGCAATATCATCATTTAAGGAAAGCTAAAAGAGGTTACCATTCTGAGGAGCAACTGCTATGGTATGTCCATCTTTTTCAATCCGACACTATGTGTGGTCAAAGCCAATAAAGAGACCAAGATCAACAAGTCGTGCAACATAAAGAAGATTTCTCTGAAAATCTGGAACATGGAGAACGCCTCGCAAGACTCTTGTTGAAGAAAAAGTGCCAAGATATAAATCTCCAACGTCCATGACTTGACAAGTAGTGTCATCAGCGAGATAAACAAATTTCTTGTGAGGAAGAGCATGATAATTATGTAACCATTGAGATTGATATGTCATATTACCAGTAGCACCAAAATCAACAATAAAAGTGGAATCATCTCGAACATGAAGTATCCTTTCTAGAGAGACATCAGAATAGATATGATTTGTCTCTTGATGTGTATGGGCATCTTGTTATTGAGCAGCATATGCTTGAGTACATTCGCGATCATAACGCTTCTTGTAACACTGAAAGGATGGATGATTTCCTCCACAATATTCGCAAGGAGAATTATTGGATAAGCGGGGTTGCTTAGTGGTAACACCATGTTTCTCATCATATTGCCGAGCCCAACAATCAGAGATAACATGACCATGCTTATCACAGTAAGAACAATGTTTCTCAGGATATTTGAGACGAGAAGAATTGCCACCTCTATATGGATGACCACCACATCCATAACTACCATGTCCATATTTGAAGAAAGGACGCTTGTGAGCAACACAAGCTATCTCTGAATCTGCATCATCCATTGTTATCATCACAGATTCATGAGGGTCTTTATGACACTCGCATCGTTGAGCGTACTCAATCAAAGAAATACATGTTTGATCAAAATCAATCTCATTTTTGTTGGAAAGGATGGTAACAATAATGGATCCTAGACTGTGTCGAGAAGATAGGTCACCAATTGATTTCATGGAACAGGTGCACCAGTAGCAGCAAGTTGATTGACAATATTCTTGAATGAGTCAATATGAGTGGTCATAGGAGCTCCAACTTTGTACGGAGTGCTCAAAAGATTACGAAGATAAAGAATCTCTGTGACAGATTTCTTCTCAAAAGTAGAAATGAGATATTCCCATATTGCATGAGAAGAAGGAAGGGCAAATACATCCACCATAAGAGAATCATGTAGAGTAGATAAAATATATCGACGAGTTGCTTTATCACGAGAACGCCAATCAGCAAAGTCAGATCTCCATTGTTCAAAGAGAGGGCCTTGAGTCACAAGAGCATGATTTGGAGTTGCATCAATAGGTCGGGGTGGACAAACAAGATCACCAAGAACAATATCTGAAAGATTACTACCTTCGAGTATCAATAACATCTTCACTTTCCAACCAGGAAAACTGTGTCCTTGAAACAGAGGAACAGATCGTTGGCTAGAAGGAAAGCCATTGATGATTATAGACATTGCCATCATACTTCGAGAGAATACGTTTGTCAGAGCTCATGTCAATGATCAAGAATACAATGGTTGCTCTGAAAATATAAAACTCAAGATACCCCAAAAAAGGATAGAACGCGAGATGGGAGTATACTAGAAATAGCATGCATGCCAAGAAAGCATTTTGAGCTGGTTGATCACGAGACCACGATATTTTTGGAGAAAAGCAAAACTTATTGATCATGAAACGGAGGTATTTTTGGCGAAAAGCACTACGATCGTGCTGATCACGAAACCAATATATTTATCACGAAGCCACAAAATTCTTGGCAAAAAGCAGTATGAGTGTGCCTATCTCGAAACCAGAAAAAAGTAGTCGTCACAAAAACTGATATAACTTTTTGCTCCGAAGTCCGATTAGGGCGTTTAAGTACTCAAAACGAAGAGCATGACGAGAGCTAGATTTGCAAATGATCTACGATCCACTTGCCACTAATAACTTTCTCAAATTTGCACTAGAAGACCTCCAAAAAACCACATCAAGTTAGACATGTCAAAATCGACAAGAGAAAATAAGTGATGAGATATTGAAAGCGCTATGTAATCAAATCAAGAACTAATACTTCCTATCTTTCTTCATTATAGTGAGCATACAATAGCAAAACCTTTGTAGCTCTGATACCATGTTGAGAGAGAAGAAGAAGAGATGATAGACACCAAATAGACTCTCAAAGACTGATTCATATTGATCACTAGTTACATATATATAGGTGAGACCTAGTTCAAGTTAGGGCAAGCTATATATAGCTCTAACAAATGGCACTGAAAATGTGTAGTCTGGCGGTGACTCACGTGTCATGGGGATCTTACAAAAATGCCAATAGAGTACTCCAAGCTACTCTAGGTTGAGAGCAATGTATGCAAATCCTATGCAAATACCATCCACTAGTATCACTCTAGAGACTCTTGACTTGTTGTGAGCTTGTTGTGATCATGAATCCATAAGGAGAAGAAAAGGTAGGGAGAGGGAAGTCAAGAAGGGAGAGGAGGAGAAGAAGAAGGGGTGAGGAGAAGAGAACATGGAATTCATAAAAGGCACTAAGAGGAAACAAGAGACAAGTCCCTAAGAGGAGAAGGAGAGCTTGTATTCCAATGTGTGCAACTAATAAGTGAAGACCAAAGTCAACCTTTGACCTTTTATACATGCCACATTTTGAAGGGAGGGCCAACTCTATTCCCTTTATACCACTATCTTTCCTCATCCTTTACAATCTTTGGCTCCAAGGCACAATCCTAGCACTATAGACTTCCCACTATCCATCAAATGACATTGCCAATTAATGTAGTTAACAGCCTATTAAAGAACAAAATTCATCCAATGAAGAAGAAAAAAGTATCCTTGTTATAAAAGGATTCCAGTTGTGGCACAAACCACCATCTCTCTCTCTCTCTCTCTCTCTTTCTCTCTCTCTCTCTCTCTCCCTCCCTCCCTCCCTCCCCCTCTCTCTCTCTCTCTCTCTCTCTCTCTCTCTCTCTCTCTCTCTCTCTCTCTCTCTCTCTCCCTCCCTCTCTCTCTCTCTCTCACTCACTCACTCACACACACACACACACACACTCTCTCTCTCTCTCTCTCTCTCTCTCTCTCTCTCTCTCTCTCTCATTCTTATAAGCTCAATTAGAGTGGAAACCAAGCTATTATAGGCTATTCTTAACTGCTCCAATGTCACCATTACAAGATAACTCTCTCTCTCTTTGTTTTTATTTCTTTGTTACGTGATCCTCCTTTGGTGGTAGCCTACAAATAAACTACTATAAGATGTTTTTCATAATCTTGTTACTCACCTATTCTTTTGTTGAACTACACAATTTATAGGACAGACTTTGTTTGACATGAAGGATCCGATGTTAAAACATAGCTTGGACTTGATTTCAATGATTTGTGCAAATGCTCCATCCTTACATCATTGTGCTTGGAACTAGCACATTGTAATAAGGATATATGAAGCCAGGTGCAATGCAACATAGCAAAGGTGGAAGTGTCACAAATATAGGAGTTTAATATTAATATTGATGAAAGAAAAGACAAAAATTTTATCAAAATATGGCAAGGTTTTTTTTCTCAACGAACAACTGGAATGGAAAATGAAAAGGGACATATTATATAGAACTTAATCACCCATCCTTGAAACATACTCAATGAAAGAGGAAGCTGATATTCAAGTAGTTGTCATATGTCTCGGGGGGTCCATCTTACATAAGCTAGCTATACAACGTGCATTCAAAAGGTATTTAAAAAACCCCTCTTAACCACATTTTATATATTTTATATACCCCTATTGTGAATTTTTGGATCAATAATTATATCCCTTCAATAAATTTAAAATTTGAGAAGCCTATATTTTTTGCCCTCCTCTTGTACATTTCAGTGTAAGTTGAAATAGACGCTACTTATGAGAAATTGTATTGTATAATTAAATAAAACCCTTTAATTTGTATGTCGTGGAGATGCATGCTTTACACCCATACTAATACCTAATAGAACGTATTTTCAACTTTTGATCTTTTCAATTTTCAAAATCTCATATATTTAGTCCACCTTATCTAATTTTGTTTCCCTTGCACGCTCCCAAACTGTCACTAGCTATTAGAGATTTGCATGAAGTAACGTGAAGTGAACTATGAACAAAATGGCACAAACTTATAAGAAGATGACCCAAACTTTAACCTTATGTTGATCTAATGGGAGTTTTTATATTAAATATGATGCATGTAGTAGCATTATGTTGATTTAGTGTAAGTGTTAATATTCAATATGATGCATGCACTAGCATCATGTTGCCTATATGCCACTTTCTATATTAGGAAAAGATAGTGCGTATCATCTCATCATAAAGGCATCCAACTTAATCATGTTAAGTGCACAAAGTTATTAAGCTTATTATCACTCAATCCATACCTTTTTCTCAATTTATGTCGCTTTACTTTTCTTTAATTTATATATTTATGTATTTGCATCACTTTTTTAAAAATTTTAGAATATCCTAAATTTCAAACCATATGGTAGATGCATATGATATAAAAGAAAAATTTATGGAACGATGAAATATTATAGCTTCTTTATTGAATTCAGATCTTAATTATTGATGCATCTGACAATTTTTCAGTTGGAAAAGCACCCTTTATTCCATTTTTCTACTATATTTCAATTCAAACTTTTGAAAGACCCATGCTTCCCCTCATAATTTTAGAACGATGAAATATTATAGCCTCTTTATTGAATTCGGATCTTAATTATTAATGCATCTGACAATTTTTCAGTTTGGAAAGCACCCTTTATTCCATTTCTACTATATTTCAATTGAAACTTTTGAAGGACCCATGCTTCCCCTCACAATTTTGAGACCATATGTAAAAATAATAATGAGCTATTTTAACATATCTAATTGGAATGGGTGAATCTTTAAAGGAAGCCATACACCACCTGTACATTGAATGCATAGTTTCTTGGATATAGTCTATTCTTCCTTTAGTAGTCCTTTAGAGTTTTACAATCCATCTTTTGTTGCACAATATGGAATTTCACATGAAGGTTTAGTTAGAGATTTGAGATGTTTCAAGCTTCGATGAGATCCATATCACTTGCATTGATTGCACAATTTGGTAGATAAACTATATTTTGTAGACGCTCAATTTAATATCAAAGGAATGAAGGCAAATCCCTAGGTCTTGATTCTTGTATGGTTTGATTCTTGTGAGCATTCTACCAGGGAATTGTAGACCATGTAAAGAGACTAGAGTGTTCCAAAGGCTAGATTGCTTACATAATATGCATTGCATGACTTGATTCTTGTGAGCATTGTTCTAGGGGAATTGCAGATCGTGTCAAGAGACCGGAGTTCTCCTGAGGCTACAAGATTACATAGGTAACTTGATTGTATCAGCATTCTGCCAAGGGAATTGCAGACCATGTCAAGAGACCAGAGTGCTCCCGAGGCTAGGCTGCTTACATACTATACGTTGCATGACTTGATTCTTGTGAGCATTCTGCCAGGGAAATTGCAAATTGTGTCAAGGGACCGGAGTGCTCCTGAGGCTAGATTACTTACATACTATACATTGCACGACTTGATTCTCTAAGCATTCTGCCAGGGGAATTGCAGACCGGGTCAAGAGATTGGAGTGCTCCCGAGGCTAGATTGCTTACATACTATACATTGCACAACTTGATTCTCTATGCATTCTACCAAGGAAATTGCAAACCGTGTCAAGAGACCGGAGTGCTCCCGAGGCTAGATTGCTTACATACTATACATTGCATGACTTAATTCTATAAGCATTCTACCAAGAAAATTGAAGACCGTGTCAAGAGACCAGAGTGCTCCCGAGGCTAGATTGCTTAATACTATACATTGCACGACTTGATTCTCTAAACATTCTACCAAGGAAATTACAAACCGTGTCAAGAGACCAGAGTGCTCCTGAGGCTAGATTACTTACATACATAACTTGATTGTCTAAGCATTCTGCTAGGGGAATTACAGATCGTGTCAAAAGACCGGAGTGCTCCCGAGGCCAAATTGCTTACATACTAAGACTGGATTCTCAAAGTTATGAGCTAAGACAACAAAGAAGTAAAATTCAAATACAATTTCTTACAGTGTTTAAATAGTTATTCAAACATAACAGATATGCATAATCATAAAGTAAATATGAACTTAGACCTTCTCATTTAAATAATGACTTTCCAATTACAAACCAATAAATATTTGACTAGAAAGACCTTCAAGGACTTATACCGACTCAACTTAGCTCTTAAATTTTGACCTATAAGGCTATATCGTTTTCAATAAAAATGTCAAATCCTCTTAAACAATAAAAATATTATATGTGGGTGTATGTGTATGTGTATACTCACACATACTTTTTTTTAAATGAAACCACAATATTTATATTAGAAAAAAGTTTTTAAAATGAGAATAGTCTCAACAAAAGACTAAAGCACTAGGAAAACACCTCTAGAGAAGAGACATCCAAGTCATTCTCATGACAAGCAACACACACACACTCACACACAAGAATAAAACCAAACGACTCAAATAGATAATTAATGATGGGAAAGAACATGCTAGCTACATGTCCATGTGACAACACTTAGAAGAATATAGAAGAAGCATATAGAAACATAGGCATAGAGATACAAAAATGTAGAAGTAGAATGGCATAGAAGCATAAACCTAGGCAAACATAGCATGAGAATAGCATTAACATACTCATTAACATAAGCATAATGACATAGAAGCATAAATTAAAATTTTAATGTTATGAGAGAGAGAGAGAGAGAGAGAGAGAGAGAGAGAGAGAGAGAGAGAGAGAGAGAGAGAGAGAGAGAGAGAGAGAAACATAGAATCATGAACATAAATAGGCATAAACATAGAATCATAAACATACATAGGCATATATATAGGCATAAACATAGAAATAGGCATATAGGCATATATAGGCATGAATCATAAACATAGACATACATATGGTTATATGAATAGGCATAAACATAGAATCATAAACATAAATAGGCATATATATAGGAATAAACATAGACTCATAAACATAAATAGGCATATAGGCATATATAGGCATGAATCATACAAAGTGGAATATCATACCATAAGTGAATGAAAGAAATACATAAAAGTGAAACTGCCATACCATAAGCAAATAAAAGAAATATTGAGGATATACTGCTATACCATATAGACAAGGCTATTCCAATGTTTCTTTATGTCTAGCTTCGAGAGAGAAATGAGGTACTTCCAATTTAAATACATCTTAAACCCAATGAAGCATAGAAGCATAACCAATGGCATTCACATAGGTATAGACTAAAGAAACATAGGCACAAAGAAGCACAAGCATAATTTCCATAGAAGCATAAAGATATGGAAGCATATAGATATGGAAGCATAAAGATATGAAAGCATATAGATATGGAACACAAAGCATAAATAGCATAGAAGCATATAGAAACATAGGCAAGCATAAACATAGGCATTCATCAAGGCATACAAGCATAATTTCCTACGAAGCATAGACTAACCACATAGTTCTACACAAACCAAGCTAGACTTTGTGATAGGCTCCCACTGATTCAGGCTTCCTCATTAAGATGGAACCGATGTCCATAACAAACAAGACAAATTAGTAGATTGCAGGGACAGGGGCCCATTAAATTTTTCTCTAAAGAGCGACAAGAAAATCAACTTTTAAAGATCACATGTTCCATTTATCTAAACCAGCTTGGCCACTGAGCGATTCACAAAAGCAGAAGAGAGCCAGAGGCATAGTCCAACAAGTCACTGACAAAATGTTTCTTAATGTGCTCCCTACCCACTGTGCAACTGCAAACATAGGCTGGTGCTGACTTTGCATATTGATACCAGCCTAAGATAAACCTTGGATAAGCTCACAATCACATGCACTAGGGACTTTATTTCAATGTAATATGCATGCAAATTTCATCACTTTTGTCTAAATCTACAACTGGCCAATTGCCAATTTTAGGTATTTGTGTTAATTCTAATGCAACAACTTGCAAACATATTGAATTGCTAGTGCAACGTCTTACTAAAGCAGTGAGTTAATAATGCAATGGGTCAGATATAGCAACAACTTTAACAACACATCAACTTGATTAACATAGCAACTTGCTAATGCGACGACTTTGTAACGTGGCGACTTCCTAATGCTGTGACTTTGTAACATGGTGACTTGATAATGTGGTGACTTCATAACATAGTGACTTCTTCACGCATCGACTTCTTAACATAGTGACTTATTAACGTGGCAATTTGGGGGCTCACTGCATTAAGCTTAATGCAGTGACACACAAACACATAGTTTTATTAACGAGTTTTTGGGCATTTCCTTAATTTTTGGAGTTCTTGTTCAAGATTTTTAGTGTGTGGGGAGTGCTATACTACCCGATCTACCTACTCAATGCAGAAAATAACAAGAAAATTTTTTTGAAGGACAAATGGGGTCGTGGATGTTTTTATCGAAGCTATACTTATATATTAATATTAAATCGTAGCGAGAGTTTATGGACCTAGGGTTTTCAGTTTCACAATATTGATAGAATATAGTGTGCTCTTTTATATTATCTTTTTAATTTTGAAGTGAAAGCTGTAAACTGTGACGAAACTTTACATGTCTTTGGGAAACAGTTTTGAATCCTTGCAAATGTTTAAAACATTTATTTTTATTAGGGCATACAAACTTTCGATACCACTATAAAAGTTTCGCATCTTAATGAAATTAACATGAAAAAATCATCCATGAATGGGGTGTTTTGCAAAAAGCTATAGTTTTTCCCTTTCAAAAATTTTAAAAATCACTCCTACCATCATTTCTTAGTGTTTTTATTGGGATTTTCTATCACACACATCTTAGCAATCAGTCAATCTACATTTCTATGAGCTTTGAGTAGTAAAATCACTTCAAAATAACTCCAAATGACTTTCAACACCTCTCTTTCACTCACACCTATATATACACCAAAAGCCAACAGCTTTTCTCTACAATACTCAGTGTTGGGCAATGGGTGGATACCGAGGCAAATGCAATGCAAAAGTGCACCTCAAACTCCCTTACAATGGTGTTGAGAGAGAAGAAGAAGAGATGATAGACACACCAAATAGACTCCCAAAGACTGATTCATATTGATCACTAGTTACATATATATAGGTGAGACCTAGTTCAAGTTAGGGTGTTAGAGCTATACATAGCTCTAACACCCCCACTCAAACAAAGGTCTATAGCTACGGATGAAAAAACCCTTGGGGAGCACAAGGGAAAAACCCGAGCTCCTATATACAAGTATACAAGTTGATCATTTGTACAATTATTTTCAAGTATGTAATGCAGATGTGCATTTATATACAAAAGCATGAAGGTCATAGGTGATGATGTGCCTAGGTACAAGGCCTGTTTGGTTGCTAAAGGGTTCAAGCAAGAGAAGGGTGTGGACTTTGATGAGATATTCTCTCCGGTTGTGAAGATGACCACACTTAGATGCATGCTTGGACTAGTGGCATCAGAGGATATGGAGCTTATGTAGATGGATGTCAAGACAACCCTCTTGCATGGGGATTTGCATGAGGACATTTACATGGTGCAGCCAGAAGGCTTTGAAGAAAAGGGCAAAGAGCATTTAGTTTGCAAGCTAAAGAAGAGTCTCTATGGTCTTAAGCAAGCACCTAGAGAATGGTATCAGAAGTTTGATGCTCTCATTTGGTCCCAAGGCTTTAGAAGGAGTGAAATTGATCACTCCCTCTACACTAAAAGGGATAAGGATAATAGCCTGATAATCTTGGCACTATATGTGGATGATATGCTATTAGCTAGCAAGAATACTTATGAGCTAGATGATTAGAGGTCAAGTTGTATGAGGCCTTTGATATGAAGGATTTGGGACTTGCAGGTCATATTCTTGGTATGTGCATCACGCGTGATCAGAGTAGGAAACTCCTTTGGCTTTCATAGAAAGAGTATGTTACAAAAGTATTGCAGTGTTTCAATATAGAGGGGGGGAAGGCAGTGAGTACTCCATTGCCTCCATATGTGAAACTCAGGCATATAGATAGTCCCAAATCAGATGAGGAGAGGCCCATGGTGGCCAAGGTTCCTTATGCATCAACGGTTGGGAGTCTTATGTATGCTATGATAGCTACTATACCAAACATTGCATTGCAGTGGGAGTTGTTAGCCGGTATATGGCTAATCCAAAAAAGAGGCATTGGGAGGCAGTTGAGTGCATCATGAGGTACATGAAGGGTACCAAGGAGATGTGCATCTGCTTTGGTAAAGGAGACATGCGTGTACTTGGATACACAGATTCAGACTATGCAGGGGCATGTGGATAGTAGGAGGTCCACTTCTAGTTATGTGTTCACCTTTGCAGGTGGTGCAGTGTCACGGATGTCTCACCACAGAAGTGCATTGCTTTGTCTACCACAGAGGCTGAGTATGTTGCAGCCATAGAGGGTTGCAAGGATGCTATATGGCCTGATCGGCTAGTGGGAGATATGCGGATTCATACAGGTGTACCGACATTGCATAGTGATTCCATGAGTGTTATTCAGCTAACACAGAATTCGGTCTTTCATGCAAAGGCCAAACACATTGAGGTCAGGTACCATTTCATCAGGGAGCTACTTGAGGACAAGCGCATAGAGCTTGTCAAGGTTCATACAGATGATAACCCTGCAGATATGCTGATGAAGAGTCTACCTAGTCAGCGGTTTGAGTATTGTCGTGTATTGATGGGCATTGGCTAGTATGCTCACTGGTTGTTCTCCCTTAAAGGCACATTGTGCTTTAAGTGGGAGGTCATGGGGGTCAAAGGTCACTGTGCCTTTACCCCAGTTATGTACATATAAATGAATGAAAAAGAAGATTAGGGTGGTTCTGCACCCACCAAAACTTGTGTGGCTCTCTGTTTCTCTCTCTCCCTCTTCCGTTCTTGCTTTCGTTGAGAGCACTCTCAAAATTTTTATGCAACTAAGTCTAGGCTCCTTGTTAAGGCTTATGAAAGTCTCCCCTTATCCACATGCCCGTGACAACGTACATTAGCATGATTACTATTATGGATAAATTTGACCAAAGTAAAAAGGCATAAATATGAGTGTGTGCTTGTATGTGTGGCAATAGTATAATAAAATATGGAGTGCATAGGGCCCAGGGTTGAGGTGGAAAGGCATGACCATGTGCCACCTTTCCATGTAAGAGGACCCATAAGGTGTGTTGTACATAATCCATGGTAGTAATATTATAAAATGTTAAGGTGGCATGGCTCCTCCATGTGCCGCCTCTCCACCTAGGCGGTCCCATGCCTGCATTTAGTGAGATATGGCCCAAAGTCCATGGGAGAAGTAATATAAAATAGGTGGAGATGGATATTATATTGGGTTATTTCCTCCATATAGGATAGGCCCATGTGGGGGAGGTATAGAAGGTCCAAGAGTGCAAGTTAAATAATGGGGAAAGTAGGATGAGGTGGCAAGATTCCTTGTGCCAGGCCTCCACTTGTTCTCCTAGATGTTTGAAGGTATTATAAAATTGGGAAGAGACTAAGGGAGTATCATAGACTTGGAATATGGGAGTTGATATATGTGGAAAAATGTGGCCAAGCATTATCGCACACAATTGAGAGTGCGTAACCACCTAGCCCACATGGGAGACTCTTCCACACACACCATGCATGTGGGAGGATGCATTTATTGGGAGAGACCCTCTCTCTTGGCTATAAAAGGAGGGAGCTATTCCTTGATGGGACACACTCATTCTTGTAAAGCCACCTAGCTAGTTCTTTGATTTCCCCTTCCCTTCCTTTCAAATAAAGCATGGCCCTCTTCCCTTGATGTCTCCATCTTTACATTCCTCCTCCACCCATGTACATACTTCTCTTTCCCCTCTCCCTCTCCCCTTGTGCCATAGTCTCTGTCTTCTTTCCCTCCCCTCTTAATCCCTTTTTCCCACCCATGTTAACGCTCCTCCCCTCACGTTCCCTATTCCTCTATGGCACTCAAGCGTCGCCATACCTATCATCTAGCCTCTTGTCTTGATTTCTTTTCTGGCTAATATAAATGGTGTGGCTGCTAGGATCGAAATCTCCATGGCTAGTGGTGTAAAATCTGTTACTCCTATGACTGGGTGCAGCTCTCGGCCTCTTCCGTGCACAGTTCTCTACTTTTGCACCTCCAAACTATGTGCCTTCCCTGTCTCTATGGTTGCAAAACCTCCTTGCTTCTGTGCTTCCAATCTGCCTGCTTTCTATTCACAGTTCCTATGTGTATTCAGGCTGGTGAATCTTCTGCTCATACCAGTTGCATCTGTAGAACTGTATCATCCATGCTCCCTCTGAGTTCTTGCATGCACATCGCGCATCTAGTATGTACACCCGTGCGCATCACGGACTGATCACGACGGTTTTCTGGGCTCCTGTGTCTTCTGGTCGCGGATAATTTTTTTGGGCTTCTGTAAACTGTAACAGATCCCGCGCCCCCCTCTCCTCTCTTCTTCTTCTATAAAACTGTAATAGATCCCGCGCCCCCCTCTCCTCTCTTCTCTTCTTCTCCTTCTCTTTCTCTTCTCCTCTCCTCTCCTCTCTTTTTATTAAAGAGTGGGATTTGAACCCAAGACCACCCCCTTCACAAAAGGGAGACTTATCATTGGGCCAGCAAATAGGAAGTGATGAAAATGTAATGATTTTGCTTATATATTGAAATCTCAGGAACTGTAACTCTCTAACCGTGGGGAGTTTCCTCTTACTGTAAAAAACAAAAGTATTTCATTTCATGTGCTCTATACACATCTCCTACTAGATCACAGATTCGGAAATTTTTCAAGTTCACTCCTTGGATGCATGCCACACAAGAAGGGTGGATATTTATGTCACTTCTCGACAAGTTTTTTTTTAAAATGCAAAAAGTAGTGCTAGTTATATTGCTTGAAAACGAGAGTACAAGAGGGCCTAAAGGCCAGCGGGCTACAATCACAAAACGTATATAGCCCATGGTAACAAAATACTAATTACAAGCCTCTCAGGGCATAATCATCGGAGTGTGGACAAACAGCCACGGTAGGGGGGAGTAGTGCCACTGAAGACTCTGAGAAGAGTGCTGGAAGAACAACTGTCGATGGCCCCAGTCACGAAGGAAGCACCGTCTCTTCTCCTTCCCTGCCTGGGACTCCCCCTAAATCTGATCCCACTGACCCTTGAGTGTGTGAGTGATCATGCTCCAAATGTCTGCTAGGGTTTGGGTAGCAGAAGAAGCCTGATCTCCTAAGGTCTATGTGCATCTGTAAGTCCAGATGTGCCAGCCTGCAATACTCCCTATGATCTCCCAAACTGGGTGCCGAGTCATCGCTCCTACATCTGTCTTTGTCAGATGCCAAGGGAAGCTGTCCATGTATGCCCAGGTGGCCTGCGTGATGAAGAAAATTGGATCCTGCCTAGAGAACTCATAAGCCAAGTGATGTCCCATCTCAGTACTGCACCAGCAAATGGCTCCCCAAGTGACCGGTCCTAGCTCGGGTGCAACCCTTGTTAAGATCCCCATGACTCCCTTCCACACGGTTTGAGCATGCGAGTAGCTCCAAAGGTAGTGCTTCAGGGACGACTCCTCTTGACAACACATCTGGTAGTGCCCCTCCTGCACCATCTGCCTCAACTAGCTACCAACTGGTAGGCCCTTGTGGGCCACCATCCAAAGAAAGTAAGAGATCTTCCTCAGCCACTAGCTTGCCCAAAGAGTTTTCCAGAATGTGCGAAGAAAGACCAGAGATATCCCTTGGGCATACCATGTGCCTATGTGGGTAGCCCATGCTGGAGAGCCCCAAGAGCACGCCTACCAGTACGCGCATTGTAAGAGAAGAAGGGGGTAGGATTCTCTGAGGTCTCCAGTGGTGGCTAGCGCCACTCCCCTGGGTCCCACTCCACCTCTGTCAAGGAGCGGCCCTCCCAAATATAGAGTCTCCAGTCCTGGTCCTACATAATCAGGGGGTCTATATGCCACGTTTTCCCTTGCAGCCCTATGATGCGAAGGCGCTGCCAAGGAAGGTGGGGGTCGATCATGGCCTCTCTGCTCTGGAGAGGCTATCATCGACGATGGAGAAGAAGTGAATCGAGGAGTCCGAGAAAAGGCTTGCAACCACCAAAGGAATGCCACGGGGTGTGAACTGCCCTAGCCACCTCTCATCTCTCGAGAGAAGCTGTCTGGTGATCATGGGAATCCTCCAACCTGCAGGAATGGCAGCATCAATCTCCGCTCGCCGAGCCTAGATCCCTTGTGCCATACCTACTGTTGCTGCCAGCTCGCCTAGGCTCAGCTGGCTATAGACATCCCTCCAAACTTGGAGCAAGTGCGTGGGCCCACGCGCCCAAAGTGCCTAAGGGATATGGGATCTCTCTCCAAGCTGGCGACCTGTATCATCTGTCACCTAGCTGCTCCAGATCAGGGGCTGTCTAGACACGTCTATGTCCTCTCGACAGCTAGGGGGAATCTGAGAGAGGCTATGTCACAGCTTCCTCGAGACCGAGATGAGGCTATAGAGGAAGGGGGAACGGGGCTGAGTGAGTGGGGCAGAACTGAAAATCCACCAAATAGATGGCTGCCAATCACCCCCTCTCTGGGGGATACATGCGCTGAGACCATGCTAAAGCAAGAGCTTCCACATCTTCCCTCTTGGGGTTAGCCCACGGATGACTAACTTGCCGAGTAATGCCTGACTCTGTAGTTCTAGATCTATGATGCCAAGATCGCCCTCTGTCTGGGGGAGAATGATTGTCTGCCAGGCGACCCGGGCTCTAGTGGTTCCGAAACCATATGAGCCAGACCAAAGAAAGTTCTGCACTAGTCTCCTCAGCTGGGCTACACATGATCTCGAGAAATACGAGCAAGATGCCATGTACTAAGCGGTGGCAAGAAGGACCTGGTTGACCACAAGGGCCCTGCCTGCCAAGGATAGTCGAGCCGTGCTCCAGAAGGCTAGCTTCCATCGTATGGAGACTAGAATCAGTAAGAACTGCTGAGCCGGTGTGACATCTAGGCCGACCTGGAATCCCAGGTAACATGTCATCTGTCCTCTAGGGATCCAATGAAACCTCGAGAAAATACCCCACTGTGAGCTAGCTCCCGGATCCATAAGAAAACCAACTGACTTATGCCAGTTGATTTTCGCCCCAGCGGTTAGGCAAAAAACCTCTAAGGACAGTCTCACTCGCTTCAGTGACTCAATATCATCCTGCACATATAGGGCTATGTCGTCTACATACTTGGAGTCCAGAAGTTCTGCATCGTCTCGAATAGGGAGGTGCAACCCTCGAAGACCAGTGGCATGGGCTCGTAGGAAGTGAGTCATGGCATCCACAAAAAATAGGAAGAGGTAGGGCGCAAGCGGGCAGCCCTGATGCACTAAGCGCTCGAAGGTGAATCTCTCCCCCATCCTGCCGCTGATGATAACCCGACTAGAGGCCGACCTATAGAGGCTAGCAATACCTCTGATCCACTCGTTCGGGAAATCGAACCGGGAGAGTGTACCTTCCAAGAAGGACCAGTCTACCCTATTGTACGCCTTCTCAAATTCAAGAAGGAGTATGGCAAGGTGCTAGCCACTATATTGGGCCCATTCCGTCACCTCTGAGAATGTGAAAATGTTGTTCAAAGTGCTATGATCTTGGACAAAACCAGTCTGGGTGTCATGGATCAAGTCATGTAGCAGGGGGCAGATGCGGCTACTGATCATCTTGGCGAGGATTTTATAGGCAGTCAGGAGGAGGGTGATAGGACGCCACTGTCTGATCTCCTGATGGTCCCCCCCCTTTGGGGATGAGGCAGATCAAGCTTGTTGCAAGGCTCTCTGGCATTTGTCTGCTGGAGAAGATATGCTAGAAGGCTACGAGCAAGGGCTGTGGACCTACTCCCAGAAGGTGGTGAAGAAAGCTCTAGAAAGCCCATCCTCACTTGGGCATTTCCTGCATCTCTGCCACGGTGAAAGGGGCGAGAAGGGTTTCACTCATGCTAGGCTGCACGAGTGACGGTGTATACCTCCACACCTTCTCCCTACAGTGGTGGGCACGGGGGTCTGGGGGCTCCTGCTAGAACAGGGATCTATAGAAATCTATCACCAAGTCTTGGACCTCGTCTGGATCTGTCTTGACACTACCATCCTGTGCTCTAAGAGATCGAAGTTGTTCCCCTACTGACCTCTGGCCATGGGTCCTGAAGAACTCTCTGCACATCCTGTCGCCTTTCCTAGCCCAAAAGGACTTGGAAGCATGAAACAAGAACTCTGAGTGTCGCTGTGTGATCTCCTCTAGCATGGCTCGGGCTCTAACCTCCTGCCGTCTGAGCTCCTCAGAGCGTGGAGAAGACTGCTACATCCACTGTATTGAGGCAAGATCTTGTTTGAGACCCCTCTCCTTCACCCACCACTGCTGCCTGACCTGAACCGCCTCTTGCTGACAGATGAGACTAGACTCGGCAAGAGCCTGAGCTACCTGAGCTGCCATATCCCCCATGGGGTCCCAATCCTACTCCCACAGGTCCACTATCCTACTATGAACCACTACTCTAGAGTAGATGGAGTCTGGGATCCGGCACGAGCGTGGAGGTAAGGAGTGAGAGGCTGGAGTCCAAGACTAGGATGACTGGCAGAGAGAGTCGTCCTTGGAATCATCCTGACTCTCCACCTTTGCCTAGCACCCAATCACTGATGTAGAAACGGTCCAACCACTCCAGAAGTCTGCCTCCCTCCCTCCTGTAACCCCAAGAGAAGTCGAGACTCCCTGTCCATCTGCAAAACGAAGGCTTCCTCCAGGTGTCCCGACCTCCCACAACGAACAAGAAGGAGTCCCAATCTACCTGCTCTGCCTGAGCTATACCCAGGAACGCTGGGCCCCGTCCCTGCTGATCCTCTAAGGTCTCAAGGTTATTGAAGTCCCCTCCTACAATCCAAGAATCCATCTCTGGCAATAAGTATGTCAAAGAGCTCCAAAAAGTGGCTCTCCATTTGAGGTCGGTCGGGGCATAGATATTGAGGATGTCGATGCGGGATCCCTCAATATTCAAGCCCACCCAAAGCACTCATCCTGGGATCAGGGTGCCAAAACCACACACATGCTCAACTAGAGAAGCATCGATGGAGGTACAAACACCCCCGCTCCTCCCCTGCTCGCAATCAAAGGTTCCCAATAGGTGTGGGAGCATCCTGTGAGGACCTTCCCACACTTACTAGTTTGAGAAGCTGAAAGCTTGTGTTCCTGCAATAGGAGCACATCTACCCTTCCCACCAAGGCTAGCTGGAGCTCCTGTCTGAGCACTATCTTCCTGGGGCCACGAGTTCCTGATGAGTGGAACCCGTTGATGTTCCAAGAGATAATGCGTATACTTAAAAAAGGGGAGATGGGCCACAAATAGTTGTCTACTTGTGATCGATGTCGAGGTGGTCAGAGGATGTCTAGTGTGCAGACGAAGGTGATGTTTAGGCATGCAGGGAAGGAGCCAATACCCACTGCATCCAAATAATCCCAAGGTCCTGCTCGGTAAAACTCGAAAGGTAGAGCCCTAGGAGCAGCCCTTGGGTGTGGGGACGAGGATGAGGAGTCTGAACCAGAGAGAGGGGTGCTCGCTATCGAACAAGCTGGAGTGGTGCTGGCCATCTACGGGGAAGGGCCTCTCCCCTCCGCCGGGCCAGGAGGGGTAGGCACAGGGGAGGTCTATGTTGGCTTCAGGGCCACAGGCAATGCAGGCAGAGGGAGGGGTTTCCTCGGGATCATGCTCGAGGGAGAGAGGGGGGCTGAAACTAAGGGTGTTGGGGGGGATTCTGGAGGGGGAGGAGGTGGGGGGACCGAGGAGGAGGGGGGAGGGGGGGTGGGGTGAAGGAGGAGGGGGAGGCTAGCTGATCTTCTCCTTCCCTTTCTCCTTCCCCTTACTGGGCTGCTACTGATTGGTGACCACAGGTCGATGAGTTCAAAGATTTGGTGCTTGGTCCTTTGCTCATTACGGCTACCAATTGGCGAGATCTCTTTCTTGATCTTCATGTCGACCTTCAACGGCTGATTGTCCAATGCATTGTTCAAGGAGATGATGGGTGGAATGATACACTGTGGTTGATTCAAGGTGAAGAACTGGTGATATACTGGGAGGACTTTGATTTCACTTCTACTCATTGTGCGATGATCGAGCTACTTGCTGCTTCGGAGGTAATTAAAAGGGTGTCCTCCTTCAAAGGGTGGGATGTTCCCCAAGCTTGGGGGGAGATTTGGTTCATTTGCTTATTAATTCCTGTGGATAAGCTTGTCTTGAATGATTTCTTCTTGATCTCGCTACAAAGGTTTTTAGGGCTTGGCTATGGTTGGTAATGTTTCGACCAAGGAATCCCTTTGTACCTAATCAACCCTTTGTGCCTAATTTTGAGCTTTAAGTTGTAATTCTTTTTGGTCTAAAGATAAACTATCAACAAAGGATTGCAAGTTTATTTGGTGCTGAATGTTTGGCTCACAAAACTAGAAGAAGCTGAAGGTGATTTGCAAGCTCTCCAACTATTGACATTTGTCATGGCATTCTTGTTTGCCTTGATGAACAACCTCATGCAGCACTGTGTCTCTAATCCTCACTTGTAAAGATGGATGCGATATCATGAGGGTTGGTCCTTTTAAGATTGTCTACAAGCTATTCTATGCTGAAGATTCTTCCCATGTAGTATTTCACAATACACCAATCACACCCTACCCTACTTATGTGTGCTTTTTGGATGTATCTGCACCTGATTTTCAGTTCAAGCTACCTCTTTCCATTGTTTGCCCATAGATAAGCCTCATTTCGTCTCTCTCTGTTTTCCATTTTCCAAGCATTGTTGACATTCCCGTGTTCTATGGACGGGTTGAAGAAAATCCAAATGAGTATCTTATGGCCTTTAAGTGCCGATGTATTTCTCTCAACTTTCTTACTAAAGATAGAAGGGTTGTTGGTTCTTCCCACATATCTAGAGGGTTTGGATCAAGTGTGGTATGAGAAGCAAGCCGACGATGTTCGCCAAAGCTAGCCAAGGTTAACAGCAGCGATGATTGAGTATTTTGGCAAAGAAGAGGAGCTGGAGAATGTGTACCTGCAGGTGGCAAAATTGAAGCAGTCAGAAGGTGAGATGATGCGTCAATATGTGGATTGAGCGACCATGCTCTTGGACCGTTTAATTGCCATGCAGGAGAACAAATGCCGGATTTCGAGTTGGAATGACTCAGCATGTGCTGGGCTACCTTGTAGCAGGAGCAAGTGACGAATTTTGCCTCAAGCTTAAATGGAAGAATCCAGAAACTATGGTGCTAGCATATGAGATTGCTCAAAAGTTTGATAAAGTTCAGGACCCCACTTCAAAGAAGACAATTGTCCCTCTGCAACCCCCTCAATTCTTGCAACAACAACCTGGGGGGTCTAACTCAGGGGCATACCCCCACCTCTCATTAGGGATGTATCCACCACCTCCACCTCAAATGTATGGTCCTCCCTTAGATGCTTACCCTCAACAAGGAGTATATCCTCAACCTCTGCCTGGAAGATTTCCCCAGCCTCACCCACGAGCCCCTTTCTTCCTACTCCCCCGACCCCTCCTATTAAGGAACTTGGAGTCAATGACCTAGCCAAGGCCTTGAACGATCTTCAGCTTGAGATGGTGGGCATCAGAAATCAATCCAATCGCCCTCCAAGAGAACGTGCCAATGTTGTGTGCTATGAGTGCCACTAGAAGGGTCATTATCGCACGGAATGTCCCAATATTTCAAAAGTGAATCAGGCACTGAGGATTCTGACGTAGAGATCCTTAACCTTGGGAAAAGAACTCATATGGATGCATAGTATATGCAAATGAGTCACATGCTTTGAGACGTGAGTTTTGATGATATTTCACTCTATTGTGGCATACACATTTGGGTGCACCTGGTATTTGGTGTGATTCTCTCTTGTAGGCACTAGCATTTGGGATTTTTGCTTCATTTGCATCATGGCATCCTCTTCCATGTCTGAAAAGGAGTTTCTTAGCATTAAAAAGTTTGATGGGACAAACTTTTCTTTGTGGAAAGAACAAATAAGGGATGTGCTTATTCAAAAGAAGCAGATTAAACCCTTGGCAGGGATTGAAGCTAAGCCTGCAAATATGTCTGAGGATGATTGGAATGAGTTGGATGCATTAGCAAAATCTACTATTAGACTTCATCTTGCAGAGTCAGTTTATTTTAGAGTAGTAAATGAGTAGACTACAGAAGATTTGTGAAAGAAACTGTGTGCCACATATGAAAAGGAAACTACCTCTAATAAAGTTTACCTCATGAAGAGGTTGTTTGAGCTACAGATGAAGGAAGGGGTCTCCATTGCTTCTCACTTGAAGGAATTCAATATTGTTTTCAGCCAGCTTCAGGCTCAGAAGATGAATTTTGATGCGGAGACTAAGGCCATATTTCTCTTATGTTCATTGCCATCCTCATGGGATACCTTCCGTACAGCTATCAGTAACTCTGCAACTAGTGGAGTACTGAAATTTGATGATGTTGTGGGAAGCTTGTTGGCCGAGGGGATTAGATGGAAGTCTAGGGATGGCAACAAGCAGGATGTAGCCTTAAATGTGCAAAGACCGGTCACAGTTCACAGGAAGTCCCAAGAAAGAGGGAAGTCTCGTAGCAAATCCAGGGCACAGAACATTGAGTGTTACCACTGTGGCAAGAAGGTCCATATGAAAAAGGATTGCTACAAGCTGAAAAGAGAGCAAAAGGATAAGAAAAAAAATGCAAATTGGTGCAAATCAAAAGGAAGAGAGTCCAAGGGAGGACAAAGGAAAAGTGAAGATCGAGGAGATCAATGCAGTCACACATGATAGCGACAATGATGTTCTCTTCATGTCTAGTTTATCTGCAGAGTTGCTTACCACATCAAATGATGCATATTTCTAGGATTGGATTTTGGATTCTGGTGCTTCATTCCATGTTACTCCCCATAGGGAATGGTTCTCCACTTATGACAGTGGAAAGACAGGTTGTGTGCATCTTGGAAATGACTATGCATGTGACATAGTGGGAGTAGGTGACATAAAGTTTTCTTTTGCAAATGGGTCTACATTTATTTTGAAACATGTGAGTCATGTGCCTAAGTTGACCAAGAGTCTTATTTATGTGGGTCAGCTAGATGATGTTGGTTTTCACACCACTTTTGGCTTTCAGAGTTGGAAAATTCAGAAGGACTCTATGCTTTTGGCCTGGGGTGCCAAGTGTGGGACTTTGTATCCCTTACATGTATCAGGGGTATTTGATCATGTTGTTGCAATAATCGAGCAGCCAAGCACTTCTTTGCAGCATTGCAAGTTGGGGCACATGAGCCAGAATGGAATGAAACTCTTATGCCGTTTGGGTTATGTACCACATTTGAGTTTCTCTGATTTTGAATTTTGTGAGCACTGTCTCTATGGGAAGTAGACTAAATCAGCCCATAAAAGAAGGGGAAAGAAAGAGTTTGAAAAGCTTGATTTGGTGCATTCAGATGTATGTGATCCCATGCCTACATGGTCATTAGGCAGGGCTGAATACTATGTGACATTCATTGATGATGCAACTAGGAAAGTGTGGGCTTATGCTATAGCTCGGAAGAGTGATGTGCTCCAGGTATTTCAGAAATGGCTGGCCTTGGTTGAGAATCAGTCAGGTAGAACGCTTAAATGCTTATGAACTGACAATGGTGGAGAGTATCTCTCTTATGACTTTCAGCATTTTTGTGAGACACATGGGATTGAGAGGGAGCTCACATCCCCTCGTACTCTAGAGCAAAATCCAGTTGCAGAAAAGATCAGCCGTACCATTCAAGAAAGGTTGCAATGCATGCTTTCCAATGCAAGTCTTTCTGGTGATTTTTGGGCTGAGGCAATGAAGAGTGCAGTGCATGTGATCAATAGATCACCTAGTAAGAGTTTGGATGGTGGTATTCCTGAAGAGGCATGGAGTGGCAAGAAGCCCTCTTACTCTCATTTGCATATATTTGGGTGAGAGGCATATGCACATGTGCCTAAAGAGCTTCGAACAAAGCTAGATCCTAAGTCTAGGAAATGCATCTTTCTGGGTTATGGTGAAAGTGGAGAGATGGGCTATCGTCTCTAGGATCCAGAAGCAAAGAAGATCATACACAGCCATGATGTAGTCTTCAATGAGAAGAAGATGCATAAGGCACCCATGAGGGATGTGGAAATGAGGAGAATCACTTTCTAGGATTTGAATTCACCTGCATATGTTGATAGACAGCAAGCTGTCCATGCACCAAATGTGCCAGAAATGGTACCACCAAGTACTCCCACAAGTATACAATTAAGGGTAGATGATGGATCATCTATTGGTGGAAATGATGAGCCAAATGTGGCTGATATGCAGGTGGGACAGCAAGCTGAAATGCCCTTGAGAAGATCATCTAGAGTGTCTAGACCGCCTGATAGGTTTGTTCCAGAAGTAGACAATGTGATGCTTACTGATTGCGGGGAGCCTTCTTACTATAGAGAGGCTATGATGTGTGAGGATCAATGCAAGTGGGAGTATGCTATGCAATCAGAGATGAGTTCACTTATGAAGAATAAGACTTGGGAGTTGGTTTCTTTGCCACATGGAAAGAAAGCATTGCCATGTAAATGGGTCTACAAAATGGTCACAGGTGATGATGTGCCTAGGTACAAGGACCGTTTGGTCGCTAAAGGGTTCAAGCAAGAGAAGGGTGTGGACTTTGATGAGATATTATCTCCGGTTGTGAAGATGACCACACTTAGATGCATGCTTGGACTAGTGGCATCAGAGGATATGGAGCTTATGCAAATGGATGTCAAGACAACTTTGCTGCATGGGGATTTGCATGAGGAAATTTACATGGTGCAGCCGAAAGGCTTTAAAGAAAAGGGCAAAGAGCATTTAGTTTGCATGCTGAAGAAGAGTCTCTATGGTCTTAAGCAAGCACCTAGAGAATGGTATCAGAAGTTTGATGCTTTCATTCGGTCCCAGGGTTTTAAGAGTGAAATTGATCACTACCTCTACTCTAAAAGGGCTAAGGATAATAGCCTGATAATCTTGGCACTATATGTAGATGATATGCTATTGGCTAGCAAGAATACTTATGAGCTAGATGCATTAAAGTCCAAGTTGCATGAAGCCTTTGATATGAAGATTTGGGACTTGCAGGTCATATTCTTGGTATGCGCATCATGCGTTATCGGAGTAGGAAACTCCTTTGGCTTTCACAAAAAGAGTATGTTACAAAAGTATTACAGCGTTTCAATATGGAGGGGGGGAAGGCAATGAGTACTCCATTGCCTCCATATGTGAAACTGAGTCATACAGATAGTCCAAAATCAGATGAGGAAAGGGCCATGATGGCCAAGGTTCCTTATGCATTAGTAGTTGGAAGTCTTATGTATGTTATGATAGCTACTAGACCAGACATTGCATTGTAGTGGGAGTTGTTAGCCGGTATATGGCTAATCCAGGAAAGAGGCATTGGGAGGCAGTTGAGTGCATCATGAGGTACATGAAGGGTACCAAGGAGATGTGCATCTGCTTTGGTAGAGGAGACATGCGTGTACTTGGGTACAGAGATTCAGACTATGCAGGGCATGTGGATAGTAGGAGATCCACTTCTGTTTATGTGTTCACCTTTGCAGGTGGTGCTGTGTGGTGGATGTCTTGTGCACAGAATTGCATTGCTTTGTCTACCACAGAGGCTGAGTATGTTGCAGCCACAGAGGATTGCAAGGAGGCTATATGGCTTGATCGGCTAGTGGGAGATTTGGGGATTCATACAGGTGTACCGACATTGCATAGTGATTCCATGAGTGGTATTTAGCTAGCACGGAATCTGGGTTTTCATGCAAAGACCAAACGCATTGAGGTCAGGTACCATTTCATCAGGGAGGTACTTGAGGACAATCGCATAGAGCTTGTCAAGGTTCATACAGATGATAAACCTGTAGATATGCTGACGAAGAGTCTACCTAGTTAGCGTTTTGAGTATTGTCATGTATTGATGGGCATTGGATAGTATGCTCACTGGTTGTTCTCCCTTAAAGGCACATTGTCCTTTAAGTGGGAGGTTGTGGGGGTTAAAGGTCACTGTGCCTTTACCTCGGTTATGTACAGTACTCAAACACATATATAAATGAATGAAAAAGAAGATTAGGGTTCTGCACCCACCAAAACTTGTGTGGCTCTCTGTTTCTCTCTCTCCCTCTTCCGTTCCATCTTCTGTTGAGAGCACTCTCACCGGTTGGCCAAATGGTTGGCCGTTTTACAAGAACATGATTTTTCTTTCAAAGTTGTAAAAGGATTGTTCCAATTTGAAGAATGCTTTGATTGATTTAGAGGAGTGCCTTGATGTAACCCTTAAAGCGGCCATAGAAGTTGTGGATTCATGGTATGGCGGTATCTATAGGTTTCTGACTGCTTTCGCCTTTCCTCCAGAAAGTACTAGCTATGAGAGAAATAAGATCCGCACAGATTAGTAGGTGCTACACTGTCTTTAATGGGGTGTTGTACCATCAAGGCATGGATGGGGTACTAAGATGGGCCATTGATGCAAATGAAGTACCTAAGGTATTGAAGCATTATCATATTGGATTTTGTGAAGGCCACTATGCTAGTGAGTATACAGCTAAGAAGATTTTACATGCTGGATACTATTGGCCGGCCTTGTTCAAGGATGTAACTTTGTATTGCAAAACCTGTGAACCATGCCAATTCTTTGGTAGGAAGGATTTCCATCCTGGGCAACATCACCCAGTAGTGTCCATCCATCCGTTTCAAAAGTGGGGAATAGATTTTGTCGGGCCATTGCCTATGAGTGCCCACAAAAAGAAGTATCTTTTGGTAGCCACTTAGTATGTCACTAAGTGGGCTAAAGCTATGACCCTCCCTGCTGCAAATGGTAAGGCAGTTTCAAATTTCATATTTGAACGTATCTGCACAAGGTTTGGGACACCCATGGAAATAGTATCTAACCATGGGAGTCCATTCTTCAATGAAGCAGTGGAATTGGATCGCATGGGTATTGATCATCGCACTTCTAGCATCTATCATCTAGCGTCCATGGGACAAACAGAGCAAACCAATGGCCTCCTTTATAAAACCATGGGAAAAATGGCTATAGGGAATAGGAGCTAGTGGGATCAAAAGGTCACAGAAACCGTATGGGCTTACAATATCACTCATAAAACATCTACAGGTCACACTCCTTTTGAGTTGGTGTACAGTACTGAGGCCGTTTTACCACTAGAGATAGAGATTCTGGCCTTGAGATTGGCACAAGAACAGAGGATGACAGAAGATGAACATATAGAGGCCAGGTTGGTACAACTTGAGAAGTTAGATGAAACTTGACGCCTTGCACTACACCAAACAGAGATCCAAAAGAGTTGACAAAAGGCCCGCTTGGATGCCAAGATTTGTAAGGGATGGGAAAGACAGTTTGCTGAGGGGGATGTTGTGCTATGCTTTGATAACAGATTGGACCACCAAACGGTTAAGAAGTTTCTGCCACTGTGGACCGGTCCATACAAAGTCATCAAGGAACGTAGCAATGGGTCTGTACAAGTTCAAGAGCTGCATGAGCCATATGGCAAGAAGGTGATCAACAAGCATTATCTCAAGCCCTTCTTTGTGCATGATGGTCCCAGGCATGGAAATGCTGTGCATTCCCTGCCTGGGGGGGGGAATTGTTATGGATAAATTTGACCAAAGTAAAAAGGCATAAATATGAGTGTGTGCTTGTATGTGTGGCAATAGTATAATAAAATATGGAGTGCATAGGGCCCAGGGTTGAGGTGGCAGGGCATGACCATGTGCCACCCTTCCACGTAAGAGGACCCATAAGGTGTGTTGTACATAATCCATGGTAGTAATATTATAAAATGTTAAGGTGGCATGGCTCCTCCATGTGCCACCCCTCCACCTAGGCAGTCCCATGCCTACATTTAGTGAGATATGGCCCAAAGTCCATGAGAGAAGTAATATAAAATAGGTGGAGATGGATATTATATTGGGTTATTCCCTCCATATAGGATAGGCCCATGTGGGGGAGGTATAGAAGGTCTAAGAGTGCAAGTTAAATAATGGGGAAAGTAGGATGAGGTGGCAAGATTCCTTGCGCCAGCCCTCCACTTGTCCTCCTAGATGTTTGAACATATTATAAAATTGGGAAGAGACCAAGGGAGTATCATAGACTTGGGATATGGGAGTTGATATATGTGGAAAAATGCGGCCAAGCATTATCGCACACAATTGAGAGTGTGTAACTGCCTAGCCCACATGGGAGACTCTTCCACACACACCATGCATGTGGAAGGATGCATTTATTGGGAGAGACGCTCTCTCTTGGCTATAAAAGGAGGCGGCTATTCCTTGATGGGACACCTCATTCTTGTAAAGCCACCTAGCTAGTTCTTTGATTTCCCCTTCCCTTCCTTTCAAATAAAGCATGGCCCTCTTTCCTTGATGTCTCCATCTTTACATTCCTATATTTCTTGTTAGTGCTAGTTAGTGCTATCCAATGCAATTAAGTGCCACATATTGCTTGTTAGTGCTGATGGATAGTGCTAGTAAGTGCTGTTTAGTTGCCTCGCATTTTATGGCAAATCTTCCATTTTGGGCATTTTTGTCCTTTCTCATTTTATTGCAAATCACCCGTTCTAGGCACTTTTACCCTTTTTCGGGCCTCCGGGCATTGGTTTTTATGTCTCTGGGTCACTTTGGGGGTTTTGGCCCGCTTTGTACGCGTTGATGATGTTAGAATCAACAAGTTTTGCATAGAAAAACATCTTTAAAGATCACGTATGTTAGACCTAATAAAAGAGAGAGATTTTGAATATGACTTCTTTTATCTTTTTACGTGATTTCTGGTATTTTTCCAATGTTACGTTGGCCTTCTATTGATTGGTTGAGAGCCTATTTTTCTAAACCCTAAATGGCCCCAAAACAAGCTCCCTTTTTTCCTAATGAGTCCAAAAGGCACATCTTTGCTAAGCACATTTGTTCATGGTTGCCTTTTGGCAATACACTAGTACAAAAAAGAGGGGTTAGAAGATAAAATGAAAGTTTATGAGTGCTCTTTTAACTCTTCCATGCCTACATATATCCTCAGGGGGGTCACTATGTATAAACCCTCTATATCATGTGCGTTCAAGGCATATATTTAAAATCCCTTATCTGTAAATTTTTTCATTAATAAAATGTACCCCTTTTCTATACAAATCAGTAAATTTTTTCCAAAACTAATTTAAATAGTCCCTTATGTATATTTATTTCTGTAAATTTTAGAAATAAAAAATATCCTTCTGTTGAACTCACGTGATAGGGTTACATATGATGAGTGACCCCCCCGAGCATATATCATTTTGTTAGGCAAAACTTGAGTATGTTTAGTCCAAAAGAAACCTCTTTTCTAAACCCATTTGTTCATGGTTACCTTTTGGCGATTCACTAAGTATAAAAAAGAATGGCTATGTTGATGGTATCTTTAATTCTTCATACAAATATTTTTGAAAGTGGGTATTTTGAACAATATTGTGATAGAGACGTACTTTCAATATTACATAAACAAAGAATTGGTGGAGCTCTAGAGAGCATATAAATGCCATAAGGATGTATTTTTAAATTAAGTTTTTAATTGTAGCATGCTTATTGTGTTTATATAGTATGTAAGTACTTGTCTAGACTTGCTTTGAAAAAATCCCAAATTATTAAAACATATTTCCTCCACAAAAAGTCCCAAACTTAGGAGAAGTATTATAGCTCTTTAATACACCATATTAGGAGCTCTTGCAATTCACATAAGCTCAAAGGTCACATAAGTAGCCATATACACATATGTAAATTCAGATTTATAAAACTAAATCTATAGTAGAAATTCATTACAAAACTCCAAAGAATAGGCTCAATGAAAAGGGACTTCACTATAAAACTCTTAAGAGTAAGCCTCCATGCCAAGTAACTTCATTACAAAATTCCCAAGGATATGTCTCAATGCTAACTACCAAGACTTAATGCGCTACTAACAAATCTTCATCACAAAACTTCCAAGGATAATGTTAATGGAAATTGCTAAGCATATTTCATACCTCTTGCCATACTTCATGCCTAAAACACAAATACACAACCAAAATGATCAAATTTCAAGCAAAATGTACTATATTTAATAATGAGCTATCAAATAATTACATGTGAGAGTGGAAGTGAGAGGGGGAGAGAGAGAGAGGAGTACACATAATATAGCTACCTGTATACTAAGTTGTATTGAACAGGAGACATGAAGATATACATGTGAACCCATTATGGTTAGGGTTAGGGTTTGCCCCTATGCCCTAGAGGTATGGTGTAATTTACACCATCTTCAACACCCCCTATAAATTACATTGGGTAAGTAGAGGATGCATGTACAAGACCTTTTTGTGGATCTCGTTTGGTGCATATGCTAGCATCCAAAACTAGAAAGAAAAATGAAAAGAAATTAGAGTAGTATGTGCATATGTGAGCATAGTGACTACATAGCGGAAGCATGTACAATGAGTACAACTTATGATCCTATACATAATGTGGATTCCCCAACTTAAGTTGTGGGTCATCCTTTTCCTTTGGGAATACAACCCAAAAGATAGGCCAAAGGGAAGGGGAAGGAAATATGCAAAAAGTGAGGGCCACCTAGATCAAAGATTGATTGATTGAAAGATGACTATGTGAAGAATGGTGTGTATGGCTATGTGCTGAATAAGTCAACGCTGAACATGTCATGTGTCCCTATGGACTATGCAGCTACTCTATAGAAGAGGCATCCGGATGTGAGGCTAGTCGATGTAGCAATGGAGATGTGATCCGGTATGTTATGACATACGAGGGTGTCACCAACCCAAAAGAACTGACAACAATGTGTGATGCTGCAGTTGAAGTATAATCTCTATCAAATGATGTGGGATCAAAGAAGACTGCATAGACGGTGTGGACAAAGTGATCCAGGGGTAGAAAATATGGGGTCAAAGGTGCAGGTATGATATGCTGCTTTGCTGATGAAGAGGCCTGTACAAATGGCAAGGTATAGAAACTTGTCCAGCTTGTATGCTCAACTGTCATGAGTTGAAGGTGATCTAATGTATGCATGGCTAAACATCCATCGGCATGGGATGTAGCATCTATTAAAGGCTCAAGGTGGAGCTAATAGTGTAAAGGCCTAGAAGCTTAAAATACAACTAAGAAAACATAATATGTCCTTGAGGCATATAAGGTGCTGAATGATGATGTAGGGATCGATTTGTAGTCATGGATCCAACCACTAAGCAGCATTAGATAAGGATTGTATACTACAACCATAAGTACATGCCAAAAGCAGAGTCTCTTGAGGTAGCACTATGGCTAAATGTGATAATGGTCCACTCCATTGGGATAGGACCACACTGATGTATAAGGTGTAAGAAAATAATACGTCTGTGCTCAACAGATAATAGGATCTCGTACGCAAGAGAGAAAACAAGATAGTATGGAGAATAAAAAATTTGATTACTGTAGAACTGATACAATAGATGGCGCTGCCTCCCAACCGTGCACTCCTGTGAAAGAAGCTTCGATGGCATGCTGGAAACAGTAGAAGATGGAGGTTGGATGCTAAGGAATCAGGGTTGTTGTAGCCAGTGATGAAATGGGCTTCACGGGCTTGCTCTTATATAGCCACCAGTCATAGTCGGTTAGGCTCAATTGGGTGACCGACCCAGTCTACCCAAAACGGTCGACTGGGGGTCGGTCCTGAAATAGGCCACCGACCATCCGACCATACGATAGAACCGGTGTGCAAAATAGAGCAATTGACCTACAATTGCCCTTCGGCCCAGAGCCATCCGGGATCATCTGAGGCTCCAAACGGGCCCCGCAACCCCAGAGTGGGCTACCCCGAGAAATGCTCCATCTACCCTCAATGCGGTTAGTCAAGGGATGCCTCCCCACACTTGCATGTAGCCTAGTTGGCGGTGTGCCAACTCTATTTGAAGCCGTCCAGCCATCAGGCCACACATGGGCCCCATCTGGTGTCCAAACCAGGACCTACCGGATAACCGAGCTACTCAAATTCCTTCTCCTCATATGGGGGGCTTACAAGTAGAGTTAGCTGGTTCCCGTGTAGTTACACGAGAGTGCAAAATTGATATCTAACACCCCCCCTCAATGTCCACCTGCAAGTGAACTTACTTTTTCGGCTCAATGCCAAGTCGATGAAGATGCCTCTCTAGCAAGTCTCTTCTAAGAGCCTTCATGAAGATGTCCGCAGCATTCTCTGTAGTCAGACAATACACCAAGTCGACCTCTCCATCCATGATGAGCTCGCGTACAAAGTGATATTGAATCTCAATGTGTTTTGTGTGAGCGTGGAAAACCGGGTTCTTTGCAATCGCCATGCAACTTTGATTGTGACATGATAACTGCATAGGCTTGTTCTGCACTGCACCCATGTCCCCCAAAATCCTCCTCAACCACACTGCCTTGCAAGAAGCAAAGCATGCAGATTTGTACTTGGCCTCGGTGGAAGAAAGAGCAACTGTGGGTTGCTTCTTACTGACCCATGTCACAACTCCAGATCCAAATGAGAAACAGTACCCTGTCACTGATCTCCTGTTGTCCACGTCTCCTGCCCAATCCGAGCCATAGAATCTGGTCAAGATGTTTTCCTTAGTATAGGTGATGCCATAATCAAGTGTGCCTTTGATGTATTTTAGCACCCGCATCCCTGCCCTCCAATGGTTCTCTCGAGGCTCTCGAGGCTTATTGGAAAACCTGCTTAGTACACCAATCGCAAAGCTGATGTCTAGCCATGTGTTGCACAAGTAAATCAAACTGCCCACAAGCCTTTTGTACTTCGCTTCATCCACCAGTGGTGATGAATCCTCGTTTGAGAGCTTCACATCAACCTCCATAGGGGTACCAACTGTCTTGCACTCAGCCATGCCAAATGCCTTCAGTATCTCTCTAGCATACTTCAGCTATGAAATGAAGATTTGTTTTGGCTCCTGCCAAACTTCAATCCCCAAACAGAAATGCATCAGTTCGAGGTCTGTCATTTCAAACTCTCTTCCTAGCAAATGCTTTGTCTGCGAGATCTTCTCTTCATGGTTCCCTGTTATGACAAGGTCGTCCACATAAAGGACCACGATCATGCACTGCCTCCTTCTCTGAAGATATACAAATTTGCATCAAATGGGCTCCTCCTGAACCTGATTTGCAGAAAGTAGGCATCAATTTACTGGTACCACGCTCGTGGGGCCTGTTTCAGCCCGTAAAGTGCCTTCTTCAGTTTGTAGACTTTACCTTTTAAATCGGGGATCTCAAAACCTGGTGGTTGTTCCACGTATACCTCCTCTTTGAGATCTCCATTCAGAAAGGTGGATTTCACATCCATCTAAAACACGGGCCAACTTCCATTGGTAGCTAAAGCCAAAACATTGCGAATTGTGGTTAGTCGAGCTATGGGAGCAAAAGTATTTTGATAATCAAAACCATGTATCTGTGCAAAATCCTTTTGCCATGAGCCAAGCCTTATACTTATCCAACGTGTTGTCAGACATGTACTTGGTCTTGTACACCCACTTGGTTTCGATTACCTTGCGTTTTGGTGGTCGATCCACAAGGTCCCAAGTGTTGTTCTTTATTATGGAGCCATACTCCGACTGCATAGCCTCTATCCACCTATCATCGCCCTGTGCCTCTTCAAGACACTTGGGTTCATTAGTACGGATCACTTCTATCATCAAAGCATAGTTGACCAAGTGTTCCTGCACCCTTCTTTGCTCCTCTAATCTCTTGGACCGGCGGTGTTCGGATGGATCCTCCTCAATGGCTGGAGGTTCTGTATCATCCAAAAGCTGCTATACCCACTTTGGGAATGGCCGTTGCCGTTGTGGTTCTGCAGGTTCTTCTTCATCTTCTTTGTCTTGAATCCTCCTAAGCACCATTGGGGGAGTTTGGTTTGCTACTGGTGGTGGTACTGGATGGATATCCTGTCCTAATTGTCTGGGAAGGAAGCATCCTCCTCCAATTGATGCGGCTGTTCTAAGAAGACCACATCGCAACTTACAATTACCTTCTTGGTAACAGGGTTATAGAGATGGTAACCCTTCGCCTCTTCACTGTAGCCTAAGAAAATACACTTTTGACTCTTCGGTTCCCATTTGGTCCTAGTAGCATCAAGGACATGCACAAAACAGTCACATCCAAAAACTCTGAAATGTGTAGCTGAAGGTTTCTTACCAGAAAAGGCTTGCAGTGGAGTCATCCCGTTCACAGCCTTCGTGTAGCTACAATTCAGGATGTAAACTGCAGTGTTACATGCTTCAGCCCAGAAAGACTTTGGCAAATCTTTCCCTTTCATCATACTTCGGCCCATTTCATAGATGACGTGCATCTTGCATTCTGCTACTCCATTTTGCTGTGATGTATGTGGCGGGGGTTTCTGCCTCTTGATTCTGTGACTTTTGCGGTAACTTTCAAAGTCAGTTTGATTTGCCACATGGCATTTCCATGTGGCAGAAGGTCTATGACCTTGGAGCTCTGTGGCTCCAGTGATGATGGCAATGGCAAACCTATGCACAATGAGGTACAGGTTGGAATTTGGTCATTTGTGGTCAAAGGTTCATAGGAGAGAAAGGCGTTGCACATTAGCCAAGTCACATTTGAAGATGGCATTGCCATGTGGGCTTGGAGCTCTATCGTCGGAGGTAGCTCGTGTGCATCTCAATGAGGTTGGGCTTGGCATTGTTGCCTTCTCTATAGTTGTTATAGAGAGCATGGAGGCTTGGTTGATGGAGCTTGTACCATTGCCATTGGTGCAACTGCCCAGATGGAGCTCCTTTTCTTGAGGAGGGGTACTTGCATTGAAGCTGCTCTTGGCTGTGTAGCTTTAGATAGATGTAGCCCATGGCATGTTGAAGCTTTCATGGGATGAGCAGAGCGTGAGGCTCATTGTAGGTGAAGTCGTTTGGAGTCTCATTTCAGGGCACCATATGGTGCTGCAGTCAATAATGGAGAAAGCTTTCTATGTGTTGAGAGTCGGTTGAGAGTGCTGGCTATGGGTGAGCAATCTCATGTGTAGGTCATGGCTAGAGTTCACTAAGTAGCTGGCCTTAGAGGTGCTATCTGTGGTCATGCTTGTTGCTGAGTCACCAAGCTGTTGGGGCAAAGTGAATCTTACTTTCTGTGTTACTGTTGGCATGTGGAGGGTTGCAAAGGATGCAATTGATGGTGTAGCTATGGAGTCGAGGAGGCCGGTTGACTCTTGCATGTGAGGCCTTAGAGGTCATTTGAAGGAGGCTAGACACTGCTGGTAGGTCAGGAGGCCACCATTATGAGTTGTTGCATGCCATCGAGCTAGGTGCTTTGCTATTGGAGATAGAGCTGCATGGGTCAAAAATGGCATTACTAGAGCTCTATAGTGTTGGTTTCTCATTGTTGTTGGAGGAGCCTTAGAGTCATGGGCTATGTAGATCTGTTGGAGTCAGCGATGCTATCAAGTTGCCCATGAAGGTCTACTATGTTAAGAAGTAGTCCCTTGAGAGTTCTCAGTAGCCTTGGGCTCACTAAGAGTAGTAGGGAGGTCGTGTCTAATAGAGCCTTGGCTTGCTGAGCATCAACTACTTTGGCTAGTTGAAGCCTGTTATCTTGGAAGCTACTGAAGATGCTCATCCTTCAGAACCCTACCGAACTTAAGAATCATGAAGAGATTTCGCACCCTACACTCCTGCAATCTCTCAAGGAAACTCATGGAATTTCAAAACACCATAACTAGAGCTCAAGATACTAAGATCTGGGAGCTTTCTAAAGCAAAACAGAGAGCAAAATGAGCTCTACAAGATGAGCTTATTAAGAGGTGATGAAGGTTCCTCAAAGAGGGGGCTTGTGCCTTGACAGAATTAAGAGTTTAATGCTTTGATGAAATGAGGGCTTGACTGAAAACTCTCTCAATGGAAGATGCCTCATGAAAGGAGGGCTTGACACTCACGAAGGGAGTGAGAGAACCGGGTGCTTTGATGCCATGATAGCAAAAGTGAGAGATGGAGAGAGAGAGAGGAGTGCACATGATATAGCTACCTATATACTAAATTGTATTGAACATGAACATGAAGGTATACATGTGAATCCCTTAGGGCTAGGGTTAGGGTTTGCCCCTATGCCCTAGAGGTATGGTGTAATTTACACCATCCTCAACAACATGCACCTTGCAAAGAACTCAAAAATTTAATTACTATAGTATATAAGTATGCGAAATAATATTATATTAAGATATAGATAAACTAAATAATTATGTGATAGAAAAATAAATTAAATAAAAGTTCACCTTCATACTTGCTAGCCAAAGACGATCTCTGAAACACACAATGAAAACTGTTAGATGTATGCAACATGCACTATGTTTACTACATTATAAAAGTTATGTTGTATATTTAGAAAAAATGAAATATTTAAACCTAAAGATCAAAGTACTTACAAATGATACTTTAATTCTACAAGGTGCCATAAATATGTCTAGATCTCCTAAAGCCATTTTTCCATGCCTCAATTGCATTTGAGAAGTCATACTCTTGCACACAAGGGCCCTCAATGGAGAGATGAATCAAAGCTTCAAAGCTCCCAGTTTCTAGCTTGTTTGTAAAAAGTAAAAAAATTTCAAAAGCACAAAATGCTTGTACATGCAAATTATTCAAAGATTAGTTACACATTAAATCACCCATTAAAAATATTTAAAAAGAAGTATAAAATCTTCATTAACAAAATCAAAAGTCATGTGACACATCCATGAGGAGGTGTGGATTTTCAAGGGGGGTGAAGCCTTGGAATTCAAAAGCAATGAGGAAACTTGCAATTTAGACTTTCATGGATGCTGGGGATGAGGACATGGAGAATGGCAAAGATTTCTCAAATGTGGAGATAAATTTGATGCTCTTGGTGAGGGCTAGGGTCAATATTCTAAGGCCCACTTGTATTGTAGGTGTCGAAGGGGGTTTGTCACACCTCACAAATTCAATCGCCTAAATGGAACTCAAAGAATCAATGTAATCACTTCATGAATGATATCCCTGCATGAGAGAAAAACATGTGCCATAGCAACTCTAGTTTAGTAAAATGGCCTTAGGAAAGTAGGGACAATGAGATAGCTTCATCATAAACCCGGATGGCATTAGAACTAGTTTGAAACTCAAAGGTAAAGAAACTACAAAGAGTAGTGGGATACAAAGAGATATTCAGGAGGTATATTAGGTTACTGCCTCAAGGATTTGGGTCAGCCGCATTTCAAGAGCATCTACAAAGGTGTAACATGGGATGACATGCAAGTTGGTATTGAGCTCTATATCCGATATGGGGCGGATGAGATGAAGAACCAGGATTCGGGTATGTTTGACAAGTGTGAACATTTTTTATCGTGCCTTCATGTTTTGGAAATTCAAGCTTAGATGCAGATATGCTGCGATGCTTAGTAAGTGTCTCCTAAAGATGTTGTAATCCGGCACCTATTACCCTTCTGCCTCTTGGGTGATTCCCTACTAGGGGAAAGGAATGGATGTACGTTGAGCAGAGTGCCTATGAAAGGCCATGGTCTCTCCCTGCTCGATTACTTCTCACAACATAACCAATATCTTTCTTTTTGGTGATGGCACAGTAAGCAGGCCCAATGCTGACATGCATGTTAAAGGGTTGATTGATGCACATCCATGTTATTGTAGTTTTGGGTCCATGGCTAATGAAAAACTAAAGTGAAGCAATGATGTTTTGCTATGCAGTGAAAGCCCCATAGCGGATAGTCATGACAACATTGAATCAATGCAGAAGGATGCTTTAGATAAGGAGAATATACCGCCAGAGCTATCAACTAATGGCCAAATTGTGAGAGTTACCGAGCTATCATGTAGCATTAACCTAGGAAAGAGCCAGCTACTAGTCCAGAAAAGACCTACAGTCGACTAGCTCCACTGTGCCACATTTGCCTTCATATTTGCCTCTTGTAATGATAGGGAGGAATGGGATACACATCAACTGAATTTTGGCTATATCGATGTAGTGTATCAATTGTTTTGAGAGATTTGGGCTGAAATAATGTTATAAATGCCCGTGATGCTTATGCAACAGCTTATGTAACAGCTTATCTACATAGCAATGAAAAGCTTTGACTTTTAGTAACTTTTTCTAAATTTCTGTTTGTTTTGTGAATAAATGCAAATTTGTTGCCCATAGACAGGCATTACCAGGTTACACAATTTTTAGATCCTAGAGACCCATTAGTATAATGCCACCTTTCAATATTACAAAACTTCAAGGCATATATATCTATGAGATCCCTATAATGTAGTACTATATAGTTTCTCCTTTATCCACTATATCGTATTCAAGTTCTTCCCATTATGGGCATGTTTCCCCTTGTTCTCTAAATGTAATTCATTTCTTATATAATGCTAAAGTCTTGGAGGAATACACTAACTTAACTACTAGCTTGCAAAAGAAAACCAGGTTAGCACTCCAAACATTTCCCGAGGGGTAGGTAGGCTTTAGAGCTAGTTCATTTTTGTTATATATATCCCCCCAGTAGGAATACACTTGGTGAAAGTTTGGTGACAAGTAATGAATGAATAACTCATGAAACTGGTAATCCCAAAATGAATTAGCCAATCATGTACTACAATCTCACTCCACTATAGGGCTGCTCAAATTACATCTCAGGGGGGTCACTATGTATAAACCCTCTATATCACGTGCGTTCAAGGCCTACATTTAAAGTCCCTTATCTGTAAAAAATTTCATTAATAAAATGTACCCCTTTTCTATACAAATCTGTAATTTTTTTCCAAAATGATTTTAAATAGTCCCTTATGTATATTTATTTCTGTAAATTTTAGAAATAAAAAAAATCCTTCTGTTGAACTCACATGATAGGGTTACATTACCTTGGCTTTATTAGGGGTTGAAATAGACTACTACTTAGAGACTCAAAAGTAGAGGCTGTTTCCATTATTAAGAAAGTATTGAGTAGAGGGCCAAGGTAGAATTATCTTCGTGATTGAGAACCAAGTCAAGGCAGATGAGGAGGAGGCCATCAGCTATAAAATGTAGAGTCCAAGCATAAAGTTAAAGGGAGTTAATGGGATACTGTATTGTAGGAACCAACATAATGGTTTTTTGAAGGAGATGTTGGAAGATCCCAAAGCACATGTTCCTAGCCACACCACATAAGCATGACATAGAATTCATAGTGCTCAAGCACATCACACCTAAAACACACCCTTGGGGGGTTCACCTCACAAAAATTTAGTATACCACGTGCATTCAAAAGGAGGGGTCAATTGTTTGAAAAAATTTAACAAGATTATAGTAACATGAGGGTTTTTGTTTTCAATTTTAGACAAGAATCACTTAATTTTTATTGGGGGTAAGATTTTAGTTGAGGTGTTTTTCTAATACCCCTTGAATGCACTTGATACATAGGGTTCTTAGTAGTGCACCCCCCAAGAACACACCCAAAACACAAAATAAACTATCAGTATTAAGCATGCAATAAACCAAACCCTCCAACAACACACACATGCATTGCTACCCGATGCAAGAAACCAGGGGAGAGAATAGGCAATAAGGGCCCAAGTTAAAAGGTTGGAAGCTAGGCCATCAGATAGGAAAGAAGGTACATGCTGATGCAAATTAGTGGGGTGATTAAAGCAAGAGGTGGAGAGGTAGTTTAGTATCCCATACCAATGATTTAAGTTCAAATGTTTTAATCCAGAATTAGAGGGTAAAGATACCAAGTGTGAAGTGTGGTTAGCCTAATGTGTACATGGCCAAAGAAAGGGGGGTCCAGTGAGATATCTATTCTTCAAGAATGATTATTCTAAATGTAGGTGAAAAAGGGGGGAATTAATAGGTAGTGCCAATTATCATACTTGGCTAACAAAGTTAAGTCAAGGGCTAAAAAGGCCACACTCACCAAGAGTGAGTAGAGTTAAAGAGGGCAGGGTAAGGTTGCAATATCGAGGGTTGCAACAACAACCCAATTAGCATGTCCATAGCATGAAGCCAAATGTCCAAACAAATCTTGAATATATGCCAAGACAAAGCTCCCATATCAAAATCTAGCAAGGGAAGGAAGGTATCGAAATCTAGCAAGGGAAGGAAGGTATGTGTGTGCGTGTGTATGTGTGTGTGTGTGAGAGAGAGTGAGAGAGAGAGAGAGAGAGAGAGAGAGAGAGATGTGGAAAATCAAACTATCCCCACCTTCAAGGGTCTTTGGAAGTTACTTATGCAAGCCCATAAACTTATACTCTCCTACAAACATTATCTTTGGGCCAAAAATCACAAGAAAGGATTTGTGATAATTTGCATAGGCAGAAGTGTGAGCTTGATATATTCCAAGTGATGTTTTTTCGTGTTGAAAAAATGTTTCACAGTTGACTATAGAGGCTTAACCAAAAGAAAAGAGAACGTTACTCAAACAGAAGAACGTTAAGGCCAGTAGGCCAGGCCAAACAGGAGAAGACAACAACATAGCTAGAAATTTGATAGCACCAGGCCAACGTTAGCTTCTGTGTTGAATATTGGTTGCTATGAAAGGCAGTTGATGGGCTTGCCAAGAAACGGCCTAAGCTCCAAACGCCCGTATGTCTTTCTAGATCAGAGCTTCAGATGAAGGTGGCACTGCATCAATTTGCCAGTTCTTGTAAGTCGTCCACAGGCCCTCCACACTTTCCCCTAGCAAATCTTGAAAGAAGCTTTCGTTCCAGCCAGTTGCCAATTTTGCATTCAGGCTTGCCACAAAACCTGGCTTTCTGGCTTCGCAGAATTGAAAGAAACGCCCGGAGACACTGTGCTTCTCGTCCCAATTGCTCCTTTTCTCAGCGTCATCCTCCGCATTATCATTGGCATCCAGCCCAGCAGAAAGTTTTAGGAAATCCGCCAAGGCGTCCAATAGCACGAATGGTGCTCTGCCTTCACCGTCCCATAGCCACACGTGAGCCATAGCCTTATAAATGACGGCTTTCATTTCCAAGGCTGCATCGCCTGGGAAGTTCTCAATGTAATTGCTGCTGATATGAACAGTGCTCCGAATGGTCACGGCAGGTACGCTCATCTTATCCTCCATTGCCAGAATAATGCTATTAAGCATTCTTCTGGGAGTTTCCGGGCTTGTGTAGAGGCGGCTCTGAATGAAATTCGATGCATTTCTCATTGCTTGCAACGCTCTCCTCTCGCCCATTTCCTTAGCCCACCTCCCTTCACTTCGCCGCATGTATTGGCCGTGCGTGCGCACTTCAAACATCAGTTGGCTTTCCTTGGCACCTCCAAAAGCAGCCCACGCAACGGACAAAATGATGAAAACGAAGAACACAACACGGAAAACCACCCATCCAATGCCTACGGGCTCGCTCTCTCCGTTGGAAGGGACACTGAAAAACTGGCTTTCAGGTTCCATGCTAACAACAGAGGCAGAGAAACCAAAGGAGCTAAGGCTAAACTTTGCGGGCCGGTGGTACATGGCCTGCATAAGAGATAATCAAAGAGACTTTATGGACTGCTCAAAAGGTTGTATGGGAATAATAATAGTGACGATACAATCCACGCTGACATGCAGACATTAGGACAGATTTTCTGTAATATTTGAACGGCAAGAATAATCAGGTCCCAAACAAGACAAAGCAGGAAAATTGTTTCATATGATATATGATATATCCATTGAACGAGACCCCCATTCCGACGCTCTTTGAATGCTACCACATATAAAGCTCGTGCTCATAAAAGTTACGTTCTTTGGTGGGATCTATGTCCTAAGGAGTGGAGGGGGCATGGGTTCCCCTTGAATTCAACCTCTAGTACTTGAACGTTTACCTTGTGAAGCTTCTCAAGGTATGTAGATGGGGCTATATCGAAGAGGCCACTCTAAGTTCTTATGAATGATGAACATGACACATTGTACCTTTTTTAAAAATATATTTAGACTATTGTTGCATGGAGTAGACCACACATGCACAATATGTCCGCCTCATCAATGCAAAGTTGCAAATCCATCAACTTTATTTGAGCGTGGAGGATTGAAAGTACGTGGGCCAGTGCATGGGAAGGGGAAGGGGGAACATGCAAATTGTACTACAGGGGGAACCTGTCCTATACTACGAATGCTCATCTGCACACCATTGTAGGCCTTATAATAATGCAAACATAACTTGCATATATTGGTTGACTTACATATTACAATAACTAAAATGTGGGTGACATAGTGGTAAAGCGCACAAGTGTGATGTGATGGGTTGACAGTTAGAATTCAATAGTCCTTTTGCTACCTACCTTGTGCCTCTTGCATGTGCATTCACCAAAAATTAATGTGCCACTCTTTTGGGTTAATAAATATTAGATTATTGCGTGGGAAAATGAATGTATTTAAGAGGATTAGTGAATAAGTATGTCCCCCTACTCGAGAAATGGGAAGGCTAGTAGCAACCTAGTATGTCCACTCCCTATAACTATGTCTGATCTATTAATACATTGACAAGAGCTTGTGGGAAATTTGGCTTCATAGTCTCTGCATTCCTTTTGTCCACTTCGTGCCTCTAGGAGAATTGTTTCCATAAGTAATACCTATTTGATTAATTTTGGAC
Organism: Dipteris shenzhenensis; assembly: GCF_047967505.1. NCBI lineage: Eukaryota > Viridiplantae > Streptophyta > Polypodiopsida > Gleicheniales > Dipteridaceae > Dipteris > Dipteris shenzhenensis. The sequence goes on from NC_141628.1 coordinate 15,920,465, forward strand.
TGGTTCATTGTCTAAATTCATTTTGTGAGATTATTTTGGATGAAATGTGAAAAAAAAGAGGCTTTTCTAAAACAAAACGTTGAGACAAAAACTAAGGTTAAAAAAATTCAAATTAGAAAATCTGACGTGACATGTTATTAAAACTAGAGTACATTAAAAGAAGAGGTCATCACATTTGTAAAAGAAGTTTATCATATAACTCAAAGCCATATGGTGGGATGTTATTAAAACTAGAGTACATTAAAAAAAGAGGTCATCGCATTTTTGACAGAAGTTTATCATATATCTCAAAGCCATATGGTGTCAAAAAACACCTTGCAGTCCTGCCATCCTCTACATCACTTTTTTCATATGAATTGATGTAATTATAATATGAAAAGATACACAAAGATTCAAAGAGTCTTTCTTTTAATTCTTCTTGTTTATTCCTAATATTTTCAGCAGTGCCTGCTATAAATCCTCCACCATGAGCGCGTATAAGCGCCTATAAGACATTTGTGCGAACAGACGTGCAAGCTCTTCTCATGCTAAAGAGTACTTTCGTAGCTCTTCTCTGCAATATCTGATCTTCTCATTCTCTTCCCTTTCTTGCTACTTCTGCAATGCAAACTCATCTTTGTCATCTTGGGTCAATGGTCCTTGCCTCTTCCACTCACCTCGATTTCTTTTATTGTCTGCAATCCATAATAAGTTGGTGTTGATTGAAACCTCAACAAAATGGATAATTGCAAGAACTTGTTCCATTTGAAATAGGAGAGGAGAAACAAGCAAATAGGAGAGGAGAGGAGAACTGAGTATGCAAGGAGGTAGATAGGAGATGAGAATTGAACTGATAGCGAGGAGATAGTAGAGGAGATGAGCGAACATAGAACAGATAGCGAGAAGATAGAACAAATATGAGAGTACGAGAAGGCAAGATGGTAGAAGAAACAAGAGAGGAAGCATGGGTAAAAGTAAGGAGGGTGCGAGTATGGCATATTGGATATTGGGAAGTGGAATAAAGTGAGGGGGGCAGCTTTAAAGGAAGGGGGAGACATTACATACAATAACTTATAAATTGGACTAAAAGATTTGATGCAAAGTCATGAAAGTTGAGATATATGGAAGGGATAGGGTTGATATACAATTATTGTATTCCCATCATCACACATTTAATACAATTACAAAAGTTATAAATTGCAATCGTTTTTTATGCTCCGATACCGTATACATCACATGCTCCTAATTTATTTAGATATTTATTAGGATTAAAAAATAATATGTACCATATAAGAAACATCATGAGAACATGCATGTAATTTATTTAGACATTTAATAAGATTAAAAAATAATATGATGACACATTTCATAACATCATGGGAACCCATTCTATTACATTGATACCGTATATGAAACATCATGAGAACATGCTCCTAATTTACTTAGATATTTAAGAAGATTAAAAAATAATCTCATGACACATTTCATAACATCATGAGAACCCATTCATCATGGGAACCCGTTCTATTGCATTGAAAGTGTTTTTTCACTACCACCTACATACTTAAAAAGGATCATCATAGATTTTCTATGGAGGCAGTCGTGTCATGCTTTTTCTATAGATTGTGATGCTCTGGGTGTAGATGGGAGAATCTCTTCCTCCATTGGAGGTTGTAATGCAGTTTGTGTAGATTGCATCTCCTCTTCTTCCGTTGGAGGCTGTGATGCTATTGCTATAGACTGCATCTCCTCTTCTTTTGTTGGAGGTTGTAATGCTATTAGTGTAGACATGATCTCCTCTTCCTTCGTTGGAGGTTGCAATGCAATTGGTGTAGATACTGGTTTCTCAGTGTGGGAATCCTGGAAGTGTTCTTGGAATGGTAGAGAGCTATGAACATATCCCATGCTTCTTTTGATGTCTTGACTGTGTTGAGCTACCAGCATGACATCTTGCATATTTTGCTTGATCAGATGATATGCATAATTGTCTTTCTTGTCCCATTCTGCCTGTGCTCGGGCAATGGCAGGATTGCTATAGGTGCGAAGACTATTGGTGTAGCTGGAGATCCCATTGTAGATCCCACTATTGGTGCTATGACAATAGGTGGAGTAGAGCTACTGTTGGACTTGGGTCATCCAATGGTCTAGGTGTAGATCCATCGACATACTCCCATTTGTCTTGAAGTACAAGAATGGACTCCATTTGGTATTTCCATGTGCCATGATTGGAGTTGTCTAACTTAGCAGATGCCTCCAAATCAAGGTTGCTAGTCATAGTAGACACGGGGCAAGAAAATGTACTCAAAGTGTCTATGAAATCACTGTCTGAATCAACTGCAAAACACTAACTGTATCGAGTGAAATCGAAACTATTGGTGAAGATAGAACTGCAACATATAATTCAATCTGTTACAAGGCTTGTGGAAAATGATGGTGGGAATAGCCAAGAGGCTTTACAAGGCTTGAAATGATATGCACAATGGTGGGAACAACCAAGAGGCTTTACAAGGCTTGAAATGATGTGCACAACGCCAAAAAATAGCCAAATAGGCTATTTAATGATGGCATGTGTGTTTGAAATAAAATCATGTGCTATTTGCTCATCATTGATCACTTGATCAATATCTCTGAACACTCTGAAGTCTGCTCACTGAACTTATGAACTTTAGGTTTTAGGTAATGTGATGATGTGAAACTGTGTGTGAGCATTGGAATTGACACCGAGTAGGAACTATTTAGGAATTTTTTGGCATGGCTTCGATTGGCTGCTTTGGAGTTCTCTCCACTATGGATGATTTAATCTACTCTGAACTAGATCTAGACCAACTGTCAAGCGATGAAAAAGCAACAAATAATTCCTTTTCTTTGTTCGCTTTAGGTTCTGGGTTAGATGCGTCGATGTAGAGGTTGATGTGTGTGAAAGAAGTGGATTTCTCGCTGAGGCTCAACAATGTATGATACATGAGCCAAAATGTATGCGTGATGTGACAAGTGTGTAGAACATAAAAAATCGAGCTATTTTCCTTTTTGGAGCGCCCTCAAATTCTTCGTGGATTAAGAGATATGGCTTGATCTAGGTGGAGGGGCAAAAAAGGGTGAAGTGCATAGTGATGATGTGGCAGCTGTGTTCAAATGAAAAATACTGTGGCTAGCAGGGACTATGCCTGTGGACCACTATGCTATTGTGGCAGGTGTGGTCTCATGCAAGGTGCTATGTGTGCCTTGCAAGAGATAAGAGTGCTTGATATGAATACGACATGGTAGTGAGGATGAGCTGGCACTCTGATGTGGCAATTTGACTTTGACTATTGATGTGGCAGTTTGAATTGGACAATGATGATGTGGCATGGTGCCAATGTTGCACCTGGGTAAGATTGATGATGTGGCAGCTAGAGCCTATGTGGCAGATGAAGTGCCGCATGGGAAGACCCTGACCAAGTTGTGGTGTGGTGACCCTAGAGTGGTGAACAATGTGCCACGTGTCTGCTTTGGAGTGCCGGAATCTTTAGGTCCCCCGGAATCTTCAAAGATTTCAGTGATGGGCAAAATCCGGTCATGTTCAGGAGACGCTATGTTGTTGGACGGTGCTGCGCAGGAGGATGTCTATGGCGCAGGAGCCCATTTGTTGGCAATCATGGGCAACGTTTCCAGATTTCGGGCTCATTTGAAAGGCCTTAGGATGCTTGTAGTTGGCCACTGCTGGGTTGCTCTACGTGGAGCTGTGGGCTCGTCTGTAAGCTGTCTTTGCTGTAGATGGAGCCGGACCATCGTTGGGATGTAGATGGAGTCCTCGGTTTAGCTGTTGGAAGAGAAGCGTCGCCTTAGGTGGCTATGGAGCTCCTGGCACCGATTGATAGCTAGAAGCGGTCATCTGGAGAAGGCGTGTCCGAGTGCATCCGTGGAGGGATGGAGCCGTGTGCTGTGCAGAAGGGCTAGGCTAAGGAGATGCGAGCTAGGCCGTCAATCGACTGTTGCTGCTATTGTCTGATCAGAGTCAATTGTCGAGTGACATCATGGGAGCTCTTGGCCTTGTCATAGACGTTGAAGCTTGGATGGAGTCGCTAGTGGTCAAGTCGCAGTGGTTTTGCATTTAAAGTTGTCTTTGCATAGGAGCGGTCTGCTGCTTGTCGTTGGGCGTTGTTGGATGGCGGTCGAACGGGCTGCTTGAGTGTCGTGATCTTGAATGTAGATAGGTTTCTGCAGAATAAGCGGCTGAGTAGAGGCAGTTTGATTAGAGGCTCGAGTCGCCTCAGTAATCTTGGAGCCAGTCACGCTAGAGTCGCCTTGGTTGTGGAGGCCTTTGTCCAAGGTATACAAACCTTCTCAGATGGCCGTCTGAGTCGCCATGGCTTATAGTAGATGCAGCCAAAAGTAGATGGAGCTGCAGTCAAGGTCGTTTGTTCATGTAGTCAGTCTCTCGGAGGCACAGCTATGGCGTTGATGAAGCTGATCGCCTTCAAAGGAGGCTGCGCCTTGGAGAGATCTCTGCTCCTTAGGTAGGACTTTTTGAATGGACTCTTCGAGGGAGGTATGGAGAGCCGAGGAGGAGGTCTTTCTCTAAATGGCCCTCATGTATGTATGTATGTATATATGTATGTATGTATGTTTACACACACATAAATTTTGATTAGTAAATGTTTCTCTCTCTCTCTCTCTCACACACACACACACACAATATGTATACTTCCCCAACTATGAATTAGCCCATATACAAAGCCCACAAATAGTTCCACACTTCCTTTAATCCCTTCTCAACCCATTCACTCCTTACTCCACTTGTGACTTAAACTTTTTCTAATTATCTAAGAATCCATATGGTTGTCTATATTCTTAGGTAAAGAGATAAGAAACTAGGAAAAATAGGCATTACTTATCTACCCAAACGTAACTATGATGTTCTAACACCTAGTTTTTTGGAATGGTGGAAGGTAAGTGGACCCCGACCTTGGAACCTGGACTATCTGAGGATTCGACATATTATGTTTGTCAAACTTAATATTATTAAAAATTCCTAATTTTTTTGAAAATTTTGCAAACTCTATATTCTTAGGCATTACTTATCTACCCGAACGTAACTATGATGTTCTAACACCTAGTTTTTTGAAATGGTGGAAGGTAAGTGGACCCCGACCTTGGAACCTGGACTATTTGAGGATTCGACATATTATGTTTGTCAAACTTAATATTATTAAAAATTCCTAATTTTTTTGAAAATTTTGCAAACTCTAGCTATTTCATTTTTCAACTTGGATGTCTCAAACATTTTTTCCTTATATGTTTCCCTTTTTTAACTTTTTATCCAATTTATAGAATTGATTGTATGGCTCAATTATTGACGGGAAATTTTAATCTAAACACACACTTACCCAATCTCTCTTTCTCTCATGGAATGAATACCTCTCTTTCTTTCTCACAAAAGATTATAAAGGAATCACTCTCTTCTCTCAAGCAAGAAGAAGAGGATAAGGTCTCCCTCTCTCTCTCACAATGAATCGAATGGAAGGAGATTATCGAAAATCTCAATCTCTCAATCTCACATGGATGGATATTCTTCACTCAATGAACAGAAATCCTCTTTCATTGATGGAATGAAAGAATGCTTACTCAATCTCTCAAAATCAATCACTCACACTCTTAAGGATCACAATGCCTCAACGAAAGGCAAGAGAGCTTTGATACCATGACAAAATATGAAGATGGGAGAGGAGAATAGTGGAGATGAGGATAGAGGGCACAGCTAGAGAGCACCCCACAAATGGCTAAATGTACACTAGATTTAGTTGAAAATGTACAATATATACAAACCCTTTTAGGGTTAGGGTTAGGGCATCTAACCCTTTCCTTTATAGCACTCTATTGGGTTAGTGCTATGCACATATGATCACATGATATTGAGCATGGTCTCTCAACAAGACTCCGCAATTAGAGGATGAAGGATTCAAGATTATGTATCTTTATTCTACTCTCTGGCTTGTCTCTCTTTGTTGCATATGCACCATTATAGAGATTATTTGTCATCAATATGTTTTTTAAAGGCAAGAAGCATGCCTTCTTTGATCTCTTTACTAACAAATATCACAATATTATAGAGTTGGACTCTAGCAATGGTGGTATCCAATATTTTATTGATGAAAATTAAGATATCATTAGGATGTATTTCATCGATAAAAAAGAGTTGTGGCCTCTCCCACATTGTATTATCACATCATAGAAAGTCATCAATGAGACTCCCTTAAAGCTCGTATACTTTCCAAATTCTTAAATTATCTCACTATTGAATTGGAAATTGTTGTGGAGTCCTCTTGTTATTCTCATTTGACTGTCATTGATTAACTTCTCTGCATACGTAAGCACTAGTTGTGGGATGTCTTCACGCATGCTCGAAGTGACATCCCATGACCCTTCTTCTTGCACCCTCACCCACTTGTGTGCCCATGCCTTTAGCCATTGTTATTTGCCTCACAAAAGTATTGTCAATCATGTATTGATTCACATGGATGTTCTTTTCTACAAGAAGAAATTTAATGGCACTCTCCACTGCATCATGCTTCACTTGCCAAAACGATGTTATCCTCCATGCAGTGATCTCTATCCTTTTCTCTGCAAAGAACCATTCGTTCTTTAGAATCTTCTTGAATGCCATGGTTACATAGAAATATAGCAAGTTCCTGATGGGCCTCCACATTCTAGCAGTCACCTCTTTTTTCTTAGCCTTCTTTGCCTTATCTATAATGAATGAAGGGGCTTCATATGTGATCTCTCCCCTCTCACATGTAGCGCATGCAGCGATGACTTTGTCAAACACTTCATCAAGATGAAAAATGATGTTTGTATAATGCTGATACCTATCTGTTACAACCTTGAAACTAGTCACCATCTAAGCCCCTTCTTGCTTTGCCCTTGGAACAATTGCACTTAGGTAAGTGTAGCATCGAACAGGATTTTTTGCATCTTATTTTTTGGCGATTCTTTGTAAAGTCCTTGCAGGTTGCCCACATGTTTTCCATATGGTCCTTGCTTTTATTAGCATCTATAAAGTAGAGCTAATCTTTCGCAGAGCAACATTATCATGATTGAGTCTTTCAAACTCAATCAGATATCTATGCTCGCTCTTGAAGATGCATATCATTGCCGTGTAGTACTAAAATTGAGGTATCCTATAGAAGATCTGGGTCGAGATTCTTTTCACTCTATGTGCCTCTCCGGACCATTTATTGCATGCATATGCAAAGTGTTGACCATTGATAGGCTCAAATGTGCACTTGAGTAAGCAATCTCTCCTTGCATCCTTCAATATCAGTTGAGGTACTATAGAATTAGATTCTTCAGATCCTTTTCCCATTGTAGCAACTCTTGCTCCAATGTACTTAGTGAACTTGCTCAAAAAATCTCAAGGCCTTCAAAAAATGACAATATCCTTAAAGCTAGGCTTCTCTGGTAGATACATCATTGGACGAAGCACTACATTCCAAGTAATTGGCTTCTTTCTAGCCACCAAAGTCTCAAAAATCTGTTTGGCATAGGCAACATCCAGCTGTCTGCTATTTGTGAAGAGACTTGCTATCCCCATAGAAGTGACGTCCACTAGATAAGGCATATGTTTCCAAGTATATCTTGGGTCATCCTCTATGACACCCTCGTTAAGACGAAGAGTGAGGCTTTTGAGTGATGCTCTTTAAATTTGTCTTCTTGTACCAATCTGATCTTCCTCTTCTTCCTCTTCCTCTTCCAATTCTACTTCTCAGAGCCCTTTCTTTTTAGAGAGGCGACCTCTTTTTCTAGTACCTATAGTTGGAATTGTGGCTCTTGAAGTGCTCACCCTTTGCATTTGATGTTTTGGTTTTTTGGGAGGGGTTGTACCATGACTGCAGCTGCCCTCCTTCTTCTTCTATTCTTTGCAACTATGCTTTTTCATATTGATGTTTGTGGGTGGCATCATCCATTTCTCAACGTCCTTGTTATTGTGGCAACACCGTTACATGTCTTGCTTCACATACAGGTTCCTTTGAGCATGCATCGATCTCAAATTATTCTAGCATAACCTTTGAGTGCATTCTTAATGCTTCCACGACGAGGAACTATTTCCACACATCATTAAGCACCACCAATGCAGGCATCAAGTCATGAAATTGCGAGGGTTTTGGAGGTGGACTATTCAGTAGCATTCTTTTCGATGACTATTCCCACCATAAGGGCTCCATTGATATCCTTCTTGGAGAAAGACTCACTCCATGGATCCTCATCTTCCTCAAAGTCTCTCTTTGAGATTACTAAAAATAGAGATTGTTTCTCTACTACTAAGAACCAAGCTTTCTTCATGGCATTAACAAAAGTTAGGACGTCTCTAAGGTAGAGAAAGATTGGACTATAGCATGACCTAGAATGGTTGAAAAAGTAGCAATGAGTCACTAAAGTTTAAAGAAATTAACTTAAGGTTAGGGCTTGGGCTCTAGCTTCTTGGTCGAGAGAAGCTAATAATGTCAAGAGTTTAAAGAAATATGGAGAAGGTTACAATTATAGGGTGGTGGGGTAAACAAGTTAACATATGTACAAGCATAAAAACATACATATGTGTGTGTGTCTGTGTGTGTGAGCATATGTGTTTAAATTTAAAAGTTGAATTCAAATTTTAAATTTAAACATTTACATATATATATATATATATATATTCAATTTTTATATATAAAAAAAATTAAACTATAACTCTCACTTCCACTTCCCATTACTCACTTGCCATTTGAAAACTGTTAATATATTATTATACTATTTTTTATACTTATTATCATACACCCCTATTACTTCCCTCTCCCATTCCACTCCTCCCTCCTCACTTCCACTTCCACTTCCCATTACTCACTTGCTATACACATTTGCAAACTATTAATATATTATTATATGATTTTTTATACTATTTGCAAACTTACATGTGGGCAAAATCACAGGTGTCAAAGCGATGCTATTGTGGTCATACAACAACTGTGCTTTTATTCAAGGGTGTATTTATCCTCATCAACAAGCTTATTTACTCAAGGTATGAAGTGCATAATTTGTGCACTAGATGTTTACTTTGTTGTATCAAAATTGTTTGCCACACACACACACATATACACATACCGAGAATTTTTTAATATCATCGCATCTACATTTCTCCGATGGGGACAAAACTTTGTACATGCCTTAACCTAGGTCTTATTGACTTGCATACAAAGTGGTGCACCCATCCCATAAGTACTTGTTCGGATAACACACCTCCAAACGTATTTTATGACGATTGTGCATAACACTAGGAACAAAATGGTGTATAATGTGAGATCGACTATGCAAAGCATATCCAATGGACACAAGACTTTGCACGTTCCTCAACCTAGGAAGTATTGACTTGTGTGCAAAGTGGCATCCCCATCCGATAAGTACTTGTTTGAAAAATACACCTACGATCGTGTTTTTTGACGGTTGTACATGACACCAAGGCCAAAAACGGTATTTAATACTCAATCTACTATGTAAAGCATATCTGATGGGCACAATACTTTGCACTTGCCTCAAAAGCAGTGGTATGGTATTCCATGCAAAGTGGAAAGCCCATTCAATAAGTACATTTTAGAATATCACACCTAGGACCATGTTTTTTATTGGTTGTTGTCCATGACACTAAGGCAAAAATGCTGATTTATGCTTAATTGGAAATGCAATGCATATGCGATCATCACAATACTTTGCACACATCTCAACCTAGATATTATTGACTTACATGCAAAGTGGCGTGCCCATCCCATAAGTACTTAGTCGAATAACACATCTAGGATCGCGTTTTCTGACAGTTGTGCATGACACTAAGGCCAAAATAGTGTTTAACGTTTGTTCGACAATGCAAAGCATATTCGATGGGCACAATACTTTGCACACATCTTCAACTAGGTGGAATTGACTTACATGCAAAGTGACACGCCCATCCCATAAGTGCTTGATCAGATAACATACCTAGCAACGTGTTTTTATACGGATGTGCATGACACTAGAGCAAAAATAGTATTTAATGCTCAATCGACCATGCAAAGGATATCCGATGGGCACAACACTTTTCCTACGCCTCAACCTAGGTGGTATTGAAATGTTCTCAATGAGGCACACCAATCCGATAAGTACTTGGTCAGATAACACACCTAAGGGCGTGTTTTTTTGCGGATGTCCATATCACTAGGGAAAAAATGGTGTATAATGCGTGATCGACCATGCAAAGCATATCCGATGGTGACAATACTTTGCACGCACCTCAAGGTAGTTGAAAAAAACCTGCGTGCAAAGTGGAGCCCCCATCCGATAAGTACTTATTTGAATAACACGCCTACGGTCCTATTTTTCTATGGTTGTGCATGACACAAAGGCAAAAACGGTGTTTTATGCTTGATCGACAATGCAAAGCATATCCGATGGGCAAAATACTTTGCCCACACCTTAAAATAGGTGGAATTGACTTACATGCAAAGTGGCATTCCCATCACATAAGTACTTGATCAGATAACACACCTAACAGCGTGTTTTTTTACGGATGTGCATGACACTAAGGCAAAAATGGTATTTAATGCTCGATCGACCATGCAAAGCATATCCGATGGGCACAATACTTTTCCTATACCTTAACCTAGGTGGTATTGAAATGTTCTTAAAGAGGCACATCCATACGATAAGTACTTGGTCGGATAACATACCTAAGGGCATGTTTTTTTGCGGATGTGCATATCACTTCGGGAAAAATGTTGTATAATGTGTAATCGACCATGCAGAGCATATCCAATGGTGACAATACTTTGCAACCATCTCAACCTAGTTGAAACAGACTTGCGTGCAAACTGGAGCCCCCATCCGATAAGTACTTGTTTGATTAACACACTTAGGACCGTGTTTTTTCATGGTTGTCCATGACACTAAGGCCAAAACGGTGTTTTATGCTTGATCGACAATGCAAATCATATCCGATGGGCACAATACTTTGCACACACCTTCAAATAGGTGGAATGGACTTACATGCAAAGTGGCACACCCATCCCCTAAGTGCTTGATCGGATAACATACCTAGCAGCGTGTTTTTTTTACAGATGTGCATGACACTAGAGCAAAAATAGTATTTAATGCTCGATCGACCATGCAAAAAATATCCGATGGGAACAACACTTTTCCTACACTGCAAGCTAGGTGGTATTGAAATGTTCTCAAAGAGACACACCCATCCGATAAGTACTTGGTCAGATAACACACCTAAGGGCATGTTTTTTTGCGAATGTGCATATCACTCGGGAAAAAACGGTGTATAATGCGTGATCGACCATGCAAATCATATCGGATGGTGACAATTCTTTGCATGCACCTCAAAATAGTTGAAACAGACTTGCGTGCAAAGTGGAGCCCCCATTTGATAAGTACTTGTTTAATTAACACACATAGGACCGTGTTTTTTCATGGTTGTGCATGACACTAAGGCAAAAACGGTGTTTTATGCTTGATCGACAATGCAAAGCATATCCGATGGGCACAATACTTTGCACACACATTCAACTAGGTGGAATTGACTTACATGCAAAGTGGCACTCCCATCCCATAAGTGCTTGATCAGATAACATACCTAGCAGCGTGTTTTTTTACGGATGTGCATGACACTAGAGCAAAAATAGTATTTATTACTCGATCGATCATGCAAAGGATATCCGATGGGCACAAAACTTTTTGTATGCCTCAACCTAGGTGGTATTGGAATGTTCTCAAAGAGGCATACCGATCCGATAAGTACTTGGTCAGATAACACACCTAAGGGTGTGTTTTTTTTACAGATGTGCATATCACTCGAGAAAAAATGGTGTATAATGCGTGATCGACCATGCAAAGCATATCCGATGGTGAAAATACTTTGCACACACCTCAATGTAGATGAAAGGGACTTGCGTGCAAAGTGGAGCCCCCATCTGATAAGTACTTGTTTGAATAACACACCTAGGACCGTGTTTTTTCATGGTTCTGCATGACACTAAGGCAAAAACGGTGTTTTATGCGTGATCAACAATGCAAAGCATATTCGATGGGCACAATACTTTGCACACACCTTCAACTAGGTGGAATTGACTTACATGCAAAGTGGCACGCCCATCCCATAAGTGCTTGATCGGATAACATACCTAGCAGCGTGTTTTTTTACGGATGTGCATGACACTAGACTAAAAATAGTATTTAATGCTCGATCGACCATGCAAAGGATATCCGATGGGCACAACACTTTTTGTACACCTCAAACTAGTGGTAGTGAAATGTTCTCAATGAGCTACACCCATCCGATAAGTACTTGGTCAGATAACACACCTAAGGGCGTGTTTTTTTGTGGATGTCCATATCACTAGGGAAAAAATGATGTATAATTTATGATCGACCATGCAAAGCATATCCATGGTGACAATACTTTGCATGCACCTCAACTTAGTTGAAAGAGACTTGCGTGTAAAGTGGAGCCCCCATTCGATAAGTACTTATTTAAATTACACACCTACGGCCGTGTTTTTATATGGTTGTGCATGACACAAAGGCAAAACGGCGTTTTATGCTTGATCGACAATGCAAAGCATATCCGATGGGCACGATACTTTGCACACACCTTCAGCTAGGTGGAATTGACTTACATGCAAAGCGGCATTCCCATCGCATAAGTACTTGATCGGATAACACACCTAGCAGTGTGGTTTTTTACGGATGTGCATGACACTAAGGTAAAAATGGAATTTAATGCTCGATCGACCATGCAAAGCATATCCGATGGGCACAATACTTTTCCTACACCTTAAACTAGGTGGTATTGAAATGTTCTCAAAGAGGCACACCCATCCGATAAGTACTTGGTCAGATAAAATTCCTAAGGGCATGTTTTTTTGCAGATGTGCATATCACTATGGGAAAAATGTTGTATAATGCGTAATCGACCATGCAGAGCATATCTGATGGTGACAATAATTTGCACACATCTCAACCTAGTTGAAACAGACTTGCGTGCAAACTGGAGCCCCCATCCGATAAGTACTTGTTTGATTAACACACTTAGGACCGTGTTTTTTCATGGTTGTGCATGACACTAAGGCAAAAACGGTGTTTTATGCTTGATTGATAATGCAAAGCATATCCGATGGGCACAATACTTTGCACACACCTTCAAATAGGTGGAATTGACTTACATGCAAAGTGGCACTCCCATCCCATAATTGCATGAATGGATAACATACCTAGTAGCGTGTTTTTTTATGGATGTGCATGACACTAGAGCAAAAATAGTATTTAATGCTCGATCGACCATGCAAAGGATATCCAATGGGCACAACACTTTTCGTATGCTTCAACCTAGGTGGTATTGAAATGTTCTCAAAGTGGCACACCCATCCAATAAGTACTTGGTTAGATAACACACCTAAGGGCGTGTTTTTTTGTGGATGTGCATATCACTAGAGAAAAAATGGTGTATAATGCGTGATCGACCATGCAAAGCATATCCGATGGTGACAATACTTTGCACGCACCTTAATGTAGTTGAAACAGACTTGCGTGCAAAATGGAGCCCCCATCCGATAAGTACTTGTTTGAATAACACACCTAGGACCGTGTTTTTTCATGGTTGTGCATGACACTAAGGCAAAAACGGTGTTTTATGCTTGATCGACAATGCAAAGCATATCCGATGCGCACAATACTTTGCACACATCTTCAACTAGGTGGAATTGACTTACATGAAAAGTGGCACGCCCATCCCATAAGTGCTTGATCAGATAACATCCCTAGCAGCGTGTTTTTTTACGGATGTGCATGACACTAGAGAAAAAATAGTATTTAATGCTCGATCGACCATGCAAAGGATATCGGATGGGCACAACACTTTTTGTAGTTGAAACAGACTTGCGTGCAAAGTGGAGCCCCCATCCAATAAGTACTTGTTTGATTAACACACCTAGGACTGTGTTTTTTCATGGTTGTGCATGACACTAAGGAAAAAACGTTGTTTTATGCTTGATCGACAATGCAAAGCATATCCGATGGGCACAATACTTTGCACACACCTTCAACTAGGTGGAATTGACTTACATGCAAAGTGGCACTCCCATCCCATAAGTGCTTGATCGGATAACATACCTAGCAGCGTGTTTTTTTACGGATGTGCATGACACGAGCAAAAATAGTATTTATTGCTCGATCGATCATGCAAAGAATATCGGATGGGCACAAGAATTTTCGTACACCTCAACCTAGGTGGTATTGGAATGTTCTCAAAGAGACACACCCATCCGATAAGTACTTGGTCAGGTAACACACCTAAGGGCATGTTTTTTTACGGATGTGCATATCACTCGGGAAAAAATGGTGTATAATGCGTGATCGACCATGCAAAGCATATCCGATGGTGAAAATACTTTGCAAGTACCTCAACATAGTTGAAACGGACTTGGGTGCAAAGTGGAGCCTGCATCCGATAAGTACTTGTTTGAATAACACACCTAGGGCTGTGTTTTTATATGGTTGTGCATGATACCAAGGCAAAAACGGTGTTTTATGCTTGATCCACAATGCAAAGCATATCCGATGGGCACAATACTTTGCACACACCTTCAACCAGGTGGAATTGATTTACATGCAAAGTGGCATTCCCATCGCATAAGTACTTGATTGGATAACACACCTGGCAGCATGTTTTTTTTACGGATGTGCATGACACTAGAGCAAAAATAGTATTTAATGCTCGATCGACCATGCAAAGCATATCCGATGGGAACAATAATTTTCGTACGCGTTAACCTAGGTGGTATTGAAATTTTATCAAAGAGGCACACCCATCTGATAAGTACTTGGTCAGATAACATACCTAAGGGCGTGTTTTTTTGCAGATGTGCATATCACTACAGGAAGAACATTGTATAATGCGTAATCGACCATGCAAAGCATATCTGATGGTGAAAATACTTTGCACGCATCTCAACCTAGTTGAAACGGACTTGCGTGAAAAGTGGAGCCCCCATCCAATAAGTACTTGTTTGATTAACACACTTATGGGATGGGTGTGCCACTTGGCATGTCCATTTGATGAGTACTTGATCGGATAACTTCTCCCACCAATAAATTAAGTACTAATTAAAAATTATAATAAATGAGTAGATTATTAAAAAGAGACTAATATTTATGTAATTGTTGCTACTGCAGCAGCTTGCTTGTGAAGGAATCTCACAAAGGAGATGGCTATAGATTTATTTCCAGGGATGGATGTGATTTCATGTAGCAAAAGAGAAGTAGTTGCATTTGCTACAATCCATGATAGTGATCCCAATTCAGTTTGCCATTTTCGAAGACTTGGCGAAGATAAGGTGGCAGTCACTGTATCAAAGATTCTTAGCGCACATGTTGAGCTAAAGTATAAATGTGGAGATATGGAAACACTTGGAGATGTTATGCCCTACAATACATCCAACAAATCATTTATAGCATGGGACAAAGATGAGACTTATGCAACAGACATTATCAAGAATACAAAGTGCACCACCTTGGATTTTACTATAGGGGACATTTTACAAATGAGATCATTTGCAAATAAGACTGTAGCAGAAGGTGAAGTATTGGGATTTAAACAAGTGGAGCAATGGTCATTTGCACAGATGAGGATTCTAAAAGTCACTGATGATGGTATGGTTGATAACATAACATCCTTATGTGATCCCTACTATGAGGTAGGCAAGAATATGAGATGGAGCATGCAATTTTTAAACATGAGAAGGAGGCACGTGGTTTTCAATGATAAAGACAAGGTATACTACAATATCAAAGGACCTAAAAAGTGTGCCCATGTGCCAGGCTCTATCACTTCAAATGTGGATGATTTCAATATACTCAATTATAGAAGTGACATCTTATCTGGAGTGGATGAGTTCATTGGTTTCAAGAAACAAAATGATTTTAGAAGCGAAGCCTTATCTGGGGTGGATGAATTCTTGCACAGTGAGAAGGGCAAAGGTTTCAATAGCGATGTCTTGTCAAGTGTGGATGAGTTCATGCATATTAACAAACCTGGTGTCAATCAAGCTTGTGGATTTGTGAAAGCCATGCAAGATGTCCCAATGAGTGATGTTCTCTCAGGAGTGGAAGAGTTTCAAGGTTCTCAATACTCTCGTAGAATATTGAATTCATTGAATGGTCCTAAGAGTATGTTAAAAATGAGGATGAGATCAACAGAGGATTATTCAATATTTAACTTTGATTGTGATATGGACAAGGATGAAATGACCAATCATGGATGCTTGGTTACAAACAAATGTGAGGAGAAGAAGTGCATAAATACAGATAACAACGTGCACGAGGAACGAAAACGGTCATACATATGCATGAAGAGAAAGCGAATCCAAGCAGATCCATAAAAGCAACCAAAGAGGAAGAGAGTAATGAAGGAGGAGAACATGTTAAATGCCTTGGGATATCTATGTTGCAAGCAAAGATGTATGCGCTTCATTGATCTTGCAGACATCAGGGAATGTAGAGGACACGTGTGGCAAAGAAGAGGAAGCAAAAGAAATGAATACCTTCTCACAAGTCTCTCTTGCTTTCTTCAGAATGGCAATAAAAGGCTAAGTTCAAGATAAAAGGTAAAACATCTCGTAAATGGAAAAAGGATTTGCAATAAGGCATATCGCAATATTACTGGATTATCCCATGGTACATATTGGGATTTAGTCACCAAGGCAAAGGGGGGCAACAAATTTAACATTCATGGTAATAGAGGAAGGTCCAAATCAAGAATCTCAACTGTCAGGGCAGCAGCAATTTTGCAAGACTTCATACATGAAAATGCTTTACCTCAACCCCATATATCTACCAAACTCCCTAATGGTGACGCGATCACTGAAATGCACCTTCCAATGGGCTTGACAAAGCTCGAAGTATTTGACTCTATTGCAAAAAAGCAAAGGCAAAGAGGGGATGCCGTAGCTTCTTCTCATACTTTGTATACTCTTTGGAAGAAGAAATTTATATATGTTAAAATCCCAAGGAGGCAAAAAATGTCAAAGTGCAATGTCTGTGATGATTTAAAGCGAGCGATTGAGAGTGCAACATGTCCAAATCAAAGGGAATTATACAAAAAAAATCAAAAATCTCATCATGACCTTATTCGACATTCCAGACAAAAATATGCATTTTGGAAGGAGCAAGCTATTTTGCATCTCAATGACTACATGTGCCTTATTGTAGATGGTATGGATCAAAATACAACAACATTGCCTCGTTTTGTTGCCACTCCACCTAGATTACAAGGAAAGCACTTTCTAAAGACACATCTATGTGGAGTGTTAGTGCATGGAATTAAGTTCTTTGTAGATATATGGATTGATTCCTTGCATCTACATGATAGCAATCAAGTTGTAACATCTATTATGAAGGCAATTCACAATATACATGCAGAAAAAGGTGGCCTACCACCAACTTTGAGAATACAAGCTGATAATTGCTGGCGAGAAAATAAGAATGTACTCATGTTTGCATTCTGCTCCATGCTAGTTGCTCATCGAATCTTCAATGAGGTCGAATGTGGATTTTTGTATGTTGGGCATACACATGAGGATATCGATCAGGTTTTTAGCACAGTCTCAAGGGAGCTTAAATGCAAGGATGTGGAGACAATAGATGACTTGGTAAGAAGATGTGGCAGGCAAGTTGGTGGTCATAAGGAAAGTACAGTATGTGAGAGGCTCGAAAGAATATATGATTGGAGGAGCTTCATTCTACCTTTCATACAAACGGGTGGTGATGCATTGACAGGTCATACCAATCCACACTACTTTCGTTCTTTTTTAAAAGATGAAAAACCTGTAATGCAATGGCAACAGTATTCTCATGATACAAAATGGGAACCTGAAGAACCTTACAGTCTCTTAACTTCAATTCCCAGCAAGGAAAGGTATCCAACATGGGCTCCTATACAAGAATTCAATGAGAGGTCTAACTGTGAAATAGAAGAATTAAAAGCATTTATTACATACAAAGAGGAAATGCTCCAGAGATATTCTGATTCGAAGCCTACTTGGAGAGAACACACCACCACTGTAATTAACAAGACACAAAATTTAATAATGGACCTTGAGAGAATGCGAGGCTCAAAGGATGTCAAGGAAGAATGCAATATGTTTTGGCCAAATGTTCATAACGATTTGCGCCCAGCTCCAGTCTTTGAAAATGAATTTGTATCATTACTCCCACGTCCATATTGTGGACCGAAGAAGAGAGAGTTTATGCCACAAGTAGATATAGAGGTCGATTGTTTTGTTGTGGTTCGGCCATCGGATGATGAATATGAGAATGTGAAGTTTTGGGTTGCAAAAGTAGTTGATGTGTAGAGAGATGACCAAGGGAGAGCTACAACATTTACAGTGGTATAGTATGAGCCAAAGGGCGGGAAGGAGAATATGGATAACAACACATTGTATACTAATTGTATAATGAAGGAGTGGGTCCCAAATGATGAAGCGGTCTCTCAAGTTTCGACAGAGACAATCATAGTGTCTTGGCATTCAAGGGCAAAGAAATCAAAGAAGCGCATGGGATATGAGGTAGAAGGAAAAATAAAAATACCACAACAAACTATTTTGCATATACATGAATTTTTAAGGATGCTCGCCATGGAGGAAGTAGGAGACAACACAAATGAAGAATGTCCATGATTAAAGCTTTGTATTGAAGTCCATTGAAGGATTTTATTTGGGTACTAGGCAAGAAGCCAATCCAAGACAATTATAATTAGAGTCATCACCTCCTATGTCAAATGAGAGTCAAAATATGCACTGGATGTCACCCAAGGGTCAAGGCTTGCCAAGACATTAGGGAGTTAATGCAGATGGCACCTGGCAAGGGACTATCACATTGAGCAATAAGACAATGGGGAGTCAATGCACCCAAGGGGCAAGGCTTGGCAAGACAACTTGTGGGAGTTAATGCAGATGGCACCTATATTTTACACTAAATGTCACCCAAGGGTCAAGGCTTGGCAAGACAATAGGGAGTTAATGCAGATGGCACCTAGCAAGGGACTATCGCATTGAGCAATAAGACAATGGGGAGTCAATGCACCCAAGGGTCAAGGCTTGGCAAGACAAGTGGGAGTCAAATTATGCAGATGGCACCTGGCAAGGGACTGTCATGACATTGAGCAATAAGACAATGGGGAGTCAAATTATGCAGATGGCACGAATTGAGGCTCTTTAAGAGCAACAATTTAAATTGTAAACATATGTTTAATCTATATCATTTTGGATATAAAGAATCTAGTTGAGAGCAACGTGTCTCAATGTAATCATATAAGAATAGCTATAATTGCTATTATACTTCTTTGGTTCAATACAAAACTTGGGTCTTATGGCATCATGTCTTTTTTCTATTTATTAAAAGTTTTAAAAATTTTGTGCATATTGCGAGTGACAATGTCATTTTCATGAAATATTTAAGTCTCCTTTCATGGATTTATAAATTTATCACGTTAAGGAAAAACATCAAGGAAAAATATTAAAAATAATTAAATTAACAAATAACTTAGATATAGCTAGAATTTCTAATACATGATTATTTCAAATTCTTGCATGTTGGTGCAAAAGTATAGATTGAAAAAACAATATTTTTATGTGAATATGATAGTGCCACAAAGTGAACTTTTGATTTGGGAAGAATATTTTTAGAAAGTAAAATTTTGATTTGGGAAGGATATTTTCACAAAGTAAAGTTTTCATTTGGGAAGGATTTTTGGGCTTCGTCCAAAAACAACACAAAAAGTCCAAAATTAATGAAATAGGTGTTAAGAATTAAATCTTCTCGGCAACTAATTAAACCCTTTAGAAAATCCTCAAGCAAAAAGTTGCCAATTATTTTAAATTGCAAAGCATTAAACCTTCCAGACAATCGTTTAAACCTTCAGGAAAATGCTAAATGAAAAGAGTTGCATTTTTTGTGAGCCGAGGGTCCCATCAATCCAAAAAAGTTGCAACCTTGGGCTTTTTAGGTCTGATGGTGACAGGACATTTTGTTTTGAGGAAAAGTCAACCTTGGGCAGAAAATATTTTGTTTTATAGGAAAGTTTCTTTGGATTCCCATCCACCTTTGAGGTTTGATGGTGGCAGGAGATTTTGTTTTGACGAAAAGTCAACCTTGGGCTTTTTGCGAAGGTCGAGGGTCCAGCGGGAGAGGCTATTTTCCTTGCCAAATCAATATTTTTGGATTCCGAGGAATTTTTAAGGATTCATGGCAAACGGAGATTTATTTTTTCTTGGTCAGACATGAATATTTCCATCGACGTGGTCCTGTTAAATGGTGTTTGAAATCACTATTCTAGATTGAACCATGGTTTAGGGTTTAGCGAATCAAACTAGGGTTTATAGTTTAGAATCCAAATACCAAAAAACCTCATTTTTAAAATATCCATGTAGTATTCCTACCAAAAAACTTTAGCGCTTGAAGTAAACAATTTGTTTTTGATTTTCCTTGCATCCATGTGCTCCACTACTAGATACAATGCATAGGGTGAATTTTCAGCCCTAGAAATGCCCAAGAAGAAGGAAATCTGACATCATGTAACTAGGGCCCACTTTTTGAACTGGCTCTAGTTGCATGATGCTGGAGTTCCTTCTTCTTGTGCTATTTTGGGGCTAAGATATTCACCCTATGCATTGTCTCTGCTATCAGAGTAGATGGGTGCAAGTAAAATAACAAAAACAAATTGTTCATTTCAAATCTTAAATTGATTTAAAAAGGTTTCTCATTAGATTCCTAAGTTTTTCCTGCCATAAATATGTTGTTATAATCACAAATCAAGCTTTAGGGTGTTGATGCAATATGTTCATTCTAAGATGTTTTGTGGATTGATGAGTATGCTTTGTGCAAGGGCAAAACCAAAGGATATTGCAGAGGAGGGATGGATTCAATGGTTCACTATATTGACAAAGTGGCTCAGCATATTTTGGTCTTCCATCGGCAATTATTGCTGGATGGAAAATTAAACATTATGAAGTTTAGGGTCCTTAGTAAGATGGTAAAGATGGAAAATAAACATTATGAATTTTGGGGTCCTTAGCATCACCATTGGAGCACTTGGGTTCAAGGAAATCCAAAAAGAAATTATTCTGTTGGAACCCTAAAATTTTAGGGTAGAATATTGTCTTCCAAGTTTCCTCCAAACTATTCTTCCATCATATAGACTAAATCAATGTTTAAGGGTTTTATGCAAGACTAATCAAAATTATGCAAAACAATCACTCTTCTAGATTGAACCATGGTTTAGGGTTTAGGGAATCAAAATAGGGTTTTGGTTTAGCATCCAAAGTAAAAAAGATCCTCATTTATGAAATATCCATGTGATCATTCAACACATCTGAAGCATATTGTGAGTTTTCAAAGCCCAAATCTAGAAGAAAGAATTCCTACCAAAAAATTTAGGGTTTGAAGTAAACAACTTTGTTTTTGATTTTCCTTGCATCCATGTGCTCCAATGGCAGAGACAATGCATAGAGTGGATTTTCAGCCCCAAAAAATCCAAAGAATAAGGAAATCTAGCATCATGGGCCCTAGTCACATGATGCCAAATTTCCTTCTTCCTCAGATTTTCTGAGGTTGAAAACTTCACCCTAGGCATTGTCCCTACCAATGGAGCTCATGGGTGCAAGGGGAAAAAAATATCCACTTCAAACCTTATATTGATTAAAAAGGGTTTTTCATCAGATTCCTAAATTTTTCCTACCATAAATATGTTGATAATCACATATCAAGGTTTAGGGTGTTGATGTAATATGTTCCTTCTAGGATGTTTTGTGGATTTATGAGTATGCTATGCACAAGGGCGGAACTAGAGAATCTTCCAGGGGAGTAATGAATTCGATCTCTCACTATATGGACAAAGTGGATCAGCATATTTTGGCCTTCCATCAATAGTTACCTCGAGATGGAAAATTAAACATTACAAAGTTCAAGGTCCTTAGTTTGATGGTGAAGAAGCATATCCATCACACTACATATCATGTTGTTTTCATAAAGCATATCATTGCTCTATTTTTAATCTTAGACACACGATCCAGACCCCTCCATAGCATCATGGCCATTGCGGGACTAGCTGTTGTCACTGATCCCCAAGTAATTGACCATGAAATCATTCAAGTCTCTTCTTAGGCAAGCCAAAGAGTGTGCAAAAAAAGAAGCATAGGCTAGAGTAAAATGTGGCCTAAAGTGTTAATCCTTGCAAACTCAATCCGAATCCATCAAGCCCCTTTCTTTGAATTGCATGTATTTTAAATTGAGGTTGCAAAGACAAAGGAAAAATATAAATTTCTATTATTATTTTATTTCCTTTCTTTGAATTGTATGTAGTTTAAATTGAGGTTGCAAAGAAAAAGGAAAAATATTATTTTCTTTAAATTTCATCTTACATGTAAGGAAATTAGAGATCACAATGACAAAGACATAGACTACAAACATTGTAAAAAAGGACACTTTATTATATTTATAGGAGCAATATACAACATTGAGAATTGCCTAAGGTGCAATACATACACCATCTCAAACCATCACCCAAGGCATAGTACAAACAAAAACCTAAATATTCTTGGTTTTCCTAACCTTCTTGCCATATGGCTCATGCAGCTCCTGTACTTGTATAGACCCATTGCTACGTTCCTTGATGACTTTGTGTGGACCGGTCCATAATGGAAGGAACTTTTTATCCATTTGGTGGTCCAATCTATTATCAAAGCATAGCACAACATCCCCCTCAGCAAAGTGTCTTTCCCATCCCTTGCTTGAATCTTAGCATCCAAGCAGGCCCTTTGTCGATTCTTTTGGATCTCTGTTTGATGTATTACAAGGCATTAGGTTTCATCTAACTTCTCAAGTTGTACCAACCTGGCCTCTACATGTTCATCTTCTATCATCCTCTATTCTTGTGCCAATATCAAGGCCGTAATCTCTATCTCTAGTGGTAAAACTGCCTCAATACCATACACCAACTCAAAAGGAGTGTGACTTGTAGATGTTTTATGGGTGATGTTGTAAGCCCACACGGCTTTAGTGACCTTTTGATCCCACTGGCTCCTGTTCCTTGTGGCCATTTTCCCCATGGATTTACAAAGGAGGCTGTTGGTCCGCTCTGTTTGTCCCATGGATGTTGGATAATAGATGCTAGTAGTGTGATGATCAATACCCATGCAATCCATGAGCAACTCCACTGCTTCATTTAAGAATGGACTCCCATGGTTAGATACTATTTCCATGGGTGTCGCAAACCTTGTGCAGATACGTTCAAATATGAAATTTGAAACTGCCTTCCCATTTTCAGTAGGGAGGGCGATAGCTTTAGCCCACTTAGTGACATACTGAGTGGCTACCAAAAGATACTTCTTTTTGCGGGCAATTATGGGCAGGGGCCTGACAAAATCTATTCCCCACTTCCTAAAACGGATGGATGGGACATCACTGAATGATGTTTCCCAAGACGCAAATCCTTCCTACCAAAGAATTGGCATGGTTCACAAGTTTTTCAATACATAGTGACATCCTTGAACAACGTCAGCCAATAGTACCCAGCATGTAAAATCTTGTTAGCTGTATAGTCACCAGCATAGTGGCCTCCACAAAATCCATCATGATAATGCTTCAATACCTTAGGTACTCCATCTGCATCAATGGCCTGTCTCAGTACCCCATCCATGCCTTGATGATACAACACCCCATCAAAGAGAGTGTAGCACCTACTATCTCTACAGATCTTCTTTCTCTCATAGCTAATACTTTCTGGAGGAAAGGAGAAAGCGGTGAAAAACCTATAGATACCACCATACCATGAATCCCCAAGTTCTATGGCTGCTACAAGGGTTAAATTGAGACACTCCTCTAAATCAATCAAAGCATTCTTCAAGTTGGAACAAGCCCCTTTTACAATTTTGAAAGAAAAATCATATTCTTGTAGAACTACTAACCATTTGGCCAACCGGCCAATGGGATTTGGTGATTGAAGAACCTGCTTTGCAAGAACATTGCGAGAGATTATAATGAAGGACTTCCCATCCACATAATGCTTAAATTTTTCAATGCAGAACACTAAAGACAATGCATGCTTGTCAGCCTCAGAGTAGCGTCGTTCAGTTTTGAGCAATTGTCGAGAAGCAAATTGAACGGGATACATGAACCGATCCTCCCGTTGCTGGAGAAGAATACCCACCAGAGTGTGCCCACCAAACCTAGGATTGAGATAGAAAGTCTTTGACCAATCAAGATTGCGTAGAATGGGTTGTGAAGCCAGAGCACTCTTAATTTGTACAAACCCATGATAACAATTCTCATCCCAAGAGAAATCAACCCCATCTTTTAATAGCATAGTCATGGGTCACATCAAAGTAGCATATTGATCAATGAAGCAGTGATAGTACCCTACTCGATTGACAAATGAGCCTACTTGATGTTTGGTTTTCGGCGAGGAGAGCCTAAGGATAGCTTCTACCTTCTCGAGGTCAGGCTTGATGCCCTCGGATGAGACAATATGTCCCAATAACCTTCCTTGAGTGGCTCCAATGGTGCATTTATTAGGGTTGAGGCTGCCATTTGCATCATTGACCCTTTGGAAGGCCAACCTAGCCTTCATGACGTGCTCTTTCCATGCCAAGAATATACAGAAGTCATCTAAAAACACCTCCAAGATAACCCCCAAATAAGGAGCAAACACCATCTACATAAATCCTTAAAAGGTAGCAGGAGCATTGGTGAGAGCAAATGGCATTACTTTGAATGCAAACGTCCCCCAGGGTGTGGCAAATGTGGTAAGCACATGCTCCTCAACAATTCTAATTTGATAAAACCCGAAGTAACCATCATAGAAAGTATACATCTCATGCAATAATGACCCTTCTGGTGGCACTCGTAGCATACAACATTGGCACGTTCTCTTGGAGGGCGATTGGCTTGATTTCTGATGCCCACCATCTCAAGCTGAAGATCACATTCAGGGCCTTGGCTAGGTCATTGAATCCAGGTTCTTTAGCACGAGGGGCCGAGGGAGTAGGAAGGAGGGCAGAGCTCATGGGCGAGGTTGGGGAAGTCTTCCAGGCGGAGGGTGAGGATATACACCTTGTTGAGGGTAACCATCTAAGGGAGGACCATACATTTGAGGTGGAGGCGATGCATACATCCCTGATGGGGGGTGGGGGTATGCCCCTGAGTTGGACCCCTAAGGTTGTTGTTGCAAGACTTGAGGGGGTTGCGGAGGGACAACCATCTTCTTTGAGGCAGGGTGAGACTGAACTTTATAAAACTTTTGAGCAATCTCTTGTGCTAGCACCATGTCTCTAGATGCTCCTACTATGTACAATCAGTTGTTGAAGATCGACATGAAGATCAAGAAAGAGATCTTGCCAATTGGTAGCCGTAATGAGCAGAGGACCAAGTGCCAAATCCTTGAACCCGTCGAGAAGTGACATAAATGCATGAATACTTGAAAATGTTCAGAATCCGCAATCTAGTATGAGATATGAATAGAGAACATGAAGTGAAGTACTTTTTCTTTTTACAGCAAGAGGAAACTCCCCACGATTAGAGAGTTATAGTTCATGAGATTTCAACATATAAGAAATATCATTACATTTTGATCACTTCCTATTTGCTAGCCCATTGGTAAGTCTTCCTTTTGTGAATGGGGAGGTCTTGGGTTCAATTCCCACTCCTTAATAAAAGGAGAGGAGAGGAGAAGAGAAGGAGAAGAAGAAGAAGGATAGGATAGAGGGACGTGAGGTGTGTTATAGGAGTTTCAGAGATTGCGAGGTAGGGTTTTGCAGATGCACCAGCCACAACCAAAAGACGCACGAATGCACACACAAAATCCCAAAAGACATGCGGATGGATGCACAAGTATCCAGAAGATGTGCAATGCATAGGAATCCTGAGCAGAAGACATGCAAATTGGAGCTGTAGAAGTAGAGAACCACACAGAAGATGCCACAGAACTGCATGCAGTCATAGGAGTAACAGATGTCGATAGATTTTATGCCACTAGATGTGGAGAATTCGAATCCTGGTAGCCACACCAATTCTAATAAACTAGAAAAGAAATCACGGCATGAGGCTTGACTCTAGGTATGGCGACGCTTGAGGGCCATAGAGGAAAAGGGAATGTGAGGGGAAAAGTGTTAACATGGGTGGGGAAAAGGGATTAAGAGGGGTGGGAATGAAGAGGGGGACTATGGCACAAGGGGGAAGGGAGATGGGGAAGAGGAGCATGTACATGATGGGAGGTGGAATATAGAGATGGAGACATCGAGGGAAGAGAGTCATGCTTTATTTGAAAGGAAGGATGGGGGAAGTCAAAGTACTAGCTAGGTGGCTTAACAAGAATGAGCATGTCCCATCAAGGAATAGCCCCCTCCTTTTATAGCCAAGAGAGGGGATCTCTCCCAATAAATGCATCCTCCCACATGCATGGTGTGTGTGGAGGAATCTCCCATGTGGGCTAGGTGGGTACGCACTCTCAATTGTGTGCGACAACACTTTGCCTCATTTTTCCACATAAATCAAACCCCATATCCCAAGTTTAAGATACTCCCTTGGTCTCTCCCCAATTTTATAATACATTAAAACATCTAGGAGGACAAGTGAGGGTTGGCACAAGGAGTCTTGCCACCTCATCCTACTTTCCCCATTATTTAACTTGCATTCTTGGACTATCTACACCCCCCCCACATGGGCCTATCCTACATGGAGGGAATAATCCAATATAATATCCATCTCCACCTATTTTATATTACTTCTCCCATGGTCCTTGGGCCATGTATTGCTAAATACAGGTGTGGAACTGTTGAGATATCGAGCTCCACTCGTGATATGCCAGGGTGACCGTTGTGCATTTATGTCACCGACTTGTTAGCTGCAGATACGGTTGGTACACCGCCCACGAATAATAGTTGGATGACAGCTATCCTTATCTACTCTAGTTTGTGGCTCAGTTAGTATGCCACCTTAGTTAGTTGAGTTTGGTTTGAGACCCACATATAGGGTTCTTCTATTTCTTTGTACTAGAGTTCTTTTGGCTTTCACAACTAAGAAGAGAAAAACTGTTTTCAGCCTCCACCTGTGTGTGTATTCCCCCATTGTGTATGTGAGAAAGCCGCAAGTGAGACTCCTTCCCTCTCTCCCACTATATTCTCATGGTATCAGAGCCTTGTTCGTGGTAAGGAGCTCAAGAAAGCAAACCAAGTTCACGGTGTCCTGGTAAGAGGACCAGTGTTGCTTTCCTATTTTGAGTTTGAGAGCAAATCTCTGCAGGTAGCACAGCCAGAAGTGCAAGAGTGCACTGTCTCAGTTTGAGACATGCTTCGTGGTGTGGCGAGAGCGCAATATATGCTAGAGGTAAGGGCAAAGCCCTTGGTGACTTTATTTTTGTGATTCGAGGCCATTTCGGGGCCCATTTTGAAGGTGGAAGTTCTTTGCAGGCACTCAGAAAAAGGCCCTGTTTTTGCTGTGCGACCACTACTCGTGGCTGGTCGGTGAAAAGTTGCCGCAAAAATTGCATCGTATGCCTGTGTGCAGAGATATTGGGAGTTGCAGAATCATGCTTATTGCCTGTTGATGCAAAATCGTCACTAGGAAGTGACTGTGTGGTCAAATACCACTTTTGTCAGTTTTGCAGATCTGCCCGTTGAGGCAAAAGCTGTGTTTTTTGTAGTGATAGAATATTTTGCAGTGTTCTGTAATGGCGTCTGATTCTCTTTCACAGATTGTCACTGAAAAGCTTGACAAGAACAACTTCCAGGCATGGAAGTTTAGAATGACGAATTTCCTTATGGGAGAAGGCTATTGGGAGTTCATTACAGGAAATGAAGAAGAACCAGTTCTTCCTAATGTTCCCAATCAACAAGAAATGCAGGCATTTAAAGGATGGCATGAGAGAGCCAGAAAAGTTATGTACTGGCTATCTATCAGCATTTCGGATTCTATGATTGTGCATATTCAGGATGCAAGTACGCCAAAGGAGGCATGGGATACTTTGGCAAAAATGTATAGCACAAATACGCAAGCAGGAAAATGCAACTCAAACAGGAGTTGCACAATGTGCAGAGAGAAAATTTGAGCATAAATGACTACCACATGAAGGTGAAGAAAATTGCAGATGAACTTGCTTCCATTGGATCGCCAGTGGAAGATGATGATCTAGTTTCAGTGACCTTGAATGGTCTAGGAAAGGATTATGCACAGTTCCGGACATCCATTGCTGTCCGTGAAAAATTTCCTGATTTTGAAGAGTTGTTTGCTCTTCTAATTTCTGAAGAGCGAGTGAAGAGCAGAGAAATGGGGGTGCATCTTCTTCAGGAGGAACTTCAAAAGAAACTATCTTCTACTCAAATGCTGGAAGAGGTAGAGGCAGAGGAAGAGGAGGCCGATCTACAGGCCATGGTAGAAATCAGAATATGCAGCAAACTCAAGAAAACCAGTCCTATGGAGGAGGACGTGGTAACTCTAGAGGCAGGGGGAGCCAAAGAGGCCATGGTGGATGGCAGAGAGGCCAAAATGCAAACAGCAATGTTGAATGCTACTACTGTGGTAAAATGGGTCATATGGCTAAGGACTGCTACAAAAAATAGAATGACATTATGAATGGAAAATTGTAGCAAGGCAATTATGCATCTTCTAGTAGACACGGTGATGACAAAAATGAGCATCTATTTATGGTGCAGCACATGACCAATTTTGTGACAAGTGCAGAAGAACGAAATGATGTGTGGTATGTTGACTCAGGTGCATTAAACCACATGACAGGTCATGCAGAGTGGATGCAGGATGCAAGGAAAATGGAAAAACCAGGATTTGTGGAGACTGGTGATGATACTGCGCATCCTATTGTGCAGATTGGTAAAATTCCTTTGTCTATGCAGGATGGGAAAAAGAAATACCTGTCCAATGTATTTCATGTCCCGAAAATCACCAAGAACCTAGTTTCTGTTGGTCAAATGGTTGAGTAGGGCTTGCAGGTCAGATTTAATCCTCATGGATGCTTTGTTGACGATATGAAAAATAACGGTCTCTTGATAGCAAAAGGAAAAAAGAGAGGCAGGATGTTTACGTTGGATGTGAACATGCCTGAATTGAGTGCAGCGATGTTTGCACATGGGACTAGTGTAGTTGTAGATATTGATGTCTGGCATAAATGCATTGGTCATGTTAATATACAACGACTTAAATCAATGCAAGCCCAAAATATTGTTGCAGGATTGCCAAAATTCAAGGTTGCAGAAATGCATAAGGTTTGTGAAGCCTGTCAGTTTGGAAAATAGGCAAGGAAACCATTCCCTAGGCATGTTCAAGAGAGTAAAAAGCCATTGGAATTAATCCACTCTGATGTGTGGACTACTAAAGCTGCATCTATTGGAGGCTGCCACTATTTTGTCACTTTTATTGATGACTTCAACAGAAAAGTTTGGGTGTATTTTATGAAAAAGGAAAGTGAAGTGTTTGGGCACTTCAAAGCTTTTAAAGCTATGGTTGAAAAAGAAACAGGTCTGCAAATAAAATGCCTAAGGTCAGATGGAGGGGGAGAGTACCTCTCAAATGAGTTTGCAAGGTTCCTGCAGGAGCATGGCATAAAGCAACAATATTCATGCAGTCATACCCCACAACAAAATGGACTTGCAGAAAGGAAAAACAGGCATATTGGAGAGGTATCTCGGGCCATGCTAAATGAAAAAGATCTACTAGATTACTATTGGGCTGAAGCAGTGCTATAACAGTTTACATAATGAACAGGACTCCCACGGTAGTAATACATGGCATGACGCCAGAGGAGATGTATACTGGTAGGAAACCAGAAATTTCTCATTTGAAAATTTTTGGTTGCATTGCCTATGTTCATGTGCCAGATGAGTTGAGGTCCAAGTTGGATCCAAAGGCGGAGAAGTGCATCTTTATTGGTTATTCTCTACAGTAGAAAGGGTATAGATGCTATAACCCTTCTACTCGTAAGTTTACAGTGAGCAGAGATGTTGTTTTTGATGAGATGAGCAGCTGGTATAAACCAGTAAATGTGATGATTGATGTAGATGCACAAAATGGTAATGCTGCACAGAATTCAATGCAGCAGTCAGAAAATATCAGTGGACCTGCAGTGTCCTCTAGCAGTGGTTCACATACTTCGCCATGGACAGGCAGATTGAGGTCAGGAGAATCTCCTCAAAGCAATGAAGATAGTGGTACGCAGGTATCACGAAAAGGAAAAGAGAAGGTAGATCAGCCCATGTTTGATGTGAATGCAAGTCACTCTTATGTGGATGGTGAATCCAGTGGCTCAGAATAGAGCATTGATGATGAGTTGGGTATTCCTTTTGTTGTTACACCTGGAGTAAGGAAGACCAAGGATGTTTTGAGAGCACCTAGAAGTGAGCCTATTTTGCGCAGGTCTACCAGAGCTAGGTATCCTGTGGATAGGGTGAAATATGATGGATTTATAGCCATTCACTATGCCTCTATGGTCAAAGTGATACAGGAACCAGAACCCACTTCTTTTGAACAAGCCATGGGAAATGAAAAATGGGAGAAAGCCATGGATGAAGAAATGGATGCCTTAGAAGCAAATGCTACATGGGAATTGGTGCCTTTGCCTAAAGACAAAAATGCAATTGGCTATAAGTGGGTTTATAAGATCAAGCACAATGCAGATGGTTCTGTGAATAGATACAAGGCAAGATTAGTTGTCAAGGGGTATGCATAGACATATGGCATTGATTATGAAGAAACATTTAGTTCGGTTGCAAGGATGGCAACTATAAGAGTAGTCATTGCTATGGCTACATCAAAGGGATGGTCTTTACATCAGATGGATGTAAAGAATGCCTTCTTTCATGGTGATTTGCAAGAAGAGGTCTTTATGGAGCAGCCACCAGGTTATGTTCATGCTATTCATCCTGAGTTTGTTTGCAGGTTGAAGAAAGCCTTGTATGGCTTGAAGCAAGCACCTAGAGCATGGTCTGACAAGATAGGACAGTATCTTGTCACTATTGGCTTTCAGATTTCCAAGGCAGATTTCTCACTCTATGTGAGAAAAACAGAGAAAGGGATTATGTTGCTTGTCATTTATGTTGATGATTTGATCATCACAGGTGATAGTAATGAAGATATCCTTCATGTGAAAATGCTATTGAAGTAGAAGTTTGAGATGAAGGATTTGGGAGAGCTGCATTATTTCTTGGGCATTGAGGTGATTAGATCACCAAGTGGGATACAGCTCTTGCAAAGGTAGTATGGATTGGACATGCTGTCCAAATATGGGATGATAGGCTGTAAGCCTATTTCAGTTCCTTTGGAGCAGAATGTGAAGCTGAGCATAGATGCAGGTGAGCTTCTGGAAGACCCTACTATGTACAGACGCATAGTAGGAAGTTTGATTTATATGACTATTACCAGGCTAGATTTAAGCTATGCTGTTGGATTGGTAAGTCAGTTTATGTAGGCTCCAAGGAAACCACATTTGGATGCGGCTAGACGCATACTTAGGTATGTGAAGTCCACATTGCAGTATGGACTATTTTATGAGGCTGGGGTTCAGATACAGTTGCATGGATACACTGATGCTGATTGGGCTGGTAGTATTTCTGATAGACGATCTACCAGTGGATATGTGTTATCTTTTAGGAGTGCTGCAGTCACCTGGAGCAGCAAGAAACAACCTACAATTGCCTTGTCGAGCACAGAGGCTAAGTACAGGGGTGCAGCAATGGCTGCATGTGAGGTAGCTTGGTTGCATAAGCTACTTTATGATATGCATCAGTGGGCCAGTTGTCATTTATTGTGACAACATGAGCAGTATACACTTGGCAAATAACCTAGTGTATCATGCTAGAACAAAGCACATTGAGGTGCATTATCACTATGTGCGGGAGAAGGTTTTACTAGGTCTTATTGATCTAGTTTATGTTAGCACAGAGGATCAGGTAGCTGACATAGTCATGAAGGCATTGGGTGCAGAGAAGCTGCACAAGTTTAGAGACTTGCTTGGTGTGCAAGAAATGGGATTGAGCTCGAGGGGGAGTGTTGAGATATCGAGCTCCACTCGTGATATGCCAGGGTGACCGTGGTGCATTTATGTCACCGACTTGTTAGCTGCAGATGCGGTTGGTACACTGCCCACGAATAATAGCTGGGTGATAGCTATCCTTATCTACTCTAGTTCATGGCTCAGTTAGTATGCCACCTTAGTTAGTTGAGTTTGGTTTGAGACCCACATATAGGGTTCTTCTATTTCTTTGCACTAGAGTTCTTTTGGCTTTCACAACTAAGACGAGGAAAACTGTTTTCAGCCTCCACCTGTGTGTGTATTCCCCCATTGTGTATGTGAGAAAGCCACAAGTGAGACTCCTTCCCTCTCTCCCACTATCTTCATAGGGACTGCCTAGGTGGAGGGGTGGTACGTGGAGGAACCATGCCACCTTAACAATTTATAATATTAGTACCATGGATTATGTACAACACACCTTATGGGTCCTCTTATGTGGAAGGGTGGCACATGGTCATGCCCTGCCACCTCAACCCCAGGCCTTATGCACACCATATTTTGTCATACTATTCCCACACATACAAGAGCACACACATATTTATGCCTTTTACCTTGGTCAAATTTATCCATAACAATACTAGGAGATAGAACTGAGTGTGATGAAAGAGAACATATGAGCTCACCTTGGAAACAAATGAGCGCCTTGAAAATGACAACAAAACATGTGAGAAGTGCCTTCGTATATGTGAAGTAACGTATTCAAGAAGTAATGATATCAAAGCTTAATAGAAAAGAAATATTGAAAGAAAACATGTTAGCATGTTAACAACATAAACATTTGGCAAGTCCTTTTCTTCCATAGGATGGACTAGCTTATGAAAGTGAAGCTAGTGTTGAATACATGATGAGCAAGTCAAGCAAGATGTTACCTTATAAGAGGAAAAGAAACATTAGGTCGACATTTTCTTTTGCACATCAAGCACACCTACATGAGCTTTACTCTACTCTAGATCAAATACAATGGATGGCCTGTAGGCATGCTTGATTAACAAAAGATGAAAGAGAACCTGCTTTCAAAATTATAAGGTAATCGAAAGTAACTCTCACCTTCAAAATAACATAAAACATTTAGGAAATCAAAAGTAAATGATAAGATAATCGAAGAAAAACTAGCCTTCAAAATAATACAAAATATTTTGGAAGCTCCTTTGAATCAATCAACTCATGTTGAAAGTAAAGCTTGATATAGAATATTTGGCAAGTCTCTTTAACCAAGATTCATAGAAACTTGAAGCTACAGCTAAACTTGTCAGCAAAAAATAATAATACATGTATTATTCATTGCGAATAAAACACCAAGCATATGAATGTAGTGGAATACAAATAACATAAACTTTCAAGTGGAATATCAAGAACAAAGCATTCTATTGAACTACGATGATGTCATGGTTTCCAAGAAAGTTGGTTTATCTCTATACCAATAGGCAAAGAAAAGCTCCAACACATATGTATGTCATAGTGGTTGTTGAAAAACAATCAAGTTTTGTGAGGTACCCAAGTATAGATATTCACATAGCTCTTTGGTCGAAAAGCATTCTATGAATGTTTAGTAGCAAAGTACTTACACAAAGACTTAGCAAGCGATGAACTAAATAAGAAGCTAGTTAGTAAAGGATGCACTAAATAAAAACTAGCTTAATAGATGTGAAGCATCATTGGCTTTTAATTTTACAAAAGAAGCATGAAACCACAAGTGCTGAAGCACTAAACTCTTGTTCTCATTGATGACCTAATAGAAATCAAAAATTGCTTTCCTATGGTAGATAATGTTTTGTCCAAGTGATTTTCTCAATCAACTTTTTGGTTTATTGAACGTATATAATTATCATTGTAAAAGCATGTAGATTGGGCTACCTTACTCTTAATGATAAATTTAAGACTCTACTTAGCATCGATTAGATAAGATCTTCATCCCTAAAGATTGACTATGCTTACAACAATGGTCTTGCGCTCTTGGGTTTTATGGATATGACCGGTGGGCATTGGATCTCCTCTTCATCTAAATTTTTATGGAGTCCTATGGCTAAAGAAGTTTTCTTTATGTGATTGAGCATCTTATTTCTCCACGTGGGAACATAAAAGCATGATATGCCAGTGTGTAAAATCCAAGGGAACGCAAATACTGAGTGCAAGATGGTGTGATCAACTAGTGGATATCAAAAGCAGGAGGGCGAGACTATATCAAGAAGCTTCTTATCATTAAGTTTATTTTTTAATTGCCTTTGCTTTTGCTTCAAATATTGTTGATTCTATAAAAGTATGAACCTTTTCCATCCTCATGTCCTAGATCAAGTTCTCTCTGGTTATGGGTGTTCATCTTCTTATCCAAACACTCTTCTGCCAGTTTATTAATAGCAGGCAACAAAAAGAAATAACCATAACTTTCTTACCTAAAATCGGAATATGGTAATACGACCAATCAAAATAGCCGCTGCATATGCTTCGAATAAGCCATCGTGGGCTGTTTTCATCAATCTTGACCACAGCATTGATTTGTGATGCATCTTTGATACTTTTGCATATCAACTCAAAACCTCGCGATCAAGTAGTTGAAACAATCAGAAAGAAGGCTCTGTGAATGATTGCATTGTCAGATTGACAAAAAACATGTCGCTTTCTCCTCACGATCATGCTAGAGTGTAGCCAAGCTCTGATACCATGTTGAGAGGAAGAGAAAGAGGAGAGAGACAGACACAAGAGTTATGTTGAGAGGAAGAGAATGAGGAGAGAGATGGACACAAGAGTTTCTACCAAGGAAGTGATTCTATTCATAGATCATAGGCATATATATAGTTGAGGACTAGGCTGAGTTAGGGCAAGCTATATATAGCTCTAACAAACATGCCCCCCTTTCTATAGTTAATCCATCCTTGGATAATTTGGTGCAGAGCAAGCCGGTTGTATGCATTTAATGCCTTTTTTGGATTTTTGTAGAGGTCGTTTTTAAAATTTTGGTGCACAAGGACATGTTGAAGCACATGCTTCTTCCTCCCCCAACTTGGTCGTTTTCTCCTAAAAAAGCATAGTTTTCTTTGAGAACAAACCATGATTTTTCCAATTGAAACCACCTATTTCCTTGGGCATTTATTATGCACATGTAATCTCAACATGGCATTGCCCCACAAAAAAGAGCACTCCCATTGGTATAGCTCAAATTCTTACTAACACCATTAAATTAGGAAACATTAATTGGGGGCCCTTTGGAGACCCCAATTCTCCCCTAATGTGAATAAAACTAAGAATAATATTGGCTAGTGGAAGGTAGTAGAATATTGGACAAGGCATAACTTGATTCTTTATTCAAATGGACTAAAGTTTTATGTAGAGCTCCCACTTTCTACCACAATATCCCATCATGTTTTTGAAATGTAACCAAACTGGAAAACCTAGTTTCTCAACTAAACTTGCACCTTTGGTCATGAAACTAAATCCTTCCATCCAACTACAACACTCCTCTCATTCTCTCGCATTCCTCTTCCCTCTCCCTCATTTCTAAGCTCCATTTTAATTTTCTCTTGCTCCAACCCTGTTTTCAAATCTATTCCATTCTTTTGAGCAGGAAGCTTCTCTATCTATTCTCCCTATCATGGGACAGAATCTCACACCAAAATATCATCATTTTCCTTCTTCACTTTCATTTCCCTCCCATTTCAATCTCATTCTTTCAAAACTTTCAAGATTTTTGAACGAGATTAACTCTGCCTTCTTCTTGCTCTACCTTGGGTACTTTTTGTAGTAATCTAAGATTTTGTTACAATCTCAAATCATCTTCGTGAAGAAACTAGAGGCAATCGATGGTCTACAGGAACCATGAATGATGCAAGGTGCTTTGCACTTAAAAAGAGTTACTAGACACGATTATTTGAGAAAGGTTGAAAGAAGATTGGTTTTCTCGCATTACACTTGACTATGCATGAAAATTAATCTCTCTTTTGTCCATATCTTAACACTGGTCTGCAAGCGACATGATTTTGAAGATCTTCTAAAGTTTTGGGACCTATACAAGTGGATTTCATTGAGGGTAAGATGAGATATCATTTGGAACAATGCAAGACAATGGAAATGATGCAACTTTGAAGAAACAATTAGTTTATACTTTGTTTTGTGTAGTTGTGTTGTTTTATTTTACTGTATTGTTTGAAAATATTGAAAGATTTTTTTTTTTTGGAAGAAATTTCATGGAAATGCACTTATAGAGGGTTTCTTACAAGAAATATCAATCACTACACTCTTAGTATGTATTATTTTCTCCAAAATCTTGTCTAAAATGGATTTGAAGATGTTTGGGAGAATATAATTTGCTTTGGAGGAAGATCCATCAACTTTAGCCTCCTCGAATACAAGAGGGAAAACTAAGAATTAAGTACTATTCATTCAAAAGTTTTTAATTTTATTTATTATTTACATGATCTGTGTATGTGGTATTAATTTTGTGTGTTGAATATATATGTTGTTTGCTCATGTCAATATTATATCATGTTAGGTGTAAAGTGTATGAAACCATGGAGGCCCTCAAGAAAAAGAAAAAGGTGGACATCCATTTTAAAATTTATGTACAAAATACACCATTTCTAAAGAGGAATGAATCCTCCTTGGTGAGTGAAAGTGATTTGGTAGCTCATCGAAATTAAGGGAATACACATATGGATCTATGGCTAGATGGGAAGACATATCCACTAGATCCATAAACTTGTCAGGCCCCTCAATTCCATGGGTTGACCAGTTTAATAAATTTTCTATATAAGGGTGAGAATGGTTTGTTAAGATATTATAAAAGGTTGATTGCTCATGGAGCAAGGAGCCTTCACACCCACTAAGAACCTTTGCTTAATAAAAGGGGAGGTAGCAAGCTAAGGGTGTCCACTTCCGGACCACTTTCGGGTGAGTATGACACCCCCTAGAGTGAAAATACAAAGGTTTTGCTTCGGTGTGAAATACCTCGATCGAGGTATCATCTCCAATAAAATTCACACATGAGGACAAACGAGCCAAGCCAATACCTCGATCAACGTCCTAGACTTTCACCGAACCGAGCCTATATCTCAATCGAGGTATCATGGCAAGCCACCTATACCTCGATCGAGGTATCGTGGCAAGCCACCTATACCTCGATCGAGGTATTGTGGCAAGTCCACATGCCTTGATTAAGGTATCATGGATAGATGACTTCGGTCGTGTCAAATACCATGATCGAGGTATGTGGCATCCGACATGGCAGATGCCATACCTCGATCGAGGTATTGTGGCAAGTCCAAAAACCTCGATCGTGGCATGCTGACCGATGACTTGGCCACATGTCTGATACCACGATTGAGGTATGTGGCATCCGACTGGCAGCTGACATATACCGATCGAGGTATCGTGGCAGGTCCATACCTCGATCGAGGTATGCTGGACGGATGTGTATGTGGCATGTCGAATACCTCGATCAAGGTATCGAGGTATGATGGAGCGATGTGTATGTGGCATGTCGAATACCTCGATCGAGGTATCATGGCATGTCTATACCTCGATCGAGGTATGATGGATCGATGTGCATGTGGCATGTGAAATACCTCGATCGAGGTAGTGAAACCCTAAATTTTTGTATATAAACAAAGGGGCCCCCCTCATTCTTCAAACCTCGATCGAGCTCCTCCTCATCGAAATTGACAGATTTGTGGGAGCTCGACAGAATTGCGGTAGCGACAGACAATGACCAATAGACGATGACGGAGATGGACGGAGAAGGAGATTCCACATAAGGTTTTTTTAATGCAACATTTTTTTTTTTGCGAAAATGTATTTAAATTTTAGTTTATAGGAATATCTAATTTAATTATAAAATATTTCAAATTTTCAAATGCATTTTAAAGTTTTTTCTAAATTATTTTTTTAATTACGTAAGTTTTTATTTAAAATGTGAAAATGTATATATTTTGTTTTTTAAAATCATCTATTAAAAAAAAAAGAGATTAAAGTAGTTTTAATGTTATTTTTCAAATTAGTGCTATTTTTATTTAAATAAAAAAATGTTTAAATTTTATTTTTAAAAATCATCTTTAAAAAAAAAAAGAAAATAAGAGTTTAAGGTAGCTTTTATGTTATTTAAGTTAGTGAAGCTTTTATTTAAATGTAAAAAAGTATATATTTTGTTTTTTAAAATCATCTATTAAAAAAAAAAGAGATTAAAGTAGTTTTTATGTTATTTTTTAAATTAGTGAAGTTTTGAATTAAATATAAAAACGTTTAAATTTTGTTTTTAGAAATCATCTATTAAAAAAAAGAAAATAAGAGCTTAAAGTAGCTTTTATATTATTTTTCAAGTTAAAATGTCAAAATGTATATATTTTGTTTTTTCAAATCATCTATTTCGTTTATTTTCAAAAGGAGATTAAAGTAGTTTTTATATTATTTTTCAAATTAGGGAAGTGTAGCATCTTTAACACAAAATTTAAAATTTCTTTGAAAATGAAATAAGACCAAGGATGTACATCTAAATCCTTTTTTCAATAACACCGTTAAATAACTATTGTGTGTGCATCTTCCATTGAA
The DNA here is from genome assembly GCF_047967505.1 of Dipteris shenzhenensis. Lineage (NCBI taxonomy): Eukaryota > Viridiplantae > Streptophyta > Polypodiopsida > Gleicheniales > Dipteridaceae > Dipteris > Dipteris shenzhenensis. The sequence goes on from NC_141628.1 coordinate 15,959,088, forward strand.
GAGTAGAGCAACTTAGAGCATGTAGGGAGTGCATGTGTTGCATTTGCAACATAGCACTATTGTAGGCATAGCCACACATTTGGCCCATCTACCGTTAGGTGCATACGATGATCCCAACAACATCCTACCTCATCAAGGAGTACGTGACTAAGTGTAATCAATCAAACAAATAGGAGAGGGTAGGTCATGTGGCTAGCAATCCCTTTAGGTGGCACATGAAACTATAGAAATAGGGAACTAGGGAAGGTTGTAGATCTATGTATGGATATAGTTATATAGACAAATACAAAGACTTATGTGATTTCATGAAACCTTGTCACGAGCTTTTGCAAAAATTCAATCGAAATTGGCTAGCTAAAAGTTTTCATTACGTAAATAGATTATGAAGTCCCATTGAATAGAATATTATTTTCATTGCCCAAATAGAATATTAATTTCCATGTGTTTTTTTTGTGCATGTGCTAGCCAGCGCACAGGTTCTGGCACCACTGTTTGTATGCAGATAGCGATTTTGAGAGCTGAGATGAGGGCACTGCAGGATGCTAGGGCACCCCCTCACTTGATTGTGAGTCTAGATTCAGTCATTGATGCTCTAGGTCGATTAGACAAAGTTGAGGATGTTTTGGATACCTTTCAGGCATAGGCTGTGAGGCAGAGATCACTGGTCATGGCTTAGATTGGAGAGCCATTCGAGAGTTGTTTGAGCGTGAGTCACCTCACAGGCAGGCCTTAGAGGATATGTTTTGGGATGGTCACACTGAGGCGATGTGACCACGATCAAGGCTGCCCTTTTCTATTTTACATTGTAGGCACCCCGTCATAGCAGCACACATTTATCCGAGATATCTTGCTCTGAATGGTGGTCGATTGCCTCACAACCATCAGATAGCCAAGTCATTTGCCATGTAGCTATACACCAAGTTTGTGCTTGGTCATCAGGTAGACTACCTTAGTACCCGTCCACGGGACATGGTAGGATAGGGCATCAGGAGCATCAGACTGCACGTGTTCGGCATCGACGCGAGGCACCAGAGCTGCACACTATCCCTGCACCAGCATTGCGAGCTATTGGAGGATGGATTAGGGGGGATGTTCATTTAGTGGCCTCATCCTTGCATGACATGGTCTCTACCCTATCGAGATCACTTTCGATTCCACCTCCCACATCTATGGAGCCTCCCACATCTACACCACCTCCCACATCTACACCGCCTCAGCATGAGTTGGAGACTTGAGACACATGGATTGCAAAGTTGGAGGCATTGTTGGTCGAGTCTAGGTATGAGGTTAGTTATTCTGATTATATTAGTTTATTTTTTTGTTACATGTTTTGAATTGAAGTTTTTTGGTTAATTCTCACCATGTACGCGATATGTTTGCATTGCAGGCACATCTATTGTGATAGGATATGGAGTCTTGTGTACGACTGTTGGAGGTAGATTTGGAGGAGGAGAGGATTCGGACATGCATAGCCTACCATCGAGTGGAGCACTATATTTTGCAATTGAGACATATTAGTCGTGATCCATCTCACCATAAGATTTACCCCAGTGTGGCCCTGTACCCCGCTCCTCCTATAGATGTGCCGACTAGGACACCCATAGATACACCAGTCATAGCCAGGCTTCCTACCACCACTGGCATCCTTTGCCACGAGGATTTTGACAACGTAGGGTGGTTTGGAATAGGGTGCAACCACATCACACATCTCCATTGCATGACCCGCCACATGGTGGCACGATCAGTGTGCCCTGTATGCTTTGCTGACATTGATGTGGCCACATACAGAGGACTAGGCATGGATGATCTATATCCTCAGGCCATTGATCCATTTGCCCATGTGGTCTTGACAGAGCACTATAGGGGGGAGGCACAGAGAGCTTTGCTGCAGCAGGAGGGTGCTGATACATCAGTGGTTGCAATGTGTGTTCCACAACGCTTCTCATATGGTGATTTCATGCCAAGTGATGAGGCATGAGCAGAGGAGGCATGTCGTATTGTGTGAGAGAGGCAGAGCTTCAGATATCATTGCAGCAGTGGGTGGAGCAACAGTTTGGGTGGCCAGCATCTTCTACATGTAGAGATGATTACTCGCATTAGATTTGAGGCATGAGTATTCGCAAATGCACGACTTTGGGAGCTGAGGCACACATACATAGAGGAGGTGAGGGAGGCAGAGATGGTAGCGGTGGCTCGTGCAGCATGCCCTCCTCTTCATCAGGATGAGGCTAGCCCTTCTCATGCAAGAGATGAGGCTGGCCCATCTGATTCGGCTTTGCCTGAGGGCACGCAGTAGAGCCACATTAGAGGATGATTAGAGGATCATATGTGGAGTTATCAGAATCTGATTCAGGATGATTTTTTAGGCTTCACACATATCTTGTTTAGGGATGCACTTCTGCACGATGATGATGATGATGTACACATTCATTTTGGTACTTTCATGATATTGTTCTTACTTTTATGATGTATGAGCATTTTGGTACTTTCATGATGTTCTTCTTACTTTGTTTATCTCAATTTATAGTTTATTCAAATCTAACATAAACATTTAAAATTAGGAGTATGATTTTGAATTTCAGATATCTCAATTCACACATCTAATACATAAGGTATTTTAAAAATAATGCCGTGTGAAGTAATTGTAAACATTAAGCATTGAAAAGGTGTTCAAGTATAAGGTCTCTCTCTCTCTCTCTCTCTCTCTCTAGCAATGCTTGCAATTATTACACTAAACCTAAGAGCCGTGCGAAGTTTCATCCCCACATGCATATTTAAAATCAGGAGTATGATTTTGAATTTCAGATATCTCAATTCACACATCTAATACATAAGGTATTTAAAAAATAATGCCGTGTGAAGTAATTATAAACATTAAGCATTGAAAAGGTGTTCAAGTATAAGGTCTCTCTCTCTCTTCCGTACGTGGGCATGTGAAATAGGTGGATATCTCAAAAAGAGATCTCCATATCGAGCATTGAGAAGACTAGGGTGGACTCCATCGAAGCCGTATGCTTGCTTGAGAAGCACTTTCCCTCGAGCATTATGACAACTCAAGTGCACTTTCTTGTGCACATAGTTAATGAGGTGGCCATTGCAGGTACCATCCATAGTCAGTGGATTTTTTTTCTCGAGCAATTTATAAAAACTTTGAATGGATTTGTAAGGCAAAGAGCAAGACCGGAAGCAAGCATGGTAGAGGGATGGCTTCTGCAAGAGTCATTAGTATATATCACAGAGTTTCTTGCATCCACGGATCCTAATATGCCGCAGGTTTGGCATAACAAGGATGATGATCGCATTTTTGGTGAGGTTCCCCAAGGAAAAGGGATTCAAAGAAAGATGAGCGAAGAGCAAATGGAGAAAGTCAATAAGTTTTGTATCATCAATAGCAAGGAGATGTAGAAGTGGATTGAGAGATATGAAGCAGCCAAAGCAGAAAGAATAGTTGCAAGGAAGAGATTCAAAGTAATGTAGAGGTGATTGCAACCATATCCACTTGATCTCACCCTTCTCCCCACTCACATGTCATTTGATTGACTACAACTAGCTCTACATAAACTCGAATGCGATGGAGAGACAATTAATGAGTGCAAGTGAGAGTTATCATCTGGATGTATGATGCATGTAAGTATCTTACCTCTTGAGGTAATTAAGTAATTATTTGTGGCAATATACGCTATAAAATAGATGCATCCTCATTGTTTTAATGATGCTTTTTTGCAGTACATAAAGTACACTGCATTATGGTCATATGGATGATATTTTTGTGTGGAACGCATCGATTCAAAGAGAGTCACGTATGATTGTGGAGTCATGGCTAACTTCACACAACACTACAAGGCACAGGCCCTTTTCTGATGAAAATACCGATCTTTTTTACACTAAAAAGTTTTTTTTGATGGGCACAAAGGTCGGTATTTATGTCACTATAAGTGTCAGAAAAGAACGATTGCTATATAAGCATCGCTTTATAGTGACACTAATAAGAGTCACTATATAGCGACACTAATAAACATCGCTATATAGTGACATTGGTAAATGTCACTATATAGTGACATTGGTAAACATTGCTATATAGCGACGATTAACAAAAGCTTTAAAAAAAACATAAGTGGGGCTAAACAGGGCCATAGCAAGCCCTATTTTGCCCCACTAATGTTTTTTTTAAAGTAATTACAAAAGAATGTTGTTTGTTATACAATTTCCTTTGTGAAAAGGGTGATACAAAATTGCTCAAATGAGCTGAACGACAGAAGCATATACATGTCAAATATATACAACATTGTTTGTTACAAAATTGCCCTTTCGAAAGAGAGGAGAAAAGAAGAAATGAGGGGAAAAAAGAGAAAAAGAGAGAAAGCATATGCTTATGAAAAGAAGAGAAAAGAAAATGAAAGAGAGGAAATAAGAGGGGGAAAAAGAAGAGAAAGAAGAGAAAGGAAGAGGGGAAAAGAGAAGGAAAAAAGAGAGGGGAAAAGCATATGAGCATATGAGCATATACTCATGAATAAGCATAAGCATAGGCAAATGCATATGCTTATGAAAAGAATAGAAGAGAGCATGAAAGAGAGGAAATAAGAGAGGGGAAAAGAAGAGAAGAAAGAGAAAGGAAGATGAGAAAAGAGAAGGAAAAAACAGAGGGGAAAAGCATATGAGCATATGAGCATATGCTCATGCATAAGCATAAGCATATGAGCATAAGCATAGGCAAATGCATATACTTATGAAAAGAAGAGAAAAGAGGATTAAAGAGAGGAAATAAGAGAAGGGAAAGGAAGAGAAGGAAGAGGAAGGAAGAGGGGGGAAAAGAACGAAAGAAGAGAGGGGGAAAGAGAATAACATAAGAGAAGGAAAAAGAAGAGGGGAAAATAAGAAAAGAGAGGAGAAAAGAAGAAAAGAGGGGAAAAAAGAGAAAAATAGAGAAAGCATATGCTTATGCTTATGCATGAGCATATGAGCATATGCTCATGCATAAGCATAAGCTTATGAGAGAGATACATATACAAATGAATATGCTTATGAAAAGAAGAGAAAGAGGATGAAAGAGAGGAAATAAGAGAGGGGCAAAGCAGAGAAAGAAGAGAAAGAAAGAGGGGAAAAGAGAAGGAAAAAAGAGAGGGGAAAAGAAGAAAAGAGAGGAAAAAAGAGAAAGCATAAGTTTATGCTTATGCATGAGCATATGAGCATATGCTCATGCATGAGATATGAGCATATGCTCATGCATAAGCATAGGCAAATGCATATGCTTATGAAAAGAGGAGAAAAGAAGATGAAAGAGAGGAAATAAGAGAGGGAAAAGAGAAGGAAGAGGGAAAAAGAGAAGGAAAAAAGAGAGGGGAAAAGCATATGAGCATATGAGCATATGCTCATGCATAAGCATAAGCATAGGCAAATGCATATGCTTATGAAAAGAAGAGAAAAGAGGATGAAAGAGAGAAAATAAGAGAGGGGAAAGGAAGAGAAGGAAGAGGAAGAAAGAGGGGAAAAGAGAATGAAAAAAGAGAGGGGAAAAGAAGAAAAGAGAGAAAGAAGAGGAAATAAGAGAGGGAGGGAAAGAGGGGGTAAAGAGGGAGGAAAATAGGAAAAGAGGAAAAGAGGGGAAGAAGAGGGAATAAGAGAAGAGAGGGGAAGAAAGGGTTCCTATGCCCATCACTGTAGCTAGCGCTTAAAGCATAGCTGCACACCAATGCAAATAGCGGAAACAAAAAAAGGAAAAAAGAGGAAGCACTTTCTTACCTGGAAAAGTCCTGCTTGGTGTTCCGTGGACTAGCCCTACAAAAGAGAGGAAATATACCATTTTTCAGATAACCAGTTAGAGGAAGGAGGAGTTTGGGAAAGCAACTTTCTAAAGGGATTGGATTGAGGGGACAAGCATAAGCCTACAAATAAGGAGAAAGCACAAAAGGAAGGGAAAGAGGAGGAAGAGAAATACCAAAAAGAGAAGAGCAAATCTCGTTTTTTGTCCTCAATCTCTAAAAATCAAGCATGAAAATTAGCACATAGGCTTAGCAATGCAAGGAAAAACATGCTTCAACTCAAATCCACAAGCAGCTGCAACTACGTTTACTGGTTAGACCACTTCACACTATACACAATCATCCCGACATTGCAATATTTGTATTTACATGAAAGCATTATACAAGATGAGGAGGGTAGTGAGGAAGCACATGTATCTGCACACTTAGAGCCTGAGGATAGTCTCCTTCATGTGCTAGAGATGACAAGGGTATGGTGGACATGATGGATTCTATTTTTAGAGGCATGATTTGTGGTCTTTGGTGGTAACTCATGCGTCATGGGGATCTTGAAGGAATTCCGAGGGAAATTTTTCTCCTACTACTACTTGTGGAAGCAATGCAAGCACACACAATGCAAGAGTGTCACGCCAATGGCTTCCAAAGTTGTAGCAATGTGAATCCTCAAGAGAGAAGAAGGGGAATTTGGGAAGAGTAGGGGGAAAGGTGGTGAGAGGCATTCAATAAATGCAAGAGCAAGAAAAATATAAACATCACTCCTTTGAAAAGGAGCAAAACTTCTATTTCTCAGTTTTACAGGTATACAATTAAAGACTAAACATTTTAAAGCACGTGGTCCCATATGAATCCAAGGTAGGATTCCGTCTCTCATCCTTTCCTTCTTCTCCACTCTTTCCACAAAATATCCTAGGAACTAGCTCCAATGTCCCATGGGGTTAACATTGTTGAGACGAAGAGAAAGAGGAGAGAGACAAACACAAGAGTTATGTTGAGAGGAAGAGAAAGAGGAGAGAGACGGACACAAGAGTTGCTCCCAAGGAAGTGATTCTATTCATAGATCATAGGCATATATATAGTTCAGGACTAGGCTGAGTTAGGGCAAGCTATATATAGCTCTAACACCCCCATTCAAACTAGGCCCTCTAGCTATGGATGAAAAAACCCTTGGGGAGTACAAGGGAAAAACCCGAGCCACTATATATATCCATGTGAATATATATATATACAAAAGATGGCCATATACCAGTTTGAATGATACAGTGTAATGTTGGATGATATAGTGTAGTGCATGTGGATAGTACAAAGGCATAAGACAAGGTCCATAGTATAGTGCAAAGTATAGGTCCTATGTTTAGTGCATGATACAGTGCAAAGTATGTGTGAAAAATAGAAAAATCTGTCTGGAAATGTCAACTTGTTTGACATAGTGATGATACATAATCAGGTCTTGAGATCTTCAAGTTTGATGTTTGAGCTCTTCATATGACATAGTGATGATGCATAATCAGGGCTTGAGATCTTCAAGTTCGCTGTTTGAGCTCTTCATCGGAATAGTAGAGCTTGTTGTCTCCAAGTTATATCTGGTCAAACCTCCTCAAATATTTCTAATCATGCCTTCATGTTTTGCACAATTCATGCACTTAAAATGACTGACTTCATGCAGTGTATGTGAACATAGCAAATATTTAAGTGTCCTTTTCTATTGTACCAAGGATGAATGTATGAAAAAATTGCTTCGGTCACTCCAAAGATGAGTATGGAGGGGCGATTTGAGATGTCCACAAAGCCAGGGATGAAATGTCTCTTACGTAGTGTAAGAAAGCCATATCAACACAATAGGAAGGCCCATAAAGATCTTGCAAATCAAGAACCAATAATCTAGAAACACAATGAGCTTCCAAGCATCTAGAAGTATCATATTTGAGATGTCCACAAAGACAGGGCTGAAATGTTGCTTGCATAGTGTAAGAAAGCCATAGCAACACAATAGGAAGGCCCATAAAGATCCTGAAAGTCAAGAACCAATAATCCAGAAACACAACAAGCATCCGGACTTTGAAAGTTACTGAACAATTGGGCATCCTAGAAGTACCGAACAACTGGGCATCCAAAAGTATCAAACAATTGAAAATATAACGAGCATAAGCCATGCACGTATGAGAAGAGGTAAGCTAGTGTGGATTAGACACAGCTTACATGATCATAGCAGGAATGAAATGATAACCTTTTCACATCTGAAAGTACCGAACAATTGGGAAGACGAGCATCTGCAATTACAAAGAACATCTAGCAGTAACCAAGAAAATGGGCATCCGGAAACGATGATCACGTCCAAACAAGTACTCAATAATAACCATGTCCAAACGAGTACTTAATAAATAAACCATATGTGCCATGTCCAAACGAGTACTCAAGAAGTAATCCATATGTGTTCATCTAAAAGACGTTGAACCTTGCCACATCCAAATGAGTACGCAACATGACCATGTCCAAATGAGTACTGAATAAGTAATCCATATGTGTTCATCGTGAAAGGCAGATAAATATGTGTCACATCCAAATGAGGACTCAGTAATAATCCATGTACCACATCCAGACGAGTACTCAAGTAATTAGCCATATGCCACATCCAAATGAGTACTCAAGCAATTAGCCATATGTGTTCATAAATATTGTCACCCGAAAAACATTTAATCTTGCCATGTCCAAACTAATACGCAGCAATAAGTAATCTATAGGTGCCACGACCAAATGAGTACTCAATAAGTTAGCCATATGTGTTCCTCGTGAAAGACATATAAGTATACCTCACCACATAAAGGGCGTAATAAAAGTATGCCTTTCTTGAAGATATAAGGCAAACCAATAAGTAAATACATACCATAATTCATCAATAAGTTAATCAACAAAGAAGGAACAAACTGCTGGTCTCGCAAGACCTAACATGCACTCGTGAATATAGATGAGTATGAAAAACAAAGTAGATGTATGCATCCTGGAGGTATGAAATGTGCATTTAGTCCATTGGATTGCATCTAGGCACATGTGCAAACCTTCATGTACTATTAACTAGAAAAGAAATCAAGGCATGAGGCTTGACTCTAGGTATGGTGATGCTCAAGGGCCATAGAGGAAAAGGGAACGTGAGGGGAGAAGCGTTAACATGGGTGGGGAAAAGGGATTAAGAGGGGTGGGAATGAAGAGGGGGACTATGGCACAAGGGGGAAGGGAGAGGGGGAAGAGGAGCATGTACATGATGGGAGGTGGAATGTAGAGATAAAGACATCAAGGGAAGAGAGTCATGCTTTATTTGAAAGGAAGGATGGGGAAAATCAAAGTACTAGCTAGGTAGCTTTACAAGAATGAGCGTGTCCCATCAAGGAATAGCCCCCTCCTTTTATAGCCAAGAGAAGGGGTCTCTTCCAATAAATGCATCCTCCCACATGCATGGTGTGTGTGGAGGAATCTCCCATGTGTGCTAGGTGGGTACACACTCTCAATTGTGTGCAACAACCCTCTGCCTCATTTTTCCACATAAATCAAATTCCATATCCCAAGTCTAAGATACTCCCTTGGTCTCTCCCTGATTTTATAATATGTTCAAACATCTAGGAGACAAGTGGAGGGTTGGCACAAGGAGTCTTGCCACCTCATCCTACTTTCCCCATTATTTAACTTGCATTCCTAGACTATCTACACCCCCCCCACATGGACCTATCCTACATGGAGGGAATAATCTAATATAATATCCATCTCCACCTATTTTATATTACTTCTCCCATGGTCCTTGGGCCATGTCTCACTAAATGCAGGCATGGGACTACCTAGGTGGAGGGGTGGCACATGGAGGAACCATGCCACCTTAACAATTTGTAATATTACTACCATGGATTATGTACAACACACCTTATGGGTCCTCTTATGTGGAAGGGTGGCACATGGTCATGCCCTGCCACCTCAACCTTGATCGACAATTGCTACTCCTAAATTGAGGCAACCCATGATAGTTGAGAGCATCCGGGTTTAAGACTTAGAGAATGCACAATGTACTTGGTAGATCAATCTTGCGATCATGATATCCACTGAGTATGGTTGATAACAATGATATGAGAGGGGCATGGAATTGCATTGCTAACTATGGGCTGGGCTTCAAGCCACCTTCTAGTTACCACACCTTGCATATGTCATTGTTGTTAGATAAGGCATATGCAAAAGAGAAAGAGCACATAAATTGTAGCATTTTCAAGCAACTGCATAACACTGGATGCAAAATTGTCTCAAACGGGTGGACAAGCATAAAACGCCATGCTTTATTGAAGGTGATGGTTATATCACCACCACATGGGGAGGCCTTCCACACATTGATTGATGCCTCACATGTAAAGAAGTCGGGGACATATATGGCTGGTGTGTTATTTAAGGTTATAAGAGAGTTAGGCCCTAAAAAGGTTGTTCAAGTTGTCATGGATAATGCCAAGAGTGGTAAAAAGGCAAGAAGAATATTGCAAAGGGAGTATACCAATTTATATGCATTTACATATTGTACACAGAATTTAAATCTTGCATTGAAAGATTGGTATAAACAAGTGCCATGGTTCAAAGAGATTGTTTGTGAGGCTCGAGACATCGTCAAGTTAGTACGATCGAAGCAACGTCTCAAAGCAATCTTTATCTCATGATGGTTCTACCATGTTGCAATTTCCAGCAACCATGAGATTTGCCATGTACTTCTACACTTTGCAATCTTTGGTGAACATTAGGAGTTTTCTTATAGAAACATTTCATTGTGATGTATTTGAATGATGGATTGCAGAGTTGACCGATAGGGCAACAAAGGAGAAAATGCATGACTTGAAAGAAACATTGGGGTCCCTTGCATTATGGAAACGGTTTGAGGATGCCACTAATGCTATAAAACCTATTTTATATGCGCTTATGGCATTGGACCCAAAGTCTCCAGCAATCGAAAAAGCATGGGTGCACTTTTGGAGTATTGAGCAAGCTCTTATTGTGAGAAACCCCTTGCTCTCCTGGGCGAAGAGAATGAGAGAAGGCCATTTAATGCTACAAAATGCAAGCTCATAATCCATTGTTTAGGCCATTGTGGCAATTGCTTAGGCCACAGCAAGCTCATAATCCATTACATAGTGTTGGGTACCTTTTAGACCCTGAGTGGTGGAATATGAAGCACGAAGAGATCCCAATTTTTATGCATGACTTTCATAAGGTGCTGTGACAATATTATCCCCACAACCATGAGTTTGCAAAGTGTTGTAACGAGTTAGCCAAGTATTGATGCAAGGAGAAGTTGTTTGCATCGAGTGATATTCAAGAATTGGCAGAAACTACATCTGTTTGGAAATGGTGGATGATAAATGGTGGCAGGTGTGTGTACAGGTTGAGAAGTTAGTGTACATCTATGCCAATCATAATATCCTAGAAACATTAGGGGATGTGAGATATGAGGAGAAAGTTCCAAAATGGACCTACGATATCCCGCCAGATGCTATACAACCTAAAGCATAGTCCCATCATTGCAAATTCTAGAACTCCAACAAGAGGATGAAGCTGATGGTGCAACATTTGAGGAAGATAGTGATGAGGAGGATGAATCTGATGAAGATGAAGGAAATAATATTCATTGCCACACGGGTCTGAAGATGAGAACATTGATGATGAACATGATGAGGATAGTGACTTGTGAATTGTGGCAATGATGGCAATAGGGTTTTGAATGTCTCATTGTATTCTAAATGTGTTCTTGTTTTTTGATTGCAGGTTGCGGTTTAGGGTTGGATAAGAATTGTCTTGTTGTGCATTGTAAATGTCTTGTATTTAGGGTTTGGGCTTTGCTTCTTCCGTGTCACCCATCGCATAGGCTTTTGGGTGGTTATGCCAATTGTTGTGCTCTTGACCAAGTCCAATTGATCAAGAGCATGGCAACTGGCATACCACTCTATCTCATATGCAATAGAATCCTATGCGAGGACATGCGGAGGAAGCATGTGCAAAGTTTAATTTCTTGTGCAAAGTTTAATTGTGAGAGAAAGAGATGGAGAGAGTGCTTGTGATGAAAGTGCATATAATTATATTTCAATGGCAAATAGAAAATGCTTTTAAAGTTTACTTTCATAGTTTATAATTATTATAGTTTAAAGTTTACTTTATGTAAGATTGCATAGTGTTTTACATTCCGAATTCCAATTGATGCAACCATAGCCTTCCTTAAATTATTTATTATGAAATAACCATAGCTTTCCTTTATGCAATTAAATTATTTATTTTTAAATAACCAAAGATTTCCTTAAATTATTTATTATGAAATAATATATTGACACTATTCCAATTGATGACGTTAGGATTGCATGTGATGGATTTTTTGATTGCATAGTGCAAAATAATTATGAACATTGGATGCATTTAAATTAATAATATCTAAGCAGTTAAATATATGAATCCCACCACATCATATAGTACACCATCATATAACTTCAATGAACTTAAAATAAAGGCATATATTTTCATAATAAAGACATTGTATACATGGTTATGAACTTCATTCAATGTCATGGTCCTAGATACAATTGTCCTAAGCCCAACACCATGTACAAAGTGGACAAATGTACCTAGTTATAGCAAGTAATATACTAGACAATAAAGATGAAATTTATGGCCGTAAGGCAAAGAGTAATAGCTAGTACAATTATCAAACAAGCATTGGCATATTGGGCACAAACAATTGTCTAGGCTATCGGAGGGAAGGGGTTCCACGGCATATGGTGGACATTCAAGATTTCCCTCCCTAAGAACTCCACACCACTATGGTAGCTCAAAGTACCCTTATCCAATATATAGCTTGAATTACACTCTTGTAATATATAGCTATCCAATATATATATGTGTCATTCTCCACCATAGACTGACCTTTAGGAAGAGATTTGCCAAAATGATACCCCTTTGATACAAATTAAGTGCAATTTTGCATCAAGTATGAAAGCATTATTTGTCAAGTTATACCACAAAGCAGTCCATCTAAAAAATGAAAGAAGATTGATATGCTAGGTTCTCCAACCCAATATGCAAAAGCTTGCCAAAAACCTAGTCTTTAGCGATTATGTTTCTATTGACAAGAGAGTGCATATGTGAGAAAGGAAAATAAATACCTTTGTTGCCACCACTAGACACAAAATTTGGTGACCTAGCTTGTTCCAACCAAAAGGATTCACAGTATTCAATGTTCATTAAGTTTTTTTGTCTTTGTCGATGGATAGTGACAAATAGCTAACCGCATTTCCATGCTTGCATCTTCGATTAGTGTAGCACATGCTTCGTGGGCCTCTTACTGCAATCGTGTGTTGAGGTCCTACAAGCTCTTCAATTGGGCATGTAGAGCAATATTCTTGTTCTGCAACTTTGGCTTGGTTCGTAGCCTTTTAGTCTCTAGGTGTTGGACCTGCTCAAACTGGGCCACATTCTCTTCGTGAAGTTGCACCACTTGTTGCTCCAATGGGCCATGCGCACCCTCCAATCCTGTAGACAATTGGGATTGGGTGATCGCCACCTTTGTACGACCACATGTACGCTTGTCCTTATACGAGGAGAAGTCCACTTGTATACCCTTAATGAAGTGCATGTACAAGAATTTGGCAAAGTACATCACCACTTCATATTATGGTGTGGGGCCTTTCCATATACCTCGATGTAGATTTCCCTAGCATTTTGCTGAATCCGTTTGTCTCGGCAATTGCTTATCTTCCACCTCCCATGCTGGCCTAAAGCTTGGGTTTGGAATCCATCTCCCTCTATTCTTCTAAGTCTCCTCGCCTGATTTCTTGAGCCTACCTCTTCACCTACCTCTAAGGGCTAGATTGCCTGGAGCTCTTGTTTGGAGACCAACTTGTGTACTTCTTTCCATTGCATGGCTGCAAAACCACCACCCATGGTGTCAATTTCTATTTCGATACTTATTGGAAATATCTTTAAATTATTAAACATACAGATCTCCAGGTTGAGCATACATAGATGTATGCATAATAGTATCTGGCACATGCTTGAGCACTGTGTTGGCAACCCTGCGTAGTCACTTGAATTGTCACCGTTGATGCTCGGCACATCATGCCTCCTCTTCAACCTCCTCTTGTGTCAATGGACACTTGCCTGCTCTTCTAGAGAATTCCTCCTCCCTGTGCAGTGGAGCATCCTCTCCTTATGACAATTTTCCAAAAGTGTAGTGTGGATACTATAGTTCAAATAGCTCAGTATAGATAAATGCCCTGAGTGTAGTATGCAAAGTCTGCATGCATCAAAATCAATATTTGTGAGTTCATCTTGTGTGAGATAGGACACAAGATGCAAATGTCACATATAATATGCTTGATGAAAGATGAAGATGTTACAAATGCCATGCAAAATGTACATGCTGCAATCTTGAACGAATGCTTCCAAATGTTGCAATCTTTACAAAATATAAAAGGATGTACGTCCACAACATAAATGACATATTTTTTGAATTATAAATGCTTTCAAGGCCAATAATTTTATTTTTGAACAGGAAGTTTATTACAATAAGTTTGACACACACATTGTGTCTCAAAAATATAACAAGGCAAAAAATGTGGCTTATGTTGCAAGCCTAAGGGAAAGAGACATCTCTGCCATAGGCCTCATAGCCAATTCTCCCTCACATTCCAATATCTTTAAGATATCACTGGTCTATGCAGGCAGCTTTCTGTGATCAATAATGCGATGCATCATTTGTTCATGTGCATGATGTTTAATGGCATTAACAACATGAGAGGGAGGCATTTTTTGATCATTCTCAATGTAACCCCATGCATCTTCAAAAAATTGAATCATCTAAAAAATGATCCATCCCAATGCATAGGTATCTACATGGCATATATATCTACCTCTTAAGGCTACTTCTTGTAGCAAGCCACTTTTTTTGCCCATGCTCTTCGCCTTTCCTGCAAACTCTCTCAGCAAAGTCAGCATCTGTGTCCAAAGATTTCTTCTTCATATGCTTGAATGTCTTTCAACTCTCCGAGAAGTCCATGGCGATCCCCCAATCTATGACATATGAGGAGAAGCCATATGTGAGCCCGGGACACTGGATGGTATATCTTGACTTGCATGTCAGATGAGGTCTATCAATGAGACCGTTGATGGTAGAAAGGTAATCTATGTGAGTCTAGCCTATGCGCTAGGCAGGTTAGGTAAGTTGGTAGCACAACGAGGCACATAGTCTTGATTGTGTGGAAGCCCCTTGCTCTCGCTGGCAATGGTATAGGGAATATTCCTTGAATATTCCATGGACAACTAGTCGGTTCCATTGACTAGGTTGACTAGTTGGCTCCACCGACTAGGTTGACTGGTCAATTCCACCAACTAGGTTGATCCAAGTACCGCCCTCATAGCTATAAAGAGGCGACCTTCCCAATCCATTGTACCAGATTAGATCTTCCAGCAAAGATCTTCCAACTAGTAGCTCTTCACCTAGTATCTATCTAGATCACCATCTAAGCTCCACTGTGGGAGTGCATAGGTCAATAGAGCCATCATCTGTACTACATCAGTATTGAAGGAAAATTTTGTTTGTCTCCAGTTTACTGTGTACTCTCTATTCTTTGTTCAGTATTTATTCCGTTGTACCGTGTAATTTAACATGGTATCAGAGCCTAGGTGGCTCTAAGGATCGAAGAGTAGAAGAGAGGCAAGGGCTTCAATAGCATACGGAGTGATGGCATCAGGCAGTGGCTCGAGTTCAGTAGCTACACCAACAATACCAACAATCCAGGCATTGAGGATTTGCCCAACAGTCTTTACTGAAAGCAAGCTAGATGGTACGAACTACACTCTGTGGAAGTTTAAAATTACTGCTATTCTAGATTCATATGAGCTTCTAGAGACAGTACTAGGGATTGACCCAGAACCACAAGACACCCTCGACCCAAAAAATGTGGGGAGAATGATACCTCCTAATGTCGACCTTCTATAAGCTTGGAAACGTAGGAACACAGATGCTCTGTGTGTCATGGTTACAAGTACTACTGATAGTGTTTTGACCTTGATTCAGCATACATCTAAGGCAACTGTGGCTTGGAACATATTGAAGAGTCAGTATGAGACGCGGAATCAGACAAGGATTTAGAACCTAGAGAATCAGCTCGCAGCTGAGAATTTTAATGAAGGAGAGACAACAGAGGTGTTCATAACCCGAATCAAAAATCTGCATGACCAGATGGCTAGTGCTGGGATACAAAAGACTAGCGAAGAGCTAACTCAGCAGTGTCTCTGGATATGTCCACCAAGGTCTAATGGATTGGTAATAGCACTTAACACTCAGGTGAGACCCCAACCATTAACATTTGAGGAGTTCTATGCTTTACTTATGGAGAAGGAATTGAGGCTTAAAGCTTGAGATGGAGTTGGCAATGGGGATGTTGCATTCTCTACCACTGCAAAAGGCAAAGGTGGTTCCTCCACCAAAGGTGAGTCCTCTACTAGTGGTGACAAAAAGAAGGTGGCAAGAAGAAGTTTCAGGTAGAATGCTTCTACTACAAGAAGAAGGGCCATGTGATTGCAGATTGCCAGGTCAAGAAAGCAGATGAAAAAAATGGTACCTTGAAGAAGATAGATAAGGGGAAAGAGACAGCTAACATAGCGGAAGTAGAGTTGAATCTATTTCTGGCCATTGAGGAAGAGTGTTCCTCAGTTCAAGAAGCTTGAACCACTGACTCATGGGTGTTGGATAGTGGTTCCTCCCGTCACATGACCTACAAGAAGCATCTATATTGTTCCATGCAGCCTCTACAGGAATCCATCACCATGACGGTTGGAAATAACACAAAATGACTTGTTGAGGGTATAGGTATGGTTTCATTGATTTCTATAAATGGAGATGTTAAGAAACTATCTAATGTGCTATATGTTCCACAAATCAAGAGAAATCTGCTATCAATTGCTTCCATAACTGACCTTGACCATGAGGTGAGGTTCAACAAGACGAGCAAAAATTTTGGATAGTGCTGGCAATCTTGTTGGCATAGGAGTAAGGAGGAACAACCTATATGAGCTAAGTGCTCTTATAGCCACTATTGGAGTGGGCACAAGCAGACTTTGGACATGAAAGATTCGGCCACATCGGATTTGCAGTGCTGAAGGAGATGCAAAAGCAAGGTTTGCTCACTTACCTACAGTAGCAAAAATCAAAGAACCATCTGAAGCTTGCATGATGGGCAAGCAATAGAGAAAGGCATTCCCACAAGAAAGCAAGGATAGAGCAAATGCTCCTCTAGAGTTGGTGCATTTTGACTTGTGTGGTAAGATGCCTACACAAGCCTTAGGGGATCTTCCTATTTTTTATCGATTGTCGACAACTATAGTAGGAAGATGTGGGTGTACTTTCTTCGCGAAAAGGCTCAAGCTTTTGGTAACTTGAAAAAATGGCTACAACTTGTTAAAAATGAAACAGGGAAAAAAGTGAAGAAAATCAAATCATATGCTAGTGGTGAGTTTGCCTCTATAGAGTTTGGAGATTTTTTCAAGAGAAAAGGAATCAAGCAACAAACGATGACATCACATATGCCTTAGCAAAATTCTGTTGTTGAATGCCGAATGCGGAGGTGTATGTTAAAAGGTGCTAGATTGCCAAACCGCTTTTGGGTTGAGGCTATCAATAGTGCAGTATACATCCTTAATTGCAGCTATACAAAGGCACTGAAAGGTAAAACACCACATGAGGCTTATAGCAGGGTAAGAAGCTATCTGTCTCCCACTTTAGAACGTTTGGGTGTGAATGCTATGCGCATGTGCCAGACAAAGAGAGAAATAAGCTACAACCAAAAAGCACCAAATGTATCTTCTTAGGCTATTGTGATGAGAAGAAAGCCTATAAGTTGTATGAGCGAGAGGCAAAGAAGATCATAACGAGTTGCGATGTGGTGTTCAGGAAGCAACCACATGCAGTGGAGGTAGAGAAGAGCTCTTCCACTTTATCATCAAGAGAAGAGGTAATTCACTATGGACCTATCCTAGTAGCTATAAAGGAGGAGGAAATATCAGATGATGAAGGTATAAGTCACCAACCCATTGTTACACCACCGAAAAAGCCATTTCCGTGATGGGTAAGGGAGACCTTGAAGGCATTTGGTATGTCTAAGTGCAAGGAGATAGCTACACCTATGGAGGTAAATGCAAGGCTATCTATGGAGGATGCCTCACCACCAGCAAACATCAGGAGGTACAGGAAGTTGGTCGATAGTCTCATCTATCTATGCGACACTAGACCGCACATCAATTTCGCTATTGGCATTTTGAGGAGATTTTGAGTAGGTTCTCTAATAATCCCCAAGAGAATCATTGGAATGCAGGGATGTAGGTGCTCAGGTATGTGAAGGGCACTCTTGATTATGGCATCACCTATGGCATGGGCACTTCCTTGGCTAGTCAGTTCCATCGACTCCAGTAAATTAGTTTTTGGATATTGTTTCTTTTTAGGTACAGGTATCTTCTCTTGGATCAGTAAGAAACAACCAACAGTGGCACTGTCCTCTACCGAGGCTAAGTACAAGGCAACATGTTTTCCTGCATGTGAAGTAGTGTGGCTAAGGAGGATCTTATGGCACATGGGAGTGCAATTAGAGGATGAGGAAACTATGCTGAGGTGTGACAATCAAAGTTGCATGGCCACATTGCTAAAAATCTAGTGTTTCATGCGCACACAAAACATATAGAGATTCAGTATCACTATGTGCATGATTTGATCGAGGATGGGATAGTGGAATTGGTCTACTGTTTGATAGAGCAAAATGGAGTAGATATCTTCACCAAGGCACTTGGGAAGGATCAGCTTTAGGGTCATCATTAGAGACTCGGCATTGGGCCGAGAAGGTAGTTCATGTGGACATTGAGGGGGGGTGTTATATATGCTCAATGCCCCACCCTCCTAGTATCCACCAGTGGTCCAAGGTGCTCAAGTTGTAAGGCCCCCATATGAGGAGAAGCCATGTGTGAGCCCGTGATGCTGGATAGATCTTGACTTACATGTCAGATGAGGTCTATCAATGAGATTGTTGATGGTAGAAAGGTGATCTATGTGAGTCTAGCCTATGGGCTAGGTAGGGTAGGTAAGTTGGTAGCACAACGAGGCACATAGTCTTGATTGTGTGGGAGCCCCTTGCTCTCGTTGGCGATGGTATAGGGAATATTCCTTGAATATTCCATGGATGACTAGTCAGTTCCATCGACTAGGTTGACTGGTTGGCTCCACCGACTAGGTTGACTAGTCGGTTCCACTGACTATGTTGATCCAATTATCGCCCTCATAGCTATAAAGAGGCGACCTTCCCAGTCCATTGTACTAGGTCAAATCTTCTAGCAGAGATCTTTCAACTAGTAGCTCTTCACCTAGTATCTATCTAGATCGCCATCTAAGCTCCACTATGGAAGCGCACGGGTGGACGTAGCCATCATCTGTACTACATCATGATTGAAGGAAAATTTTATTTGTCTCCAGTTTGCTATCTATTCTCTATTCTTTATTCAGTTTTTGTTCTGCTACACCGTGTAATTTAACACATCCACCTTCCTGCATGTAGCCTTGCCAAACCATCCACAAGTGCACGAATGATATGGAGGAGATTCTCACAAAAGACATTGATTCGAGCAATATCTTCCTTCTCTAATGTAGATGGGACTTCCCCGCTTGTTGTGGCCATCAGATCCACTCCTCAAAATCGTGGAAGTAGTGTGTGAACCTGCCCTAGTCCATTGACAAAATCTGAAGAAACTACAACAAGATACTCCCATTAAAGTAAGGTGTGATGGTCCACATTGGCTCTTCTTGGGTTGCTGCGATCACACGTACAAGGACTAGGTGTAAAATTTGCATGAGTTGTTCTCTCCTTTCTTCTCGTGTACGCATCCCAATATTGCCCTTGTACTTCTTCTGGCATATTCCACATGATATGGCAATCCTACAACTCCTACCAACTGCACTTTAAAAATAGTGCCATAGGATCCTGAGCTGATTTTCTCACCTACATGGATCTCCCTCTCTGTGACATAGGCCAAGAATGACACTCTATCTATGTTACTAGCCACGTGTTGTGCCCTTTGAACCTCATCACCTCTCAATGGTTGAGAGGGTGTAGAGGTTGGCTACTCTTCTCCTACAGCTAAGGATGTAGCTTGCCCATAAGTTGCTACAACCTTCTTTTCCTAGCTCTTAGCCACACTGACATGACGATCTGACACAACGACCTTACTCTTGTGCTTGGCCCATACACTCATCCATTGTGTCAATTTGAAGACATTAAACTCTTGTGCAAGAGTAGGGTCTGAATTGCATGCTTCGTTGAAGCGGGTCTCTGCATTCCTAATAAAGCTATCAACCCAAAGCATGGCAGTTGTCTCCCATTGCACCCGGCTCGCAAGATCATCTTGACCTTTAGACTGCAAACTGGTCTTAGCATCACTAAGAATCCTCCTCTTCAAAGTGCTAACTCCCTCTAATCTAGATACGGTTGATTCCATCTCACTCTCCTCCATGTTGCACACCCTAATAAAAAAGGCATCCCAAATGTCCTCATCACTCTCTTGCACTTGCCCTTACTTAGCTCTTCCCCTACTTTTCACTTAATGTCAGTGGTTGAGGCCATGCTTGCGATTAGATCTTGTTGTGTGTGTGCAAAATGTGTGACACTACTAAATAGTTGCAATTGCCACACAATAGTGAGCAGGCAAGCATCTAATGATAACCCCCACCCTTTGCATGCATGAAATGCAAATGCAGATGATGTCAATGCACACATGCGAATGATTTCAATGCAAAATTTTTGATTACATGAAATGCAGTGTGCACCCATGCAAGAAATGATTCTTTCAATGCATGCATGCATGAAATGTTAGATAATTTTGTAAAAAATTTGCTTTTAATGCATGCATGCAAGATAATTTCATTAAAAAATTCATTTCAATGCATGCATGCAAGAAATGCAAGATAATTTCATAAAAATTTTGAAAAACTCCCCCCCTCCTTTAAGTGGAGGGCCAAGGAAACCTAGTACCAGGTCATAGTCCCAACTAGCCCCCTGTCCTATTCAGGACATGGGACCAGGAACCACTTTCTGGACCAGGCTCCTTGGCCAAGAGATGGAGAGAGGATTTGTTTTACCTCTTCTCAATCCACTGTTAGTGGAAAATGACACCGGCAGTTAGCATATATTTCTAGGTGGTAGTACTACCGCCAGTAGTTGATGCATAACTACTGGTAGTAGTACTACCACTAGCGGTAAAAGTATTGATACCATCAGTTGTACTACTACTATCGACTATTATACTTCAACTACCGACGGTAATAAAAGTACCTGCAATATGGTCACAATTACCACCGGTAATAATGTATCATTTTACTGAAGGTATATTATCACTACTGTCGGTAGCTAGATACCACCGGTAGTATTACTGTTATTGCCGATATGTATCCGTTTCCAGGTCAAGGCCACATAATAGCACAAAGCCATGATTGTAACTGTGAATGTGTGAAATATGTCATCACAGCACGTAATCACAAGAAAATTCATGTGATTATGTGAATATGAAATCCTTGGCCAAGTTTGATCAATTTCAAAGTAAATGTACCCATGTCAGTTAAGTAAATGCTAGGGGACCCTTAGCCCATGGGTTACCATAGTGGGTTCACTTGGTCTTAGACTAATCATTTTTTAAATCCATTTCTTATGAGGTCCTTTTGAGACCCCGATTCTCCCCTAATGGGGATTACCATGTACTGTGTGAAATGATTCTTTCCCCAAGCAATCTCTATATTCTAGCTAAAGTCATTCACAACATTGATGAAACAGTGTACATCTTCATCTTTGAATCTTTTCTTTTGTAGCAAAGGTATCAAGCTGTCAAGAGCTAACCAAACTTGCACTTTTTCCAATATTTTTTGTCAAAATTTCCCCCTTGACCCCTTGTTCAAAACAGGCACTGTCTAATTTTTGCCATATATCAAACTCATCAGCATGTTTGAGCCTATCATTTTTTTTTCTTTGTAGAAAGAAAATTTAAAGACTTGATACCTCCAAAACTTGGCTTCCAAGGAACATTGCTTGTTTTTCTAGATCTTTTCTCATCTTTTGTAATCTTGACTTGCCCAATTTGAAAGCACCTTTTAGTTCTTTCAATCATGATCCTCTCACATCCTTGTTGGGGCTTTAAGTTATATGCATCTATGATATATAAGTGCACCAACTTTTCAATTATTCTATCAATAGCATGAAGGGAACAAATGTGTACTCTCTCAAGAGGAATATCAAGAATTGGGCTTCATGATGGATCTCTCCATGGAACATCACGATTCGGTGCCTTAGTCTGATCAATCTTTGCAAGCTCAGAAGCCCATTACTTTTGGTTCTTTTACCTACTTGCAATGGTACTCTCTTTTGCATTCAAATGCACAAGGATGGTTTGTATTTGCTTCATGTGCCACATTAAACATAAATTTAATAGTCTTGAGGTCAGGAGCTAGATGCCATTCTACACTGTAGGATCCATATCCCTCAACTTCAAGTAGCTCACCATTGTTATGACCTTTGATCACAATTGGGATATAGGTTTGGTCAAAGAACCACTTCAAAATCGAATGTGACTCCTTTGGCACCTACAAAACCAACTTACATTCTATTTCAAAATATTTTAAGCATTTTTCATTACCAAATAAAAATTCAAACGTTTATGGTACCTCAAATGCAGCCAGCCACCAAATCTTTTGTTCTGATTGTATGTTGAACTACCTTGCATCATCAAGATTACCTTGAAGGTCTAGTAATCTATTCATTAATGTGAAATTGAATCTTTCTAATTTTTGACCTTTGACAACCTCATTTTCACCAAGCTTCAGTATGATCTTTAGTTGACCATTGCATTCTCCCATAGGCATATAATAAAACGTCATCATTGCCTACAAAACTCTTTGAACATCCATCACAAAGTTGTTGTTGACTGTGAGTTCTAGTTCTTTGGACTCTCTAGCCTTCTCCTTCCTAGTTATCATACTGGATACATGCCAAGGCTTGCCAACTAAATCAAGTACACCCAATTTGAGACCATACCTTGCCTTATCGACATCGGTTGGTATTGGAAGGAGGCCTTAACTTTTGTTCCTACAAAAGACATGCTTCCTTTAAGCTGCTAAATATGAGATTATATGCCCTCGTACTTATCCTTGTGTAGCATCACATACTCCCTGTGCATTAGCTATATTGAATTGCTTCACAACTTTGCTCATTGACTCAGATGCTATTTGTGACTTTAGACTTTTGAATTTGGGATGATGAATAGAAGACTCTAATATTTCTTTTGTAAACACTTCACCCATAGCACCAGAGTGTTCATCATAGGCATGCATGAGTTTTGAAACAATCTTGCAAGCTCTCACTCGATGCTTCTAGCGACCACTTTTTAGGGATATTCCAACCATTAGATGCAATTTCCTCTTACAAAGCCTTGGACCCATAGGAGTATCCTTCATGAATGCTTATATTTTTTTTAAATTTCTTGATCTCATCTTTAAGAGATGTGTTTTGCATCTGTTAAAGTGTGCTCTCCCAACATTGAGCATCAAATGTTTGAACCTTTTCTTGGAATTCTTAATTTTTATTCTCTATGCCATCATAACATTTTTCTTTTGCAATCATTTGAGCAGTTGTAGCTTGCATAGATGATACCAAATGTTGATTCCAAGACTTTAGCATTGCAATCCTTTTGTCTCTTTGGGAAGTAGCAAGCTAAGGGTGTCCACTTTTTATTCACTCCCCAATCCTTGGGAGGTGGAAAAACAAGCTTTTTAGTACACAAAAATGCAAATCTCACCTACTTCCCTATGAATCTAGTCTTTGAAGTCTTCAGACACAACATCACACATGATATTGTGCACAACATGGTATAGTTTGATCAAAAATTTGATGCACACACAAAAAATTTCTTTGTGTCACACAGCATGGTTCCAGGGCGGTCACACCTTTGTCACGAATAGAGAGTGTCATATTAAATTCTAAATTTCTCACTCATTTTATATTAAATGTTATTAAAATTTTGTAGGTGGTCTCTTTACATTATGTAGAGCTTAACTTGATTTATTGGTAATTATTTGAATGACTTATCTAATTATAAATAATTATTTATAATAAATAAAGTCATAAAATACATGCATTTTAGTAGCACACCACATTTTTTTAGTATTTTAAATAATTAAGCAAATCCAATTCAGTGGAAGGTTAGTAGGCACATAAGGGTGTGTGGTTCAATCATCAAATCCCAAATCCAATGGTTAGATTTAGGAAGACTGAAGTTTTATTTGTTAGAATCCAAGAGCATGTGCCTAGCGTGCCCCCAGCCAAGACCGCTAGCACCTCACGGAAGTGCACAACCTTCATGGCCACTACGGAGGCTCTGGCATGTGTGTATGGCAGGTCCCCACCCCTGCCATAAGGCACCCTTGCCTAGCCAGCCCTCCAACCTCCACAAAAGGCAAGCTTGGGGGAATTGAAGATAGGAGGGGCAACTTGGACTATTTATGTCCCTTCATCTTCCACACACCTTTGTATGTGGGATAATTCAACCCTTTCTCCTTCTTCTTATCCCTTTGTCCATGAGAGATTTGCACCTCCAACACCCCTCTCCAATCGATCATGGAGAGAGGTGGCCGGGGATCAGACCCGGGCTCTGATACCATGTTAGAATCCAAGAGCATGTGCCTAGCGTGCCCCCCGCCAAGACCGCTAGCACCTCACGGAAGTGCACAACCTTCATGGCCACTACGGAGGCTCTAACATGTGTGTATGGCAGGTCCCCACCCCTGCCATAAGGCACCCTTGCCTAGCCAGCCCTCCAACCTCCACAAAAGGCAAGCTTGGGGGAATTGAAGATAGGAGGGGCAACTTGGACTATTTATGTCCCTTCATCTTCCACACACCTTTGTATGTGGGATAATTCAACCCTTTCTCCTTCTTCTTATCCCTTTGTCCATGAGAGATTTGCACCTCCAACATTATTTTTACTTTCTCCTTAGAGGATCAACAAAGAATATTAAAAATAAATCTAGTAATTTTCAAACACAACCAAACATTTCAAAAATTTCAATATTTTTAGTCCTTTGCATGATGAATAAGAGGAAAAAATTTTGGTTAAATTTGAGTAAGGGAAACATACAATATGGCCTCCAAGAGTGAAATCTCCCTTTTGTGGGGGAAAAAGGGCCAGCGAAGCCTAATACCAAGACAAGGTAGGCTTGGTATTAGGATTGGTGAGGTAGGCTAGGAGCATCACCGACCCTAGTGGCAAGCCATTGGAGTGTGCATCCTACCCATGTGGAAGGCTGAGTCATCTATTTTTGCCTTGCAACCATGCCACGTTGTTAGACCGCATGGTGCCATGTCATCAAGGAGATGTGACATCACTCCTTGCCATGTCACCTTAGATTGCCACACGTGTTGCCCACATCAGCCACATGTGCCACCTCATCATTCCACATCATAGGGACTCTTGGAGCCATGTCATCACACCTTGCCACCTTGGCATACCTCGTCAACATTGCCACATCACCAATCCCTCCACCTCAATTTGCCATGTCAATCTACGACCTCATGAATGCCACATCACATTTCCATGTCATGGAAGAGACTCATATATTCCACACCATATTGCCACATCATCACCATGCATGGTGCCACATTAGCCACATGTATACACATCATGATGATGGCGAGCCACATCATCAACATGCATGGTAAGTTATACATGCATGTGATTTGAGTGCATGAGGCATAGAATACCTCAATTGAGGTTTATGACCATGATGCGCATGAGGCATAGAATACCTCGATCGAGGTTTATGACCGTGATGTGCATGAGGCATAGAATACCTCGATTGAGGATTATGACCACGATGTGCATGAGGCATAGAATACCTCGATCGAGGTTTATGACCACGGGGTGTGTGAGGCATAGAATACCTCGATCGAGGTTTATGACCAAAGCATAGAATACCTCGATCGAGGTTTATGACCACGATCGAGGTATTTGGAGTAACCACAAAAATTAGTTTCAAAACAAAATCCAACGTAATTTAGTAGCCAATTATTTTCAATCTTAGCACCTTCTCCACGAATAATAATCAAGAGCAATCTAGTGGATGAGTAAGAGAAATCTAGTGGAGGAGTTGAGGCTCTCTATAAGACACCATGTTTTGGTTCATTTCACCCATTCTTAGCCATTCTTGCCTCCCCATCACTTTGTCACACCTTCCATCCTACTTTCATTGAGAATGGGTTCTCAAAGCCGTAGAGCTAGTAGACGTGAAAGATGTAGGAAAACCCCCCCCCAATCTCATTGACGAGGAGCGCAAGTGAAAGGCTCGTGAGTGCAAGAGAGCCTCTAGAGCTAGAGCTCGTGCTGCCACCACCGATCCACCTCCACCTCTACATCCCACCTCCACCACCCCCCCCACCCCCACCCCCATCCCCACCTTCATTGTCCCCCCCTCCACATCCTCATCTGCTCCCAGCCTCTGCCCTTCCCCTAGCCACCTACATTTTGCCCTCCACCTCTACCTCTTCCCCCTCAACCCTCCCCTATCCCCCTCCCCCTCCCCCTCCCCCTCCCCCTCCCCCCCTTCCCCTTGGTGCCTCCCTTCCCCCCTCCACCCTACCATCTCCCATTGATCCCCTTGCCCCACCTTGTAGCAGTAGTGTTGCTTCACGAGGCGGCTTGCTGAAGTCCACTATCCATCGTCGTACTAGCAAGATCGTGCTGTCTTTTTTTAGTGACCTCATGCCAGCTTTGCAGTCTGCTCTTCTCACATCTCTGATTGATCACCCTGACTTGGTAGAGTGTAGGAGGCTTGCTGGTCTTGGTGCACATAGAGATAGGGTTGTATGTAGTGAGGTCCTTAGCAGTGTTCGATGTTCCTATGCTTCTATTAAGCATAGGAACTCCAGTGATGCCTTGGCAGCATGTCGTGCTATTGTGGCTGCCATTAGTAGACCTCATATGATAGGCTATGTGTGTACCGCTTCACGTCTTCTTCAGATTACACTGCGCACATTGCAAGCAGGCATGATTAGGAGGCAGAATCTAGAGGATAGTGAGACTGATGCTCTTTGGGCTTCGAGTGGTCGTGCACCTCACAGCAATCAATTGTTGGATGATTCCACTAGGTCCTTCATACAATAGTTTTGGGAGGAGCATTGCAAAGCATCCCTAATGTTCAAGAAGGCATTGTGGAAGAGAGTGTCACGCGGTGTGTACATTGAGCATGGTGCATGTCTTTTGGAGTGTACCCAGACTGAGTTGTACGCTCAATTTATAGAGGTGCACCCGGAGTTCAGGATTGAGGCAGAGGTCATTTGAGCAATGTAGGCCATGGTATGTGCGATGCTCTCAGGAGCATGACACATGCTATTGTCACTACCATGTAGATTTTGGATTGATGTATGATGTATTCCATTCCCTTGATGGTCATAGGGGAGTGGTTCCTACTAGCCCTTGCGACTTCATTCATTCCATATTGTGAACACAAGATGGCGATGCTTTATTCCACTCCCTTGATTGTGTGGAAGGTAGGTGTACTTTGTGTGGTGGCTTTGCTAGAGTGCCATGAGTTGCACTAGATACTTGTGACGTGCAGATGGTTGATTGGCAGTAGTATGAGTACAATACCCTGACATTAGATGGTGGTGCACAGTCGAGGAGGTTGCAACTTGTGGGGAAGGAGACACCACGTGTTGTATTCATTGACAGTTTTCAAGGGAAGCTGTACTGCTACATATGCCACTCGCACACTGCGAAGTGGGAGGATTGTCAGTTCCATGCATGTTTGAGGAAATTTCCTATGGGGGTGGTTGTCTCAGTGGTGGACTTTGTAGAGAATTATACTACCTTTGCACCACAGCATGAGATCCAATCGGAGTATTATTTCTCAGAACAGGTGACGTGTGATTGAGTTATTGGTTTTTTTATGGCCTCATTATATTGAATTATTTCAATAGTCATATTTTTTTTCAATGCCATATTGTAAGTTGCTATATTTGTGCACATTAGCTATCATCATGCACAGGCTCATGTGGATGGCATTCATAGCACCATGGACTCACGCATCATTGTGTGAGAGTATCACTTCTACAATAGTGATGATTGATCGCATGATGCCCGTTTTATGCAGCATTGCTTCACTTTGCATGATAGTTTCTTGAGGGATCATGGTGTCACATGGTAGTGGCACTAGATCTAGTCAGACAGCTGTGGTGGTCAGTTCAAATCTGCTAGACAATTTTATCAGTTCTGCAGATGGCACTGTGAGATAGGCATTCTGATCACATGGAGCTACTTCAAGACAGGGCACGGTAAGGGAGATCACAATGGTGCAGGTGCTTGCATGAAGCATGCTTTGCATCGATACCAGTTGCATCACAGTGCTGATCGCTTCAAGGATGCACATGATGTGGTGTAGTGGTGCAACCAGCACTTATCCACTAGTGCTATGTCCTCCTTTCAGTCGCGTGATGATAGGGTGGTGAGCCGGTATTTTTGGTGCATGGACATTGGGAGTCTTGATCGGTCTAGGCCTTTTGATTGTCATTCAGTGTCTAGCACTCTTGATTTCCATTCCATCACGAGCATAGGTGAGTCTCACCCCATGATCTTTTCTCGATGGTTTGCATGTTTTTACTCTGCATGCATTGATGATGATTGGGGAGGGTGCTCCATGATACCATGGACTGATCCATGGGCACGGTGAGTGCTTTCTCCCTTCCAGCCTTGGGAGGAGGTACATGATGATCAGGATGATGTGGGATTCTAGTTCCTCTAGAGGTTATGACCAGCTTATAGATATTTTGTGTATTGGTGATATCTTCACGGTCATTGCTTCAGAGGGCAATGAGGAGGGTGTGGATTATTACTTGTTGCGATGCTTATGGTGAAGAGTGTGCTAAAAATGAGGATACAGTGGATGGGCATGGGATGCACTTCAATGCTCATAGCATGATCATAGGTGGCCACTATTTTCAGTAGATACAGAGGCGTGGTCACTATATTGAGTTCCAGGAGTACATGGCGGATCAGGAGGCATACATGTATTCTCATCTTGTTGTTGCGATCAAGATTACTTTGAGTCGTGTTCGCACTCGCAAGGCAACATCCACTCCACGATGGCACCTTGCAGTGGAGGATCACAAGAGCATACTTGCAACTATTGGTATGAGAGCTGATCCTAAGGAATAGCACATTACATATCATAGTCTTAGGATCATCAGTTGATCAGATAGATTTTTTTTGGGTATCACTAGTTGATTACATATTTTTGTATTCGATATGTATAGGCTCACTGTGTGACCATACCATTGTAATTTCATGGACTCATATTTTGTATTTCAGTATGATGGTTTTATACACGTTGATACACATCATTGTATTAGATTCTATTTTATACATGATGTCGTTGTCTTCTCAATGGGATTTGTTGTTTCTATAAAACAAAAAATTGTCTATTAGTAGTAATGTTGTAATTGTGTTTTGTGCTTTAGGACATTTTAAAAATGTGACTAAGAAAATTCACGCACGTACTAACCAAATATGCATGTGGACTTATCTGTTGGGGATGAAACTTCGCGCGGCTCTTAGCGTACCCTAGACCTACATCCATGCAAGATTTGGTCTCCAACTGATTTGGTATGTGCCACGTGGAAGGTATAATGTGTACATTTTTACAATCCCTACTAGTGACTATGCATGAAAAATGGGGCACGTACTAACCAAATATGCATGTGGACTTATCTGTTGGGGATGAAACTCTGCACAACTCTTAGACTACCCTAGACCTACATCCACGCAAGATTTGGTCTCCAACTAATTTGGTATGTGCCATGTGGAAGGTATAATGCGTACATTTTTACAATCCCTACTAGTGACTACCATGAAAAATGGTGCACGTACTCACCAAATACGCATGTGGACTTATCTATTAGGGACGAAACTCTGCACGACTCTTAGGCTACCCTAGACCTACATCCATGCAAGATTTGGTCTCCAACTGATTTGGTATGTGCCAAGTGGAAGGTATAATGCATACATTTTTACAATCCCTACTAGTGACTACGCATGAAAAATGGCGCACGTACTAACCAAATCCGCACATGGACTTATCTATTGGGGATGAAACTTTGCACAGCTCTCAGGCTACCCTAGAGTACATCCACGCAAGATTTGGTCTCCAACTAATTTTGTATATGCCACGTGGAAGGTATGATGTGTACATTTTTATAATCCTACTAGTGACTACGTATGAAAAATGGCGCACGTACTAACCAAATATGCATGTGGACTTATCTGTTGGGGATGAAACTTTGCACAGCTCTCAGGCTACCCTTGATGTACATCCACGCAAGATTTGGTCTCCAACTAATTTCATATGTGCCACGTGGAAGGTATAATGTGTACATTTTTACAATCGCTACTAGTGACTACGCATGAAAAATGGCACACGTACTAACAAAATATGCATGTAGACGTATCTATTGGGGATGAAACTCTGCACCACTCTTAGGCTACCCTAGATCTACATCCATGCAAGATTTGGTCTCCAACTGATTTGGTATGTGCCACATGGAAGGTATAATGCATACATTTTTACAATCCCTATTAGTGACTACGTATGAAAAATGGCACACATACTAACCAAATACACATGTGGACTTATCTGTTGGGGATGAAAATTTGCATGCTCTCAAGTTACCCTAGATGTACATCGATGCAAGATTTAGTCTCCAACTGATTTCGTATGTGCCACGTGGAAGGTATTATCCCTACTAGTGACTACGTATGAAAAATGGTGCACGTACTAACCAAATACACATGTGGACTTATCTATTGGGGATGATTTTGGACCAATCATACATAATCATGTATTAATGTTTGACACATGTTACTACCAATGAGCACCATTCCATGCTAAACATTGACATTTTTTTCTTAATCTAGAATTTACAAGAATTAGTGACAATATGAGTCCAGAGCTTATTCAGCTTAAATTGAAGAAAATGCAATCAATGCGATTTGATATAGTAAGCATACCTCACAATGCCATTGATCTTGAATATAGCATTTCTAACATCTTCTTGTAAGTACCCTTTTATTGTAATTGGGAGGATGAACTATCAAAGCAATAAAGAAGTCGTGTCAATAATATAAAATAATCATAATTACACTAATGCATTAGGATTATCAGTACACTAATCCTACGGCTTAGAATACCTGTAAGACCTTGTGCCAATCATGGGACTTCAGCCCACTAATCTTATTGCCCTTCTCGAGGGGGTCACTATGTATAAACCCTCTATATCACGTGCGTTCAAGGTCTATTTCTAAAATCCCTTATCTGTAAATTCTTCACTAATAAAATGTACCCTTTTTCTATACAAATCTGTAACTTTTTTTCAAAATTATTTTAAATACTCCCTTATCTAAATTAACTTTTGTAATTTTTAGAAATTAAAAATATCCTTTTGTTGAACTCACGTGATAGGGTTACATATGACCAGTGACCCCCTCCCCCCCCCGAGTTGCCCTTTGAAAATGCTCCTTTCAAGCAATGTATGTACCCTGTATGTGTTCGGAAAGAGGGAATGTCTGCCTTGACTGCTGCCTCCTCTCTCTTGGAGAGGATCCATGTTGCTTTTGGGAGGAGAACTTTTCTCGAAGCACACACTTGGGGCCACAAACGAGACATCCTATTCATAGCACGCAAGTCTTCTCACACTCCTCTCGAGTCTTTGGCACCAAACAAGTGTGCCCAAATAGTAGCCCCTACATTCTTGAAGATATGCATAAGATCCAAGAGATGATTGATTTGTAACTGACCCCAATAAGGAAGGTCATGAAAGATGGGTAGCCTCTTCATACCATGAGGAGGTTCTTCTCCATTTGCCCTCCAAGCGTGAATCTAGTCACTTGCCTTCAAACATGGTGGTGGTGGATCAAGTTGGCCTCCATGTGCGAGATGGTCCAGTAGAAGGTATCGAGCATGACCTTTGTAAACATTTTTCCTCATATGTTTGGAGTATCGCACAAGCAGTTTCAAACCCGATCCACAAATAGGACAAGCATGGTACCCACTTGTAACAAGTGCTGCACACATGCATGAATGTGTTAGTATAAGACATGCACCTGAAAGAGAGTCATAAAAGCATAATTCTATATTATACATGTAAAGACACAACCACATACCTGTGCACTCTCCATATCCTGGGTAGTCATGCATGGTGCACATCAAGATACCCCTGACCAAAATGTCATTGGTATGTCTAGCAGCTTTGGAAATATCAAAGACCCCCACTCCTCTCCATAAGATCTGTAACTCCTCTATCAAAGGTGCCATGTACACGTCCATATTTTTGGCCTTGTACTTCCTTAGCACAAGTAGTGCAAGAATGAGGTGTCCCTTTCTTATTGTTAGCCATGGTGGGATATTGTAATTCACCAAGACTATGGGCCATGTCAACCAAGATGTTGAGCATAATGCCATCCATGGTGAGCCCAAGATGTAAGTTGTGTGGCTCCCTCACAAACTCCTGATTGTCTATGTGCTTTCAAGTTGCACAATCTGCAGGAATCCTCAATGTATCATCAGTGGACCGATGAGATGCATGCCAGGTCATCAACTCTGCTATGGATTTGCATCGAAACATGTGTTGTATTCTTGCAATGATGGGAAAGTGTTTGAAGACCTTTACTAGTATCTGCTCACCCCGCAAGTCATCTCTATGTCATTGTTTCCCACATCCGGACAACTAGCCAAACCTCCATGCTCGCAACGAAAGAGAATACAATCATTATGACAAGCATATATGGTATCATAATCCATACCCACCATTGTTAGCATCTTCTTCTCTTCATCTCTTGACACATGCATGGTATTTGGTGCAGGCAACATCTTCTGGAGCAACCCATCGCAATTCAAACATACATAGGCTTCGAATAATGATGATTGTCAAACATACATGATGATTTTCAAAACCAACAATATCCAAATAATGAGTCAAATTAATGAGGGAACTAACCTCATTAAGGCTGAGACACTTGTATCCGATCACCCATACTTTGCTTGCACATTCAAGATTGAGAGGTAGGCCCATAGTTTAGACATCCTAGCACCTCGTACAAATGTGTTGATTGCAACTCTCGCATATTGACCTCAGACTCGGACATCACATGTACATGTGATGTAGTGCCCCTACAAATAGAATCCATCATGTCCACCATACCCTCATCGCCTAGGGGCCACCGACATGGCTCTAGGAAGATTAGGATGGGTGGTTGTTGTGGCTCAGATGATGCAAGTATAGATATGGATGAGACATATCTTGCCACATGCCCCTTGCCCACCCTTATCATTGAGCACTTTGCCACCCTTCACTTGCTCCACCCCATGGTGGTTGTTTGTCATGTAAGTCTATTCCAATCATCGTTGTTCTCAAGAATGTCTGATTATATAATTGATATTACATCAATTAAGCTATAATCTCAGTTCTAAAATTATTTTATTCTTAGGGTGGTTGTTTTGACCCAACCAGAGCCCCAAACAATGCAGAAGAGGAGGAGCTTGCAAGTTGGGCTGTGGGGGAGAGAGATGTCTAGGGATTCAAGCAGAGGCAAGGACATGGGTCAAGAAATCTAGGGCATGAATGAGTCAAGTGGTTCAGAGGATGAGGCATAGAAGTTGTAGCATTACTACTTTACCTTGTATTTAGCATACCTTTGGCAACTTTCCCATTTTGTATCCCACATGCAAATTTTATCCTAGCCTCTTTGGAAAAGAAATTTTGTAATAAGATATGATTTGAGAGTTTTAGACAGTTTTGCATGTTGCTACCTAGATGGCATGCTGTAATAGTTACCTTTTAATAAAACACATATAACAGTGGGGCAAAATGGGGCTAAAACAAACCCTCTTCTATCCCCACAAATATTTGTTTTTATTCTATAATGCATTGGTATACATGAATGGCTTACAAATGTTAGTATATAGCAATGGTTTACCAGTGTTTGGTATATATTGATGATGATGCTGATTGATATTTACAGATGCTAACACCAAACCTAAGATTGACACTTTTACCTGTGGATGTCAATCTTAGGTTTGGTGTTAGCATCTGTAAATATCAATCAGCATCCTATCTACAATGAGATGTCCCACACTCTCGACAACTAATGAAATCCTCATGTTTATGAGACAAAGGTGCTTGGAAGCACATAGACAACATGTTGATCCCTAGACTTTGTGAAGGATCCATGCAACTTACATCAAGCATCCCGATGGATAGTGCAAATCTTGTTGTCTATCTTGGTCAACATACCTCTTAGTTTTGGTGTTCAAAAATTCCACCATGGCTGATAATAAAGAAGGGACACCTTATACTTGCTCCCCTTGTTCTAGGAAAGTACCAAGTGAAAGAAAAAAGATAATAAATCTCCATCTTTCTCCATTTCTTGCTCTCATCCATATATGCTTGTCCTAATCATTGCAACATCTTTCTTTCATTATTTCATGAAATACAAAAAGGAGGGGAGTTCTAAAAGACATCTTCAGATAAATAATCTCTATACATCTATCATTCTCTCTTCCATCCCTCTTCTTGCTTCATTCACTACTAACACGGATCCTATTGCGATGTTTACGTACCAATTTTTAGCACGCATGGGGCACTAATCGTCGGTATGAAAAGTGCATCCCGTAAAGCATCACTATATAGCGACATTAGGCAAATGTCGCTATATAGCGACCATTACAAAAGTCGCTATATAGTGACACTGATATACTATTTTATAGCGACATTTTCCAGAGAGGTTGTTAACTCATATAGGCTTTAAAAGTTAGTTTTTTCCAATGACAAATTTTTTTAAATTTTCATACATGTTTGATCTCATAGAGAATAAAAATTTGAGAGCATGTACATCAAGCCTTTGAAGCTCATATATTCATGTCCAAGTTTGAGATGAAAAAAATCAATGAAGAGCATTTACATCAACTGTTTCATCTTGAGCCAAGTCTAAGGCACCAAACAAGTCTATCTCCAACTCTATACCGAGTTGATCTCCTGTATCATCATCGTACTCTAGCATCATACGTTCACCTAAAAGTACTTGATCATCTTCTTCAATAAAGTGTGGTGATTCTTGATGATCATTGTCTTCTTCCTCAATATCGTGATCTCCATCTTCCTTCCATGCGATGTCATTATGCACATCTTCCTCTTGGCTCATATTGTGATCTTCATCTTCTTCACTAGATTCATCGGGATCAATTGGCTTTGGCATTGGTAGTGGCATCTCCATATCCACATCTCTATCTTTAAAAATTTTCTTACTTCGTGGTGCAACTTGGATCACATACCACCATCTTGGATCAGAATGATCCGAATGAAAAACCACCTATATTGAAGATGGGTGCCAAATGTCGTCAATTATATATATGAAATTATGCTCAAGTACATGTATCAATGGATATTTAAAAACGAAATCTTCGATTAATTAAATCATTAGTATGCACCTACTCACAGTGCTCAGGAAGAACAAAAGTATCACTTTCATCGGTCCAATGTTTGGTGGAGTCTATTGCAAATAAACCACTACTATCTTTTCTCACTGTTGCATGGAAACCATTGTAAATAGTTCTAAACCATTTTACATCAAGAATTAAAATACTAAATCGTTTGAAATCAACTTCATAGATTTTGCGTATGGTTTCACAATAATCCAAGTGTGAGGAGAGAAGATTGGTATCCAAAGCGCTTGCTCAGCTATCTTGTGTGAAGTTAGCCATGACTCCACAATCATACGTGACTCTCTTTGAATCAATGCGTTCCACGCAAAAATGTCATCCATATGACCATAATGCACTATACTTTTTGTATTGTAAAAGAGCATCATTAAAACAATGAATATGCATCTATTTTATAGTATATATTGCCACAAATAATTACTTAGTTGCATCAAGAGGTAAGAAACTTACATGCACCATACATCCAGATGATAACTCTCGCTCGTGCTTGTTTATTGTCTCTCCATCGCGTTCGACTTTATGTATAGCCAGTTGTAGCCAATCAAGTGACATGTGAGTGGCGAGAAGAGCCAGATCTCGTGGATATGGTTGCAATCGCCTGTACATTACTCTGAATCTTGTCCTTGCATTTATTCTTTCTGCTTTGGCCACTTCATATCTCTCAATCCACTTCTACATCTCAGGGCTATTGAGGATACAAAACTTATTGAATTTCTCTATTTGCTCTTAGCTCATCTTTCTTTCAATCCCTTTTCCTTGAGGAACCTCGCCAACGATGCGATCATCATCCTTGTTATTGTAAGCTTGTGGCATATCGGGACGTGGATGCAAGAAACTCTGTGATATATACTAATGACTCTTGCACAAGCCATCCCTCTGCCATGCTTGCTTCTAGTCTTGCTCTTTGTCTTACAAATCCCTTCAAAGTTTTCATAAATCGCTTGAGAAAAAACATCCATCGACTATGAACGGTACCTGCAATAGCCACCTCATCAACTATGTGCATAAGCAAGTGGAATTGAGTTGTCATAATGCTCGAGGGAAAGTGCTTCTCAAGCAAGCATACGGCTTCGATGGATTCCACCCTAGCCTTCTTGATGCTCGATATGGAGATCTCTTTTTGAGATATCCACCTATTTCACATGTCCATGTAAAATATTTTCATAATCAGTCTACAGATTAATTAGCTTAAATTGAAGAAAATGCAATCAATACGATTTGATAGTAAGCATACTCATAATACAACAGATCTTGAATATAGCATTTCTAACATCTTCTTGTAAGCACCCTTTTATTGTAATTGGGAGGATGAACTATCAAAGCAACAAAGAAGTCATGTCAACAATATAACATAATCATAATGGTGCTAACGCATCACGATTATCGGTACACTAATTCTACTTAGAATACCTATAAGACCTTGTGCCAATCATGGGACTTGAGCCCACTAAGCTTATTGTCCTTTAAAAATGCTCTTTTCAAGCAATGTATGTACCCTATCGGTGTTTGAAAAGAGGTAATGTTCGCCTTGACTGCTGCCTCCTCCCTCATAGAGAGGATCCACGTTGCTTTTGGGAGGACAAATTTTCGTGAAGCATGCACTTGGGGCACAAACGAGACATCCTATTCATAGCATGCAAGTGTTCTCGCACTCCTCTCGAGTCTTTGGAACCAACCAAGTGTGCCCAAATAGTATCCCCCACATTCTTGAAGATATGCATGGGATCCAAGAGATGATTGATTTGTAACTGACCCCAATAAGTAAGCTCATGAAAGATCGATAGCCTCTTCATACCAAGAGGAGGTTCCTCTCCATTTGCCCTTCAAGCTTGAATCAAGTCACTTGCCTTCAAATATGATGGTGGTGGATCAAGCTGACGTCCATGTGCAAGATGGTCGAGCGGAAGGTATCGAGCATGACCTTCATAAACATTTTTCCTCATATGTTTGGAGTAGCATGCAAGCGATTTCATACCCGATCCACAAACAAGATAAGCATGGTACCCACTTGTAACAAGTCTTGCACGTGTGCATGAATGTGTTAGTATAAGACATGCATGCGAAAGAGAGTCATAAAAGCATAATCCTATATTATACATGTAGAGACACAACCACGTACGTGCGCACTCTCCATATCCTGGGTAGTCATGCATGGTCCACATCAAGATACCCTTGACCAAAACATCATTGGTATGTCTAGGAGCTCTGGAAATATCAAAGACACGCACTCCTCTCTATAAGATCTGTAACTCCTCTATCAAAGGTGCCATGTACATGTCCATCTTTTTTGCCTTGTACTTTCCTGGCACAAGTAGTGCAAGCATGAGGTGTCCCTTTTTTATTGTTAGCCATGGTGGGATATTGTAATTCACCACGACTATGGGCCATGTTGACCAAGATGTCGAGTGCAATCCGAAAGGATTCACGCCATCCATGGCAAGCCCAAGATGTAAGTTGTGTGGCTCCCTCGCAAAGTCTGGCCACTGATTGTCTATGTGCTTCCAAGATGTACAATCTGTGGAAATCCTCAATGTGTCATCAATGGACCGATGAGATGCATGCCATGTCATCAACTCCGCTATGGATTTGCATTGGAACATGTGTTGTATTCTTGCAATGATGGAAAAGTGTCTCAAGACCTTTTTCGGTATCCACTCACCCTGCAAGTCATCTCTATATCATTTTTCCCCACACTTTGGACAACTAGGCAAATCTCCATTCTCATGACGAAAGAGAATACAATCAGGACGGCAAGCATGGATGGTATCATAATCCATACCCACTGTTGTTAGCATCTTTTTCACTTCATCTCTTGATGCAGGCATGGTATTTGGTGTAGGCAACATCTTCTGGAGCAACCTAGCACAATTCAAACATACATAGGCTTTGAATAATGATGATTCGATACACTAATCCATACATGATGATTCTCAAAACAAACAATATCCAAATAATGAGTCAAATTAATGCAAGAGCTAACCTCATTAAGGCCGAGACATTTGTATTCAACCACCCATACTTTACTTGCAGATTCAAGATTGAGAGACAAGCATGTAGTTTAGACATCCTAGCACCCTCGTACAATTGTGTTGATTGCAACTCTCGCATTTTGACCTCATACTCTGACATCACGTGTACATGGGATGTAGTGCCCCTAAAAATAGAATCCATCATGTCGACCATACCCTTGTCATCATCCGGGAGACTATAGTCTTGCTTAAAGTGTGAAGGTATATGCGTACCCTCATCAGCCTCCTCATCTTGTTTTAAGATTTTGTGTAAATATAAGATCTTGTATTTCCTGGTATCCAATATTAACCGCAAACTTAAATAGCTTTGACTTACCGATAATCCATCAACACGTGCAACACCAATGGTGGGTACTGGTTCGGGCTCCTCCCCATACATCTACAAGTGGCACATGATAATATGATGTTGATGTCGTACTTCTCACTCGCAATGAGTGCAATGACAATATAACCTCTCCGTAAGCCACTTTGTGCTCCCAGGCGTTGGCGCATCATCGAACGAGCTTCCACTCGTCCCTTCCATCTACACTTATAAAATCACAACATAAGTTGCAAGAAAATATATTAACAGTTATAAAATAGCATCTATGAGCTTCTTTTATAACTTAGAGCATAAAGTGTCTTAAAGCATTGCTATATAGCGATGTTTTTCTTTGTTCTGTCGCTATATAGTGATGTTTTTAATTAAAAGTGTCGCTATATAGCGACGCTGTGGGTTAAAACCGAAACCCGACATGATGCATGGTGCTTTCTTTATCACTCTCTAATCTCTATTGTAGGCAATGCAATCTCTCCTCCCACCTATTTCCGATGACCTCCCACTCTATTCTCCACTCCTCACCCTTGTCCTAGCTCTTATGCTCCCTCTCCACCCTTCTCCCTCTTTGGTTTCTTGAAAGGAAGTTTTTCAAGAGGTGAGTCTCTTTCAACAATGTAGGTAGGTTTTTTTTTAGATTTCATTTTGTGAGTGCTTCTCCTCGTATTGCTAGACTTGTAAACTAGTTTTTATGCTTGATTTCAAAGGATTGAAACAAAAAACGAGATTTCAAGAAAGAAAGTAGTCTCACCTCTTCTAGTCTTTTTTGTATTTCTCTTCCTTCTCTTTCTCCTTGTCTCCTCAATCTAATCTTTTTGAGAAGTTGCTTTTGTAATCTCCTCCTTCCTCTAACATTTTATTTGAAAAATGGTATGTTTCCTCTCTTTTGTAGGGCCAGTCCACAACACTAAGCCGGATGTACTATTCCAGGTAAGTGCTTCCTCTTTTTCCCATTTGTTATTTTTGTTATTTGCATTGGCCTGCAGCTAGCGCAGTGATGGGCGTAGGAACCCTCTCTTCCCATCTCTTTCCTCTTCTTTCCCTCTTCTCTCTTCTTTCCATCCTTTCCTCTTCTCTCCTCTTCTTTTCCTCTTTTTCCCTCTTTCCTTTCCCTTTTCTTCTCTCTTTCCCCCTTCTCTTATGCTCATGCATAAGCATAAGCATGAGCATATGTCTCCTTCTCTTATGCTTATGCTTATGCATGAGCATAAGAGAAGTAGACATATGCTCATGCATAAGCGTGAGCATATGTCTCTTTTTCCCTCTTTACTTTTCCTCTTCTTCTCTCTTTCTTTCCCTCTTTCCCCCTTTTCCCTTTTCCATTTTCTCTTTCCTTTTCCTCTTCTTCTCTCTTCTCCTCTTTTCCCCCCTCTTTTCCCTCTTTCATGCTCATGTTCTTATGCTCATGCATAAGCATAAGCATGAGCATATGTCTTCGTCTCTTATGCTTATGCTTATGCTTATGCATAAGACTCCTCTTATGCATAAGCATAAGCGTGAGCATAAGAGAAGGAGACATATGCTCATGCTTATGCTTAAGCATGAGCATAAGAGAAGTAGACATATGCTCATGCATAAGCGTGAGCATATGTCTCTTTTTCCCTCTTTACTTTTCCTCTTCTTCTCTCTTTCTTTCCCTCTTTCCCCCTTTTCCCTTTTCCATTTTCTCTTTCCTTTTCCTCTTCTTCTCTCTTCTCCTCTTTTCCCCCCTCTTTTCCCTCTTTCATGCTCATGTTCTTATGCTCATGCATAAGCATAAGCATGAGCATATGTCTTCGTCTCTTATGCTTATGCTTATGCTTATGCATAAGACTCCTCTTATGCATAAGCATAAGCGTGAGCATAAGAGAAGGAGACATATGCTCATGCTTATGCTTAAGCATGCGCATAAGAGAAGTAGACATGCTCATGCATAAGAATGTGCATGTGTCTCTTTTTCCCTCTTTCCCCTTTTCCCCCCTTTTCCCCATCTTCTTCTCTCTTTCCCCTCTTCTTTCCCTCCTTTCCTTCTCCTTCTCCTTCTCCTTCCCTCTTTCAATCTCTTTCGCCCTCTTCTTCTATCTTTCCCTCTTCTTCTCTCTTTCTTTCCCTCTTTCCCCTTTTCCAATCTCTCTTTCCTTTCCCTCTTCTTCTCTCTTCTCCTCTTTTCCCCCCTCTTTTCGCTCTTTCATGCTCATGCTCTTATGCTCATGCATAAGCATAAGCATGAGCATATGTCTCCTTCTCTTATGCTTATGCTTATGATTATGCATAAGACTCCTCTTATGCATAATCATAAGCATATGCTCATTCTTATGCTTATGCATGAGCATAAGAGAAGGAGATATAAGCATGAGCATATGTCTCTTTTTCCCTCTTCTTTCCCTCCTTTCCTTCTCCTTCTCCTTCTCCTTCTCCTTCCCTCTTTCAATCTCTTTCCCCCTCCTCTTCTCTCTTTCCCTCTTCTCTCTCTTTCTTTCCCTCTTTCCCCTATTCCAATCTCTCTTTCCTTTCCCTCTTTTCTCTCTTCTCCTCTTTCCCCCCCTCTTTTCCCTCCTCTTTTCCCTCCTCTTTTCCTCCTCTTCTAGCTCCTCTTTTAATTCCCTCCTCTTTTCCCTCCTCTTCTCCTCTTTTCCCTCCTCTTTTCCTCTTCTTCCTCTTTTCTTCTTCCTCTTCTTTCCCTCTTTTCTCTCTTCTTTCCCTCTTTCCTTTCCCTCTTCTTCCTCTTCTCCTCCACTTTCTCTTTTCCCTCTTCTCTCCTCTTCTTTTTCTCTTCTTTCCCTCTTCTCTCTTCTTTCCTTCTTTCCTTTCCCTCTTCTTCTCTCTTTCCCCTCCTCCAATCTCTTTTCCTTTCCCTCTTCTTCCTCTTTTCCTTTGCCTATGTCTATGCCTATGCCTATGCTTATGTTTGTTTTTTGTTTTTTGTTTTCGTGTTTGTGTCTATGTTAGACATGGGATCATGTTGCATGTCCGATGAGTATGAACAGCCTCGCAGGAGGAGACATCATGATCTATATGCTTCAAAGGACTTTGATTCCTCTCAGGTGAC
Organism: Dipteris shenzhenensis; assembly: GCF_047967505.1. Lineage (NCBI taxonomy): Eukaryota > Viridiplantae > Streptophyta > Polypodiopsida > Gleicheniales > Dipteridaceae > Dipteris > Dipteris shenzhenensis. Next base: position 16,000,840 of record NC_141628.1, read on the forward strand.
GCCTAAGGGGACTACCCCTGCTCCGACACCTCTCCGACGTAGCACTACGACTACCCCTCGGGGAACTCCTTTGCTAGCCACGCATGGCTTTGTCGGGAGTCCCGATGAGTTTGTAGCGCAAATGAGCAATGAGGAGGCAGTGAGATTCTTCTCTCTGCTATCTCAGAGGACCTCAGCAACTCCCTCCCCTACACCGATGGCTGGACGTACTGCCCAGCCGTCCCCTCGGGCCCCTTCAACCGAGGGGTCATAACCTGCGTGTGCCTCTCGTAAGGGAAGGAAGAGTAGGAGGGGCAACTTATGTTGTGCTGACTCGGGAGATGTAGATGAGTTAGCACACTCACATCCCTACAGGTCTCCACTTGGTCCAGAGACATAGTATCAGTCAGATCCCTTGCCCTCTCCTACTCCCACTGCTACTCCTCGCTCTGGAAGTGCTCGCACAGCTTCCACTCCTTCTGACTCTACTACCATTAGTCCTCCTTACTCATCAGAGGATCTCTCCTATCAAATCACGGTTGCCAGAGAGATAATAGAAGATAGAAAGGGCAAAGCAGTGATGGCCACCATGAGGCGGTTGATGAGCCATCACTTCAAGAGCGGCATTGTTACCGATTGGTGGTATCAAGATGACCAAAAGAAGTAGGCAGTCATCAATGAATTAAAACAAAAATACCCTAACCTGCTAAATTGGGAGTTTAATGAGAATTATATGCAAGAGTGCATGGGTTTGGTCTTGAAGCATCGTAGATCAACCTTGCATACTTCCATCACAAAGGCGTTGGCTAAACCTAGCTGGGTAGACAAAGCTGATTGGAAGTTCTTCAAGAAGCAGAATAGGGACCATCTCGAAATGTTCGAGGGTCAGAGGAGGGCTGTGAAGAGACGGCTAGACATCATAGGTACTTCGCACTTTGGTACAGGCAGACGGTTGGCATTTGAGGCAACCGTGGTAAGTCTACTTCTTCTCATTTAATGTATTGTTCTATTTGTTTTACTACATATTACATGCACTTTAGCTAACTCTAACTCTCGTAAATTGGATCCACAACAAGCTGCGATGGGTCATCTTCCTACAGATGCAGAGATGTGATGCGCATTTCACATAGTAACAAAGCTGTGGTTTATTGAGCAAGAGGCAATGGGAGCGATGGTCGATTGGGCTGAGGTGGCTGCTCGCACAGTATAAGCCTACTCCTACTTGTAATCTCACTTTTTAAATTGTTTTATTCTTTAAGTTTCAATCTAATTTTCAATTTATATGGTTCACTCTTAGGGTCAAAGCTTAAGCATCCCATCACCAGAGGCGAGCGATCACTAGGGCCAGGGATCAGATGCACGTGACGAGGATCAAGGAGAAGCTGCAGCTCACGAGGACCAAGGATCAGGCCAAGAAGATAAGGATGAGGACGAGGACGATGAGGATGATTCGAATGAGTAGTAGTAGCAGTTTGCATTTTCTTCGCCATGTATGTCATTTTGTATATCCGCTCGTTTAAGCAATTTTGTATCACCCTTTCGAAAGGGTAATTTTGTAACAAACAATGTTGTATATGTTTGACATGTATATGCTTTTGTTGCTCGATCATTTCATTTGAGCGATTTTGTTTCACCCTTTTTGGAATGGAAATTTTGTTATAAAAAGCCTTTTTTTGTAATTACAAAAAAAAAAAAGCATTAGTGGGGCAAAACAGGGCTTGCTATGGCCTCGTTTAGCCCCACTAATGCTTTTTTTTAGTTCTGTTAATTGTCGCTATACTATACCCGGGGAATTCACTCTTCATTAAAGGGGGACATCACCTGTGTGCATGAACTTCAAGAAAACCACCTATTTAAGATCCACATAGGATGATAAAACACCCCTATTTAAGCTTATAAGATACCACCAAAATTTGATTATGTCCCCCCCTTTCCTTAAATATACATTCTTTCTCAAGCATTTAGATTACACAATAAGCAAATTTAGGTTACACAATAAGCAAATTTAGATTACACAAAATGAAACTTGTTTGGACTAGTTACCCAAGGTAACCTATATTATGTCCCCCCTTCTTAAATATGACATGGTCCCCCTAGCTTAAATTCAATATTGGGGAAAAAAAAGGGCCCCCACCCCTAATGTATAAGCTTATGCCTCATTTCAAAAAAACCCCCTATTGTACACTCACGTGATATCATAAGTTTCCCCTTGTGAATCCCCCGGGTGGCTATATAGCGACGTTTACCAGTGTCGCTATATAGCGACGATTATGAGTGTCACTATATAGTGACATTTATCAACATCGTTATATAGCGACGCTTTATCAATGTCGCTATATAGCGATGCTTTATAGCGACACTTTGACACTTTTAATGACTTTAATAATAACGTTTGTGCCCATTTTAAAAAAAAAATTAATGTAAAAAATGTCGATATTTTCATCGGAAAAGGGCCTATGCCTTGTAGTGATTCTCATATGAGATGAGAAGAGAAGAAAAGCATGAAGAGAGAAAGTATAGGACTTCTTAGATTAGATTTGCATGAAAAGAGAAAAGGAAAGGAGATTGGAGAAGTAGAGGGCACAAAAAAGTTGGGCCAAGTCTTCTCTACAAATTCTCACACTATATTTTTTAAGAAAAATGGAAAACCTTCACAAAACCTAAATGTTCAAAACAAAGATAGGATGATGATTTACAGACTTGGAACAAGAAAATTGAAGGAGAACAGTAATCTAAGTTCAAAGTATTTTTTCACCAAGATCCAACCTCCTCTCTCTTTCAAAGTGAAGTGGAAGAGGGTAGGAAAGTGGAAGAGGGTAGAAAAGACTAGTGATGGATATGAGGAGCAAAAATCATTTCAAGGGTAGAGGGGGGCATCTAAAGAAAGCAAGCAATGGATGAGATCTCTTTGATAAAAAAGGTAGAAGTACAAAAAGCCTTTTAAATTCAGGCCTTAATACCAAGTTTCCTTGTTATTTTTGCTAGAACTTTTTAAAGATAATCTCAACATATCCATTAGTATATCCATAAAAGAAACAAAGTTATCGATGGGATATAGTAACAAAATAGAGCAAATTTAGATTACACAATAAGCATTTATATTACACAATAAGCAAATTTAGATTACACAAAATCAAACTTGTTTGGACTAGTTACCCAAGGTAACCTATATTATGTCCCCCCTTCTTAAATATGACATGGTCCCCCTAGCTTAAATTCAATATTCGGGAAAAAAAAAGGGCCCCCACCCCTAATGTATAAGCTTATGCCTCATTTCAAAAAAACCCCCTATTGTACACTCACGTGATATCATAAGTTTCCCCCTGTGAATCCCTCGGGTGGCTATATAGCGACATTTACCAGTGTCGCTATATAGCGATGATTATGAGTGTCACTATATAGCGACATTTATCAACATTGTTATATAGCTTTCTCAAGCATTTAGATTACACAATAAGCAAATTTAGATTACACAAAATCAAACTTGTTTGGACTAGTTACCCAAGGTAACCTATATTATGTCCCCCCTTCCTAAATATGACATGGTTCCCCTAGCTTAAATTCAATATTGGGGAAAAAAAAAGGGCCCCCACCCCTAATGTATAAGCTTATGCCTCATTTCAAAAAAACCCCCTATTATACACTCACGTGATATCATAAGTTTCCCCCTGTGAATCCCCCGGATGGCTATATAGCATGACATCACATGGCATCTATATGCTCGGTCATGCCTTTAAAGATTGCATCCATCATGTCCTCAATCCCTTCATCTCTAACATAAAGAAAGCTAGCCTAAAGTGTGTCCTCAAGCACATTACCTCCATTATTTGGCTCCAAGCATGATATACCTCCATCCCCAACATCCCTAGAAGCTTGTCTAAATCTATGTGACTACATAAATATATTGAGTGCCAATTTTAAGTCCTATCGAGCTCTCTCACATCCTATGCAACTGGAAACATACATGTGAATCATTGCCAAAAATAATATGGAAATAGGTAGACATGGAGATGGATTTTATTATTCAACAAGTACATTTTAAATCATTTAAAATAGATTCAAATGATTTAGATAGGTACTATTATTCAAAAAATATTATAAATACTTAACCAAGAGTATACCTTTTAATATCTTTTTTTTTCATGGTATACCATATATATGTAATGCTTTATCACATGGTAGCAATAAAACCATGTTTGATCTGTATTGAAACAATTTTCTTTTAATGAATTAAATTGATTTAAATCCCTAGTTTAGACCAAATGATTTTAGATGATGGAGGATTTGCAATCAACCCCCTTGTTGAGAACACAGCTATGTTGAAGCTATAAGCTTCGATTTTGATCCTAAATTTGCAAGTGACTTAGGGGGGAGAGAGAGAGAGAGAGAGAGAGAGAGAGAGAGAGAGAGAGAATTTATTCAATGAGAAAACCACTTATGTTGAACCCACGACACAATGACACATTTTTTAGGTATGTTGTTAGGACTAAATAATAAGAATACTGATATTGCTGAATGGTCACTACTCAACCCCTTTAGAACCTCAATAAATGCATATTCCTCCCACTTTGTAAGTCCTCATGCTTCCTTCAACGCACTTGCTTCAATCCTCAGGGGGTGCACTACTAGGAAACCCTATGTATCACATGTGTTCAAGGGGTATTTAAAAAACCCCTCAATTAAAATTTCTCCCCTAATAAGACCACCTCTCTTTACTTATGAAATAATGACTTTTTTCTAAATTTCAATTAAATGCACGGAGTACACTATAATTATGTGAGGTGTACTCCTGAGATCTAATCGCTTTCATGAATCTCTCTCTACCTCTACCCACTCTTATAGTGGAGGAAGAAAACAACATTCCATGGAGGAGACATTTCCACGTTCTATTCTCACAAGCCAACTACATCTCATAGTGCATTTGGTGGATGAGATTGCTATATGCTGTACTATACATGCACGATGGTTGTTCTTCCTCGAGCACTTCATGAAGACCTTGAAGGGATTCGTGAGACAAAATGCAAGACCCAAAGGTAGCATGGCCAAGGGTTCGTTGGTACAAGAGTCACTTGTATATATTTTTGAGTTTCTTGTTGATGTGGATAGCTCTCTCCCATGACTATGGAGAGATGATGAAGACCTAAGGATGACCTCTATTGTCCCTCAAGGGAAAGGATGCAACAAAGTAATAGACACAGAGTTCCTTAATAATATCAACCTCTATTGTGTGCTTAATAGTGATGTGATGAAAAGATGGGTGACAAGATACGAGGATACAAAGGCAAGAAGACAAGAAGAAAGGGCCCTCTTTCATACACACCATAGATTTCGTGTGCCATACCCTCAATATCTAAGAGCACTTCTAAAGGATATTCATGTGGATTGGCTACTTGATGAAATGGAGAAAGCAGAGAAAGACGAGGGGATGCATATCACAATGGAAGAATGGGACACAAAGCAACTATAGACGCACTTGATAGATGCGCAAAATAGCGGGCGCATCTATAGGCATTGCTTGAATAGAGACGGGCACATCTAACAGTGCATCTAACAGTGCGTCTATTTGCACATGTATTGATGCATCTATTAGCGTGTCTACACTAAGAAAATATGGACGCATCTAACACTGCATCTAACAGCATGTCTATTTGTACATGTATTAACGCGTCTATTAGTGCATCTACACTAGGAATTAGACGCGTATTTAGGTGCAAAACAGAGAATACAGAAAGTGAGATTTTGGTGTAGGCTAGGAAATGTACATCACTGCTTTCCAAACATTGCCCATGATTACCAAAGCACATAATTTTAACAAAAATATCAATGCTTTTTTTCAAACCCACATATACAAAAATTAAGTGAGGTGAGGAGAATGAGACAATATGTAAAATAGTTTTGCCAATATCAATGATGGGCTATGGTTCAATCTCATCCTCAATGAGATCAACCCTTGCCAAACTATCTACTTCAAAATCCAAACAAGTGTTTAGATCTAAAATACATTCAACCCACTACTACTTGTGCTACTCATGTGCTCATTGAAATCAACATCACCAATGGTAGGCTCATCCTCACGGGTAATGGCCTCAATATCTATATCTCCTATCTCATGATCATCCTCCTCTCTCGTATCACGTTCATCATCACCTCCATGGCCATGATCATCCTCCATACGCTCCATATTAGTAAATGTACTATACATCACTTTGGAACATGGCATAATAGGTATGACATGCCACCATCTATTATTATGCACCATTAGTTGATAGACAACCTAATTGAAACACAAATACAATCATGTTATTTTCGTTGCATCGAAGGTATCAAATATTTAAAAGTGAGTATTTTTATATGTGTGTACAGTACCTGTTTACATTGTTACGGTAGTACTAGTGTGTCCTTCTTACTTTGCCAAAACTTTGCGGAGTCAATAGCTACAAAGCCACTTGCATGGCGTTTGATTGTTGCATTCGGGCCTCTTTCCACCACGTCCTTAAACCACTTTACATCCAAAACATACACAAAGAAGCGTTGAAAGTCAAGCTTAATAATATCTTGGATTATGCCACAATAATCATCCATGGCTCCATTGGCTCCCTCAAAGCTAGCAATGACGTTGCAATCTTGTGTGTTTCTCTTATCATCAATCTGTTGTGTTTGAAAATGCTTGTCCTCACACCACATAGCATTGAACATAGTGCACTACACCAAGACAAAATCAATTAAATAAGCAATCTAAATAATTGAAAGCTCCTAACTTATGCATAACATTCTATATACTGACCTTGCTCATGCATCCCCTAGCAGGGTCTCACTTTGATGGTTTAGGAGTAAATTGACCATGAATTAAATTGACCATGAATGAATTGAAATTCTCCATAAATACCAGGAAGTAAGAAGTGTCACCAAGTGGGAAACTTTGTATGGGGTCACATATGCTAGAATGAAATAGGTGAAGCAGCTTAATAGTGGCTTAATGGCCCTCAATACCCATGAGAGTACTTTATATCACTTTTCCATATTGATGGGTGTATATATCTTTTAACAATCTTATTATTGGAAAGATGTGTGAGTTTAGAGAAATTGAAATGGCCAAGTTGGTGACGGAAAAGATTTGGCATCTATTATCTCTTACAGATAGGCTATAGTAATATCAAACAAGTATAGCCTACATCAATGTGCATATATAAGAAACTTTGTACATTGTGATAATGCATGAATATCCTCAAAATTAATTATCCATTACTTTTGAAGTAGCCATACTAGGCATCGAGGACACATTTTATTTGAATTTCGGAACATAGTAGACATTTGGCACTATGATTTTCTACCTAGTATTCAAGAGATTCATTAAAACACATCTTGGCTCGAAGTTAACTAGTATCACATAGATAAATGGGATAGGATTTCTAAAATGCTCGTAAAATGGACATTAACCTTAGAATCTCCTTAGCACTCCTTTCATTCAATTGTAGTTAGAGGGCCATTGTTTTGACCTACATGACCTTTGCCATTAATTCTTGCAAACAATAAGGGTGATTGCAATTTTTGGATGGAATAAATTTGGATGACGATGTGAGATATGGAAGGACTAGGGTATGATTCTGATGAGGGTAGGTCATAAAATGTATTTTTGAATGTTGCGTGAAAGGAATGTCGACCATGCTATGTCTCCCAATCCTTTTTTGTATAGATTAAGAAAGCCATCGAGGACTGAGGTGAATTTGTTTGAGATTTTGAAATTTGCCACATGGTATCCTTTGGTATTTATGGACTAGTAAAGATAAAGTAAGATGTGGTGACAAAGGAACTTTGCAAGGAAAAAATAAATCATAGTGACTTGCTAGAGTATAGTAGTATGCTGAGATTGGCACTCCCTATATCATCTAAAGGCTTGCCAACAATCAGTAAATGGACTTGTTTCCTTTGAGTTAAAGGGTAATGCATTGTTGTGATAATCAGCATGGTTACAAATTTGCTTGATTTTTTATGCAGCAACTATATATGCAAGTTTTCAAAATAGAGAATAATATCAAATCATGCTTTGGAGTTGGCTAATACTCATGTTTTAGGCCTTTCATTTCCACAATAGAGAATGATATAAAATCATCCTTTGGATTTTAGGCTAATACCATGTTGTAGCCCTTTGTCAAGGTTGGTGATTAAAAAAAAGTACCCCTCTACCATCCAATTGTAGCCTCTTTAATTAAAGAAGATTGCATTGAGACTCTCATAGGCCAACATCGACTTAAAATTTCCTCGAATGTTTCCATACATCTTGGAAAAAGCTTGAACATTACTCTTCATCTTGGAAGATGATGCATGGAACATTGATATGCTTATTAGAAGATCCACCTTCCACCGACCTACGATGTTTGTGAAATGCTACGGGTCGCCAATTCACAGAAAAACAAAGGCTTGCCGTTGCTTGCCTTTGTTTTTTTATAAATTGCCTCCTCGAGTAATATGGGTAAGGACATTAAAGTTAGACGTCAAAGTTAATACTAAAGGAGCATATCCTTTTGATGGACCATATGTGGTAGTTGGCCTTCAAAATTTTAATGGCCTTTAGTGGAACTATGCCTTGTTGAGGTCATGAAGAAGAGCTTGCAATTTGTGGGAGGATAGCGAGGCGGTCCACTAGATTGTTAGTATCTTCAGGATCGGTGAGGAAGTGAACATTATCAATGAGAGAGGGTCCCCTTCAAGGGCTCTAGCTATGAGCATTATGCGAAAACCATGCATTCATAATGATACCATGTGAAGAAGGAAAGAACTAGCGTAAGAGACAAAACTTACTAGCACAAATTTGAGATTTAAGAGTTATGTGAACACTCTTATATACCAATAATTTCACAATACAATTGAAAGCGTGTGCATATATGTGGACACGGTGGCTGAGTACTCCACAAAACAATAGAAATAAACTATTAACAATGTGGAGTCGAACATGGAATTCAGCCAGACGTGGACGCAAGGCAAACAGCAGTGAAAGCGGCCTTTCGATGTGTGCAAGACACGTATAGCTTGACCACGCGCCGTCGAATTTCACTTGCAAAAGACATTACTAAGGCCTACCCGTCTACCAAGGCAGGGCAATACATATTTCAAACGTACAAGTTCCAATGTGAAAAGTAATGATACGTCTAAAAGCTGACCACTATCTGCTTATACGATTCCTACAGTGCATGTGGACTACTAATTGCCTGTATAATTCCTGAAAGGCAATCCAATTTCATGTTAGATGTCCGCAAAGAATTTAGAAACGAGCCTTTCTCTGGAGCGATATAATTGACCACCTTGCTTCACCGCATTCTCCACCTTTTTCTTGGAAGAAGGTAGCAATGCATCGGTTTGCCAATCCTCGTATGCCGTCTTCAAGTCTTCCATACTTGCACCCATCAAATCTTGGAAGAAGCTTTGGTTCCACCCGCTTGCCAACTTTGCGTTCAGGCCTGACAAAAAGCCTGGCTTGCTGACTTCGCAGAATTGCAGAAATCTCGCAGAGATAGCATTATATTGCTTCTTATCGCTTGTATTCCAGTCTTGTACAGGTTCATCCACCCCAATACCATGACCTGAAGATATGGTTAAAAAATCTGCCATGGCGTCCAGCAGCCCTGTGGGAGCTCTGCCTTCACCATCCCATAGCCAGACATAGGCCATTGCCTTGAAGATGAGGGCTTCCATTTCTGAAGATGCATCGCCTGGGAAGTTCTCGATATGATTGCCGCTAATATGGATAGTGTTTCGAATAGTGACTACCGGAACGCTGATTTTATCCTCCACGGCCAGAGTTATCGTCGTAACCGTCTTCCTCGGGGTCTCCGGGCTTGTATAGAGTTGAGACTGTACGAATTCCGCTGCGTTTGTCATTAATTCCAACGCTCGGCTTTCAGCCATTTCTTTAGCGCACCTCCCGCTTACTTCGCTTCGACGCATATCTTGGCCATATTTCTGCAGTTTAAGCCTCAGTGGCTTCTGCCCTTCACTTCCAAAAGCAACCCATAGCGCAATAACTATGATGGAAACGAAGAATAAAACACGAGCGACTATCCAGGCCAAGGATACAGGCTCATTCTCTCTGTTGGAAGGGAGTCTGTAAGATTGCAGTTCAGGCTCCATGCGAACCTATGACAAGGAACTTTCGAACGCAGCACTTCTTCTCTTTACGACGAGGTATGCCATGTAAAAGATGAGCTGATGATGAGGTGCTAGAATGTTCGTGACTTCGTGTGGAGAATCTTAAGGGTACTCACTACATGAAATGGTTGAACGTGAGATGCAGAGTTAGGACAAACTGTACAATGCTGAAAAGCTGCCTTGTGGTAATAGTCACATCGTCACGGTCACACGTTTCTTACCCGAAGTCACGGGTGTCTTGCATGCTAGCGCATCTAATACTCGTGGGTCTACATCTAATACTCGTGGGTCTGTGGATAAAACTAAGCTTGTAAAACGAACTGAAAAGCTCTTTCAAGATGTAATCTTTATAACCCTCTCATGTTCATAGAGATGTGCTTTCCCTCCTCCCTTGGAGGCCTTGCACTCGGTCAGGAAGGTACTAGCAAAGCCATGTTGGTGATGCCATATGGGGACAAAAGAGAAACACACACATCCTAGAATACAAAATGTGGTTCTTTTCGGTGTGGGTTGTCTCGTGGGAAGCTATCATGAACTTTTTGTACATGATGAATGGCTTGGTCACAAATCTGCATTCTATAGTTCTTCCAAGTTTGAGAGTAACCAAAGAATCATCTTCCAAGTTGACAGTGACATTGAGGAGAGATGGAGATTTGCAAACATGTGAATGTCATCTTCCTCAAAATAATTGATGAGAGCAGCCGACAAGAGAGAGCAAGGAGGAAGGAGAGAGAAGATAACGACACAAGTGGTTGCTCCAAGAAGAGAGTTGTATTTATCATATCCCACAGATTATATAGGTGAGACCTTGGCTAGGTTTAGGGAAGGCTATAGGTAGCTCTAGGCTATATATAACTCCAATACCTCCACTCAAACCAAGTCCATAGCTTGGATGAAAAAGCCTTGAGGAGTATAAGGGAAAGATCCAACAAAAAATATTACATAAGTAGCTATCTGCCACATCTTGAAAGAGTATGTGTACATGAAATACAATGACTATGTGGTAGTATGTGCTAGAGTAGAGTGCATGTGTAATTTGATGTATGAAACAACTCCAAGTTCTTCCACAAAAGAGAGAAGTAAGATTCAAGTAATGGTTTTGTGAATATCTGAATTTGACGATGTTCCATGCCCCTAGTCAAACATCTTGGCGTATATAGCAATCAGACTCATTATGTCTAGTTTTTTGATAGTAGTGGCAATACTTTTTAGAGCAATACAACAAGACAAAGCACCCATAGACGCACGCATAGACGCGTTTCATGAACTAAAATAAAAACTTACGGGCGCGTCTATTTGCGCGTCTGGAGACCCGCGTCTATTTGCGCGTCTATATATCAGACTTACGCGCGTATAGACGTGCACAAAGATGCGTAGATAGACGCGCTTATAAACGCCTTTATAGATGCCTGTATAGACGCAAAACGAATAGACAGACGCGAATATAAACATGTTTTTAAACGCACTAATAGACGCGCCTTTGTTTTTTTTAAAAAAATTTTACAGAATAGTGTGTATGTTGTGTATGCTATATAGTTACAAGAATCCCATATCCACATTCTGTAATTCAATTCTTACAGCCAGCCGCATTTTAATTACAATTCCAAATAAAATATTACAACTCCAAATCGCAATAAAATTGAAAGCTCAAAAAAGTGCTTGTATATACATATAGCACGAAGCTAAGCCACATCATGTGGCTTCAAGTACAAAAAATAAGGAAGCTAAGCCATGTCATGTGGCTTCAAGTACAAAAAATAAGAGGAGTCTATATACAAGAGGCACGAAGCCAAGCCAGTGGCTTTAAGTACAAAAAAGAGTAGCTAGCATTACTTATACGACTAATCTATGTTCTCTAGGTCCTCGCTCCCTTCCACGCTCCCTTCTGCGCTCCCTTCTGTGCCTCCTTCCTCCTCTTCCTCATCGTCTTGTGCATCGGCCTGTAAACAAGGGACAACATATATCAATGTATGAAAAATCAAATCTTTACTTATAATTTTGGCATTATTTAATTACTTTCAAATACCTGGGGGGCCTGTCCAGTAGCTCGGGTATACTGCTCCTCAGTAATCAACCCGTCATCATAGAAGTGCCTCCATGTATCTCCTCTGCGATGGTGGCGGTGGTAGGCTGTCTCCATTGGAGTAGGGTATCTGCCCACGATCTCAAGCTGCATGACCGCGATACACTTTGTGGAGGGATTAGTACAAAGAAACAACCAACCTCCTAATAAACTACATAAGCAATATAATTTGAGATCGATACTTACAAATTGGGCCTCCCATGATTAACACCCCCTGCTCCAAAATGCGCGCTCCCATATTCCTCCATCTGGATCCTCCGTGCCTCCACGTGTTGCAGACTGGGCTCCTCCCTCGCTGACTTCATTGCCTTCTTCCACTCACGCTTGTGAGCGGTGTGGGGCGGGCTCCTTGGAGGTTGACCGTCTGGCAAGCTCCGCTAGTGCCTGCCTCTTAAGGGAAGATCTTTTATTGCTAAGTATCGTAACAATCTTTGACTTCTCCCATTTATCTGTGAACTGGTGATTGGGGGGGTTAGGATACCTAGAGCGAACAGTAGCGAGGGTCTCATCAGCCAATCTCTTTGGGTGGTCTTTATAGTGGATAAAACAATCTCTGTAATTGTTAGCAATTACAGAGTGCATGAAGGCCATGATGTCCTTCCCCCGCGGATCCATCAAGATGCCTCCTGTCTGAGTGATGTCATAATAAATCGTACCATCACCCAGAGGCACGTCTAAATCATCCGAATCATCCTCCTCCTCACCACCACATGGCCCAAAGCACTGTGCCATGCATCCGCCACCGCTCTCCCTACTACTACGCCTGCTACCCTGTCGTGTCGAGCTCGTACGCTGGCCACTCATAGCTGGGGACTGCACGGGACTACGCTGACCACTCATAGCTGGAGAACTGAGTCTCGATGGCTGGGGAGTATGTCGACGGCTCGCCGAGACTGAAGGACCTCCTGACGGCATGGGGGAAGGGGCATAAGACGGGATGGCAGAAGGGACATAAGACAACATGGGGGAAGGGGCATAAGACGGTATGGGGGAAGGGGCATAAGACGGGGCATAAGACGACTGTGCGGACTCCGCTGGGGTGATCTCAGCCGGTGTGGGGTGGCTCAGAGTCTGTAGTGCCGACTCCTGGGGAGTGTTAAGGGTACCCGTCATGTACCCGTATAACTCCGCAGGACTAGGAGGGTGCCCTAAAATGTTATATAAATCCTTCCATATCGATTCCCGTGGATCAGGTGAGCTAGAAGCACTTCCTCCCCACATGTTAAACTGGAAAAAAGGAAACAAATCTATTACTTTGGGAGCTGAGAAGAAAGGGGAAAAAAAAAGAGGCTCTGTCAGAGCGTGTCAATAGACCCGTCTGATCTACGCATCTATAGACGTGTCTAACAGAGCGTTTAATAATTCAAGTAAAACCACGTCTAACAGTTCGTCCAGCAATCTGTCTAACAGTGCGTTTACAAGCGCGTCTAACAACGCGTCTAACAGTCCATCTAAACATCCGTCTAACAGCGTGTCTAAAAGCGCATCTAACCATTCGTTTAAAACTCCGTTTAACAGAGCGTCTGTGTGTGCGTCTACATACGCATCTGTGTGTGTCTGTGACAAGCCAGATGCACAAATAGACGCGCCTGTAGACACGCGTTTAGACGTGCCCTCAGACGCCTCTATACACGCGCTCCGACAGGCGAGAATACTAAAAAGTCGAAAAGGACGTTTCGCCCAACAAAAGAACGTGTCGCTCATACCTAGATGCTGCGTTTCGTGGATGCAAGAAAGTACAAAACTGGAAAGAGCAAGCAAGAACAATTTCAAAAGGACTTACTTGGAAAAAGATATGGAAGGATCTTTCTTTTCCAAACTTGTTTCTTCTCCTTGTTCGTACTCCTCCTCTTCTTTAGGCTTGGAAGCAAGTGTAGGTACGGTCCCTTTGTCTTGAGTGAAAGCTTGGAACTGTGTATGGGAGGCTCTCTCTTAAGCTTCGAATCTATAGAACTGCTAATAAAGAAGGAAGAAAGCCGCTCGCAAAGTTTAAGTAGTCAAAAGAAAAGCAAAGCGAGCGGCGCGCCGAAAAGCAGGTTTAAAAGTCGCGTCTATAGTCGCGTCTATTAGCGCGTCTATAGTCACGTCTGAATATACAGAGTAGATGCATCTATAGTCACGTCTATTAGCGCATCTACAGGCGCGTTTAAATACACAGAGTAGACGCGCGTTTAGACGCGCAATTAGACGCAACATTAGACGCGATGATAGACGTAGCGATAGACGCAACACAGAGTTTTTAAGTTAAGCATTTGAAGAAGAGCAAATTTGGTGGGTTGTTTGTTTGTAGGATGTCTCCATCTTCAACAAGCAGCTCCAGTGAGGATGAATCCCTCCGTATCCACCATCGCGAAATGTGGTTGGAGCAAAAAATCAAATGTCTATGTGATCGATGTCGAGGAAACATGTATCATGCACGTAGGATTACGCTCAATCACAACAAGACAAAGCACCCATAGACGTGCGCACAGACGCGTTTCAAGAACTAAATAAAAAACTTACGGGCGCGTCTATTTGCGCGTCTATTTGCACGTCAGGAGACCCGCGTCTATTAGCGCGTCTATATATCAGACTTACACGCGTATAGACGCGCTCATACATGCGTAAATAGACGCGTAAATAAACGCTTTGATAGACGCACCTACAGACGCAAATCGAACAGACAGACGCGAATATAAATGCGTTTGTAAACGCACTGATAGACGTGCCTTTTTTTAAAAAAAAATTTTACAGAATACTGTGTATGTTGTGTATGCTATATAGTTACAAGAATCCCATATCCACATTCTGTAATTCAATTCTTATAGCCAACCTCATTTTAATTACAATTCTAAATATTTACCTCCCTTGGGTTTTGAGATGTCGACTCCTTCTAGGCTCTCTTCCCAATCCACCTCAACTCAAGTACTCCATAATCCTCTCCCTCAAAGAGCATACCAAAGCTATGATATGACTATTACGGAAGGGAAATTTAACATTACCAAATAATAGCATCAAATACAAGGGATGCAGAAATCTATCATGCAAGAAGAAGACAAGCGACAAGCATTGGGTACAATCTCCCCCCCTAGGTGTGTGGGTTCAGTTCCTTTGGAGCAGAATGTGAAGCTGAGTGCAGAATGTTCATGTCTAGTTAGGCATACCCACCTAAACACACAAAGAATAGATAGAACCCTCGCCACGTTTGGTGCACTTCTACCTAATACTTTGCTTACATGTAGTCACTCACTGATGACTACTCGTAGTCACTCACTGACTACCAATACTCCTAGCAAGTAGGGTGAAAAATAATACATGTAACACTACCAACACTTGGGGAGATGCACACCCAAGAGGCAATGCCCTCTAACCTAATAAATGGCCTATCGAGAGTGAAAGAGATCCACAACTTAAATCAACAAGTTGCAAAGAGGGCGACATTAGCTATGTTGGTGTCCTCTAAAACAAAGGAGAGATGGCATGGGCGCACAATGTCAAAGATGAAATGGCTTGGGTGTACAATGTCAAAGATGTTGTCAATCAAAAGGACCAATGTGGCTTCAACTGTTGAAGATAGAGCAGAAGCATTGCACAATCATCAATCTGAGAAGTCTGTAGGCTTCAATAGAATACAAGAAAAGGAGAGACAACCTAAGTGTGGAAGTCATTGCTATAGTGACGATGTTTTGGCACAAAAATATGAGAGTTTTTCCAAATAGAAAGGACATCTGTAAGAAGCGGACGGGATGCAAGGTGTTTAAGGAGCACATCATACACTTGCTAGATACAACATAGGTCAGTGGTGCCTAAACCAGCTTGGTGGTTGTTTGTGATTGAGCTTTGGGATAGTTTACTTGTTTCATTTCTTAAACTAGGCTTGGACTACATGCAATTGTTCTAAACCAGCCCGGTGGTTGGAAGATCATGCAACCATAGGATGGTTCAGCTTAATCGCCAATTATGTGATTGTATTGTACTAGCGTGGTTGAACAGACATTAGTTGTTGGCCAGCTTGGTGGCGTGGTTGAGCAAAAATTAACAACAATATATTTTGCAATATATTGTTATTTTACTAAACTAGCCCGATGGTTGGAACATCATGCAACTGTGGCTTCTTCAGCTCAATCACCAGGTCTTGAACTAGTGTGGTTGAACGGACATTAGTTATTGACCAGCCCGGTGGTTGAAATTATTATGTTTCTTAGTACTCAAATTCACATTTAATTTCTTGCTATTTAGGTCATATATCACTATTTCTAGATTGGGATGGCTTGGACTTAATGTGATTGTCCTAAACCAGCTTGGTGCAAGTTCATGACAAACAACAAGTAGTTATTGACATAAATTGTATTGAAATTGTGAAATTTAAAAATGAAAAGAAATATATTGTAATTTTCTAATGGTGAAATTCAAAAATGAATAGAAATATACTTGTTATTGTCTAATATGTAAAGTTGAGACCATCAAGCTAAACCAACCCGATGGTTGAAATTGTGATAGTGTCCTAAACCATCCCAGTAGTTGAAATTGTGACTGTCCTAAACGTGTCCTAAACCAACCTGATGGTTGACTGTCCTCCTAAACGTGTCCTAAACCATACCAGTGGGTTAACTATCCTAAACATGTCTTAAACTAGCCCAGTGATTGTAATTATGACTGCCTAAACCAACGCGGTGGTTGAGAATTGTTTTGCTTACTTTAATTAGACTATGTTTTGTCTTCTTTTAGTAGTAGCAAAAAGGGGGCTCATTATTCTATTGTTCCTACATGTTGAGTTAGCAAATGGAGTTGTATCTCTAGTTATGAGAAGTGGGATGTAGTAGTTGGAGCTTTTGGTACAAAAAAACATTCAAGAGGGGCCACAATTACGAACTACTACATAAGAGTCCACAGACATGTGTACTCTCATCTAGTAAGAGCTATTAAGTTCCAGATGCAACCTGTGCCACAATGAAAGAAGGGAAAGAGTGTCTTCAAATTGAATTTATACATGCATGAGCACATCTTGGGGTGTCTTGGAGTGGTAAACAAGGATTACTGAGATAGTACTAAGAAAATGTATGTAGTCTCATTACAAGGAAACAATATGTCCACTCGTCCTAGAAAATGGAATTCGAATTTGACTATGCTTCTTTTTATTATAATATCCCAAACAACCACTATGCTAGTTTTATAAAATTGTTTTTGTAAATCCCAAATGGTAAATCCCATGCTTGTTTTTGGTATATCCCAACAACCACCATGCTAGTTTCCCATGACGAATCCACACATCCTACAAATCCATTCATCTTGTAATAGTAGAAGAAAACCACTGTGCTAGTGGCTATTAATATCCTAGTGCAACCAACCACCGCGTTGGCAATAACTTATCCTGCACTAGTACCGTGCTATCCCTACACTACTGTCATGCTATCCTAAAATTTGTTGCACCATGCCATACTAAACTAGTGCCCTTTAGACTGGTTATCATTAACCATTAGATTTCAACCACCAGGCTACTTAAAACATTTAAGTATTAACATGGAAGTAGGTCGATACAAAATCAAGTATTACGAGCACCATGAGAAAGTCCACAAGTCCAAGAAATTTCTACAAGATTTTTATTTTTTCAAAATATAACGACATTTTATGGCTCAAGGAAATTCTAGACTCCCAACTATCTTATCAGAGTCTCTATAGCAAGCATCTCCTAGCTCGTTAGGCTAGTCTCATGCACAATGGCAGACCTCTTCACACATTCAGATTACACACTACTTGCTTGACTCTACTGACTTGTATGCCCATTGTAATTGCTCCTTTTGCTGGGGTCCTCTTCATCCTGGTCTTTGTGCTCTATACATCTTTGTGATGTCCTACCACTAGAAACCTACATCATGAGCTTGACAAGTACCTTAAAGGAAAGGAAAAACAATAGCCAGGGAAATTATTATTCACCATCTTTGCCAACTTCAAGTAATACACTCCCACCACTGAAGCATTCCTCCTTGTAGCTATTTTCCTCCTTCTCTAGGTCTGTTTCTATGAGGATGCTGTCCAACATCGTTTTCAGATAAAACAAAAGCATTCCAAAGCTATTTGGGTATGCCATATATTAGCTGTAGGTGGATCGGTGTATAGAGTTTGGATCAGTGTATAGAGTTTTGGGGCTAGATTTCAAAATGGGCTCTTAGTTGTGTTTGCACTACACTTAAATAGGGAGAGAGTTCATTGAGCCAAACCTTCTCAATCTTCAGTCTCATGTTAGTTTGGAAATAGAAATCTTTGAGTTCATTAAGCCTGCCCTTCAATACCATAGTCTTGCTCTATACATGATGAAGTTGCTTCTTGATTCCTTCCTTCCTAAGGCTACGGATGTTCTCCTTTATCTCCTCCACTTTTTGTTCACTCTATGCAATAGGTTCATTTGAATCTATCAACATCTGTTGAAGCTGCTTAAATTGCTCAAAAATATTTTCATGGGCCATTTCCAAGACTTCCACTTTAGTTTGGAAATCTCTCATGATGACAAACTACTTTTCATAACTGTCGAAAGCTACAACAAGATTGTGCACAGTCCTATCGTAATCTTCTTGCGGGGTCTTGTAGCTTAATCTTTGGACTTCCAATAGTGTTTTAAAGAAACAACCCTTACCGTAGCTGCTGCAAATTGCTCCATCATGACTACTACAACTTGCTCCACTGTGGCTACTCTCTGTATCCTTCTTGGCTTGGAGAGCTGCCTCATTATCTTCTCCAACCTGACTGCTCTCTGTCCCATGATCTCTCTCCCATCCTTCCTAGCTTTGAAGCTTTCTCGCAGTTCCTGCATCACCTTTCTTGTTTCTGCATTCTCCCTTTTTAGTTCCTCCACCATCTAGTCTTTTTCAATGTTCAATCCATCTTGCATGTTGCAGAGCCATTTGTGAAGACCCTCCTTTTCGGCTCTCTAATCTTCAAGATCCTTTCGCATATTTACTAGCTCCTTATCCACCATGTCCCTATCACTTCTCACTTCTTCGAGCCTATCCTGGAGCTCCTTCATGCACTTCTCTGCTTCTTCTCTTATATGCCTTTCCATGTTGAGCATTTTTGTAGTGGCCTCAACTTTCTCTTGTGCTTGCAAGGCCCTCTCTTGTGCCTCCTCTACCTTGGCTTCTGCACCTTTCCTGAGACTTTTCTCAAGTTGCACTGGCTTTGCTGCATCGGTGGCTTTCTCTTGTATAAAAGTCAACTTTTGAGACATTTACTTATCATGTTGCTCAAAAATCCCTTTGAAAGTAGATGCCATCAGATGCTCAAGAGAGTACTAGAGTGCATGGTAATGAGGGATTAGAGATGATTAGGCTTCATGATTTACTTTTGTGGGAAATACTACTCGCTGGTGGTGGCTATCATCAGCCACATCTATCCTGGCTATGATTCCACCGGGCTGGCAGTTAAAATTACCAGCCACCACCGCTCACCCACCACTGGGCTTAAGCATGCATGATCACTACTACGAGTGCAATAAAAATTCCTAGTCATGAAGCTCGCATGGTCAGTAGAGTACTAGAGTGCATGGTAATGAGTGATTACAGCCACGTCTATCATGTCTATGATGCCACTGGGCTGGCAGTTAAAATTACCAGCCACTGCTCACCCACCACCCGGCTTAAGCATGCATGATCACTACTAGTGTAGTAAAAATTACCTATCATTGGGCTCGCATGCTCAGCAGATAAATAGAGTGCATGGTAATGAGTGATTAGAGCTTCATGATTTACCTTTATGGGAATTACTGCCCCGTGGTGGTGGCTCTCATCCACTGCATCTATCATGGCTAAGACTCCACTAGGTTGGTAGTTAATTGCCAGCCACCAAAGTGTACCACATGGCATTTGTTTCATGATTACTAGCCCATTTGGGGTGGTGCCTAAGATTCCACTATGGTGGCCTGCAATTAATATGGATGGAACCCCGGGCTCCAACCACCACGGTGGCTCAAACTTTATAATATATATAAGATCCGTAGCGTTGGGCATTTTACTACATCGCTCTCATCTGCCCCTACTCTACTACTTTGCTCCACATGCTCTACTACTTTTCTCCACACCCCTCCTCCAGCTCTTTTCTGCCCCTCCTCTACTTTGCTTCATGCTCCCTCCTCCAACTCTCGTCACTCATCTGCTCCAGTGCTCATCTATTGCTCACCCACTCATCTTCATCATGCGTACTACCACCCCCCCTCGATGCTCTATTATCCCAATGTTATCTACCTTGTCATAGCAAATGATTACGTTGCACTCACCTGGAGTAGAAATGCTAGCACTAGTGGAGTCCCTTCGTTCCCATAGTCAATTCCCCACACATCTGCATGTCACCACCTTAGATGACATGCCCATAGAGGGCCTCTTTATGGCTATGCTGTATGGGTTCCCCCTAGATATCAACTAAGGCCTTAGTATTTTTAGTGAAGAGTACTCTCAACTTGTTGGGGGGTCTGACAAAATATGAAGAGGGGAGAGGAGAAGAGTGGAGATGAGGAGAGAGGGCACAGCTAGAGAGCACACCACAAATGACTAACTGTACACTAGAATTAGTTGAAAAAATAGAATATATACAAACCCTTTTAGGGTTAGGGTTAGGGGATCTAACCCTTTCCTTTATAGCACTCTATAAGGTTAGTGCTATGCACATATGATCACGTGATGGTGCTATGCACACATGATCACATGATGTTCAGCGTGAACTCTCAACACCTTCCCTCAAGATCAACATCATGAAGTAGGCCTTCCCTCAAGATGATGATTCTGGGGAATCGAAGAAGGACTGAGCATTACATTCCATCACACCCCTTTAATGGGAATGTCCTTCCTCTGCATCAAACCAAGAGCTAGTCGGTGTTTCTCGAATAGCTCTTTACCGAGTGGTTTGGTAAAGATGTCTGCAACATTTTCTTTGCTATCACAATGCTGCAGTGTGATGTCACCAAGTAACACTCTTTCTCTGATGAAGTGTTCTCTGACATCAATGTGCTTTGTCCTGGAGTGATATACTGGATTTTTGGCCAATGCTTGAGCCGATTGATTATCACAGTATATTGTTGTTGGCTTTGACTCATCAAAGTAATCTATTTCTGACAATAGTCTTCTGAGCCATATAGCCTCACATGCACCTATAGTGAGTGCTCTATATTCTGCTTCAGTCGAAGACAAAGAAACAGTTGGCTGTTTGTTTGACAACCATGCACAAGTGAGGCTGGGAGCTCACTTGTGCTGTTGCTATGGAGCACTGCCAGTTGAGGAAAGCTCATATGAGCTTGTTGATGGCGGCTGGCAATAGAGCTAAGAGCTCTTTGGAGCTCGATTTTCTGCCTTCATACAGTTGGAGCGGCTTGTTGGAGAGTCGAGGGTGGCTGCTTCTTGAGCTTTAGGCAAGACAACTTTGTGAAGGTTCTCTCTCAATATCTCGCTCAGAAAAATGATTCAAGTCACAAAAAATCTCAGAAAACTCTCTCCCTAAGAAGAAGAGACGAACGGAAATCTCTCATGCAAGTGTAGATGGAAATTTCTTTCAAATGGACGGTTGAAGATCTCTCACCGGAAGTGACTCTCGTGGAGAACACTCAAGAGAACTCTCTCACTCTCACAAGAAGGATGGCGCCTCAGCGGAAGGCAGAACCATGCTCTGATACCATGACAAAATATGAAGAGGGGAGAGGAGAAGAGTGGAGATGAGGAGAGAGGGCACAGCTAGAGAGCACACCACAAATGACTAACTGTACACTAGAATTAGTTGAAAAAATAGAATATATACAAACCCTTTTAGGGTTAGGGTTAGGGGATCTAACCCTTTCCTTTATAGCACTCTATAAGGTTAGTGCTATGCACATATGATCACGTGATGGTGCTATGCACACATGATCACATGATGTTGAGCGTGAACTCTCAACAGGGTCCATAATCTAAGTCTTGGTAATGTGCATGGCAGTCCATCGTATCCTCCTTTGGCTCCCTAAAACTTTTTAATGCAACAAGCTAGACTGGCAAAAAAATAAGCTACAGGTACCAATTCCCTCTTGCTCAAACAAGGCTCTTAGCAATGGTTGGATGTAATCTATTGGCCTCTAAGGCTCTCAATAATCTTTTGGCCTCTAAGTCAATGTTTTTCTTTATTTGAAGATTGCAACATTTGATGAGGATGATCTTGAGGATTATGCAGTAAGCTCATGTTTGAATCTTTTTTCTATTGAGGATGAGCAAATGAATCAACAACCCAAATTAGAAATGAAGCAAAGATTTGATGTCAGTGTTGAAGATACCATTTTAGATCATGATGTTTCTAATGGTGATGCTCAAGTTAATAAATATATGTGTGAATAAAATGTTCCTTGAGGATGAGTATGCCTTGTTGGAAGGAGTCGTTCAATCACAATGGCAACCGAAAGGAGTTGAGAAGGTAGTGATACAAGGAGGACAAGAAGAGGAGCAACATGAGATCCAAAGAATCCAAGAGGAACCCTCTCTATCATTAAGGAACATTATCTAATCAAGTTTAGCTCTCATTATCATTGAGCAACATGCCACATAAGCAAGCAATATGCACTCTATACTTATGTTAGGAGGCTGATTCACTTTTAATTTTTAATGAGATCCAAAGAATACAAGAGGAACCCTCTCTATCATTGAGGAACATTATCTAATCAAGTTTAGCTCTCATTATCATTGAGCAACATGCCACAGAAGCAAGCAATATGCACTCTGTACCTATGTTAGGAGGCTGATTCACTTTTAATTTTTAATGAACTAAAGATGGATTCTTCTCAGGTGGGATCACGAATTTCAAGGCAAATGTATGTACATAATTTCTATCATATCAGATGTCATTTTGAATATCATTAAGATTATGTTAACTTGCTGGACACTATATTGTAGTATAACAGTTGGCAATTTTCAAAAGTTTCAAAAGTGGTTCTAATGGACTGATTTGAATGATGTCAGATGGTTGATAGGTAGTCATGTATATTTTTTATACTCACCTAGAATAGATATTGATTTGGGTATGGCTAACCGACTCATTGAAGCTCCATTGAAGGGTGTTTTTCTAGCAAAATGCTGACTTTTTGGAGTCCGCAATTGACAATGTATGCCAAAATGATGATCAAATTGTGGGTGAGGTGAACAAAGAAAAGAAGTAAGATGGGAATCAAGGAGAATACCAATGTCTTAATGATTGGAAAGTACAAATAAATTCAGCCCAATTATTGGATGATCAAAATGATGCAGACAATGTTCTAGTTTGGTTTTGAAGAGGAATATCTTGATGCAAATAATGTTGCTATGCAATCAAATGTTGGTTTACTCTCAAATCCCAGTTTTGGCAAAGATCCGATTGGGAGAACTTGAGTGCAAAAGCATAAATTTAAAATTAAAAAATAGTTACAAGTAATAATATTGATGATGTTTACGCAATGCAAAGGATGAAAGATGAGGGTAAATGGAAGATCTTAACTCGGAGCCAGAAGAGCCCAAAAAGGAATCAAAAGAGACCAGACGAGTCCCTTATGACCTCTACTTCATACCAAAAATATTCTAACAATTGGCATGTTTTTAAGGTCAAAAAATATGGTGAATGAAAGCTTGGGGAAAGTAAAAATAGTAAACAAAAATTCAACAAATAGTTTCAACATGTTTCAGGTAGTTTGATGAAGGTTGGAAACAATCTGAAAGTTGGGTTTTAAGTATAACAAGCCTAAAGGTGCAAAAATAATAATTTTTGTGATATTTTATTCAACAAATGATGATC
Source organism: Dipteris shenzhenensis (assembly GCF_047967505.1). Classification (NCBI taxonomy): domain Eukaryota; kingdom Viridiplantae; phylum Streptophyta; class Polypodiopsida; order Gleicheniales; family Dipteridaceae; genus Dipteris; species Dipteris shenzhenensis. The sequence continues at coordinate 16,024,787 of NC_141628.1, forward strand.
AGTCATTTGGCATAATAGGGACAAATAGTCCAACAGTCCTACTATAGTCCAATGATAGTCTGACTATCTATTCTCTTATTTCTATTGTATTTTTCAAAATCCGACAGGACAACATATTTTTGAATTGTATTAGCTCTCTCATAGTGCAATAGTCTAAGCTAAAATTCACCATACTCTACATACTATATGTGGTAGAAACAACATGATGCACTTCATTACCGACATGTAAACCACGATGCGCTATGCTCCACATTAAAATTGCCTGCACACCATGCTTCACAAATGACCATTTGTGATATTTTCTTCTTTTCAAGGATTCATGAGCATGTCTATAGTTTTTTATACTAATCATTTGTTGCTAATATTATCATTCTTACAAATGAATTCCTTGTATGATGACAACATATCAAAAATTAAGTTTTGTACTCTGCGAATATATGAATGAATGTTCTCCTTCTTTTGGTTGTTGATTAAGCATGGTATATTGATTTCCCATCAAGGGCACATGGGTATGAGTTGCCCAAACAAGCCAACTATAGTAGTGACACTAATTATTAGTATAATCACACTTACATAAGCCAAGTAGAGTACTAACACTAATTGTTAGTATAATCATATTTACATAAGATGGATATGGCTTGCAATAGCCTTATGTATGATGGCAACACATCAATATCTTTTTTGAATCTATTCAGATAGATTAATGGATGACCTCCTTATATTGGTTCATTCATATCTTTATGCCTGTATGATTGCTAATACTACTTTTTTCCTTTGGTGATATAATGGTTGAAAACAAAAAATTAAGCAGCTAATATGCCTTAAAGGTTACTGATTTGTTAATGAATACATTGAGTAATGTTTCATATTAATGGTAATGCTTTGGAATGCATACTAAATATAGGTTGACCCTTAATTTTTAGTGATTGATCATTTTGGGAAAATAATAATACTCCTTAAAGTCACTATTGGAAGACCAGTAGAGTGCATGATTCAAGTAATAGCCCATAAATATTGTGTGTAAAAATATTTTATTTGGTTATATAGTTCAAAATAGCACATGATAATAGTTGGTTTATCTAAATTTTCATATAGGCTTAATTTTCTAAAAGATAAGGGTAAATTATTAACTATTGTCATATTTATAGAAAATGATATGGTTGTGAATATTGACCAATATACACTAATGCAACACATCAATACTCATTTTTATGGCCTAAAATTACATGTCAATTTGTATAGATGTTATCTTCATGATTCACTAATGTTATCTTTACACTAATGACTAGATAATACTGCTTAATAGAAAATTGGCATTGATGCTTTAAAATACAAGTTATGATCAGATTCATCACTATTATTCCTAAATTTGGGACCTTCATTGATTTATATATATTTCGAATGCATGTTTCATCATAGCACAATGCATACAAAAATTCATAATCTTTTTATGTTTACCTATCATACAATTTACACTCATAGGTTACTCAAATTCAATCCTCAAAGATAAGTTTGTTGTAGACTTCTTGATAAAGTCAAGCTCGGCTTACTAGTGTAGTACAATAGGTTAAAGTTGACATTAAGGATTGATCATATAGTTACACATTAAGATTAAATTTGGATAGATCCTTGAAATTAAGGAGTGATGATATAGTCACATACGAAGCTTACATTTGGATAGCACTACAAGACATGAGTCTCTTTTTGAGGGCATTGTTACCAATGCTTTGTGGGTGTAGGCACAAAAAGCATCAGTACGGTTGACTTGCAAAGAAGGTGTCTGTATAGACGACAAAATAGTAGTTGATATTCACATCAATATAGGGATCGGTATATACCGATGCCCATATCGACTCCTATATCGATGACTGCCAACACTTTTACTGATGCTTGCACCGTTGCTGATACCAACTCTTGGTTAAATTTTCCATATCGACATTTTTAGAGAACATCGTTTCGAAGGGGACCTAAAATAAATTTTTACCACAAGTTTGGTCATTTGTAAGATATAAAACATACAAGTATGTACACCAAATTTGAGATCAAAACACTCATATATTGATGGTGAACTCAACATACAAATGTCCAAAATGTCACTATAAAAATGAGAGGGCCAAAGATAGGAAGCCTCGTGGATGTCAAAACAATCAATCAGTAGCATTTACATCGATGAATTCATCTTTAGCCAAGTCTTGTGCACCAAATAAGTAGTATCTCATGGTTTATATCAAATTGATCATCACCCTCTAATTCTCCCTCTTCTTCTTCAATGTTGTGATCTCCATCTTCCTCCATTATAGTGTCATTATTACCACCTTCCTCCTCGCCCATATCTTCATCTTCATGCTCTTCCCTAGATCCATTGGCATCATTATTTGTATGTATTGGTAGCATCTTCACATCCAAATTCCTATCTTCAAAAGTATGCTTTTTTTGAGGAGCAACTTTGACAATGTACCACCCTCTTGGATCCAAACGATTTGGATAAAAGACCACCTATGTTGAAGGTGCAAATTAAATGCTAGAAATTATATTCATTTATGCCTAAGTATACAAATATAAATATATACCCATAGTTGTTTGAAAACGAAGATATTAGATTTTAATGAATTAATTAGTATGTACTTGTTCACAATGCTCTAGAAGAACAAAAGTATCGCTTTCATCGGGTCTGATTGATTCAATGGAAAAGAAACCACTACTGTCTCTCCTAACTATAGCATTGGGACCATTAGATAGTTATAAACCATTTGACATTAAGAATGAAAAGACTAAATCGTCTAAAATCAACTTCGTAGATGACACGTATGGTCCCACAATAATTTAATTATGAGAGAAGATTGGTATTAGAAGCACTAGCTTGGCTATCTTGTACGAAGTTAGCCGACTCTGTAATCATAGGTGACCCTCCTTGAATCGATGCGTTCCATATGAAAATGCCATCCATGTGATGATAATGTATTGTACTTTTTGTACTACAAAAGCACATTATTAAAACAATGAGGATGCATTTTGTAGCAATTGTGACCATAAATACCCAAATTAAGTAGAAAGGTACAAGAAAACTTACATGTGGCACACATTTGACTGCAAGCTCCTGCTCTCAATCGGTTACATCCTCTCCATCATCTTTGGCTTAGAAGAGCAAAGTTCGGTAGATATGGTACCCTTTGCTTGTGCATGACTCTAAATCTTGCCCTTTCATTTATTCTTTTGTTTAGGCCTCTTCATATCTCTCCACCCATTTTTGCATCTCAGGACTGTTTAGGACACAAAACTTATTGAATTTCTCTCTTTTCTCTTTGCTCATCTTTCTTTCAATACCTTAACCTTGGGAAACATCCGCAATAACATGATCATCATCCTTGATGCTCCAAGCATGTGGCGAATTGGGATCCATGGATACAAGCAATTTTGTGATATATTCCAATGACTCTTGCATAAGCCATCCCTCTACCATGCTTGCTTTGGGTTTAGGTCTTTGGTTGAGGGGTTCACCTCAAAAAATTTTAGTGTACCATGTGGATTCAAGAGGGGTATTTTAACCCAAAATTTTGAAAAATTATAACAACATTATAATAACAAGAGGAGTTTCTTAATTCAAATATTTAAAAAAATCACTAGTTCATAAGTAAAGAGTGGTGTTTTTATTGGAGGAGAAATTTTAGTTGAGGGGCTCTTTAAATACCCCTTAAACGCATGTGATACGTATGGTTTCTTAGTAGTGCATCTCTTGAGGCTCTTTGCCATACTAATCCCTTCAAGGTTTTCATAAACTGTTCAAGGAAAAACATCCAATGACTATGAGTGGTCCCTGTAATGGCAATGTCATCAATTATGTGTACAAGAAAGTGCACTTGAGTCATCCTAATGTTTGAGGGAAAGTGTTGAGAAAGTTCTTCTCAAGCAAGCACATAGCTTTGATGGAGTCCACCTTGGACCTCTCGATGCTCGATATAGAGACCTATTTTTGTGAGATCCACCTATTCCACATGTGCACGTAAGATTTAATATTTTCTACCGATCATTTAAAATTATATGAAATATGATGAAGGTGATATGATAGTAAGCATACCTGACAATGCCACTAATCTTGTAGATAGCTTTTCTAACATCTTCTAATAAACATTATCTAGATGTAATGGAGAGGATAAACTACCCAAGCAACAAATGACTTATAACAATGTATCACAATCATATAAGTTACACGAAAGCATCACAATCTTAGTTCTACTAAGCATTCAAGCTAACATGTAGAATACCTGTAAGACCTTGTGCCAATCATGGGACTTGAGGCCACTAAGATTACTCGGGGGTTGCACTATTACAAAACCCTAGGTATCACGTGTGTCCATGGGGTATTTAAGAATCCCTCAACTAACATTTCCCTCCAATAAAATCATCCCTCTTTGCTTAAAACTAATAGAATTTGGTCTAAAGTTGAATTTAAAAACCCCTCCTGTTCTTGTGATCCTATTAAATTTTTTCTAAATTTTCAATTGAAATACCCCTCCTTTTGAATGCACATGGTACACTACATTTTTTGAGGTGGATCCCCTGAGTAAGATTATTGTCCATTGTAAACGCTCCCCTCAGGCAATGCATGTGTCGTGTGGGTGTCCGAAAAGATGCAATGCCCACTTTGACCCTTGCCTTCTCTACCTTGGAAAGAATCCATGGTGCCTTTGGGAGAACGATTCTAGGAGAATGCTCCTGGGTTCTTGAACCACCCTCTTGAGTTGTAGAACCATGCTCTCGGGCTCTATGCACACACCCTTGGGGCTACAAGTGAGGCATCCTACCCATCTCATGCAAGTCTTCTCACATTCCCCTTGTGTCTTTGTCACCAACCGAGTGTGCCCAAATCTTGGGGGGTTCACTAATGAGAAACTCTATGTATCATGTGCATTCAAAGGATATTCAAAACCCCCCTCAACTAAAATTTCCCTCCCAATAAAATACCCCTCTTTACTTATGGACTGAGTGACTTTTTTCTAAAATTGAATTTAAAAACACCTCCTGTTATTGTAATCCTATTAATTTTTTTTGAAAAGTAGAATTAAAATACGCCTCCTTTTGAATGCACGTGATACACTAAAATTTAATAAGGTGAAGCCCTCGAGGCCCAAATAGAAGCCCCCACATTGTTGAAGATATGCATGGGATCCAAGAGATGATTGATTTGTAACTCACCCCAATATGGAAGCTCATGAAAGATCAACAACCGTTCCATACATGGCTCGGAGGCTCCTCACTATTAGCTCTCCAATCTCGAATCCACTCACTTACCTTCCTGTATGGACTGGTGGTGGATCAAGTTAATCTTCATGTGTAGGATGATCAAGCAGAAGATATTAGGCATGACCTTCATAAACCATCTTTCTCATATGTTTGGAGTGTTGTGCATTCAAACTAGGACCACAAATTGGACAAATGTGGTAACCTTGTGTTTTAAGTCCTAATATATGCATGCACAATAGGTCATTAGACATGAAAAATTCCCTTGATGAAAATGTTTGCAGCCCACCTTAGAGCTCTAGAAATATCAAAGACACGTATGCCTCTGCATAGGGTCTACAGCCCCTCAATCAAGTGTGACATGTACACATTTATATTTTTGGCCTTGTACTTCCTTGGCACAAGTAGGGCAAGCATGAGGTGTCCCTTTTATTGTTAGCCAAGAGGTGTCCCTGGTCATTTTTCCTCCCTCTTCTCTTTTGCTCTCTTTTCCTCCCTCTTTTCTTTTCGCTCTTGCTTTCCCTCGTTTCTCTTTCCTATATTTCTCTCCACTCTTTTCATCTCTTTCTTTCTCTCTTTCTCTCCTCTTCTTGTTCTCTTATCTTCCTCTTTTCTCCTTCTTTCCTCCTTCTTCCTTTTATTTATTTCTACTTTCTTCTTGTACTTACTCCCTTCTTATTCTCTTCTTCTTCATTTCGTCTCTTCCTAATCTTATTCCCTTCTTATTCTCTTCTTCTTTCCTCCTCTTATTTCTCCTCTCTTCTTTCGTACCTTTCTTTCACTTTTCTTGGTTCTTTTAGGTCTCCCTCTTTCCTCTCTTTCCCTCCTTTCTTCTTTCCTCTCTTTCTCTCTTTCTCTCATTCTTTCTCCTATACTCTCATTCTTTCTTTTGCTCTCTTTCCTCCCTCTTCTCTTTTGCTCCTCCTTCCTTTTCTTTCTCTTTCCCTCCCTCTTCTTGTTTGCTTTCCTTTTCTCCCTCTTCTCTTTTCTCTCTTTCTTTCCCTCGTTCTCTCTTTCCTCTCTTTCTCTCCACACTTTTCCTCTCTTTGTTTCTCTCTTTCTCTCCTCTTCTTATTCTCTTCTCTTCCTTTTTTCTCCTTCTTTCTTCCTTCTTCATTTTCTTTCTTTCTCATTTCTTCTTGTACTTATGCCCTTCTTATTAGATCTTCTTCTTTCTTCCTCTTATTTATCCTCTCTAATTATTCCTAGGAATTGCACAATAATTGTATCGTCTTCACACACATGCTTATCAACTTAAACAAAATCATTAGAAACATCATGAGCTGAATTCTTATCTTCATCATTGACATCCAATCTTTGATTCATTTTTGGCTTTGAATATTGATCCGTTTGTTCATCCAAGATAGGAAAAATGCTCACACATGCATCTTAATTTGACATACTCCTCAAGAGATACACCATCATCACACATGAATGATGCAATCTTCAAATAATCTCAGCAATTGAGGAACTCATTTCCTCAATGAAACAACAGCGATCCTAACTCGGGGGGGGGGTCACTATGTAACACTTATTTCATTAATTTTGGACTCATATGTCTACTTTTGGACTATTCCTTAACATCCATCCCAAATGAAAAGTTTACTTTATGAAAATATCATTTGAGAATTAAAAGTTTGCTTTCTGACACTATCATTTCCACATAATACATTTCAAAATATCTCTCTACAATGTTGCACTAATAATGCAAAAAACTCCTATTAAATCCTAAATTTGTATTTCTTGTTTATAAGAATCGTATTCTTAAATTAAAAAATCCGAGTTATTAGTTTAAATCCATGAGAAACCATGCTATTGAGGATTCACAAAATTTAAAAATTGTATACACAAGAGACTTGCAACACTCTTTTTACTTTCAATGCAGAAAACTATAATACTCTTGAATATTCAAGAAATTAAAAGGTTTATATAGACATGAGACATGATGGAAGCCTATTTTGTACTCCAAAAAATAGCAATATCTATGCTTGAAATTTTACATTAGCATAAGTTTTACAAGAAATATTGCTCTAGATGAGTCTTCGTACAAAGGATCTCCTGTGGCCTTTTCAATCATTTATTTTTTCTTTATAGTGAGTTTAGTACAAATGGGCGATCCAAACATTTGCTTGTTTGAATGTCCTTTTCTATCATCACAGAAATGAGCGATCCAAACATTTGCTTGTTCAAAATGTCCTTTCTGTCGTCACTTGTTGCTTGGGTGCCGTCTTCATTCACTCTCATCTGACCACCATGACCACCTTCACTCTTTCTCGATATTTGAATGGTGTTATCATGGGCATTCATCATTTGTGATATCTCCTTCTACTTCCTCCTGGGCAAGCATCTTTATGAGCTTTGTAATGTGTGAAATAATTGGTTGTGGTAATTTTATTTGGTCTTTTACATCATACCCCATGTGCTTCTTTGTTTTCTTTGACCTTGATTTCCAAGATACTATGACTGTCTCTGTGGAAAGTCTTAAAATTGCATCATGGTTTGGGACCCATTTCTTTTTCAGACAACTACTATACAATGTATTGTTATCTTGGTTCTCCTTCCTTCCCCTTAGCTCATACCATACCACTATAAATGTTGTAGCACTCCCTCGGTCATCCATGCGCACATCAACTACTTTTGCAACCCAAAACTTCATGTTCTCATGTTCATCATCCGATGGTTGAATTGCAACAAAACAATGGACATCTATGTCTATTTGTGGCATAAACTCTCTCTTCTTGGGTCCACAATATGGACATGGGAGCAATGATTCAAACTCATTTTCAAAAAGACCACATGCTGGGCGTAAGTCGTTACCAACATTTGGCCAAAATAAAGGCCGTTCTACCTTAATATCATCTTCTCACATTTTTGCAAGGTCCTTTATTAATTGTAGGTCTTGCTAATTACAACAGTAGTGTGTTCCTTCCAAGAGGGCTTCCAATTAGGAAATCTCCAGAGCATTTCCTCTTTGTATGTAATAAAAGCTTTTAAGCCTTCTATTTCACCTTTGGATTTCTCACTGAATTCTTTTATAGGAGCCCATGTTGGATGCATTTATTTGCTCGAGATTGAAGTTAAGAGAGAGTAAGGTTCTTCAGGTTCCCATTTTGTATCAAGAGAGTAGTGTTGCCATTGCATCATTGGTTTTTCATCCTTTAAGAAAAAGTGAAAATAGTGTGGGGCGCTATGACTTATCAGGGCATCACCACCTTTTTGTATGAAAGGTAGAATAAAGCTCTTCCAATCATACATCCTATCAACCATTGAGCATACTGTTCCTTCCTTACAGCCACCAACTTGCCTCCCACATTTTCTCATCAAGTCATCCATCGTCTCCATGTCCTTGTGTTTTAGTTCTCTTGAAACCGTGCTAAATACCTGATCAATATTCTCATGTGTGTGCCCAACCAACAAAAACCCAACTTCAATCTCATTGAAGATTCTATGAGCGATTAGCATTGAGCAAAATGCAAAGAAGAGTACATTCTTATTCTCTCGTCCCCAATTATATGCTTGTACTCTCAAAGTTGCTTTGGTAAGCGACCTTTTTTTGCATGTACATTGCAAATGGCCTTCATAATGAATGTTACAACTTAATTGCTATCATGTAGATGCAAGGAATCAATCCATATGTCTACAAAAAACTTAAATCCATGCACTAACACTCCACATAGGTATGTCTTTAAAAAGTATTTTCCTTGTAGCTTAGGTGGAGTGTTAACAAATCGACGTAATGTTGTTGTCTTTTGATCCATACCATCTACAAGAACGCACATGTACTCGTTTGGGTGAGAAATAGCTTGCTCCTTCCAAAATGCATATTTTATTCTAGAATGTTGAACAAGTCCATGATGAAATTCTCTCTTTTTTTTGTAAGCTTCTTTTTGTTCTGGAGATGTTGCACTCTCAAGTGCTCACTTTAGATCATCACATTCGTTGCACTTTGACATTTTTTGCCTCTTTGGGATTTTAACATGTCCAAAGCTTTTTTCCAAAGAGTATACAAAGTATGAAAAGATGCCGGTGCATGCCCTCTTTGCCTCTGTGTTTCTCTAATAGAGTTCAATACTTCAAACCTATCGAAAGATGCATTTCTGATAGATGGGGTTGTGGTAAAGCATTTTCATAAAAGTAATCTTTCAAAATTGCTGTTGCCGCAACTGTCAAGGCTCTTGTTCTGGGCCTTCCTATGTTTCCATGAATGCTAAATTTAACTCCATACTTTGCTTTATTAGCCAAATTCCAATATGTGCCATGTGATAATCCTATAATAATGCAATATGCATTATTGCAAACACTTTTTCCATTTATAAGAGGCCTTATCTATTGTCCTGAACTTCTCCTTCTCTTATCATTTACAAGAAAGCATAAGAGGCCTTATCTATTGTCCTGAACTTCTCCTTCTCTTATCATTTACAAGAAAGCAAGACAGTCTCGTGAGTAGGCATTCATTTCTTCTCCTCCCTTTCCTTTACCAAACATGTTCTCTATAGCCCTTGATGTCATGTAAGTTAATGGATCGCATACATCTACCCTTACAACAAGTAGATCTCATTGCTTTTAGCATAACATATTCTTTCATTTACTGTTATTCTCTTTGGTTGCTTTTCATGATTTGCTTGGACTTGGCTATTATTTCATGCATCTGTATGTCCATTTTGGGACCTTCTTTACATTCTTATTTGGATTTGTGCAGTTCTCCTTGTTGTAAGATTTATTTGTCATGTTGTTTTCATGGGATGTTGCATCCTTGACCTTATCACTCTGATAGTCAAATACTGGATAGTCCTTTGTTGATGTTATCCTTGCTTTTGATACATTCATCAAACCATTTGTAACATCATTAACTATTTCATAATCAAAGTCAAATACCGAATAGTTCTTCATTGATCTCATCCCTACTTTTGATACAATCGTAGAATCACTTGTCACAGTGGCATTAGAGTGTTCAGAATGATCTTCAAAATCATTTATTCCTGAGAGAACTTCACTCATTGATGCACTTTCTATGGATTTCATAACTCCATAGTCAGTGGTGATAGAAAGTCCATAATGATCTTCAAACTCATCTATTCCTGAGAGAACATCACTCATTGATGCACTTTCTATGGATTTCATAACTCCATAGTCTTGAAACTCCTCTACTCCAGAGAGAACATCACTCATTATATCATCATGCATGATTTCCATAATTCCATAGTTACTTAGTTTGACTCCAAAAACTTTATCAGTATCCATGAAGCCATCCATGCTTGAAATGATATCACTTTTGACATCTTTGCCCAAGTTCTCAATGTACATGAACTTATCCACCTCGGATAAGGCATCACTTATGAATTATTTTTCTTTCTCGGTACCAATGAACTCATCACGACTCCTGATAAGACATCAGTGCTATAGTTGAGTGCATTGGAATCATCCATCTCTGAAGGAATAGAGCTTGGTACAGTGGCATATTCTTTCAATTCTTTGATGTTGTAGTATACATTATGTTTATCATTAAAAACCACATGCCGAGTCTTTCCAATCTTTAAAAATTGCATGATCCATCTCAAATCCTTACCTACCTCATAGTAGGGACCATCCAATGAGATTGAGTTATCATCCATACCATCATTAGTAACTTTTTGAATTCTCATCTGTGCAAATGTCTAGTGTTCCACTTGTTCAAATCCCAAGACTTGACCTTTTGCTACATTCTTATTTGCAAATGATAACATTTGTAAAATATCTCCCACTCTAAAATCCAAAGATATGCACTTTGTATTCCTGATGACATGTGTTTGATAAGTCTCATCTCTGTCCCATGCAATAAATGCTTTGTTGGAAGTATTATAGGGCATAACATCTCCAAGGACTTCCATATCCACACTTATGCTTTAGCTCAACATGTGCACTAAGATTTCCTAATACAATAACCGCCACATTATCTTCGCCAAGTCTTGTAAAGTGACAAATAGAATTTAGATCACTTTCATGGATTGTAGAAAATGCAACTACTTCTCTTTTGCAACATAGAATCACCTCCATCCCCAGAATAAATTTTGTAGCCATCTCCTTTATGAGTTTTTAAATAAGAGTGATATATTCCATTCAAAACAAATCATACAATAGGTGGGAGAGAAAGTACTCTATCCCTAGCCTCAACAATGTGGCAAAAAAGCCATGGAGGTGGTCTAAAATGCCACGACATCCCAAAAGGGGTCAAGTGAAAAAATAAAGAGCAATCCCATGTCCTCATTAAGGATATAAGTCTCCCACGAGCTGCTAAAGAGGTGCCTGTACACCGCTCCCACTGACTCCTAAGAGTGAAAATAATCTCTACCCAAATGGAAGCGAGAGTGTCAGCCTCCATGCATAAATGGTCCCCAAGTACAAAAGAACATCACGAACACCATATCTGCCATAGGGTAATGCTGGAAATCACCTCCCAAGCTGACCCTATAGCTGAAATAGGCATGGAATCCTATGCTAGTATCAGTACCAAAAGTAAATACTGTAGCTCCATGATGCTGGCCTCTGTGGGACCCCGTCTCTGGCATCGCTGCATGAAGAAACCAAAGTCTCCTAGCTCTGCCTCAAAGAGAGTAAAGGCTCTAGATCCTCTCCCCCAAAGAGTAGTGCCCCACGTCATCAGAAAGGACTCAAAAGTAACATATGAGAACAACCTGAAGATACCTGTCCATACCACTCTAGAGCTAGTGCAACTCCATAAACAATGCTTGCTAGATTCCTCTGCAATCTGACAACGCATACATAAGGAGGGTCTACCCATCTGCTGGAGCCAAGTACCCACAGGTATACCCCTATGTATAGTGAGCCAAAGAAAGTAGGAGACTTTCTTGGCTCTACTGATGCACCAAAATTGAGTCCAGTAGCTCCGCAAGAGCTCTGCAATAAGTCCCTGTGCATGCCAATGCTGGGAGCTGGATGGAATGTGATGAGAATCTCTCCACTAAAGCCTGTAACCTGCCCTCATCGAGTACTGGAAGAAAGAAAGAGGACGATCGCCTATCACCAGAGTAGGCCATGCCCACTCACCTGGGTCCCAGTCAAGCTCCACAAGAGGACAATCCTGAAAGATCCAAAGTCTCCATCTAATATCCTCTACAAGGGTCCACCTGGAAGGATCTGTGACCCATTCCTTACCCAAGCAACCTCGGGGGGGTCACTCATCATATGTAACCCTATCACGTGAGTTCAACAGAAGGATTTTTTTTATTTCTAAAATTTACAGAAATAAATATACATAAGGGACTATTTAAAATAGTTTTGGAAAAAATTTACAGATTTGTATAGAAAAGGGGTACATTTTATCAATGAAATTTTTTACAGATAAGGGACTTTAAATATAGGCCTTGAATGCACGTGATATAGAGGGTTTATACATAGTGACCCCCTCGAGCAAGCAACCAATGACCCTGACTCTCTACCAAAGAAGCTCCTAATGATCCATGGGCTGAGTGGGATACAATCTGTGAGAGGAGTCCGTCTCAAAATAAATAAATAGTGCCGGTCCTAAGCGAACTCCAATGCATAGCCTAGCCTCACTAAAACAACCTGACCAAGTAGAAATAGGATCAACATAGGCTGGATCTGTAAGTACATCCCTCCACTCCTAAGGAATAGCTCTCATGATCAGTAATCTGGTGGCAGCAATCTATCCAAGTGGCCCATGTCTATCTCTGATCACCTCCTCTGACATCTCTGCACCTTCCCTGAACCAATCTTCGACTGTCACAACCCCCTGAGCATGCCATCTGGCCAAGGGAGTCCTGAGTTCTGTACCAAGGGAAGATCCCTGGCAAACTAGGGGGTTATGGTAAAGTGGCTGTCGGGCAATTTCCTCTCTAGAGGAGGGAACTGCTATGATGAGGTGTTGTCGAAAGTGATCCCATATCTGAACAAGCCTTTTCATAAGTGGTGAGGAAGGCTGAGAATGCTGGTCCGTCAGGAAGATCCAACTGACTCTACCTGCCCACTGACCTGCTGCTCTGGGGGTACACTGGTGAATCCCATGCAGTAGGAACTACTTCCACAGCTGATCTCCTAGAGTCAAACCTTTAACAAGAAGTTTGACTAAAAGGGCTCTGCTCTGGATCTCTGGATCAAGAATCCCAAGTCCTCCCTGCGAGAAAGGTAAAGTGATAGTATCCCATGAAACTCTGGCCCTAGTGTCCTCAGAACCATCACCACCACTCCACAGAAAGTTTCGAAGCAATCTCCTCACCTGATGAATCGAGTCAGCATGAAAGCACCAACATGATGCAACATACCACATAGTCGCTAGTAGAACCTGGTGGAGTACCAGCACTCTTCCGGCCAAAGAGAATCTAGATGTACTCCAATAGGCTAGCTTTCTTTGGATACTCTCAAAAACTGGGGCAAACTGTTGCATCGAGGACACCTCAATGCCAACCTGGAAGCCAAGATATCTCATGGAGGTGCCTCTGGGTATCCATACAAAGCCTCTGTCTCCTTCCCATGCTGGGGTATCCTGCTGATCTCCAGTCCAAATGCCTTTTGATTTGTTCCAATTGACAAGTCCCCCTAAGGCTTTATAGAATTTGTCAATTGCATCCGTAGCAGTAGCAAAACTATATGCATCTCCTCTAACTGTCAGTGCCATGTCGGATAGGCAGATGAAGTCCCAAAGTGCCATGATTGATAGCCTGCATAAAGTATCCCATAGCCTCTGCTACGAAAAGAAAAAGGTAAGGTGCAAGCGGGTATCCCTGTCGTACTGATCTGGATAGCTGAAAAGCTGGTCCTCGACCTCCACAAACCACCATCTTGCTAGAAGAGAGAGTAAAGTGAGGAGACCCATAAAATCCATCTATCACTAAAGCCTAGCCTCCTCATAGTGCCCTCCAAGAAACCCCAGTCCACCATGTCATAGGCCTTCTCAAAATCGAGAAGGAGAACTGCAATCTCCTGCCGACTCTCCTTTGCCCAGTGAGTGGCCTCCCAAAAAGTGAAGATATTATCCAAGATACTCCTATCTTGGACAAATCCTGTCTGAGTAGCTCTGATGATATCTGGCAGTATAGGCTTTAAATGAAGGGCCAAGGTCTTTGCTAGGATCTTGTAGGCTATCCCTAAAAGTGTAATGGGTCTCCAATTACGTAGGATTGTCTTGTCTCCCCCTTTCGGGATGAGACAAATCATACCTGTGCATAATGCCTCACCCAAAGATCTTGTATCGAGAGCACGTGGTGTGGTGTCCAAGTGGCTTTGGAGACTTCATCCTTGCTTCTTCTTCTCCTCCATAGAACTTATCACTTTTAATCAAAAGGCCAAAATTAGATGAGGTCCAATCATATCCCAGAGAGCTATAAAAAGAAGTGGCGACAGACCATCCTTCCCCGGGCATCTGTCTCTAAGTAGCTCATGTAACGCATCTGTGATCTCCAAGAGTGATAGCAGGCTATCCAAAACCTAACTCATCCTATCTGAGACCATCTGGGGGACATGACTCCAAATTCATCTCTAGCTCTGATCATCTCCTCGGTGACTGGATTGGCAGTGTAAAGAGTGGAATAGAAATCAGAAGTGATCTCAACAAGACGATGAGGATCCATCTGAAGAGAACCGGCCTCATCCACAAGTCTACGAAGATTGTCTGAAGAGTATCTCTGACCCACTGCCCTAAAGAACTCTCTAGAGCATCTATCCCCCTTCTGGATCCAGAAGGTTTGCTCGGAGTAAAACCTGAACTGGGCCCTCTTGCTCTGAATCAATCTCTAAAGTCTGGATACCTCAGCTCTTGTGTTTCGATCTTTGATTCTGAGCTTTTCCTTCTCCTCTTTTGCCCTCAACTGGCAAGCCATGTTGACTCTGGCCAAAGCCTCCTCTACCCACTTCAACCAGCCTTGATCATCAAGAGTGTCCCCTGTCAACCAAACCTCTCTCAACCGTTCCACGAACTCTGTGTCTTGAAAAAAAATGTCCAGAACTCTCACAAACGTGTGCTCTCCAATTGAGAGGTAGGAAGAATCTGTAATCTCGGGGGGGTCACTCATCATATGTAACCCTATCACGTGAGTTCAACAGAAGGATTTTTTTAATTTCCAAAATTTACAGAAATAAATATACATAAGGGACTATTTAAAATAGTTTTCAAAAAAAATTTACAGATTTGTATAGAAAAGGGGTACATTTTATTAATGAAAAATTTACAGATAAGGGATTTTAGAAATAGGCCTTGAACGCACGTGATATAGAGGGTTTATACATAGTGACCCCCCCGAGTCTGTAATAGGACTAGAGCATGGTCAAATAAAACATAACCCGGGTGGATCCCAATCTGTCCTCCTCTGGCCTAGACCCAATGGCCAATATAAAACCTGTCCAGCCTAGCCAAAGAGAGAGAGCCATGGAAAACCCCAGACCAAGAGAACTAGAGACTATCAGACAAGTGACGAAAGTCATCCAATCGAGCTGCATCATGAAGTTCAGCATGCAAAACAAAACTATCCCACTCCACTCTCTCTTTATCAGAAAGTCCACCCTCTGTCTGGCCCAACTTGTCTTCAGAGAATTCAACTATGTTGAAATCTCCTCTAACAATCCAGGTGTTTGCCTGAGGAAGGGACTCTCTAAGCTATCTCCAAAATGCATGTTTGCGGGCTGGATCCGTGGGAGCGTACACATTGAGAACACCAACTGCTGTGCTCTCAATCTAAAGAATAACATATCATGCCCTGCTCTCCACTAGTGTACCCTCTTGGGTGATCTCTGGGGCCCACCTGGGTGAAACTGAAATGCAGACTCCTCCCCTCATACCATCCGCTGGGCTCCAATATGTCTGACTCTGTCCTCTGAGTAAGGATCTTCATCTGTCGATCCTGTCCTGGGAGAGCTTATGCTCCTGGATAAGTACAATCACTACTACACACGCATCCTATTGCGATGTTTACGTACCGATGATTAGCGCCCGCTTAGCGTTAATCGTCGGTATAAAAATCGGTGTCGTAAATCGTCACTATATAGCGACTTTTACTAAGCGTCGCTATATAGCGACGTTAGTAAAAGTCGCTATATAGCGACTTTTAAAGGTCGCTATATAGCGACACTGAGACACTATATTATAGCGACGTTTTACAGAGAGGTTTTTTTTTTTTTTAGCCTTAAAATTTATTTTCTTCCAATGACAAAATTTTTTAAATTTTCATACATGTTTGAGCTCATAGAGAATTAAAAAATGAGAGCATGTACATCAAGCCTTTGAAGCTCATATATTCATGTCCAAGTTTGAGATGAGAAAAATCAAATTAAATAAGAGCATTTACATCAACTGTTTCATCTTGAGCCAAGTCTAAGGCGCCAAGCAAGTCTATCTCCAACTCTATACCGAGTTGATCTCCTATATCATCATCGTACTCTAGCATCGTACGTTCACCTAAAAGTATTTGATCATCTTCTTCAATTAAGCTTAAGTGTGGTGATTGATCTTGACGATTATTGTCTTCCTCGTTAATATCGTGATCTCCATCCTCCTCCCGTGTGATGTCATTATGCGCATCTTCCTCTTGCCTCATATGGTGATCTACATATTCTTTGCTAGATTCATCAATTGGATCCGGCATTGGTAGTGGCATCTCCATATCCACATCTCGATCTTCAAAAATCTGCTTACTTCGTGGTGCAACTTGGATCACGTACCACCATCTTGGATTAGAACAATCCGGATGAAAAACCACTTATATTGAAGATGAAAAATCACGTGCCAAATGTCGTCCATTATATATATATCAATGGACTTAAAAAACGAAAGCTTCGACTAATTAAATCATTAGTATGCACTTGCTCACAGTGCTCGAGAAGAACAAAAGTATCACTTTCATCGGTCCAATGTTTGGTGGAGTCTATTGCAAAGAGACCGCTACCATCTTTTCTCACAGTCGCATGGGGACCGTTGTAAGTAGTTCTAAACCATTTTACATCAAGAATGAAAATAGTAAATCGTCTGAAATCAATTTCATAGATGTCGCGTATGGTTCCACAATAATCCAACTGTGAGGAGAGAAGATTGGTATCCGAAGCACTTGCTCGGCTATCTTGTGTGAAGTTAGCCATGACTCCACAATCATACGTGACTCTCTTTGAATCGATGCGTTCTACGTGAAAATGTCGTCCATATGACCATAATGCACTGTACTTTTTATACTGTAAAAGAGCATCATTAAAACAATGAAGATGCACCTATTTTATAGCATATATTGCCACAAATAATTACTTAATTACATCAAGAGATAAGAAACTTACATGCACCATACATCCAGATGATAACTCCCGCTCGCGCTCGTTTATTGTCTCTCCATCACGTTCGGCTTTACGTATAGCTAGTTGTAGCCAATCAAGTGACATGTGAGTAGGGAGAAGAGCCAGATCTCGTGGATATGGTTGTGATCGCCTGTACATTACTCTGAATCTCGTCCTTGCATTTATTCTTTCTGCTTTGGCCACTTCATATCTCTCAATCCACTTCTGCATCTCAGGGCTATTGAGGATACAAAACTTATTGAATTTCTCCATTTGCTCTTCGCTCATCTTTCTTTCAATCCCTTTTCCTTGGGGGACCTCGCCAATGATGCGATCATCATCCTTGTTGTGCCAAGCTTGCGGCATATCAGGATCCGTGGATGCAAGAAACTCTGTGATATATACTAATGACTCTTGCACAAGCCATCCCTCTGCCATGCTTGCTTCTGGTCTTGCTCTTTGTCTTACAAACCCCTTTAAAGTTTTCATAAACCGCTCGAGAAAAAACATCCATCGATTATGAACGGTACCTACTATAGCCACCTCATCAACTATGTGCACAAGCAAGTGGACTTGAGTTGTCATAATGCTTGAGGGAAAGTGCTTCTCAAGCAAGCATATGGCTTCGATGGATTCCACCCTAGCCTTCTCGATGCTCGATATAGAGATCTCTTTTTGAGATATCCACCTATTTCACATGTCCATGCATATGTAAGATATTTGAGATATCCACCTATTTCACATGTCCATGAAGAAAATACATAATGCGAATTGATAGTAAGCATACCTCACAATACCACAGATCTTGAATATAGCATTTCTAACATCTTCTTGTAAGCACCCTTTTATTGTAATTGGAAGGATGAACTATCAAAGCAACAATGAAATCATGTCAACAATATAACATAATAATAATTACGCTAATGCATCACTATTATCGGTACACTAATTCTACTTAGAATACCTGTAAGACCTTGTGCCAATCATGGGACTTGAGGCCACTAAGCTTATTGTCCTTTGAAAATTCTCCTTTCAAGCAATGCATGTACCCTGTCGATGTTTGAAAAAAGGCAATGTCTGCCTTGATCGCTGCCTCCTCCCTCGTAGAGAGGATCCACGTTGCTTTCGGGAGGAAAACTTTTCCTGAAGCATGCACTTGGGGCCACAAATGAGACATCCTATTCATAGCACGCAAGTCTTCTCGCACTCCTCTCGAGTCCTTGGAACCAACCAAGTGTGCCCAAATGGTAGCCCCCACATTCTTAAAGATATGCATGGGGTCCAAGAGATGATTGATTTGTAACTGACCCCAATAAGGAAGCTCGTGAAAGATCGATAGCCTCTTCATACCAGGAGGAGGTTCCTCTCCATTCTCCCTCCAAGCTTGAATCCAATCACTTGCTTTCAAATATGATGGTGGTGGATCAAGCTGACCTCCACGTGCGAGATGGTCGAGCGGAAGATATCGAGCATGACCTTCATAAACATTTTTCCTCATGTGTTTGGAGTAGCGTGCAAGTGATTTCAGAGCGGGTCCACAAACAGGACAAGCATGGTACCCACTTGTAACAAGTCCTGCACGCGTGCATGAATATGTTAGTACAAGACATGCGTGCAAAAGAGAGTAAAAAAAGCATAATCCCTCATTGTACATGTAAAGACATAACCACGTACCTGCGCACTCTCCATATCCTGGGTAGTCATGCATGGTCCACATCAAGATACCCCTGACTAAAATATCATTGGTATGCCTAGGAGCTCTGGAAATATCAAAGACCTGCACTCCTCTCCATAATATCTGTAACTCCTCTATCAAAGGTGCCATGTACACGTCCATATTTTTTGCCTTGTACTTTCCTGGCACAAGTAGTGCAAGCATGAGGTGTCCCTTTTTTATTGTTAGCCATGGTGGGATATTGTAATTCACCACGACTATGGGCCATGTCGACCAAGATGTCGAGCGTAACCTGAAAGGATTCACGCCATCCATGGCTAGCCCAAGATGTAAGTTGCGTGGCTCTCTCGCAAAGTCTGGCCACTGATTATCTATGTGCTTCCAAGCCGCACAATCTGCGGGAATCCTCAATGTGTGATCAGTGGACCGATGAGATGCATGCCATGTCATCAACTCCGCTATGGATTTGCATCGAAACATGTGTTGTATTCTTGCAATGATGGGAAAGTGTCTTAAGACCTTTACCGGTATCCTCTCACCCTGCAAGTCATCTCTATATCGTTGTTCCCCACACTTTGGACAACTAGCCAAATCTCCATGCTCACGACGAAAGAGAATACAATCATTACGGCAAGCATGGATGGTATCATAATCCATACCCACCATTGTTAGCATCTTTTTCGCTTCATCTCTTGATGCGGGCATGGTATTTGGTGTAGGCAACATCTTTTGGAGCAACCTATGACAAAGACACTATCCAAATGATGATTCTCAAAACAAACAATATCCAAATAATGAGTCAATCAAATTAATGCAAGGGCTAACCTCATTAAGGCCGAGACACTTGTATCCGACTACCCATACTGTACTTGTAGATTCAAGATTGAGAGACAAGCACGTAGTTTAGACATCCTGGCACCCTCATACAATTGTGTTGATTGCAACTCTCGCATTTTCACCTCAGACTCTGACATCACGTGTGCGTGGGATGTAGTGCCCCTAAAAATGGAATCCATCATGTCGACCATACCCTCGTCGTCATTCGGGAGACTATAGTCTTGTTGAAAGTGAGAAGGTATATGTGTACCCTCATCACCCTCGTCATCCTGTCATAAGCTCATTCGTGTAAATAGAAGATCTTCTAATTCCGGGTATACAATAAGATTGCGAACTTAAATAGCTTTGACTTACCGATGATCCATCAACATGTGCAACACCAACGGGGGGTACTGGTTCTAGCTCCTCCCCATACATCCGCAAGTGGCGCATGATAATACGACGTTGATGTCGTACTTCTCGCTTGCAATGAGTGCAATGACAATATAACCTCTCCGTAAGCCACTTCATGCTCCTGGGCGTTGGCGCATCATCGGATGAGCTTCCACTCGTCCCTTCCATCTACACTTGTAAAACCAAAACATAAGCATGAAGAGGAGATGTACACAATTATGAGCATAGCATGTTTAATTTGAGCTTCTCTTGAGGCTATATAAAAATAATGACATCGCTATATAGTAAGGATTGAAACAAAAAATCCTATATAGTAAGGCTATGTAGTAAGAGGAGATATTGACAATTATAGGCATAGCATGTTTGAGCTTCACAAGAGGCCACACCAAAAAATAAACAGTAAGCGTCGCTATATAGCGACGCTCTGTTCCGTCGCTATATAGCGACGATTTTAATTTAAAACGTCGCTATATAGCGACGCTTTAAATTAAAAACGTTGCTATATAGCGACGAATAAGCGTCGCTATATAGCGACGCTGTGGGTTAAAACCCGAAACACCGAAACCCGCGGCGTTTTGCTCAAAGCTTTCCTAATCTCTCAAGTAAGCAACCCAAAATCTCCTCCCACCTATTTTCACTGACCTCCCATCTATTCCAAGCAACCTCCTACTCTATTTCCCACTCCTCACCCTTCTCCTACCTCTTGTGCACCCTCTCTCTCCTTTTTCCCTCTTTGGTTTCCAGAAAGAAAGTTCTTCAAAAGGTGAGTTTCTTTCAACAATGTAGGTTGTTTGTTTGTTAGCTTTGGTTTTGTGAGTGTTTCTACTTGTATTGCTAAAGTTTTAAACTAGTTTTCATGCTTGATTAGAAAGGATTCAAACAAAAAACAAAATTTCAAGAAAGAAAGAAAGAAACTCACCTCTTCTTCCTGTATTTCTCTTCCTTCTCTTCCTTCTCTTCTCCTCAATCTCCTCCTTTCCTTGTCTCCTCAATCTTCTCTTTCCTTGTCTCCTTTCAAGAAGTTGCTTTTGTGATCTCCTCTTTCCACTAACATCTTATTTGAAAAAATGGGTTGTTTTCTCTCTTTTGTAGGGCCAGTCCACTACACCGAGCGGGACATACTCTCTCTTTTGTGGGCCCAGTCCACTACACTGAGTGGGACATACTTTTACAGGTGAGTGCTTCCTCTTCTTTCCATTTAAGCTTTTTGTTATTTGCATTGGCCTGCAGCTAGCGCCTTAAGCGCTAGCTACAGTGATGGGCGTAGGAACCCTCTCTTCCCCCTTCTCTTTTTCTCATTTTTCCCCCTTCTCTTTTTTCCCTCTTCTCTTATTCTCTCTTTCCCCCTTCTCTCTTTCCCCCTCTCTCTTTTCCCTCCTCTCTTTCCTTTCCCCCTTATTCTCTATTTCCTTTCCCTCTTATTCTCTTATGCTTATGCTTCTCTCATTCCCCCTTCTCTATTTCCCCCTTCTCTCATTCGCATAAGCTCTTTTTCCGCATGAGCATAAGCTCTTTTTTCGCATGAGCATGAGCTTATGCGTAAGTTTCCGCATAAGCTTATGCGGAAATAGAGAATGAGAGAAGCTTATGCTTCTCTCATTCTCTTTTTCTGCATAAGCTCCTTCTCTCTTTCTGCATAAGCACCTTCTCTATTTCCGCATGAGCATAAGCATGAGCTTATGCTTATGCTTATGCTTAAGCATAAGCATAAGCATAAGCTCATGCTTATGCTCATGCATGAGCATGAGCTTATGCGCAAGTTTCCACCTAAGCTTATGCGGAAATAGAGAATGAGAGAAGCTTATGCTTCTCTCATTCTCTTTTTCCGCATAAGCTCCTTCTCTTTTTCCGCATGAGCATAAGCATGAGCTTATGCTTATGCTTATGCATAAGCATAAGCTCATGCTTATGCTCATGCATGAGCATGAGCTTATGCGCAAGTTTCCGCATAAGTTTATGCGGAAATAGAGAATGAGAGAAGCTTATGCTTCTCTCATTCTCTTTTTCCGCATAAGCTCCTTCTCTTTTTCCGCATGAGCATAAGCTCTTTTTCCGCATGAGCATGAGCTTATGCGTAAGTTTCCGCATAAGCTTATGCGGAAATAGAGAATGAGAGAAGCTTATGATTCTCTCATTCTCTTTTTCCGCATAAGCTCCTTCTCTTTTTCCACATGAGCATAAGCATGAGCTTATGCTTATGCTTATGCATAAGCATAAGCATAAGCATAAGCTCATGCTTATGCTCATGCATGAGCATGAGCTTATGCGTAAGTTTCCGCATAAGCTTATGCGAAAATAGAGAATGAGAGAAGCTTATGCGTAAGTTTCCGCATAAGCTTATGCGGAAATAGAGAATGAGAGAAGCTTATGCTTCTCTCATTCTCTTTTTCCGCATAAGCTTCTTCTCTATTTCCGCATGAGCATAAGCTCCTTCTCTCTTTCCGCATGAGCTCCTTCTCTCTTTCCGCATAAGCTCCTTCTCTATATCCGCATGAGCATAAGCATGAGCTTATGCTTATGCTTATGCTTAAGCATAAGCTCATGCTTATGCTCATTCATGAGCATGAGCTTATGCGCAAGTTTCCGCATAAGCTCCTTCTCTCTTTCGCATAAGCTCCTTCTCTATTTTCGCATGAGCATGAGCTTATGCGCAAGTTTCCGCATAAGCTTATGTGGAAATAGAGAATGAGAGAAGCTTATGCTTCTCTCATTCTCTTTTTCCGCATAAGCTCCTTCTCTATTTCCGCATAAGCTCCTTCTCTATTTCCGCATGAGCATAAGCATGAGCTTATGCTTATGCTTATGCATAAGCATAAGCATAAGCTCATGCTTATGCTCATGCATGAGCATGAGCTTATGCGTAAGTTTCCGCATAAGCTCCTTCTCTATTTCCGCATGAGCATAAGCTCCTTCTCTCTTTCCGCATGAGCTCCTTCTCTCTTTCCGCATAAGCTCCTTCTCTATATCCGCATGAGCATAAGCATGAGCTTATGCTTATGCTTATGCTTAAGCATAAGCATAAGCATAAGCTCATGCTTATGCTCATGCATGAGCATGAGCTTATGCGTAAGTTTCCGCAAGAGCTTCTGCGAAAATAGAGAATGAGAGAAGCTTATGCTTCTCTCATTCTCTTTTTTTGCATAAGCTCCTTCTCTCTTTCCGCATATGCGTGAGCAAATGCGGAAATAGATAATGAGAGAAGCTTATGCTTCTCTCATTCTCTCTTTCCGCATATGCCGAAACATGAGCATAAGCTTATGCTCACCCATGAGCATCCGCATAAGCTCATGCGGAAAAAGAGAAGGAGCTTATGCGAAAATAGAGAATGAGTTTCCGCATAAGCTCTTTCTCTTTTTCTGCATAAGCTCTTTCTCTTTCTCTTTTGCGTGAGCATATGCGGAAATAGAGAATGAGAGAAGCTTATGCTTCTCTCCTTCTCTATTTCTGCATATGCGGAAACATGAGCATAAGCTCATGCTCACCCATGAGCATAAGCATAAGCTCATGCGGAAAAAGAGAAGGAGCTTATGCGGAAATAGAGAATGAGATTCCGCATAAGCTCTTTCTCTTTTTCCGCATAAGCTCTTTCTCTTTCTCTTTTGCGTGAGCATATGCGGAAATAGAGAGTGAGAGAAGCTTATGCTTCTCTCCTTCTCTATTTCCGCATATGCGAAAACATGAGCATAAGCTCATGCTCACCCATGAGCATAAGCATAAGCTCATGAGGAAAAAGATAAGGAGCTTATGCGGAAATAGAGAATGAGTTTCCGCATAAGCTCTTTCTCTTTTTCCGCATAAGCTCTTTCTCTTTCTCTTTTGCGTGAGCATATGCGGAAATAGAGAATGAGAGAAGCTTATGCTTCTCTCCTTCTCTATTTCCGCATATGCGAAAACATGAGCATAAGCTCATGCTCACCCATGAGCATAAGCATAAGCTCATGAGGAAAAAGAGAAGGAGCTTATGCGGAAATAGAGAATGAGTTTCCGCATAAGCTCTTTCTCTTTTTCCGCATAAGCTCTTTCTCTTTCTCTTTTGCATGAGCATATGCGGAAATAGAGAATGAGAGAAGCTTATGTTCTCTCCTTCTCTATTTCCGCATATGCGGAAACATGAGCATAAGCTCATG
This sequence comes from Dipteris shenzhenensis, assembly GCF_047967505.1. NCBI lineage: Eukaryota > Viridiplantae > Streptophyta > Polypodiopsida > Gleicheniales > Dipteridaceae > Dipteris > Dipteris shenzhenensis. The sequence goes on from NC_141628.1 coordinate 16,049,324, forward strand.
CTCACCCATGAGCATAAGCATAAGCTCATGTGGAAAAAGAGAAGGAGCTTATGCGGAAATAGAGAATGAGTTTCCGCATAAGCTCTTTCTCTTTTTCCGCATAAGCTCCTTCTCTTTTTCCGCATGAGCATAAGCATGCGAAAACTCATTCTCTATTTTATGCATAAGCTCCTTCTCTATTTCCGATGCCTATGCTTAAGCATAAGCTCATGCTTATGCTCATGCATGTGCATGAACTTATGCTTAAGTTTCCGCATAAGCTCATGCTTATGCGTGAGCTTATGCGGAAATAGAGAATGAGAGAAGCATAAGCTCATTCTCTATTTCTGCATAAGCTCATTCTCTATTTCCCACTCTATTTCCCCCTTCTCTCATTTCCCCCTTCTCTCCTTCTATATTTTCCCTCATCTCTTTCCCCTTCTCTATTTCCCCCTTCTCTCATTCTCTATTTCCTCATTCTCATTCTTTTCTTTCCTTTACATCTTCTTTCCGTCTTATCTTTCCCTCTTCTTTCCCTCTTTCCTTTCCCTCTTCTTTCCTTTCCCTCTTCTTTCTTCTTGCCTATGCCTATGCCTATGAGAATGCTCATGTTTGTTTTTTGTTTTCTGTTTTCGTGTTTGTGTCTATGTTAGACATGGGATCACGTCGCTCATCGGATGAGTACGGACAGCCTCGCAGGAGGAGAGCTCACGATCTATATGCTCCAGAGGACTTTGATTCCTCTCAGGCGACTACCCCGAGGACCCGACTCCTCTCGGTCCTAGCACTGTGACTACCCCTGGTCCGACCCCTCTTCCACGTAGCACTGCGACTACCCCTCAGGGGACTCCTTTGCTAGCCGCGCATGGCTTTGTTGGGACTCCCGACGAGTTTGTAGCGCAGATGAGCGATGAGGAGGCAGCGAGATTCTTCTCTCTGCTCTCTCAGAGGACCTCCGCAATTCCTTCCCCTACACCGACGGGTAGACGTATAGCCCAGCCATCCCCTCGTGCCCCTTCAACCGCGGGATCATCACCTGCGCATGCCTCCCACAAGGGAAGGAAGAGTAGGATGGGCGGCTCATGTTGTGCTGACTCAGGAGATGTAGACGAGTCAGCACACTCACGCTCCTTTAGGTCTCCACTTGGTCCGGAGACACAGTATCAGTCAGGTCCCTTTCCCTCTCCTACTCCCACAGCTACTCCTCGATCCGGAAGCGGTCGCGCAGCTTCCACTCCTTCAGACTCTGCTACTGTCCGTCCCCCTTACTCATCAGGGGATCTCTCCTATCAAATCACATCTGCCGGAGAGATAATAGAAGACAAAAAGGGCAAAGCAGTGATGGCCGCCATGAGGCGGTTGATGAGTCATCACTTCAAGAGTGGCATAAATATCGATTGGCGGTATCAAGATGCCCAAAAGAAGCAGGCGGTGATCGATGAGTTAAAACAAAGATATCCTAATCCGCCAAATGTGGAGTTTAATAACAATTATATGCTCGAGCGCATGGGTTTGGTCCTAAAGCATCGCAGATCAACCATGCGTACTTCCATTACAAAGGGATTGGCTAAACCCAGCTGGGCAGACAAAGCTGATTGGAAGTACTTCAAGAAGCAACATAGGGACCATCCCGAAATGTTCGAGGGTCAGAGGAGGGCTGCAAAGAGATGGCTGGACGTCGTAGGTACTTCGCACTTTGGTGCAGGTGGACGGTATGCGTTCGAGGCAACCGTGGTAAGTTTACTTCTTTCCATTTAATGTATTGTTCTATTTGTTTTACTTACATATTACATGCACTTTAGCTAACTCTAACTCTCGTAAATTGGATCCACAGCAAGCTGTGATGGGTCGTCTTCCTACGGATGCAGAGACACGGTGCGCATTTCGGATAGGAACCAAGCCGTGGTTCATTGAGCAAGAGGCAATGGGAGCGACAGTTGATTGGGCTGAGGTGGCTACTCGCACGGTATAAGTTTACTCCTACTTGTAATCTCACTTTTTAATTTAAGTTCCAATCTAATTTTCGATTTATATGGTTCACTCTTAGGGTCAAAGCTCAAGCGTCCCATCATCAGAGACGAGCGATCAACAGGGGCAAGGATCGGACGCAGGTGCCGAGGACGAGGGAGAAGACGCAGGTGTCGGGGACGAGGGAGAAGATGCAGGTGCCGAGGACCAGGGAACAGCCCAACAAGACGATTCGGATTTGGATTCGGATTAGTAGTGGTAGTAGCATTTTGTATATCCGCTTGTTAGAGCAATTTTGTATCGCCCTTTCACAGGGCAATTTTGTTTCAAACACAGTTGTATATGTATATGCATTTCTTCCTCATCGTTCACAAGAACAATTTTGTATCACCCTGCAAGCAAGGGAAATTTTGTTATAAAAAACTTTCTTTTGTAATTACAAAAAAAAAAAAAGGGTTAGTGGGGCTAAACAGGGCCAAAAGGAAGCCCTGTTTAGCCCCACTAACCCTTTTTTTTAACTTCTATTAATCGTCGCTATATAGCGATGTTTACTAGTGTCGCTATATAGCGACGATTGACAGAGTCGCTATATAGCGACATTGCAAACGTCGCTATATAGTGACGGTTTATAGCGACGCTCCTTTTCCGATGATTTTAATGACTTTTATAGCGACCTTTGCGCTCGTGAAAAAAAAAAAAATTTAATGTAAAAAGCATCGGTATTTCCGTCGGAAAATGGCCTATGCCTTGTAGTGAATGTCTAGAGGGGACCCTGAGGAAATAAAACGAAGGGATTCCCTAAGCAACTGCAATCTAGGAACTCTCAATCTACGACCATCTGCATCTGAAATAAATCTGCGGCCATTCAGTCCTCTCACATTCCAAGAAATGATGGACAGCCTATACATCGGATGGAAGTGAGGGGGTGCCAGTGGCAGTGGCACAAATGACTCTCTGACAGCGCAATCCAAAGTCGATCTTTGATCAAGCTCCAAATCTGCCCCAACTCATGTAAAATGGCTCCATCAAAGGGAATAATACTCTGGCACAAACTGAGGAGCTGAAAGTCAAACTAACCAGCACTTCTGGGCAGTCCCTGAACCTCAAAGAACAAAAACAGAAAGGCCCTGCCACTGAAGCCAGGTCGAAGAGTCCTAGGGCAAGAGTGAATCTGCGAGCCAATAATACGCTGAACCGATGAAAACTGAGTCATACTCAAAAGTTGTCTATCGATTTCACTGTCAAGTAGCTCAGCTGACCAGCTTTTGCTCCCCCGAGAATGAAAGCTGCCTGTGGAGAAACAAAGAATGTGCCCCTCTCTGGATAGAGTAACAGATCCCAAGTACTCCTCTACCTCCTCTGACCGTCGACAAAATACCAGGAGAAGTTCCAATCTAGTGAGGGAGTTTGTGGAAGCCCCTCGAGCCAAATAGGACCAAAACTCCATGGCCAAATCTCTGTCAACCATCCTGGGGTCAGGTCTAGGAGTCAGAAGAGCTGAAAAAGGGGGTTGAGCCATCCTAACTCTATACCTAGAATAGGTAAGAGGGAGAGGAAGAATCTGGGATGAGGTGCTTGTATGCATGGGTGACTGAAAATCTCGCTCAATCTCCTCTGTTAGGATCTCCCAACCCTCACGCCTATCTGGGTAGTGAGCAAAATCTGTGACCGCACTCGCAAAAGATCTAGATAAACCAGCAGTGAAAAGCTGCGAGGACGAGGCTATACTAGGAGGGGTGTCTGAGAGGACACTCCGCATAGCAACAAAGGAAGGTACTGCATGATAGGGAAGAGAAAGATGTCTTGAGGGCATACAGGTGCATGAGATCCTGGGAGGACTCTGACTCTAACCTATGTCGTGAAATACCTCTCTCTCACTGGACTAGTGTGAAGAGGCATCTATCACCATGTCCATAGCCTGAGCAGTCTCCTGCTGGATAACTATCTCAGAAACCAAAATATGAACCTCCGGGGTAGAAGTGTTAAGAGTCATCAAATCCTAAACTACTATCTCCTTCACAGTGTAAGGCCCTCCTTGTGGATGGTCCTCTGCATCTCCCCTTTTCGGGGTCTCCTGCACGTAAATCTCAACTCGCTGAGCTACTATCTCTTGTACAGTGTCAAGACCTGGGTGCTCTGTATCTCCCCTTTCCGGGGTCTCTTGCACCTTGTCTCAACTCTGTACCAACTGTGAGCTCGTACCTGGGGCTACTCGTATTGCTGACTCTCCCTCTGTCTCCGTCTCCTCTGAGCTCTCCGTGAAAGCTGTTCCACTGGAGGATCCTCCAAGTCCTCTAAGTTCACTAGAGGCTCCCCCAAAAAGGTCTCCTCTCGCTCTACTGAAAGAGTCGAAGCAGGCTCAGAGACCCCTGGAGGTTGCTCGTACTGCTGACTCTCCCTTTGTCTCCATCTCCTCCGAGCTCTCCGTGAAATCTATTACGCTGGAGGCATCTCCAAGTCCTCTAAGTTCACAGGAGACCCCCCCAGAGGAATCTCTCCTCGCTCTGCTGGATGAGTCGAAGCAAGCTCAGAGACCCCTAGAGGCTGAGCTATAGGTTTTGGGTCACTCGGAGGATGAGATGTATCCGGAGTCTCTGATCGATGCCGATGACTAGGGAAATCCCTAATAAAGTGACCTCTCTTCCGACAGAAAAGACATTGATCAGGAAGACCCTTGTGCAAAACCCTTTGGTGCATCTGGACCCCATCTCCAGTAGAGTACAAAATCAAAGTAGCCAAAGGTCGAGGAGGGGGGAAATGTGAAATGAGTCTAACCCTTGTAACACCTGTACCAGTAAGTGACTGAGCATAAAGGTCTAGCACCTGAAGAGATGACTGTACTTGCCACACTAGCCATATGCTCCACAGCTCCATGACAAGAGCTGACCTCATCAGGAAGTCCAGGGAAAAGAATCCAAAAGGAGACCTGACGTGGTCCAGGAGAAGTAGAACTAAAGTGCTTCCCCCAAGGCCACAAATGGATGAATCTGCTCTGAAACTGAATCGGTGAGCTCATAAGTATGGGCCTGCTTTGCAGATTGAAAGCCAAAAGAAAAGTACCCTATGCCAAGCAATTGAAAAACCATAACTGAGACACCCAAAGAGGCCATGCTGGTGTACACCCAATCACGTAACTATTGGCCTCTACCAGGTAGAAATCCAATGATGTATGTAGAACGAAAACCCTCCTCTGCTACCTCAATCATCTGCACAATGTCAGGAGGAAAGAAACCGTGACTTCAATCTCCTCAGGTTCGGCGACGGGAGTGGTGTTAGTGTCCTCCATTGTCTTAGCTTACACTGTCCTAAGGGGAGGAGCTACCCCTGCTGAAAATACCCACCAAGAACTCACAACCAACCACAAGTAAATCCCCAAAAGAAACCTGTAAAGCTCTAATCTTCAGCATGCGTGAGATGCAAACAGATCGCTCAATGCTAAAACAGACACCTCCGCCAATGCCTGAAAATAGCTAGGATCTCAAATCCCTAGAACATGAGTCGAACAATTCGGAGAGGGCCCTGAAACTACCTTACATGGCAAAGTATGTGAACCACTACTAGAGGACACTACAGGTCCACTGATATTTTGTGACTGCTGCATTGAATTCTGTGCAGCATTACCATTTTGTGCATCTACATCAATCATCACATTTACTGGTTTATACCAGCTACTCATCTCATCAAAAACATCTTTGCTCACTGTAAACTTATGAGTAGAAGGGTTATAGCATCTATACCCTTTCTGCTGCAGAGAATAACCAATAAAGACGCACTTCTCAGCTTTTGGATCCAACTTGGACCTCAACTCATCTGGCACATGAACATAGGCAATGCAACCAAAAATTTTCAAATGAGAAATGTCTGGTTTCCTACCAGTATACATCTCCTCTGGCATCATGCCATGTATTGCTGCAGTGGGTGTCTTGTTCATTATGTATATTGCTATAGCAACTACTTCAGCCCAATAATAATCTAGTAGATCTTTCTCATTTAGCATGGCCCGAGATACCTCTCCAATATGCCTGTTTTTCCTTTCTACAAGTCCATTTTGTTGTGGGGTATGACTGCATGAATATTGCTGCTTTATGCCATGCTCCTGCAGGAACCTTGCAAACTCATTTGAGAGGTACTCTCCCCCTCCATCTGACCTTAGGCATTTTATTTGCAGGCATGTTTCTTTTTCGACCATAGCTTTAAAAGCTTTGAAGTGCCCAAACACTTCACTGTTCTTTTTCACAAAATACACCCAAACTTTTCTACTGAAGTCATCAATAAAGGTGACAAAATAGTGATAGCCTCCAATAGATGTAGCTTTAGTAGTCCACACATCAGAGTGGATTAATTCCAATGGCTTTTTACTCTCTTGAACATGCCTAGGAAATGTATTCCTTGCTTGTTTTCCAAATTGATAGGCTTCACAAACCTTACGCATTTCTGCAACCTTGAATTTAGGCAATCCTGCAACAATATTTTGGGCTTGCATTGATTTAAGAAGGATTTAAGTCGTTGTATATTAACATGACCAATGCGTTTATGCCAGATATCAATATCTGCAACTACACCGGTCCCATGTGCAAACATTGCTGCACTCAATTTAGGCATGTCCACATCCAACGTAAACATCCTACCCTTCTTCTTTCCTTTTGCTATCAAGCGACCGTTATTTTTCATATCCTCAACAAAGCATCCATGAGGATTAAATCTGACCTGCAAGCCCTGCTCAACCATTTGACCAATAGAAACCAGGTTCTTGGTGATGTTCGGGACATGAAATACATCAGACAGGTATTTCTTTTTCCCATCCTGCATAGACAAAGTAATTTTACCAATCTGCATAATAGGATGTGCAGTATCATCACCAGTCTCCACAAATCCTAGTTTTTCCATTTTCCTTGCATCCTGCATCCACTCTGCATGACCTGTCATGTGTTTTGACGCACCTGAGTCAACATACCACACATCATTTCGTTCTTCTGCACTTGTCACAGAATTGGTCATGTGCTGCACCATAAATAGATGCTCATTTCCGTCGTCGCCCTGTCTACTGGAAGATGCATAATTGCCTTGCTGCAATTTTCCATTCATAATGTCATTCTGCTTTTTGTAGCAGTCCTTAGCCATATGACCCATTTTACCACAGTAGTAGCATTCAACATTGTTATTTGAATTTTGGCCTCTCTGCCATCCCCCACGGCCACTTTGGCTCCCCCTGCCTCTAGAGTTACCATGTCCTCCTCCATAGGACTGGTTTTCTTGAGTTTGCTGCATATTCTAATTTCTACCATGGCCTGTAGATCGGCCTCCTCTTCCTCTGCCTCTACCTCTTCTAGCATTTGAGTAGAAGACAGTTTCTTTTGAAGTTCCTCCTGAAGAAGATGCACCCCCATTTCTCTGCTCTTCAGAAATTAGAAGAGCAAACAACTCCTCAAAGTCAGGAAATTTTTCACGGACTACAATGGATGTCCGGAACTGTGCATAATCCTTTCCTAGACCAGTCAAGTTCACAGAAACTAGATCATCATCTTCCACTGGTGACCCAATGGAAGCAAGTGCATCTGCAATTTTCTTCACCTTCATGTGGTAGTCATTGATGCTCAAATTTTCTCTCTGCACATTGTGCAACTCTTGCTTGAGCTGCATTTTCCTGGCTTGCGTATTTTTGCTGTACATTTTTGCCAAGGTATCCCATGCCTCCTTTGGCGTACTTGCATCCTGAATATGCACAATCATAGAATCCGAAATACTGATAGAAAGCCAGTACATAACTTTTCAGGCTCTCTCATGCCATCCTTTAAATGCCTGCATTTCCTGTTGATTGGGAACATTAGGAAGAACTGGTTCCTCTTCATTTCCTGTAATGAACTCCCAATAGCCTTTTCCCATAAGGAGATTCGTCATTCTAAACTTCCATGCCTGGAAGTTGTTCTTGTCAAGCTTTTTAGTGACAATCTGTGAAAGAGAATCAGATGCCATTACAGAACACTACAAAATATTCTGTCACTGCAAAAAACATAGCTTTTGCCTCACACGGGCAGATCTGCAAAACTAACGAAAGTGGTATTTGACCACACAGTCACTTCCTAGTGACGATTTTGCATCAACAGGCAACAAGGATGATTTTGCAACTCCCAATATCTCTGTGCATAGGCATACGATGCAATTTCTACAGCAACTTTTCATCGACTAGCAGAGCAGTGGTCACACAGTAAAAACAAGGCCTTTTTCTGAGTGCCTGTGGAACTTCCGCCTTCAAAACGGGCCCCGAAATGGCCTCGAATCAGGAAAATAAAGTCACCACACTATGAAGGGCGTCTCAATCTGAGACAGTGCACTCTTGCACTTCTAGCTGTGCTACCTGCAGAGATTTGCTCCCAAACTCGAAATAGGAAAGCAACACTGGTCCTCTTACCAGGACACCGCGAACTTGGTTTGCTTTCTTGAGCTCCTTACCATGAACAAGGCTTTGATACTATGTGAAGATATTGGGAGAGAAGGAAGGAGTCTCACTTGCAGCTTTCTCACATACACAATGGGGGAATACACACAAAGGTGGAGGCTGAAAACAGTTTTCCCTCTTCTTAGTTGTGAAAGCCAAAAGAACTCAAGTACAAAGAAATAGAAGAACCCTATATGTGGGTCTCAAACCAAACTCAACTAACTAAGGTGTCATACTAACTGAGCCATGAACTAGAGTAGATAAGGATAGCTGTCATCCAGTTATTATTCGTGGGTGGTGTACCAACCGCATCTGCAGCTAACAAGTCGGTGACATAAATGCACAACGGTCACCCTGGCATATCACAAGTGGAGCTCGATATCTCAACAAGGTGGGGGGTAGGGGAGAGGGGGTGCGGGGCAGGGTGGGGGCGGCACTGTGTGCGCCACCGCGGGGCAGACGGGGGGCATAGAGGGGGGCGGGGCGGGGCAGGGTGGGGGTAGCATTGTGTGCACCACCACTTGGCAGGCGAGGGGCGGGGCAGAGAGCGGGGTTAGGGCGGCACTACATGTACCGCCACGGGGTGGGGGGGAGGGTTACAGAGAAGGGGGGGAAGAGAGAGAGAGGGGGGAAGAGAGAGAGGGGGGGCAAGGGGGAGAGAGAGAGAGGGGGGGAAAATAGAGAGAGGGGGGTTAAGGGGGAGAGAGAGAGAGAGGGGGGAAAGAGAGAAGCGGGAGGGGGATGGTAGAGAGAGGGGAAGGGTGGTAGAGAGAGGGGGGTATGGGGAAGAGAGAGAGAGAGAGGGGGGAGGGTGGTAGAGAGGGGGGGTATGGGGAAGAGAGAGAGAGACACACACACACACACACACACACAGAGAGAGAGAGAGAGAGGGAGAGAGAGAAGAGAGAGATGGTGTGGAGAGAGAAAAGAGAGAGAAAGGGGGAGGGAAAGAGAGAGATAGAGAGAGAAAGAAAGAGAGAGAGTGAAAGGGGGAGGTGGTGGGGGTGGTGGAAATGGGATGGGGAGGGGGAAGGGGGTGGTGGAGATGGAGGGGGAGGGGGGAGGGGGAAGGGGGAGAGAAAGGGGGAGGGAAAGAGGGAGGGGGAGGGGGAGATGGAGATGGAGGGGGGAGGGGGAGGGGGTGGTGGAGATGGAGGGGGGGGGAGGGGGAAGGGGGAAGGGGGAGAGAAAGGGGGAGGGAAAGAGGGAGGGGGAGGGGGAGATGGAGATGGAAGGGGGGGGGGGGGGGTGGTGAAGATGGAGGGGGGAGGGGGTGGGGGTGGTGGAGATGGAGGGGGAGGGGGGAGGGGGAGGTGGAAATGGAGGGGGGAGGGGGAGGGGGTGGTGGAAATGGAGGGGGAGGGGGGAGGGGGAGGTGGAGATGGAGGGGGGAGGGAAAGAGAGGGAGTCAGGGGGAGGGGGGAGGGGGTGGTGAAGATGGAGGGGGGAGGGGGGTGGGGGTGGTGGAGATGGAGGGGGAGGGGGAGGTGGAAATGGAGGGGGGAGGGGGAGGGGGTGGTGGAAATGGAGGGGGGAGGGGGAGGGGGAGGTGGAGTTGGAGGGGGGAGGGGGAGGTGGAGGTGGAGATGGGAGGGGGAAAAAAGAGAGCAAAAAAAACTTGACAGATGGAAATCGAAAAGGAGGGAGAAGTGGTCACCTGAATGCTCTCCAAGTCTTTCTCGATGTAACGGGATTGTTGTGGAACAATGGATGGTGGGTGGATGGCTAGCTTATCGCTGTGAGATGGGCTCGAAGTCACTTACAATGTGAGGATAGGAGTAAGGTGGTGTTCGATGGAGAGGGAGTAGTGTCTTGCGTGGGGCTCGGAATGAAGAAGAGAATGGAGGCAAAAAGTGAAAGATGAAGAATGAGGGGGGTGGAGTTGGTTTTTATAGGATTTGATTTTAGGTTTAGGGTTTAGGTTTAAGGTTTAACCCTAAAATCTCCCTAAGCCATAACTCTTTATGGAGAGCTCGGTTTGCTTTTCTGAAAAAAGGTAAAGAGGTCAAAATTGCAAGCTCTACGAATTCATGTCGACTACCTAGCTTGATTGTATATCATGTGGCTTCTATTGAAGAAATAAAGAAAATTTGTTAAGGTAGTAACCCAAGGTTGATGCTTGGGGTTGATATGTTTGGCTAGAAATGGAAATTTTGTTTTTACTCTCCTTGCCCTTGAGTGTTGTTCATGAAAGTTTGAAGTAGTTTGTTGTTTTACACATACCTACATATGTTTACTCACTATTTGAGATGCTAGTCTCCCCAGCAGTGGCGCCAAATGTTGGCTCTTTCCTACTGCTTTCATAGGAAGAACTGGGTATTCTATGTTTGCAAGGTTCCGAGGCTTTTTGTCACCTATAGATATATTGGGTTTGTTGATTGGTATATGTGTAGCTTAGGACCTCGAGTCGTGTTTCGGTGAGAGATGTAAGCTTAAGTGTGGTAAGCAAATGAAGTGCATGCATGTGTAAAAGGAACGTAAATCATATTTATTGAGGTAATGAAGGCTTTCGCCTTCATTGGAGGTTGTAGGGTTTAGGAGGAGTTTAAGGGTTAGAAGGTGGTTCCAAGGTTCAGAAGGAGGTTCCAAGGTTCAAAAGGAGGTTCCAGGGTCCAGAAGGAGGTTCCAGGGTTCAAAAAGAGTTCCAGGGTTTAGAAGTAGGTTCCAAGGTTTAGAAGGAGGTTCCAAGGTCAGGGTAGAGTACATGGTGGAAAACTCGTCTCCCTCGTAGATCATGGAGTTTTAAGGGTTGAGGAACAAAGGGGGTTTAGGGGAGCATAGGAGTGGGAGAGGTAGAAGATGTAAGAGCATGGGGGAAAGAAGAGAGAGGAGGAGGAGGAGGAGGGAGGAGGAGGAGGAAGAAATAGGAGGAGGAGGAGGAGGGAGGAGGAGGAGGGAGGAGGAGAGGGAGAGGGTGGGTTGCAAGATTGGAGGAGAAGGGAGGAGGAGTTGCAAGGTTAGGACATGATTTTGGGCGTGCAGTGCAAGGAAGCATGGACACTTGAGACAAATGCTTGGAATACCAAAGTAGACTCAACACAATGCCCCAAAGAGTTCGGGCTTCATTCCATTATGGGGTATTTATACAAGTTCGAGAGCTTCTCTCTCTGCATGTAATACAAAGTTGTACAAAGTCGTATCACAAAGTTGTAACACAAAGTTGTATCACAAAGTTGTAACACAAAGTTGTAACACAAAGTTGTAACACAAAGTTGTTACACAAAGTTGTAACACAAAGTTGTAACACAAAGTTGTATCACAAAGTTGTAACACAAAGTTGTAACACAAATTTGTATCACATTCCCTTTCTACATAAGTTCATGTTGGCATAGAGTCAACAGTTTTACAGAGAGTTTTTTTGCTCATATCGACCTTAAAAGTTATTTTTCTCTAATGGAATTTTTTTTTGAATTTTCATACATGTTTGATCTTTTGAGAGAATAAAAGTATGAGAGCATGTACATCAAGCCTTTGAAGCTCATATATTCATGTCCAAGTTTGAGATGAAAAAAATCAATGAAGAGCATTTACATCAACTGTTTCATCTTGAGCCAAGTCTAATGCACCAAACAAGTCTATCTCTAACTCTATACTGAGTTAATCTCCTATATCATCATCATACTCTAGCATCGTACATTCACCTAAAAGTACTTGATCATCTTCTTGAATAAAGTGTGGTTATTCTTGATGATCGTGGTCTTCTTCCTCAATATCGTGATCTCCATCTTCCTCCCGTGCAATGTCATTATGTGCATCTTCCTCTTGGCTCATATTGTGATCTTCATCTTCTTCGCTAGATTCATCTGGATCAATTGGATCTAGCATTGGTAGTGGCATCTCCATATCCACATCTCTATCTTCAAACATTTGCTTACTTCGTGGTGCAACTTGAATCACGTACCATCATCTTGGATCAGAATGATCCGGATGAAAAACCACCTATATTATTGAAGATGGGTGCCAAATGTCATCAATTATATATATGAGATTATGCTTAAGTACATGTATCAATGGATCTTTAGAAACAAAAGCTTCGATTAATTAAATCATTAGTATGCACCTGCTCACACTGCTCGGGAAGAACAAAAGTATCACTTTCATCGGTCCAAAGTTTGGTGGAGTCTATTGCAAAGAAACCGCTACTATCTTTTCTCACTGTCGCATGAGGACCGTTGTAAATAGTTCTATACCATTTTACATCAAGAATGAAAATAATAAATCGTCTGAAATCAGCTTCATAGATTTCACATATGGTTCCACAATAATCCAACTATGAGGAGAGAAGATTGGTATCCGAAGCACTTGCTCAGCTATCTTGTGTGAAGTTAGTCATCACTCCACAATCATACATGACTCTCTTTGAATCGATGCATTCCGCACAAAAATGTCGTCCATATGACCATAATGCATTGTACTTTTTTTCCCTGTAAAAGAGCATCATTAAAAGAATGAAGATGCATCTATTTTATAGCGTATATTGCCACAAATAATTACTTAATTATGTCAAGAGGTAAGAAACTTACATGCATCATACATCCAGATGATAACTCTCGCTCGTGCTCGTTTATTGTCTCTCCATTGCGTTCGGCTTTACGTAGAGCCAATTGTAGCCAATCAAGTGACATGTGAGTGGGGAGAAGAGCCAGATCTCGTGGATATGGTTGCAATCGCCTGTACATTACTTTGAATCTCGTCCTTGCATTTATTCTTTCTGCTTTAGCCACTTCATATCTCTCAATCCACTTCTGCATCTCCTTACTATTGAGGATACAAAACTTATTGAATTTCTCCATTTGCTCTTCACTCATCTTTTTTTCAATCCCTTTTCCTTGGTGAACCTCGCCAATGATGCGATCATCATCTTTGTTATGCCAAGCTTGTGGCATTTCAGGATCCGTGGACGCAAGTCCTCTACATCAAACCAAGAGCTAGTCGGTGTTTGTCGAATAGCTCTTTACCGAATGGTTTGGTAAAGATGTCTGCAACATTTTCTTTGCTATCACAATGCTGCAGTGTGATGTCACCAAGTAACACTCTTTCTCTGATGAAGTGCTCTCTGAAGGGTATGCATATACCTTCACACTTTGAGCAAGACTATAGTCTCTCGGATGATGACGAGGGTATAGTCGACATGATGGATTCTATTTTTAGGGGCACTACATCCCATGTACATGTGATGTCAGAGTCTGAGGTCGAAATGCGAGAGTTGCAATCAACACAATTGTACGAGGGTGCTAGGATGTCTAAACTACATGCTTGTCTCTCAATCTTGAATTTGCAAGCAAAGTATGGGTGGTCGGATACAAGTGTCTCGGCCTTAATGAGGTTAGCCATTAAAGGGGTGTGATGGAATGTAATGCTCAGTCCTTCTTTGATTCCCCAGAATCATCATCTTGAGGGAAGGCCTACTTCATGATGTTGATCTTGAGGGAAGGTGTTGAGAGTTCACCCTCAACATCATGTGATCATGTGTGCATAACACCATCACGTGATCATATGTGCATAGCACTAACCTTATAGAGTGCTATAAAGGAAAGGGTTAGATCCCCTAACCCTAACCCTAAAAGGGTTTGTATATATTCTATTTTTCAACTAAATCTAGTGTACATTTAGTCATTTGTGGTGTGCTCTCTAGCTGTGCCCTCTCTCCTCATCTCCACTCTTCTCCTCTCCCCTCTTCATATTTTGTCATGATGCTCTCTCATCCTCGGTGTCTGAGTTAATGGAAGATTCAAACGGGGGGAGGAGTTCTCAGAGGAAGAACTTTACATGATGGGGGTTTCTTCGACCTCGCCACTTGTGGAAAAGGTTACAGCTAGTCCTCAACAGTTTGAATCTATGCTGTCCCCAGACCTCACTCTGAGTGAAAAAGATGAGTTCCTAGAAATGTTCAAAGGTTTCCCTGACCTCTTTGCAACAACTAGCTACCACCACCTTTACCATGTGATTGCCATAGAACACAAGATAGAGCTGAAGCTTGATGCTAAGCCATTGGCTCAGAAGTATCAGAGATTAGGGCCCCTATAGACTGATGCTTTGTGCTCAGAGTTGCAGAAGCTTGTAGAAGATGGGTTTATTGTTCCAGTTCACAATACTGAATAGGTTTCACCAGTGGTAGTCACCCCAAAGAAAAACAACAAGTGGCAGGTCTGCATCGATTATAAGAAACTCAATGTGGCCACCAAGAGGGACCATCATCCTCTGCCCTTTCAAGACCTCATTCTTGAGAAGGTAAGTGGTCATGAGATGTATAGCATCTGTGATGGTTACTCCGAGTTTTATCAAATTAGAATTGCCAAGGAGGATGTTCTTTAAACCACATTTGCCACACCCTAGGGGACGTTTTCATTCAAAGTAATGCCATTTGGCCTCACCAATGCTCTGCTACCTTTCAAGGATTTATGCAAATGGTGTTTGCTCCTTATTTCGGGGTTTTCTTACAGGTGTTTTTAGATGATTTCTGTATATTCTCAACACGTAAGGAGCACATCATGAAGGTTAGGTTGGCCTTCCAAAGGGTCAATGATGCGAATAGCAGCCTCCACCCTAATAAAAGCACCATTGGAGCCACTCAAGGGAGGTTATTGGGACATATTGTCTCATCTGAAGGCATCAAGCCTGACCCTGAGAAGGTAGAAGCTATCCTCAAGCTCTCCTTGCCAACAACCAAACATCAAGTATGATCATTTGTCAATCTAGAAGGATATTATTGCTGCGACCCATGACTACACAATTAAAAGATGGGGTTGACTTCTCTTGAAATAAGGATTGTGATCATGGATTTGTACAAATCCAGAGTGCTTTGGCTTCAGAGCCCATTCTACACAATCCTGATTGGTCAAAGACTTTCTATATCAATCCTAGGTTTCGTGAGCACACTCTGGCGGGTATTCTTCTCCAACAAGGGGAGGATCGGTTCATGTATCTCGTTCGATTTGATTCTCGACAATTGCTTGAAATTGAATGATGCTACTCTGAGGCTAACAAGCATGCCTTGTCTTTGGTGTTCTACATTGAGAAATTAAAGCATTATGTGGGTTGAAAGTCGTTCATTATAATCTCTAGCAATGGTCTTGCAAAGCAAGTCCTTCAATTCCCAAATCTCATGGGCCGATTAGCCAAATGGTTGGTAGCTCTACAACAATATGATTTTTCTTTCAAATTTGTAAAGGGGAGTTGTTCCAACTTGAAGAATGCTTTGATTGATGTAGAGGAGTGCCTCAATGTAACCCTTGTAGTGGCCATAGAAGTTGGGGATCCATGGTATGGTGGTATCTATAGGTTTTTGACCGCTTTCTCCTTTCCTCCAAAAAGTACTAGCTATGAGAGAAAGAAGATCCGCAGAGATAGTAGGCACTACACTCTCTTTGATGGGGTGTTGTACCATCAAGGCATGGATGGGGTACTAAGATGGGCCATTAATGCAGATGAAGTACCTAAGGTATTAAAGAATCATCACGATGGATTTTGTGGAGGCCACTATGCCGGTGACTATACAGCTAAGAAGATTTTACATGTTGGGTACTATTGGCTGACGTTGTTCAAGGATGTCACTATGTATTGCAAAACTTGTGAACCATGCCAATTCTTTGCTAAGAAGGATTTGTGTCTTGGGCAACATCATCCAGTGATGTCCATCCATCCGTTTCAAAAGTGGGGAATAGATTTTATCAGGCCCCTGCCCATGATTGCCTACAAAAAGAAGTATCTTTTGGTATTTCATATTTGAACATATTTGCACAAGGTTTGGGACACCCATGGAAATAGTATCTGACCATGGGACTTTATTCTTAAATGAAGTAGTGGAGTTGCTCATGGATCGCATGGGTATTGATCATCGCACTTCTAGCATCTATTATCTAGCATCCATGGGATAAACGGAGCGAACCAATGGCCTCCTTTGTAAATCCATGGGGAAAATGGCCACAGGGTATAGGAGCCAGTGGGATCAAAAGGTCAATGAAGCCATGTGGGCTTACAACCTCACCCATAAAACGTCTACAGGTCACACTCATTTTGAGTTTGTATATGGTACTGAGGCAATTTTACCACTAGATATAGAGATTCCATCCTTGAGATTGGCACAAGATCAGAGGATGACAAAAGATGAACATGTAGAGGCCAGGTTGGTACAACTTGAGAAGTTAGATGAAACCCAACACCTTGCACTACATCAAACAGAGATCCAAAATAATCGACAAAAGGCCCGCTTAGATGCTAAGATTCACAAGGGATGGGAAAGACACTTTGCTGAGGGGATGTTGTGCTATGCTTTGATAATAGATTGGACCACAAAATGGAAAAAAAGTCCCTTCCATTGTGGACTGGTCCATACAAAGTCATCAAGGAACGTAGCAATGGGTCTGTACAAGTTCAAGAGCTACATGATCCATATGGCAAGAAGGTGATCAACAAGCGTTATCTCAAGCCCTTCTTTGTGCGTGATGGTCCCAAGCATGGAAATGCTATGCATTCCCTGCTTGGGGGGGGAATTATTATGGATAAATTTGACCAAGGTAAAAGGCATAAATATGTGTGTGTGCTTGTATGTGTGGCAATAGTATAATAAAATATGGTGTGCATAGAGCCCAGGGTTGAGGTGGCAGGGCATGACCATGTGCCACCCTTCCACGTAAGAGGACCTATAGGTGTGTTGTACATAATCCATGGTAGTAATATTATAAAATGTTAAGGTGGCATGGTTTCTCCATGTGCCACCCCTCCACCTAGGCGGTCCCATGCCCACATTTAGTGAGACATGGCCCAAGGACCATGGGATAAGTAATATAAAATAGGTGGAGATGGATATTATATTGGATTATTCCCTCCTTGTAGGATAGGCCCATGTGGGGGACGTGTAGATAGTCCAAGAATGCAAGTTAAATAATGGGGAAAGTAGGATGAGGTGGCAAGATTCATTGTGCCAACCCTCCACTGTTCCCCCTAGATGTTTGAACGTATTATAAAATTGAGAAGAGACCAAGGGAGTATCTTAGACTTAGGATATGGGGTTTGATTTATGTGGAAAAATGAAGCAAAGTGTTGTTGCACACAATTGAGAATGCGTACCCACCTAACCCACATGGGAGATTCCTCCAGACGCACCATGCATGTGGGAGGATGCATTTTTCCAGACTTTCCTTGCATGAGGACAAGCCACAAAGAGATGAAATACATCTTTCCGCACTCCTGGACATCGCTTGCAACAACCATCACCTTTTCCAATTCTTAAGCTTCTGCTATTTGTCCACACGGCCATGTGAAGTATCATCCATAACAAGGTTGATACTTTTTCTTGTGTATTTTTGGCCCAAATAGTTTCAAACTTGCTCTTCCAAATGGCGACATTGTCTCCAAAGCTCCACCTTCCATTAAGCTCCTTGTAAACCTCATCAATAGTGGAATTTGGCATTTGTATGGGAAAAATAGGGAGCTATCCACTTAATTAAATTCCTTCCTGTAGACCAGCTGAGAGCCATCCTTCACCTTGCCAAAGAGCAATTATGTTCAGGACTAAAGCCTGCTAGTTGTTAGTGAGAATCCTCTCTGTATTTCCTGCTATACACAACTTACCTTATATACCCAGCATAAATAAATATCACATCAAAAAATGAGTGCTAGAAATACAACAAAATTAAAATCCATGAAAATATTTATTGTTTTTTAAACACAATTGATAAACATGGCATTTTAACATTTGATCAAAATAAATATTAATTCACATTAGTAACAATGTTACTGATTTACTTTGTGCCATCAGTAGGTTGTTGACCTATAGGTTTCATCTTACCTCTATCACCTCAGTATCTCTGCATATATTCAATTGTTGCATCAAGATTCTCAACCTCTAACAAATCATATGTCACAATCTTAATAGGTAGCTTATTCGAATCCTTACATGTGACTAGAATAGATTCCTCAGTCTTCTTACTGGATTCCTCTTATAAAAATTTATCAGTGATTAGATCAATTGTCTGGGTTACACACAACATTGCCATGTTATTATCAGAAACCTCAGTTATTAGTTTCTATGGACACACCATTTCTTTTGCAACTAGAAAAATCTATGGTGCTTGGGCATCAAATGAAATCGGATGTCCCTAATTTGCCTAACTAAAAAATTCAACAATGTGCCCCTAGCCATAGTAGTGAATAACTTCATTTTTGGCATAGCCACTTTAGACATAGAAGGAGAAGTTAAACTTCTTTTCTTAGGAACAAATGGACATGCAAGTTCCAAAATTGTTGACATATAGCATCAATGCATGACACAACAACACAATGCATCCATAGATGCACAACATACAGATGCGTTTTCTTAATTTTTAAAAAACGTTACGAGTGCGTCTATTAGTGCATCTACAGACTCATGTCTATAGGTGCATCTATATAATAGATAGACATGCCTATAGATGTGCTATTAGATGCTCTGTATAAATTTAAAAAAACAAAAAGACATGCTAATAGATGCACTTATAGATGCTCTAAAGAACTTTTTTTTAAAAGTAGAATTCGGTGTGGTTGAACGGAATGTTGTGTATGCTGTGTGGTTGTGGAAATCCCATTTCTACAATGTGCAATTCAATTCTTACAACCAACCACATTTTAATTAGCACAATTCCATGCACGTCTATAGCCGACGATTACAATTTCGAATAAATCATTACAACTCCAAAACGTTTAGTTCACAAAGCATTCATTGATAGAACATTGCACAAGAAAATTGAATGCCAAAAAAATAAAAGGAGTGTGTATTAATTCATAGCCCAAAAAGTGCTTGTATATACATATAGCATGAAGCCAAGCCACCTATGGCTTCAAGTACGAAAAAAAAGAGGAGTGTATATACAAGGGAGGCACGAAGCCAAGCTAATGGCTTCAAGTACAAAAAAGAGTAGCTAGCACTACTTCTATGACTAATATAAGTCATCCGCATCCTCACTCCCTTCTTCATCAGCCTGTAAATGAGGGACAACATGTATCAATGTATGAAAAATCAATTATTTATTTACAGTATTGACATTATTTAAGTACTTTTGAATACTAGGGGGGGCTCTCTAGCAGCCCGGATATACTGCTCCTCAGTAATCAAACACACATCATAGAAGTGCCTCCATGTATGTCGTCTGCGATGTCCACAATGGTAGGTTTTCTTGATAGGAGTAGGATACCTACCCATGATATCAAGCTGCAAGATAATATTTTGCGGAAGGGTTAGTACAAAGAAACAACCTCCTAATAAACCACATAAACACAATATAATTTGAGATCGATACTTACAAATTGCGCCTCCCATGATGCAATACCCCCTACTCCAAAATGCACGTTTCCATATTGCTCCATTTGGATCCTTCGTGCCTCCATGTGCTGCGAAGCCCTCGATGACTTTATTTTTTTGATTTGAGGCCGTTTCGGGGCCCGTTTTGAAGGCGGAAGTTCTTCGCAGGCACTTAGAAAAAGACACTGTTTTTCGCTGTGCGACCACTGCGCGGCTAGTCGGTGGAAAGGTGCCACCGAAATTGCATCGTATGCCTGTGTGCAGAGATATTGGGAGTTGCAGATTCATGCCTGTTGCCTGTTGATGCAAAATCATCACTAGGAAGTGACTGTGTGGTGAAATACCACTTTCGTCAGTGTTGCAGATCTGCCCCTGTGAGGCTTTTTGCAGAAGTTTTGCTATTTGCCCTTGTGAGGCATTTGCTGTGTTTACAGGTTGCTGTTGCAATTCGTGATTTGTAAAATGTCTGAGAATCTGTCTACCATTGTCAGTGAGAAGCTTGACAAGAACAACTTCCAAGCATGGAAGTTCAGGATGACAAACTTTCTTATGGGAAAGGGAGTTTGGGAGTACATCAGTGGTGAAACTGCAGAACCAGTTTTGGGTGCTGCTCCCACTCCTGCTGAATTGAAGGCCTTTAAAGAATGGCATGAAAAAGCCAGAAAATGCCTATATTGGCTGTCTGTTAGCATTTTAGATTCTATGATTGTGCATATACAGGATGTAGAGATGCCTAAGGAGGCATGGGATACATTGGTGAAGCTGTATAGCACAAATACCAAAGCACGAAAGATGCAGCTAAAGCAGGAGTTGCACAATGTGCAAAGGAAAAATCTGAATATAAATGAGTATTCCTTGAAGGTGAAAGGCCTTGCAGATTCTCTTGCCTCCATTGGAGCACCTGTTGATGATGAGGACTTAGTGTCCGTGACCTTGAATGGTCTTGGGAAAGATTATGCACAGTTTCGGACATCCATTGGAGTCCGTGAAACATTTCCTCATTTTCAGGAACTTATTGCTCTCTTGCTGAGTGAAGAGCAAAGGAATGGTGGTTCAGCCACCTCAACTTCTCAAGAGACTGCTTTCTACTCGAATACAGGTAGAGGCAGGGGTAGAGGAAGAGGCCGTTTTGGTGGCTGTGCAGGAAATCAGAACCAGCAGCAACAACAGGAAAACCAGTCCTATGGAGGAGGACGTGGTAGTTCTAGAGGCAGGGGGAGCCAAAGAGGCCGTGGTTCATGGCAAAGGAACCAGCAAGTAAATAGCAGCACAGAATGCTATTATTGTGGAAAGCCTGGACACAAGGAGAATACATGCTATAAAAAGCAGAATGACATCAAAAGTGGGAAGTTGTAGCAAAGCAACTATGCATCATCAAGTGGGCATGGTGACGACAGAAATGAGCACCTTTTTGTGATGCAGCATATGGTTAACTCCATGTCAGGAGATGCTGCAGCTTGCAATGATGTTTGGTATGTTGATTCAGGTGCCTCTAACCACATGACCAGTCATGGTGAGTGGTTTCATGATGTTAGAAATTTGGATAAGCCAGGTTATGTTGAAACAAGTGATGATACTGCGCACCCAATTACGCAGGTTGGTAAAGTGCCATTGGCTATGCAGGATGGCAAAACGAAGTACTTGGCAGATGTACTTCATGTTCTAAAAATCACTAAGAACCTGGTTTCAGTTGGCCAAATGGTTGAGCAAGGTCTGCAGGTTAGATTTAATCCTGATGGATGCTTTATTGAAGACTTGAAAAATAAGTGCCGCTTGGTTGCAAAAGGCAATAAAAATGGCAGAATGTTCACCTTGGATGTTGATATGCCTGAGGTGAAAGCCGCTATGTTTGCGCATGGAAGAGGTGTCATTGCAGATATTGAGATATGGCACAAGCGCATTGGGCACCTGAATATACAAAGGCTGAAATCTATGCAAACGAAAAACATTGTTGCAGGTTTGCCTAAATTCAGAGTTGAGGGAATGCAAAAGTTATGTGAAGCATGCCAAATGGGTAAGCAGGCCAGACATGCATTTCCCAAAAATGCTAAGGTGAGCAGAAGACCTTTGGAAGTAATCCATTCAGATGTTTGGACAACCAAAGCTGCTTCTATTGGTGGATGCCATTATTATGTGACGTTTATTGATGACTACACTAGGAAGGTGTGGATTTATTTTATGAAGCACAAAAGTGAAGTGTTCAGCCATTTCAAGGCTTTTAAGGCCATGGTTGAAAAAGAGAAAGGTGTGCATATTAAAGTGCTAAGATCTGATGGAGGGGGAGAGTACTTTTCAAGAGAATTTTGTGAATATCTGAAAGAACAGGGAATTCAAAGGAAGTACTCATGCAGGTCTACCCCTCAGCAGAATGGGGTTGCAGAAAGGAAGAACAGGCATATTGCAGAAGTAGGACGGGCGATCCTAAATGAGAAAAACATGCCTGATTATTTTTGGGCTGAAGCAGTAGCAACTGCTGTTTATATTATGAACAGAACCCCCACTGCAGCTGTCCATGGCATGACGCCTGAAGAAATGTATACAGGCAAAAAACTAGATATTTCTCACTTGAAGGTATTTGGTTGCATAGCTTATGTTCATGTTCCTGATGAGAAGAGAACAAAGCTGGATCCAAAGGTAGAAAAATGCATCTTTATTGGATATGCTCTGCACCAGAAAGGGTATCGCTGTTATAACCCTTCCACCCGCAAAATGCAAGTGAGCAGAGATGTTGTTTTTGATGAAATGAGCAGCTGGTATGCACCAACTGTTATGGTAGGAGATGCAGATGCAGGAAATGGGAATGCTGCAATAAATGCAAAGCAGCAATCTCAAGCCTTGAGTGGACCCAGAGAGTCCTCTACTAGTGGATCTAATGCATGGACAGGGAGATTGAGATCTAGTGAATCGTCACATGGCAGTCCTGATAGTGTTGTGCAGGTATCACATAAGGGAAAAGAAAAAGTGAACCATGCTCCAGTGTTTGATGTGTCTGCTGGTAGCTCTCATGTTGATGGAGAGTCAAGTGGCTCTGAAATGAGCCTTGATGAGGAACTTGGGATTCCTTCTGTTGTTACACCTGGTGCAAGGAAAAGCAGGCATGATTTAGAGACTCCTGCAACTGATCCAGTTGTACAGAGGTCCACTCGTATTAAGTATCCAGTTGATAGGCTGAGATATGATGGGTATACAGCACATCACTATGCTTATATGGTCAAGGTTCTAGAGGAGCCAGAGCCCACATGTTTTGAGGATGCAGCAGGGCATAAAAATTGGGAAGCAGCTATGGATGAAGAGATGGCTACCTTGGAGGCAAACCACACTTGGGATTTGATGCCTTTGCCTCATGATAAGAAGGCTACTGGCTGCAAGTGGGTTTATAAAGTAAAGCACAATGCTGATGGGTCTGTTAGCAGGTACAAGGCAAGATTGGTTGCCAAAGGTTTTGCACAGACATATGGAATTGACTATGAGGAAACTTTCAGCCCAGTTGCAAGGATGGCAACCGTGAGAGCAGTAATTGCTATGGCTACTGCAAAGGGATGGTCTTTGCATCAGATGGATGTGAAAAATGCCTTCTTGCATGGTGACTTGCAGGAAGAGATTTATATGATGCAGCCAGAAGGTTATGAGGATAATGCACACCCCGATTTTGTATGCAGGTTGCGCAAAGCCTTGTATGGCTTAAAACAGGCGCCGAGGGCATGGTCAGACAAGATAGGGCAATATCTTGTCACTATTGGATTTCAGATTTCCAATTCAGATTTTTCACTTTATGTGAAAAGGACAAATAGAGGGATTGTGCTTGTAGTCATCTATGTTGATGACTTGATTATTACAGGTGATAGTGATGCAGACATTAATGAAGTGAAGCTGTTGTTGAAGCAGAAATTTGAGATGAAGGATTTGGGAGAGCTGCGTTACTTCTTGGGCATTGAGGTTATTAGATCCCTGAGTGGGATATGGCTATTGCAAAGGCAATACAGTTTGGACATGCTGTCCAAATATGGGATGACAGGCTGTAAGCCTATCTCTGTTCCATTGGAGCAGAATGTGAAGCTCAATGCAGAGTCAGGTGAGCTTCTTGAAGATATTACTATGTACAGGCGCATAGTAGGTAGCTTGATTTACATGACTATAACCAGACCAGATTTGAGCTATGCTGTGGGGCTGGTGAGTCAGTTTATGCAGGCACCGAGGAAGCCACATTTGGATGCGGCTAGGCGCATACTGCGGTATGTGAAGTCCACATTGCATTATGGACTGTTTTATGAAGCTGGGTGTGCATTACAGGTACATGGATACACAGATGCTGACTGGGCTGGTAGTGTCTCAGACAGGAGATCTACTAGTGGTTTTATGTTTTCCCTTGGGAGTGGTGCCATCAGTTGGAGCAGCAAGAAGCAGCCAACAGTTGCCTTGTCGAGCACAGAGGCTGAGTACAGGGGTGCAGCAATGGCTGCATGTGAGGTAGCTTGGTTACGGAAGCTACTTGCAGATATGGGACAGTCAGTTCATGCAGCAGTTGTCATTCATTGTGACAACATTAGCAGCATCATGCTTGCTAATAACCCAGTTTATCATGCTAGAACGAAGCACATTGAGGTGCATTATCACTTTGTGAGAGAGAAGGTTCTAGCTGGTGAGATTGATCTTGTCTATGTCAGCACTGAGGAGCAGGTGGCTGATATTTTTACGAAGGCATTGGGTACCGAGAAGCTTCGCAGATTTAGGAGCTTGCTTGGTGTACGTGAGATGGATTTGAGCTTGAGGGGGAGTGTTGAGATATCAAGCTCTACCCCCGATATATCTCCTGGATGACTATCATTTATGTCACCGCCTATGTTAGTTGTACTCGTGGTGTAGTTAGACTACCACGTATGTTTTTGGTTTGGGTTCACATATGAACCACGTATTCTAGGTTTTGACATATAGGGTATTTCCCTCTTCTATTGTATTGTTGTTGTATGCAAAAGTGAAGAAAGGCTTCACCCTCCAACTTTGTGTCCTCTCTCTTTTGTGTGTTGTGAAGAAAGCTGAACTTGAGTCTCCTATCTCTCTCCCTCATTCTTTACACTCACACCTCTTGCAAGATGCATCTATTCTATCCTACGAGATCCTCCAAATGGTATTAGAGCTTTAGGTTCTAGATCTAGGCTAGCCTAGCATTAGATGCTATCTCTAGCATAAACTACTAGTTTCTCATGTTCTCCATTTTCCTTCTTCTTCCCCAAATCTTTGAGAGCTCTATTCTCTGCCTACAAACGACCATTGCCCAAACCCTTTGAGTTGCAAACTCCTCACGTATGACGAACTTCCAGTTGCAAGCATTTAGGGAAATTTCGTCTGTATGTGCAATGCCAACACTCACACTCCTTAACGAACTTTCGTACAATTCCACCTCTGTACCTACCTATTTGCAAATTCCTCAGAGCCTGTGCTGGATGACACTGAGGGCAACCTATGGCTAAAATTTGAGCTCATTTGGACAAGGAATGGAGGCACAACAGATGAAAAACCAGTTGATCTTCTCAAGCTTGGCTATGGTGACGTGATGCAACATTGCACCCCTCCTTGTTGGTAGCCCTTCTCTGGTATAAGGCCCTTCTTCTTGCATAAAAATATCCTTGAATAGAGCTATGAGCTGTGAGAATTGCACCCTCTAAGGTTTGATCTCTGTTTTGGATAGTTTTGACAATGTTCTGAGTTTGATGCTACATTAGATGCCACTTTAGTATTTTTGATGTTTTAAAGTGTTGAATAGCTTCAGTACAACTATGGCTACAGCTTTGCTTTAAGTTGCTACACCTGGATTTGCTTGAAATGCTTTCATTTAGCCACCTCTATGAAGCATGCAAGTGAAAGCATCATTTCCATTATGTTTTGTAGTATGGAATTTGGTTACAATCCTTTGTTACTCTAAATGCTTGTATTTTGAAACTCTTTGACTCTTTCTAGCCTTGTAAGAGAGTAGACACTGCCCATTTTGGGTTAGACCCTCTCATGGCTACCATCTTAAATATGGATAAGTTCAATGGTAAAGGCTTTCACACATGGCAGCTAAAGATTAAGTTTGCATTGATGAGGGAAAACCTCTGGGGGCTTGTCAAACCTGCTTCAACTACTTCTTCAATAGCCTCTAATGCTGGAGAATCCTCAACTCTTGGCACATCCGGAAAGAGATCCTTCTAGAGAGGAGAAAGCCTATGGCATCATTGCCCTTGGCTTAGGAGATGACTATATTCATCACATTTCTGATTTAGAATCTCCTTTTGAAGAATGGTAGAAGCTTGACATTATTTTTGGTGCTAGCTCTCACATCTCAAAATTGTCACTTAAGATTTCTTTCTTTGAATTGAAGATGGCTAGTGGCACTCCTTTGGCTGCCCATGTCAATTATGAGTCAATTATATGCAGAGTCTCATGACTCAACTTGCTTCTATCAACTCTCCAATCACTACAGATGATGCAATGGTAGTATTGCGCAAAAGTATGCCTAAAGATTATGATCATGTTGTTACCACTCTGAAAAATCTTCCTATCCTACTCTTGAAGGTCTTATTACAGCTCTTCAAGAAGAAGAAAGGCACATGGAACTCTGGAGAGGCAATGACACAACCTACCAGAGAGGCAATGACACAGCCTATGCCATAGAAATTTAAAGGGGCAAGTTTTCACCTTGCAAACATTGTGGGAAGACTAATCACCTCTCGAAAGATTGCTTCAAGATCAATCCATGCAAACATTGTGGCAAAAACAATCACCATGAAAGGTATTGTAAAGCCAAAAAGGAAGAAACTACAAAGTCAAAAACTGCCAATCTACTTTCATTTGATGAGTCTCCACATGATGAAGACTATGCTTCTTAGGCACTTTGTCTTTTTGTTTATCATCATTTGGTAAAATTTTGAGGTTCTCTGCCTAGAGTAGTACTCCAAAAAGAATATGTAAATCACCTTTGGTCACCATATGATGTAGACCATGTGATATGTGTTTTGACTATCCCATTTTTGTAAACCTCACACCCTTGGGAACCCTTGCTAGCATGAGATCCTAGCCATAGATTAATCCTTGACCACCATGAGATGGCATGAGAAACTATGAGACTAGATGTATCCTTAACACTACAAGAGGCAATCCCTTGAGGGGGGTTTGTTGGGGTAAGTGTGATCAAGGGCTTGCTCTATGGTGCATGTGTGCATCTAGGGGAGTCACTTGTGTGTTTGTGTGTGTTGTAAAGGCACATCAAGTGCTATGATGTGTCTAGTGTGTGACCTAAGTGATGATGTAAGACAAAGGCAATCCCACTAATGTAGGGATTGATTCCCACTGATGTAGGGGCTGATTGGCACTTATGTAGGGAAGGTATTACCTTCTCCCCCTTTCTATAAGAGAGAGTCCTCTCTCTCACAATCATGATAGAGATCTACCATCTTTCTTTCATTGTGCTCTCACACCTCTTGCAAGATGCATCTATTCTATCCTATGAGATCCTACAAATGGTATTAGAGCTTTAGGTTCTAGATCTAGCCTAGCCTAGCATTAGATGCTATCTCTAGCATAAACTACTAGTTTCTCATCTTCTCCATTTTCCTTCTTCTTCCCCAAATCTTTGAGAGCTCTGTCCTCTGCCTACAAATGACCATTGCCCAAACCCTTTGAGCTGCAAACTCCTCATGTATGGTGAACTTCCAGCTGCAAGCATTTAGGGAAATTTCATCTGTATGCGCAATGCCAACACACACTCCTCAATGAACTTTTGTGCAATTCCACCTCTCTACCTACCTATCTGCAAATTCCTCTGAGCCCGTGCTGGATGACACTGAGGGCAAGCTCTTGCTGAAATTTGAGCTCATTTAGACAAGGAATGGAGGTGCAACAGATGAAAAACTAGTCGGTCTTCTCCAGCTTGGCTATGGCGACCTGATGCAACATTGTGCCCCTCCTTGCTGGTAGCACTTCTCTGGTATAAGGCCCTTCTTCTTGCATAAAAATCCCCTTGAATAGAGCTATGAGGGTTGAGAATTATGCCCTCCAAGTTCTGGTCTCTCTTTTGGACAGTTTTGACAATGTTGTGAGTTTGATGCTACATTAGATGCTACTTTAACACTTTTGATGTTTTAAACTCTTGAATAGCTTCAGTACAACTATGGCTACAGCTTTGCTTTAAGTTGCTACACTTGGATTTTCTTGGAATGCTTTCATTTAGTCACCTCTTTGAAGCATGCAAGTGAAAGCATCATTTCCATTATGTTTTGTAGTATGGAATTTGGTTACAAGCCCTTGCTACTCTAAATGCTTGTAATTTGAAGCTCTTCGACTCTTTCTAGCCTTGTAAGAGAGTAGACACTGCCCATTTTGGGTTAGACCCTCTCATGGCTACCATCTTGAATATGGATAAGTTCAATGGTAAAGGCTTTCACACATGGCAGATAAAGATTAAGTTTGCATTGATGAGGGAAAACCTCTGGGGGCTTGTCAAACCTACTTCAACTACTTCTTCAACAACCTCTAATGCTAGAGAAGCCTCAGCTCTAACACATTCGGCAAGAGATCTTGCTAGAGAGGAGAAAGCCTATGGCATCATTGCCCTTGGCTTAGGAGATGACTATATTCATCACATTTCTGATTTAGAGTCTCCTTCTGAAGCTTGGCAGAAGCTTGACATTATTTTTGGTGCTAGCTCTCACATCTCAAAATTGTCACTTAAGGCTTCTTTCTTTGAATTGAAGATGGCTAGTGGCACTCCTTTGGCTGCCCATGTCAATTATGAGTCAATTATATGCAGAGTCTCATGACTCAACTTGCTTCTATCAACTCTCCAATCACTACAGATGATGCAATGGCAGTATTGCTCAAAAGTATGCCTGAAGATTATGATCATGTTGTTACCACTCTGAAAAATCTTCCTAATGCTACTCTTGAAGGTCTTATTACTACTCTTCAAGAAGAAGAAAGGCACATGGAACTCTTGAGAGGCAATGACATAGCCTATGCCATAAAAATTCAAAGGGGCAAGTTTTCACCTTGCAAACATTGTGGGAAGACTAAACACCTCTCAAAAGATTGCTTCAAGATCAATCCATGCAAACATTGTGGCAAAAACAATCACCATGAAAGTATTGTAAAGCCAAAAAGAAAGAAACTACAAAGTCAAAAACTGCCAATCTACTTCCATTTGATGGGTCTCCACATGATGAAGACTATGCTTCTTAGGCACTTTGTCTTTTTTTTAATCATCATTTTGTCAAATTTCGAGGTTCTCTGCCTAGAGTAGTACTCTAAAAAGAATATGTAAATAACCTCCGGTCACCATATGATGTAGACCATGTGATATGTGTTTTGACTATCCCATTTTTGTAAACCTCACACCCTTGGGAACCCTTGCTAGCATGAGATCCTAGCCATAGATTAATCCTTGACCACCATGAGATGGCATAAGAAACTATGAGACTAGATGTATCCTTGACACTACAAGAGGCAATCCCCTGAGGGGGGTTTGTTGGGGTAAGTATGATCAAGGGCTTGCTCTATGGTGCATGTGTGCATCTAGGGGAGTCACATGTGTGTTTGTGTGTGTTGTAAAGGCACATCAAGTGCTATGATGTGTCTAGTGTGTGACCTAAGTGATGATGTAAGACAAAGGCAATCCAACTGATGTAGGGATTGATTCCCACTGATGTAGGGGCTGATTGCCACTTATGTAGGGAAGGTATTACCTTCTCCCCCTTTCTATAAGAGAGAGTCCTCTCTCTCACAATCATGATAGAGATCTACCATCTTTCTTTCATTGTGCTCTCACACCTCTTGCAAGATGCATCTATTCTATCCTATGAGATCTTACAAATGGTATTAGAGCTTTAGGTTCTAGATCTAGCCTAGCCTTGTGTTAGATGCTATCTCTAGCATAAACTACTAGTTTCTCATCTTCTCCATTTTCCTTCTTCTTCCCCAAATCTTCAAGAGCTCTATTTTTTGCCTAAAAACAACCATTTCCCAAACCCTTTGAGCTACAAACTCCTCACATATGGCGAAACTTCCAGCTGCAACCATTTAGGGAAATTTCATTTATATGTGCAATGCCAACACTCACACTCCTCAATGAACTTTTGCGTAATTCTGCCTCCGTACCCACCAATCTGCAAATTCCTCTGAGGCCGTGCTGGACGACACTAAGGGCAAGCTGTTACTAAAATCTGAGCTCATTTGGACAAGGAATGGAGGTGCAACAGATGAAAAACCACTCGGTCTTCTCAATCTTGGCTATGGCGACCTGATGCAATATTGCGCCCCTCCTTGTTGGTAGCCCTTCTCTGGTATAAGGCCCTTCTTCCTGCATAAAAATCCCCTTGATAGAGCTATGAGCTGTGAGAATTACACCCTCCAAGTTTTGGTCTCTATTTTGGACAGTTTTGACAATGTTGTGAGTTTGATGCTACATTAGATGCTACTTTAGGACTTCTGATGTTTTAAAGTGTTGAATAGCTTTAGTACAACTATGGCTACAGCTTTGCTTTAAGTTACTACACCTGGATTTGCTTGGAATGCTTTCATTTAGCCACCTCTATGAAGCATGCAAGTGAAAGCATTATTTCCATTATGTTTTGTAGTATGGAATTTGGTTACAAGCCTTTGCTACTCTAAATGCTTGTATTTTGAAGCTCTTCGACTCTTTCTAGCCTTGGAAGAAGTAGACTCTACCCATTTTGGGTTAGACCCTCTCATGGCTACCATCTTGAATATGGATAAATTCAATGGTAAAGGCTTTCACACATGGCAGATAATGATTAAGTTTGCATTGATGAGAGAAAACCTCTGGGGGCTTATCAAACCTGCTTCAACTACTTCTTCAACAGCCTCTAATGCTAGAGAATCCTTAGCTCTGACAAGTCTGGCAAGAGATCCTGCTAGAGAGGAGAAAGCCTATGGCATCATTGCCCTTGGCTTAGGAGATGACTATATTCGTCACATTTCTGATTTAGAGTCTCCTTCTGAAGCTTGACATTATTTTTGGTGCTAGCTCTCACATCTCAAAATTGTCACTTAAGATTGCTTTCTTTGAATTGAAGATGGCTAGTGGCACTCCTTTGGCTGCCCATGTCAATTATAAGTCAATTATATGCGCAGTCTCATGACCACCATAGATTAATCCTTGACCACCATGAGATGGCATAAGAAACTATGAGACTAGATGTATCCTTGACACTACAAGAGGCAATCCCTTGAGGGGGGTTTGTTGGGGTAAGTATGATCAAGGGCTTGCTCTATGGTGCATGTGTGCATCTAGGGGAGTCACATGTGTGTTTGTGTGTGTTGTAAAGGCACATCAAGTGCTATGATGTGTCTAGTGTGTGACCTAAGTGATGATGTAAGACAAAGGCAATCCAACTGATGTAGGGATTGATTCCCACTGATGTAGGGGCTGATTGCCACTTATGTAGGGAAGGTATTACCTTCTCCCCCTTTCTATAAGAGAGAGTCCTCTCTCTCACAATCATGATAGAGATCTACCATCTTTCTTTCATTGTGCTCTCACACCTCTTGTAAGATGCATCTATTCTATCCTATGAGATCCTACAAATGGTATTAGAGCTTTAGGTTCTAGATCTAGCCTAGCCTTGCATTAGATGCTATCTCTAGCATAAACTACTAGTTTCTCATCTTCTCCATTTTCCTTCTTCTTCCCCAAATCTTCAAGAGCTCTATTTTTTGCCTAAAAACAACCATTTCCCAAACCCTTTGAGCTACAAACTCCTCACATATGGCAAAACTTCCAGCTGCAACCATTTAGGGCAATTTCATTTATATGCGCAATGCCAACACTCACACTCCTCAATGAACTTTTGCGCAATTCCGCCTCTGTACCTACCTATCTGTAAATTCCTCTGAGGCCGTGCTGGACGACACTAAGGGCAAGCTGTTACTAAAATCTGAGCTCATTTGGACAAGGAATGGAGGTGCAACAGATGAAAAACCACTCGGTCTTCTCAATCTTGCCTATGGCGACCTGACGCAACATTGCGCCCCTCCTTGTTGGTAGCCCTTCTCTGGTATAAGGCCCTTCTTCCTGCATAAAAATCCCCTTGATAGAGCTATGAGCTGTGAGAATTACACCCTCCAAGTTCTGGTCTCTATTTTGGACAGTTTTGACAATGTTGTGAGTTTGATGCTACATTAGATGCTACTTTAGGATTTCTGATGTTTTAAAGTGTTGAATAGCTTTAGTACAACTATGGCTACAGCTTTGCTTTAAGTTACTACACCTGGATTTGCTTGGAATGCTTTCATTTAGCCACCTCTATGAAGCATGCAAGTGAAAGCATCATTTCCATTATGTTTTGTAGTATGGAATTTGGTTACAAGCCTTTGCTACTCTAAATGCTTGTATTTTGAAGCTCTTCGACTCTTTCTAGCCTTGGAAGAAGTAGACACTACCCATTTTGGGTTAGACCCTCTCATGGCTACCATCTTGAATATGGATAAGTTCAATGGTAAAGGCTTTCACACATGGCAGATAATGATTAAGTTTGCATTGATGAGAGAAAACCTCTGGGGGCTTGTCAAACCTGCTTCAACTACTTCTTCAACAGCCTCTAATGCTGGAGAATCCTCAGCTCTAACACATTCAGCAAGAGATCCTGCTAGAGAGGAGAAAGCCTATGGCATCATTGCCCTTGGCTTAGGAGATGACTATATTCATCACATTTCTGATTTAGAGTCTCCTTCTGAAGCTTGGCAAAAGCTTGACATTATTTTTGGTGCTAGCTCTCACATCTCAAAATTGTCACTTAAGATTTCTTTCTTTGAATTTAAGATGGCTAGTGGCACTCCTTTGGCTGCCCATGTCAATTATGAGTTAATTATATGCGGAGTCTCATGACTCAACTTGCTTCTATCAACTCTCCAATCACTACAAATGATCCAATGGCAATATTGCTCAAAAGTATGCTTGAAGATTATGATCATGTTGTTACAACTCTGAAAAATCTTCCTAATCCTACTCTTGAAGGTCTTATTACTACTCTTCAAGAAGAAGAAAGGCACATGGAACTCCGGAGAGGCAATGACATAGCCTACCAGGGAGGCAACGACACAGCCTATGCCATAAAAATTCAAAGGGGCAAGTTTTCACCTTGCAAACATTGTGGGAAGACTAATCACCTCTCAAAAGGTTGCTTCAAGATCAATCCATGCAAACATTGTGGCAAAAACAATCACCATGAAAAGTAATGTAAAGCCAAAGAGGAAGAAACTACAAAGTTAGAAATTCCCAATCTACGTTCATTTGATGAGTCTCCACATGACGAAGACTATGCCTTTTAGGCACTTTGTCTTTTTGTTTATCATCACTGTGTCAAATTTTGAGGTTCTTTGCCTAGAGTAGTACTCCAAAAAGAAAACATAAATCACCTCTGGTCACCATATGATGTAGACCATGTGATATGTGTTTTGACTATCCTATTTCTGTAAACCTCACACCCTTGGGAACCCTTGCCAGCATGAGATCCTAGCCATAAATTAATCCTTGACCACCATGAGATGGCATGAGAAACTATGAGACTAGATGTATCCTTGATAGGAAATCCCTTGAGGGGGGTTTGTTGGGGTAAGTATGATCAAGGGCTTGCTCTATGGTGCATGTGTTCATCTAGGGGAGTCACATGTGTGTTTGTGTGTGTTGTAAAGGCACATCAAGTGCTATGATGTGTCTAGTGTGTGACCTAAGTGATGATGTAAGACAAAGGCAATCCCACTGATGTAGGGATTGATTCCCATTGATGTAGGGGCTGATTGCCACTTATTTTGGGAAGGTATTACCTTCTTCCCCTTTCTACAAGAGAGAGTCCTCTCTCTCACAATCATGATAGAGATCTACCATATTTCTTTCATTGTGCTCTCACACCTCTTGCAAGATGCATCTATTCTATCCTATGGGATCCTATAGTGCCTGCCTCTTAAGCAAAGATCTTTTATTGGCAAGTATAATGGTAATCTTTGACTTTGTCCATTTCTTTGGGAACTTAACATTGGGGGGATGAGGATACCTAGAGCATACATCATTGATAGTATCATTAGCCAACCTTTTTTTCTTCTCTTTGAATGGAATAAAGCAATCTTTGTAGTTGTTATCAACAACTATAGAGTGTATGAAGGCCATGATGTCCTTCCCCCATGCATCCATCAAGATGCCTCCTGTCTGAGTGATGTCATAGAAGATCGTACCATCACCCTCTGGCACATGGGCATCATCTGAATCCTCCCCTCCCCCATTACTACCCCCAAAGCACTGTTCCATGCATCCCCCATAGCTCTCCCTACTACTATGCTTGCTGCCTTGTCGTGATGAGCTAGTACGTTGGGCACTCGTCTCTAGAGAAGGGACTCCCTATTGCATAGGAGTATGCTAGCAGCTCTACGATGCAGAAGGGCCTCATGACAGCAAGGGAGATGGGACTCAAGACCCCATAGGGGAGAAGGGACTGCTAATGATGATTGGGGAGAAGGGACTCTAGACTGCAAGGGAGAAGGGACTCCTAATGATTGGGGAGAAGGTTGGCGGCTCTATCACCTGCTAGACTATCTCAGGTGTGGGTATAGGGTGGTTTGGAGTTTGTATTGCTGACTCCTGGGGGGTGTTTTGAGTACTCATCATGTATGTATATAACTCTTGAGGAGTGGGAGGGTGCCCCAAAATGGTATATAGCTGCTGTAATATGGCATCCTAAAGAATATCCAGCAAGGCTCTTGAAGAGCTTCTTGGCCACATGATGAACTGTAGAAAAGAAGAGAAGAATATTTCCATCATTCATGCCCTCTTTCCATCATGCATGAAATCCCGTGATTTTGATCAAGCATTCCCTCTTTCTTTATCCTGCCCTCATGTTTTAGTCCAATTTCCCTCATGCAATCACTTATTTCCATCATTTATGCAATCCCTTATTTCCTCTCGAATGCTTAAGGCATTGAAAATTTGACTTACACATACATGCAAGGGAAAGGAGAAAGGAAAGAGAAGGGAGGATGGGAGAATGGAAGGAGGAGGGAAAATGGAAGGAGAAGGGGGAATGGATTAAGGAGAAGGGACATGGGAAGGGGAAAGAAGGCGAAGGGGAAGGAGAAGGATAAGGAGATGGAAAAAAATTATCTTGGAGCCATCTATAGATGCGGCTACACCATTTTCTAATAACATTTGATGTGCTCTTAGACGTGGTTTGATAGACATTTTTTTTAACAAAAAGTTGAAATTGACAGATGCCTGACCCCATAAAGAACAAAAGTACAAAAACATCCTTTCCCTGCATGCAACAAAGGATGAATCTGAAGAGAACAACTTCCAGAGAAGACCAACTGACAAGAGACTTACCTTGGATTAGAGGTATGGAAGCTTCTTGTCTTTCTTCAAAGCTTTCTCTCCTTCTTCACTTGTGGCTTCCTTCTTCACCCTATTCTCTTGTATGCTTGGGGATGAGTGTGGGTGCCTAGAGATGAGTGTGGGTGCCTGGAGATGAGTGTGGGTGCTTGGAGCTATGTGTATGCTTGGAGACCTATGTATTGAAAGGAAATAAAGCACGGCGGAGTGAGGAAATGAGTAAATGTAGGTTTAAAAACTAGTATGCACATCTAAAAGTTCATTTAACAGTGCATCTATAGTGTATTAGATGCGCCTATAGACGCGTTCCACAGTACAAATGCACTTATAGACATGCTATAGAGTTTCTCATTAAATACTCAAGGAAGAACACATTTTTTGGGTTGTTTATCTATAGGATGTCTTCATCTTAAACAACTACCTCTAGTTCAGTGGATGAATCCCTCCGTATCCACCATCAAGAAATGTGATTGGAGCAAAAAATCAAATGTATATGTGATCGATGTCAAGGAAACATGTATTGTGCATGCAGAATTACACTCAATCACGTCTCAAAGTACGGAGAATGGGATGCGACTGTAAACATGGTAAGTGTTATAGAGTTAAGGTCGATTGAGATACCCATGGGCATTCATGTGTTTGATATATGATCCTTTTTTAATTTGATACAAGATGCAGTGGGCACATACCCGCATATGTTGCCCTATGCTCATCGTGAGGAGGCGAAGCACTTTGACGGTGGAGAGGCAAGATATAAAGTTGATCTAAAAACTTTGGATGTGCCTTGTAACGTTCTGCAACATTTTCCCATAATCCCTCGCATCCAACATATGTTCGAGTGCAAATCCATTGCAGACCTCATGTCATGGCATTCCTCCCATCGATCAATCGATGGCAAGTGGAGAACTCCCATAGACACTCCTATGTGGAAGCATATTGAAGACACATGGCCATTTTTAAAGAAAGAATTTAGGAACTTGAGACTTGGATTAGGTATAGACGGTGTGAACCCATTTGGTCTCAAAAGCACCTCTTATAGTGTATGGCCAGTGATTCTGGTGAATTATAATCTTCCACTCTCTATGGCGATTATATGGCTAAAATGGATCAGAAGAAAACATAGTTTCACTTAGAAATATGCAAAGTATTATATCAATGCCTATTTTATACACAAATGTTTACGTGAATCTTTGGAAATGGTGAGAACATAATGGGATGGCTTTTGAAGAAACCCACATGCAGAGTAGACTTCTCTATGAAAATTCCCTTATGATCCTTCTTACAACTTTTACCTAATAGGAGGTGACATTGAAAAGCCTCTCTCAACCTATCTTCATGAACGGGTTTTTCTAAAGAAAACTGATTGAAGAAAACCATCAAGGTAGTTTCGCCAGTGAAACCCCTTTGAACTAGGTCTTCTAAGGTAGTTTCGCTGGTGAAACTACCTTGGACGGCACTTTTAAAAGCAATATAACTGTCACATCCAATGTCCAAATATAGTCATTCAGCCACTCAAATTGATCGGAAAACCCTATTTGAGCACATCAATGGGGTTAGATTTTAGAAAATCTTACATATATAGTATTAAATATTACATGTATTTTATGAGAGTGATATATAAGCCCAAGTTAATACTTATTTATAATAATTTAAACTTCTTTAGAAAGATGTCCATACATATCTTGTTATTTATGCTATAAAAACAATAGAAAGATATTTCCATATGATATAAAAGTGTTTGATAAGCAATTATATATGTATAATATTATTACAGTGAGAGTGATTATGAGGGATGTTTCTTAAAGAAGTTATTTTTCAACACTTTTTTAAGGTGATAACAGGGGTACAAAAGAATGTCTATGAATAAGAAAATTTATATTATGTAAAAATGAATGAGTGACTAGTCTATATATTTTTATGATAAAGGGATCTAGTTTCTAGTAAAATAAAAGTGTAAAAACCATGTTTCCTTAAAAAATACAATTTTTTAAATCTCTTGAAAAACATGCTCGGATAAACCTGCTCATAGGTTTTTGCTCGTAAAATTGACGCATCCGCGATTAAGAAAGGACATGTTATATTATCCCTTCTAATTCCAGGGAAATATAAAGTCAAAAATCATGATGTTTATCTGGAGCCTATAATTGATGTGCTGGAGGTACTTTGGAGTGGTATTGAGGTGCATGATGTAAGCAGGCCTCCCTCATCACTAGACTTCAACTACAAACCAGTTTTGATGTGAACAATTCATGACTTTCCAAGCTATGGCAAGTGTTCAAGTAAGCATTGAACTTTTAATTATGAGTAGGCAATCAATGTGTCACCCTAAACCCACCTTGCTTACACAATTGTGTCTATTGTTTAGGTCTCACTACATCAAGTTACCATGCATGTCCTATTTGTGGTCCTTCGCTAGTTGCTTCACGAGAAGACACATTGAATAAGGTCATCTATGAGAATCACAATTGATTTCTCCCACCTGATCATCCTTGATATGTTGCCCCTTGGAATGAAGTCCCCCCATAGTCACTCACTTCAGGAGATTGAATGAGAATTTGGGATTGTTCCATGACTCCTCCACCACCTAGCATGAGCCGGTAAGGGTTTGTAAGTATTGTGTGCTATATTGAATGGAAATAAAGACTGCATGCTAACACCATCTTTTGTTTAGATACTCTATCTTTTATTGGTTACCTATTGGTTCACGTCAAGATCAATCATGTGCTTGATCCCATGCATATCTTCAAGAATGTGGCAACTACCATTTGGGAACATTTAAATGGGGCACGAGATTCGGCATGCATAAGGGAGAGATCTACACACTACAGGGAGGATGCGTGAAGCTTGGCCACAAGAGAGGCCAAATGGGGGTGTCTTTTTACCTCGTGCACCATGGAAGTTATGAAAGCTAGAGATGGTGGTGGTGAAGCGAGCTATCACCGCAATTCGTACTCCCAGTCGATGCATGAGGTGTTTGAAGGGGGCCTTCACAAAGAGA
The DNA here is from genome assembly GCF_047967505.1 of Dipteris shenzhenensis. Taxonomy (NCBI): domain Eukaryota; kingdom Viridiplantae; phylum Streptophyta; class Polypodiopsida; order Gleicheniales; family Dipteridaceae; genus Dipteris; species Dipteris shenzhenensis. The sequence continues at coordinate 16,087,350 of NC_141628.1, forward strand.
AAGAAAAGAGGTGTACATCAATTATGCAGCTTGAAATCTCATGATTTCCCACACTTGCATGTAGCCTAGTTGGCAGTATGCCAACTCTATCTGAAGCCATCTAGCCATCAGGCCACACATGGCCCCCATCTAGTGTCCAAACTAGGACCTACTAGATAACTGAGCTACTCAAATGCCTCCTCCTCATATGGGGGGCTTACAAGTAGACTTAGCTGGTTCCCACATAGTTACACGAGAGTGGAGCATTGATATCTAATAGAAACACTGGAATCTTCATCATGATGAAACACAAAAAGGAAACACCAAGATCCAAATAATATCCCAAACAAGATTCCACAGAGCCTTACTATACCAAGACTAACTTTTTATGCATAACCACTTCTTGAAAACCCTTCACAATGTGATCCTCAACAAAATCTTCAAAAACAAGTCACCAATCAGCACCATGAAAACATTGTGTATACATGCATTCAAGAATCACCCTTCTCACACTTGGAAGTGCACATAACAGCTTCAAGATATTCTACTCTTCATCATTTGCATAGCAAAAGAAGTTGAAAGCATTGAGAATCTCCACTCCATTGTTATAGTCAAAAACTACCCAAAGGCTCAACTCTTCTTCACACCAAGCTGCCAATGCATGAAACAATCTCTAATCTATCATTCTACCTGCTGACGGTGTTGTCGATTCACCAACATATTCAAGAGTGTAAACATAAAGGATATCATCATGATGACCGTGTGAATAGCTTGAGCATCACCTCACAATCTTCTAGTTCTCTTAAACAGGCTGCAATCTCTTCTAATGGAGTTCTTCTAGGCATCTTCTTTATCACATCAAAAAACACATGGCTATACCAAGCATAACATGCAATCAAACACACCTGAGACCATTTAGTAAGGTGGGATAAATCCAAAACCAAACATACCTAGTGCCTCCACCAAAGAGATGTGACATGAAGTTGGGGGTAATGAGACTTCACGCACCTCTTAGCTTCTTGCTCTTCCCAATCTTAATAATAGAGACCCTTATCAATTGCAAAGAGAGATGAAGAAAATATTTTCATGCAAAGAAAGCCACAACATATCTTTCTCCTTACTTCCCTTAGAGGAGAATGAATATGGTAACATCCCAAGTGACATTGTAGTCCAGTACCAGGAGAAGAAAAGGATCTGCAGAGGCCATTATCTCACCAAGCCGATCGGCACCAAAGAGAAGAGTGATACGTTGTTGGAAGAAGATCTTTCAGCTCAATATGACATGAACTGATATATATCTAGGGGCTTGAAGGGGCTGACTTGGCTAGATGGGTAAATTCCGAGGAAACATGGCACCTCCTTCACAGAAGCCTCTAGAAATGGCTCAAAATCATTCTACAAACTGCTAAAAAACACAAAAGTCTATAACTTCCACCAAAAAATTGATATCAAAAATTAAAGTACATATAGGGATGTGCCTTGAAGTGAGCTTCATAGTGATATAAATTTCGTTGACAATAGATAACTGGTTAAAGAGATATGGATAGTTTACCAGAAACGGGGTAAAAAAATTGTCATAAAAATAAATAGTCATACATAGAGACTCATAACCTCTTGTCTTTGACCCAATGCAAAAAAATAATTACATAGGAGGGAGATCCTTAAAGAGGCTTCACGTTGATATAAGTTTCATTGAAATTGGATCACCGAGGAGAAAGTTATAGGCCAAATACTAATAGGGGGTCTAACTACTATATTAACTGCCATCTACCCATGCAGATTTTGCCTAAGCAAACTACTCCCTCAAGTCTCCACAATTATCAAGGATCCAATACCCCTAGAAATTGCCTAAAAGAGAGGAAGAAGCTTGCATGGTGGCTCAAAAAATGGATGGACCATGTGTGTATAGTGAGCGGTCGAACAAGAACTACTTTAGAGACTTGAATAGAGAGAGAAAAGAACATAGGAATGAAGACTCAAGGAAAATGATAAGAAGTGAATTTCATTGCCATGAGAGTAAGAATCCACTCAAATACACTCAAAATACTACAAACACAAGGGAGAAGAATAGGTATCATACATATAAGAGGAAGCGGAAGCTCCAAGACTACTCATACATAGAGAATGAACTAGAGAGAGATGGACTCAAGAGTCTACATAAGAGAATATCTATAAGAGGGAGAGAAGGCTCATGGAAGAGGCTTGAGGAGACTAGAGCTACAACAACATGAGGCCTAATGGTGGAAGAGATGATGAACAAGGGAGAGGAGGGCTCCTTTTATAGAGATTTTGTCACCCTCCTTCACCCATTTACAATTGTTGCCTATAGGTTTCTTTCCCCATCAATCACATAGGCCCGTATGTCACCATCCATGTCCTTTTTGGCTACTCTTGCCATGTGTCCCATCAAAAGATGCTCAAAACTATTAAAATATTTAGAAAGTCAAGAGTCTTCCCACATGGAGCCCATAGGGACCCTCTCTTTTCCATATGTCCACATCCTCCTTATTCCACATAAGAATTCTAGAAGGATTCCTCTTGACTCCACACTCCTCCACATGCCTTCCACATGCTTGGCATGTGGCCTCTCTTATATTATTGGAACACATGGACATGAGCCCACCTCTTTACATGACTCTCTTCCTATTTTCTAGAAACCCCATAATATCCCATACACAAATAACTCTCACCCATACCAAGGTATTTATAATTCATACCTATGGTATTTACAATGATCCATTCCACTCATCCTCTCAATCCCATACAATATCTTAGAGAATTAGAAATAAGTGAGAGCCTAGGCTATCACTTGATACTCAAACTCTTATCAAACATAGACGAAAACAATACCAATGCCAAATAAAAAATATCAATTTTTGGCATCACATCTTCCCCCTCCAACAGATCCTCTCTAATGATAGAGAGGGTCTGCTGGCCCTCATGGTGGTCGAGCATAGAAGAATTTAAGGCAATACTCATTGGTGCGTCCGGGTATCACCATGCCATCAACATCCTCAAGTTGATAGGTTCCATTCATGAACTTGTTTTTGACTCGATACGGTCCCTCCCATCGACCGATAAACTTTTTGTCTAGACGCTTGTCCAAATGGCTATCAAATCTCATTACCAAATCTCCTTCTGCAATATCTCTCCTTGCATAATTTGGTGTCAAAATGGGCCTTCCACCTTTTTTGAAAAGCTTCCAAGTTTTGTAAGGCCTATAATCTGCATTCATCCAAGGCTTCTAGCTGTACCAAGCATTGAGCATAGGCATCCTCTTGTCCTTCTTTTCTTGCAACAGTAGTGTGAAGACTATGTATCTCCAATTCAATGGGTAAAATGGCTTCTATTCCATACACTAGTTGGAATGGTGTAAACCCAATAGCTAGCTTGTGTGTGGTTCTGTAAGCCCATAAAACTTCTGCCAAGTGCTTATCCCAATGCCTTGTCTTGGTGTCTACAAGCTTTTCCATTGAATTGCACAACAATCCATTTGTTTTATTAGGCAAGCCATTTTTTTGGGAATAGTATGGGGTGGACATGCTATGATTTATCTTTAGCTTATGCACCACATCTTCAATTAGTTAATTTTTGAAAGAGGTTCCTCCATCAGTGAGAATTTCCAAAGGACAACCAAAGCGTAAACAAATTTGATCAAAGAGAAATTTTGCAACTGTGCTTGCCTTGCTATTGACTATGGCCTTGGCCTCTGCCCACCGAGTCGCATAATCTGTGGCCACCAATAAATAATGCTTGCCCTAAGATGAGCGATGGAGAGGTCCCACAAAGTCCAACCCCCACCTCTCAAATTGTCCATATGCTGGAATAGGCAACAGGGGCCCAGGAATCAACTGTCGCCATCCAAACTTTTGGCATACTTTACAACTTCGACACCATTCATATACATCCTTATGGAGGCGTGGCCAAAAGAAACTTGCATTAAGAATTCTCCTAGTTGTGCTCGCTGAAGCAAAATGACCGGAGCATTCATGACACATTTCTAGGATTCTTCATCTCCATGGGATGGACCACCCGACGGAGCACCTTGTCTTTTCCCAATTTATAAAGAATGTCAATACCAATAGTATAGGGACAAGCCTTTCTTACCAATCTCTACTTCTGTTGTGGAGTTAACCCTCAAGGAAACATGCCTTCTTTCACATATTACTAGACATCTTGCAGTTCTGGCCATCGAGTGTCTACTGAAGAAACCACCTCCCGATCCTTCACTACAATGGCTTGAGAAGCTAACTCATCTGCCCTTTGATTTTCTTTTCTTTTTATATGAACAAACTTACAAAAATCAAATTGACTACATAGTGCCATAGCCTTTTGATTAAGCTCCTTCAAATGAGGACTTCTTGTATTGTAATGCCCTTGCATTTGCTTTATAACAAGCTGAGAATCTCCTCTTACTTCTAATTCTTTAACTTGACTTTGAAGACAACCCTTGAAACCAAGAATCAAAACATTATACTCAGCTACATTGTTAGTTGTGATACCTGGAAGCTCTTATCCTCTTGCCCACACCTCTTGACCTTCAGAATTCATCAAGACTATCCCCCAGCTCCTTGTTGGCATGAAGGATTAAAACACCCATCAAAATACAAGATAAAAGATGTTGGTTGTGTCTCTCTTTTATCATTAGTGTCCTCCTTATATTTCTTTTCTTCTCCTAGATCCTGCCGTCCTGTGAGCAAATCTTCCATAGTGGACCTAGTGGTATTTTTAGTGACAAAAGAGAAAGAGAACTCTTGAAACTCTGACAACATTTTTGCAAATCTCCCCTCAGGATTAGGCTTGCGAACTAGATATACTAGGAAGAAAAATGGCCGAGGTAATAAATAGGAGCAAAACTTTCTAACTGAAAACACCAAAGAGAGGGCTTGCTACTCCATTTCTTCATACCTTGTTTCCACCTCAGTAAGCTGTCAGCTGGCATAATAGATGGGTTGCATTCTACCTCCTCCCCTTTTTGTAGAGCAATACAGCACTAACTGAATGCAAAGATACACTTAGATTTACATAAATTTCTTGAGACCAATCAGGGGGCTTCAATATTGGGCCCTTACTCATAGCCTCCTTAAGTTGCTGAAAAGACTCTTGTTGCTCCACACCCCATGGGATAGAAACTCCTTTTCTTGTCAACAAGTTCATGTAATGCACTATCTCTGTGAAATCATCATAAAAGCATTGATAATACTAGCTCTTTCCTAGAATTCTACGAACACCAGTGACACTCTCAGAACTTGGCAATGCCATGATTGCTTGAACCTTGTCAAGATCCATTTGCAGGCCTTCTTTGGACAGAATATGCCCCAACAAGTCTATTTTTGTTTGAGCCAAACGACGCTTGCTAGGATTTAGACACCCTTTTGCTTCGTCAATCCTAGCTAAGGCCATCTTTAACTTCTCCATGTGATCCATGCGCTGAGAATAAATGCAAAAATGATCCAAAAACACCCTTATGAACTTTCCCAAGTAATGCTTGAGCACTTGACTCAAGAACCTTTGAAATGTAGTTGGTGCATTGGTCAACCTAAAAGGCATCATTCTGTAAGCAGAAACTCCCCAAGGTGTGACAAATGATGTTTTCTTTTGATCTTTGTCCCGAATACGAATTTGAAAGTACCCAGAATACCCATCACATATAGAACACATCTCATGCCTTACTACTTGGTCTAGTATTTCATCTTGGAATGGCAAAGGAAAATGATCCCTCTTAACCAGTGCATGCATTCAAAGGACGAAAGTCTACACAAACTCGCCACTTATTTCCTTTCTTTGGTGTGACAACTATAGGAGATATCCATTTTGAATCATCAACAGGAAAGATGAATCCCACCTCAAGTAGTTGTATTACCTCTTTCTTTAGTGCCTTAGCTTGGATCACCCCCAATCACCTTAAGCATTGCACAACTGGCTTGCTTTCTGGCTTCAACTCAATCTTGTGCTCCACAAGAGAGACTGGTCGAATTTGTAAATAGCTTGTTGAAAAGAGACATGGAAAATCATCTAACATATCCAAGTACTGGAGCTTCTCACTACCTAATAGAGAATCACCAAGAAGCTCTTCATTGCGTTGGCGTCGTTGAGTGTGCTCCACATCCTCCACATGAAGTGTCTCTACAAGATCTTCTTGTACCACCACCTTGTTCCCTCCTGACTCTCATCCCGATTAGCACCAAGACAAAGACCAAAGGCCACTCCTTCCACCTCACCCTCTGAGCTGGACTCCTCGGAGCTACACCCTCTCTCTTTTTCTTCATCGGTTAAGTCAGAGCTCGAAATCTCTGATGTTGAAAACTCTTCCTTGACTTCCTTTTTGTGGCTTGTTATGTTGTAGCACACCTTCTTATCATTTCCCTACAAAATCAATTCTCCAGTATCCCACTTTTGAACAGGCTTCACCTTGCATAGCCAAGGCCTTTCCAAAATCAATGGATAGGCACGTGCATTTTGCTTGGTAGGGATCACCTAAAAAGTAGTCAGCACAGAAATTCCACATACATCCACTTCTAGATTCTTCACAACTCCCAAGGTCTTGACCCTAGTGTTGTCAGCCAATTTGATGCGATAAGGACAAGTAGTACTAGAGTATTTTAAATCAGCATCTATCATGGTTTTCTCACTCATGACATTAATCGATGCACCTCCATCAATGTACACATTAGAAATCACTTGACCATCAATGATCACATCAACCACAAGTACATCATCATCAACATCTATATCTACCTTTTGAACAACAAGAATGGCACTTTTCTTCTTTTTCTTCTTTGACACTCTTGTGCTTGCTAGATTTTCCCATTCCTTCCATAGTTTTGGAGACAAAGCAAGTAATTGACCAAAGGTGATATGAGCTTCCTTTTCGTTAAGGTCAGACAACAGGTCATAGCTTCCAATGCCTTGTCGTAAAGGAAAGTCCAACTGGCTAATTCTCCTTCTAGATGCCTTCTTTTTCTTACTAGGATGTTCCTCTTCCTGATGTTCCTCATTTACTTCTTCCTTGCCTTCTTCTTCTTGTTTTGCTTTACCATGCCCCCATTTAGCCATCATTATCACTCTTTCCTCATCCTGTGAAGAAGCTTCTAACAAGGATACTTGTTTTTCTTCTTTCTTTCTCAATCTAGGATACTCAGGGTGATAGTGACCTTTTTCATTACATTCATAGCAGGTGACCCCACTCTTATCTCGAGGCCTATCTTCACTCTTTGGTGCTATAGGTTGTCGTGCATTAACCAAATGCAATTTCAAATCAGCAAACTCTGCAATCAATTGGGAGATATTATGATCTAACTCAGAGGACTTTGGTTCCTGAGGAGTGCCCATTACCTCCACCTTAGAAGTTAAAGTTATTGAAGACACAAAAGAGGATTCGATCTTTAGAGAAGCTTCTTTCTTGGTCGCAATGCGAAGTGCCTCCATGTATGTTGTTGGATCTTTACTCATTACTTTTGAGCAAAGATGAGGCTGCAAAGCCATAACAAATTTGCTCATCTTTAAGTGCTCCACCCTTGAGAGACTTTGAGGGGCTGATGATGCAGATGCCACAGCTCGCAAAGCTGTCCTTTCATACTTTGTACATAAAGTTTCATATTGCCAACGTAGAGACCATCTCACCCTCTCCTTGATAGAACCGGTCCATTTGCAACATCAAAGCATTTTTGTTTCTATGCGAAACGCACGTCGCGTCTCTACATCTGTAGTAAGATGACCCATCACAGCTTGTTGTGGACCCAATTTATGAGAGTTAGATAAAGTGCATGTAATATGTAGTAAAACAAATAGAACAATACATTAAATGAGAAGAAGTAGACTTACCATGGTTGCCTCGAACTCCAACCGTCCGCTTGTACCAAGGTACAAAGTACCTAAGGCATCCAGCCATCTCCTCGCAGCCCTCCTCTGAACCTCGAACATTTCGGGATGGTCCCTATTCTACTTCTTGAAGAACTTCCAATCAGCTTTGTCTGCCCAGCTGGGTTTAGCCCTCCCCTTTGCGATGGAAGTAAGCAAGGTTGATCTACAATGCACTTCAAGACCAAACCCATGTGCTCTCGCATGTAATTCTCATTGAACTCCCAATTTGGCGGGTTGGGGTATTTTTCTTTTAATTCATCGATGACTGCCTGCTTCGTTTGGTCATATTGATACCGCCAATCAGTAGCAATGCCGCTCTTGAAGTGGTGGCTCATCAACCGCCTCATGGTGGCCATCACTGCTTTGCCCTTTCTATCTTCTATTATCTCTCTGGCAGCCGTGATTTGATAGGAGAGGTCCTCGACTGGGTAAGGAGGACTCATGGTAGTAGCAGAGTCAAAGCGAGTGGTGTTTGTGCGAGTGCTTTCAGAGTGAGGAGTAGTTGTGGGAGTAGGAGAGGGCAAGGGACCTAACTGGTATTGGGTCTCAGGACCAAGTGGAGACCTGTAGGGATGTGAGTGTGCTGACTCGTCTACATCTCCCGAGTCAGCACAACATAAGCGGCCCCTCCTACTCTTCCTTCCCTTACGATGGGCACACCCAGGTAATGACCCCTCGATCGAAGGGGCACAAGGGGATGACTGGGCAGTAGGTTCAGCCGTCGGTGTAAGAGAGGGAATTACTGAGGTCCTCTGGGATAGTAGAGAGAAGAATCTCGTTGCCTCCTCATCAGTCATCTGTGCTACAAACTCGTTGGGACTCCCGACAAAGCCATGGATTGCTAGCAAAGGAGTTTCCCGAGGGGTAGTCACAGTGCTACATCCGAGAGGAGTCCATGCCAAGGGTAGCCGCAGTGCTACATCTGAGAGCAGTCGTGGGCCAGGGGTATAGTCGCAAGGGTAGGCCCCTGAGGTTTCGCCTGATAGGACTCAAAGTCCTCTAGAGAATAGAGATTATGATGTCTCCTCGTGCGAGACTGTTCGTACTTGTCGGATGTGTGATGTGATCCCATGTCTAACGTAGACACAAACATGAAAACAAAAAACAAAAAACAAACATAAGCATAGGCATAGGCATATGCTTATGAAAAGAAGACAAAAAGAGAGGAAAAGAGAAGAGAAAGAAGAGAGGAGGAGGAAAAAAGAAGAGAAAGGAGAGAGAAGGAGAAGAGAAAGAAGAGAGAAGGAGAAGGAGAAGAGAAAGAAGAGAGGAAAAAAGAAGAGAAAGAAGAGAGAAGGAGAAGGAGAAGGACATGCATAGGCATATGCTTATGAAAAGAAGAAAAAAAGAAGAGAAAGAAAGGAGAAGCATATGCATAGGCATAGGCATAGGCATATGCTTATGAAAAGAAGAGAAAGAGTGAGGAAAAAAGAAGATAAGAAAAGGAGAAGGAGAAGGAAAGGGAGAGACGAGAAGAGGAGAAGGAGACATATGCTCATGCATAAGCATAAGCATAAGAGAAAGAAGAGAGAAGGAGATGGACATGCATAGGCATATGCTTATGAAAAGAAAAGAAAAAGAGAGGAAAAAGAAGAGAAAGAAAGGAGAAGGATATGCATAGGCATATGCTTATGAAAAGAAGAGAAAGAGTGAGGAAAAAAGAAGAGAAGGAAAGGAGAAGGAGAAGGAGAAGGAGAAGGAGAGAGGAAAAGAAAAGGAGACATATGCTCATGCATAAGCATAAGCATAAGAGAAGGAAGAGGGAAAAAGAGCATAAGCATAAGAGAAAGTGAAGGAAATGATATGCTTATTCTTATGCATGAGCATATGAGCATAAAAGAAAAAGAGAGAACGATTAAGCATAGGCAAATACATATGCTTATGAAAAGAGATCGAAAGAGGGGGAAGAGGGGGAGAAAGAGAGAGGAAAAGAGGAAAAATGAGACATGCTCATGCATAAGCATAAGCATAAGAGAAGGAAGAGGGAAAAAGAGCATAAGCATAAGAGAAAAGAAAGGAAAGGATATGCTTATTCTTATGCATGAGCATATGAACATAAAAGACAAAGAGAGAAAGCTTAAGCATAAGCAAATACATATGCTTATAAAAAGACATTGAGAGAGGGGAAAGAGAGGAGGAAAGAGAGAGGAAAAGAGATTGAAAGAGGGAAAAAAGAAGAGGGAAAAACAGCATAAACATAAGAGAAGGAAGAAGGGGGCAGGCCATTGAAAGAGTGAAAAAAGAAGAGAAGGAAAGGAGGAAGAGGGGAAAAAGAGATTGAAAGAAGGGATAAAGAAGAGAAAAAAGGAAGAGAAGGAAGAGAGGAAGAGAGGGAAAGAAGAGGGAATAGGGAAAGAGGGAAAAAAGAGAGAGAAAGAAGAGGGAATAGGGGAAGAGAGGGGAAGAGAGGGTTCCTACGCCCATCACTGCAACTGCAGGCCAATGCAAATAACAAAAATAACAAAAGGAAAAAAGAGGAAGCACTTTCTTACCTGGAATAGTCTCGCTCGATGTTTTGTGGACTGGCCCTACAAAAGAGAGAAAACATACCATTTTTCAAATAACTAGTTAGAGGAAGAAGGAGTTTAAAGAAGCAACTTCTCAAAGGGATTGGATTGAGGAGGCAAGCATAAGCCTACAAACAAGGAGAAAGCATAAGCCTACAAACAAGGAGAAAGAGGAGGAAGAGAAATACAAAAAAGATTAGAAGATGCGAGTCTTCTTTCTTTCACAATATCTCGTTTTTTGTCTTTAATCCTTAAAAATCAAGCATGAGAACTAGCACATAGCCTTAGCAATACAAGGAAAAACATGCTTCAACACTCATAAAACGAAATCTCACAAAAAACAAACCTACATTGGTTAAAGAGACTCACCTTCTTGAAAAACTTCTTTTCACACAAGCAAAGAGGGAGAAGGTTGGAGAGGGAGCACAAGTGTTAGGAGAGGGGTTGAGTAGTGGTGAGGAGTGGAGAATAGAGAGGAGGAAACCGAGCTCTTCGAATATAAGGTGGGAGGAGAGATTGCTTTTTTCACAATAGAGATGCTAAACAAAGCGCCACACTGCGGGGTTTTGGGTTTAAGCCCACAGCGTTGCTATATAGCGACGCTAATCAGTCGCTATATAACGATGCTTATATTTAAAAGCATCGCTATATAGCGATGAAACAAAGCAAAACATTGCTATATAGCGACGTTTCAGGGCACTTATTATTAAAAGCTAAAAAAGAAGCTCATAGGTGGCTATTTTATTAGTGTTAATTGATTTCCTTGCAGCTTATGTTGTGATTTTAGAACTGTGCAGATGGAAGGGACGAGTGGAAGCTCATCAGATGATGCCCCAATGCTCGAGAGCACAAAGTGGCTTACGGAGAGATTGTATTATCATTGCACTCATTGCAAGCGAGAAGTACGACATCAACATCGTATTATCATGCGCGACTTACAATTAAAAGGATGCTTATAATTAAAAGGGCACTTTGATAGTTCATCCTCCCAATTACAATAAAAGGGTGCTTACAAGAAGATGTTAGAAATACTATATTCAAGATCAGTGGTATTGTGAGGTATGCTTACTATCAAATCGCATTGAGTGCATTTTCTTCAATTTAAGTTGAATAATCTGTAGACTGATTATGAATATATCTTATATGGGCATGTAAAATAGGTGGATTGCTTGAGAAGCACTTTCCCTCGAGCATTATGACAACTCAAGTACACTTGCTTGTGCACATAGTTGATGAGGTAGCTATCGCAGGTACCATTCATAGTCGGTGGATGTCTTTTCTCGAGTGGTTTATGAAAACTTTGAAGGGATTTGTAAGACAAAGAGCAAGACCAGAAGTAAGCATGGCAGAGGGATGGCTTGTGTAAGAGTCATTAGTATATATACAGAGTTTCTTGCATCCACAGATCCCGATATGCCACAAGCTTGGCATAACAAGGATGATGATCGCATCGTTGGCGAGATTCCCCAAGGAAAGGAATTAAAAGAAAGATGAGCGAAGAGCAAATGGAGAAATTCAATAAATTTTGTATCCTCAATAGCAAGGAGATGCAGAAGTGGATTGAGAGATATGAAGCGGCCAAAGCAGAAAGAATAAATGCAAGGATGAGATTCAGAGAAATGTACAGGCGATCGCAACCATATCCACGGAATCTAGCTCTTCTCCCTACTCACATGTCACTTAATTGGCTACAACTGGCTCTACGTAAAGCCGAACGCGATAGAGAGACAATAAACAAGCACGAGCAAGAGTTATCATCTGGATGTATGATGCATGTAAGTTTCTTACCTCTTGATGTAATTAAGTAATTATTTGTGGCAACATACGCTATAAAATAGATGCATCTTCATTATTTTAATGATGCTCTTTTATAGTATAAGAAGTATAGTGCATTATGGTCATATGGACGACATTTTTGCATGGAACGCATCGATTCAAAGAGAGTCACATATGATTGTGGAGTCATGGCTAGCTTTACACAAGATAGCCGAGCAAGTGCTTCAGATACCAATCTTATCTCCTCACAATTGGATTATTGTGGAACCATATGCAAAATCTATGAAGTTGATTTCAGACGATTTAGTATTTTCATTCTTAATGTAAAATGGTTTAGAACTATTTACAACGGTCCCCATGCGATAGTGAGAAAAGATAGTAGCGGTTTCTTTGCAATAGACTCCACTAAACTTTGGACTGATGAAAGTGATACTTTTGTTCTTCCCGAGCACTGTGAGCAGGTGCATACTAATGATTTAATTAATTGAAGCTTTCGTTTTAAAAGATCCATTGATACATGTACTTAAGCATAATTTCATATATATAATTGATGACATTTGGCACCATCTTCAATATAAGTGGTTTTTCATCCGGATCATTCTAATCCAAGATGATGATACATGATCCAAGTTGCACCACAAAGTAAACAAATTTTTGAAGATAGAGATGTGGATATGGAGATGCCACTACTAATGCTGAATCCAATTGATCCAGATGAATCTCGTAAAGAAGATGAAGATCACAATATGAGCCAAGAGAAAGATGTGCATAATGACATCACACGGGAGGAAGATGGAGATCATGATATTGAGGAAGAAGACGACGATCATCAAGAATCACCACACTTTATTGAAGAAGATGATCAAGCACTTCTAGGTGAAGGTACGATGCTAGAGTACGATGACGATATAGGAGATCAACTCGGTATAGAGTTAGAGATAGACTTGTTTGGCGCGTTAGACTTGAAACCATTATGTAATTAAATGCTCTTCATTGATTTTTTTCATCTCAAACTTGGACATGAATATATGAGCTTCAAAGGCTTGATGTACATGCTCTCGTACTTTTATTCTCTCAAAAGATCAAACATGTATAAAAATTTAAAAAAAAATTCCATTGGAGAAAACTAACTTTTAAGGTCGATATAAGAAAAAAAACTCTTTGTAAAACATCGCTATAAAAAAGTATCTCAGTGTCACTATATAATGACACTTACAATTCTGATAAAAGTCGCTATATAGCGACTGCAGTCAAACGTCGCTATAGTGACACTTAACGAGGCGTGCTTCCAATACTGACGATTAGCGCCTCGCGCATGCTAAACATCGGTACTTAAACATCGTAATGGGATCCGTGTGTAGTAGTGTTAGGGCCAAACTTACGACATGTGGCATCAGGTACCTAGCAAATGCTTGACATCCAAAGACTCGAAGGTGATGTCAAAGTGTCGGCCGCCAATTCATCCATAATTGATGAAGTGTAGCTATCTGATTCCTTGCATGGCCTAAGATATTTTTGAGATCTCGGGGGGGTCACTATGTATAAACCCTCTATATCACGTGCATTAAAGGCCTATTTCTAAAATCCCTTATGTGCAAATTTTTCATTAATAAAATGTACCCCTTTTCTATACAAATCTTAAAGTTTTTCCAAAACTATTTTAAATAGTCCCTTATGTATACTTTGAGAATTTTTCCAGTTTGCGTCTCTACAAGACCATGATATTTCTGAAAGCCTGAAAGAAGCCAAATGCCTAATGCTTATGATGGAGGAAGTATACTACCATTGCATACTGAAGTCGTCAATGAATGTAAGGAAATAGGTCGCTCCACCAAGGGAAGGAGTTTGCATAGGGCTGCAGATATCACTATGCACCAGCCCGAGTATATGTGTGGCTCGATGACCTCGGTAGTTACGGAAGGAGGCTCTTGTCTGCTTGCCACGTACAAAATGCTCACAGAATGGATCTTGTGTGGCTAACGAAGGGGGCAGCCCATCAACAGTTGAATTATGTGTTAGCCAACGGAGGTTCTGAAAATTGGGATGGCCCAATCTTTCATGCCATAGGTAAGATGTGAGGGACTGAGTTGGAACGGCATGAGCTTGGAGTTGTTGAGGGGAGCTGGAGCCGATGGGATAGAGACGATTTGACTGTGGTAAGAGGCAATCAATATGCGCCATTCTGATTGTGCAAGAATTGCATTGTAGACGAATGTCTGCTCCAAGAAGGGCTGCAGAGGCGACTGAGAATAGATTCTTGCGAAGGCGAGGGACATAATAGACATCCTTGAGAGTGTATTCTTGCCCATTTACGTTGAGTTTTCCATGAGAATGATCACCAAGGATTACAGTTAAGGGTTGTGAGAATGGGGTATAGTGAACATACTAGGACCTTTGTGAGGTTGTGTGTTGAGATGCTGAAGTGTCGAGGAACCAAACGTCATCTGTATGTTTGGAGGAGTCAGGAACGATCGTGGAGGTGCAAAACAATTGCAGAGTCGACATGCTTTCCATAGGCGAGGAAGCTTGATTGCGTGGGGATGTTGAAGACAAATTAGAGGAGCCTCGGCCACGTTGCATGTTCCATGCTGAGTTCTTGAAGATCAGCGCTCCTGAGTGAGGTTTCTTGGGTTGGACGGAGTTGGTAGAAGAGGACGTTGACCAGCCCGATTGTTGGAGCCTCGTCCAAATCGGTTACCACGGCCCCTGCGTCCTCCACAGCTATTTGTATAGTAAGCCTGTGGAGATACTATCAAAATTGGAGATGAATTGCGCCTCATGGTATCCTCTTGAAGGATACGACCGATTAATGCACGGAGCTTGAGACCTGCCAAGGTGCTTTGCGTGGTGACAAAGATCGCCAAGAAGGGGGCAGAGAGCAGAGAGCAAGATGGTGACTTGCTGAAGTTCGGGGACTTGCAAACCCACACTGACAGTCTCATCAAGAAGCCCCTGCCATTGATCAATGAAGTCAGGGATCAGATCGCCTTCTTTGAGTTGATGTAGCATGAGGCGTCTTTGGTAATTGATCTGCGTCGAAACATGGACATGATCATAAGTTGCACGAAGAGTATCCCAGACCTCCTAAGAGGTGGGAAGATTGTGCACTAGCTGAATTTGAAGGTCACCGCAATTGAGGATAATGTCAGAGCGGGCCTTTGAATCAGCTATGATCCAAGCTTGGATATCCGTAGGTGTGGGTTGAGGAATCACTGGCGCTGTTGCACCAGGACCCGCGGCTGAAGTTGCAGCAATAGGGGCAGCTACTCTAGCTGCATTGGCAGCGGAAGTAGGGTGGGGACGTTCACCAGAAACCACATCCCACAGCTCAGTCCTTCTCAGAAGCATCTCGAGCTTGATAGCCCAAATACGATAATTGGTGTTCGACAGCTTTTCGAGTTTGTAGGTTCGAGTAGAAGAGGATGCGGAAGCCATTGATGGGTATTGCTAAGGATGTTTGAACTACTGGGTCCGTCAGGAAGGTAGTGTAGACAGATAGTCTTGGAAGCTTAGAGTAGAGCTAGATCATCTGATACCATCTAGGAGAATAGACTAGAACAAGAAATGAACTAAGGCGAAAGATGCAAGAAGGAAGATAAGAGAGTGCTCGAGCAAGAAGCGTACGCGTGTAGGAGAAGAGCAAGATTGGCCACAGAAAACATATGTTTATTGAATAGCCTAGAGCAGCTTATATAAGCTCAAATGAGCGTAACAGAACAACGGACCAACCCGTTGTAGAATAACTGAATTGACAATTAGCTTAGAGGCAAGACTAATCTTGGAGTTAGATTGTTTTAGACTAAAGCTCGATTAACTCTTAGTCCCAGAATCTCAAAACGGTTGTATCAAAGGGGTCTGGTGCCATGGAGACATATTTGGGATTCCGGCTCTCAAAATTGGGTACATTAGGAGCTCTTGGCTCAACAATTTAATCTGAATGCCCGCGAACTTCATTTTCTGTGTGTGCTTATGGGACGGGTACGTGATGAATGGCCTTCTAGCCCTTCTACGTTTGTTGCTCACGACTTGAGGTTTTGGGCAGATGACCGCGGTAAACGTGTGAGCAGATTTTCTTTAAAGGCTATTTTTCGCAGTTCTGTCAATTAAATTGCGCGAGATGTCATGCTCTCGTGGCGTCCCTTAGCTCCACAAGATTCGGTGGCTTTTTGAAAGATGCTATTGAAACTAAGATCTGATTAAGGTCTTAGTTTCTCACACACACATACCGTGTGATGTGAATCGACACACCCTGTGGCAACCTTCACAGCCACAGCCTATGTAATCAAGGAATCAATCCATGAATAATAGAATCTATTCTACGTATGCACACGACCTACTGATTTCTACATGGTATCAGAGGCCAGCCATGCTTCCCTCGGTGGAGAAACATCAAACGGACGTCCTGCGAACTGTGGGAGCTTGCTTCAATGGCAATGATCCGCATACAAAACACGATGGGCACAAAGACCCAGGCCACGAAGCCTATTCGCCTGCAGAAACGATTGACCTGCAGCAATTCCCCAACGAAGGGAACAAATACAAAGAAGAAGGCTGCCTCCAACCAAAAATGGGAGAAGATCAGGGCAACCAAGAGACCCTGAATGCCAAAGGCGACCTCCCAGCCCAGAAAGGAGAAGCGGACTATGATCTGCAGCCTCACGAAGGCCAAAGACACGAGGAGATGACCGAGATGAAGGCGACCTGCTGCCTAAAAATGCAAATGCTGAAGGCAAAGGCCCAGCAAACGGCGACCTCCCAGCCAAAAAGGAGAACAGACACTTGATGAAGGTCATCAAAACGGCAGAAAAGCCTCCAGTCATGCAGGCATCGACTTGCGACAGCTCCAAATGGAAGTGCAAAATGGTACCTTCCTTGAATATTCTTTTCCTCGCTTCTTTTCCACGGATAACCACGTTCCTTCTCGTGCTGTCCGGAAGCATGCGAAGCACAAGGTTAATTCCAACTTGAAGAAGAAGACATCGCTCCTCCTATGCCTCACAATTAAGACTCCCTTTCATTCTGGGGAGACTGTTTCCTATCCACCTAAAGGTATCCACCCTAATGAAGAAGACACAGCGCAAGATCATGCCAATGAAGAAGGAGAGCATCAATTATTGTTTATATTATTTATAGTCCAAGTTACTACAACTCTATTGTTGTATCGGATGCTTCTTTATTTCCATCGGACAACTTTTCTCGAAGCATGCACTTGGGGTCACAAACGAGACATCATATTCATAGCACGCAAGTCTTCTCACACTCCTCTCAAGTCTTTGGAACCAACCAAGTGTGCCCAAATAGTAGCCCTACATGGGATCCAAGAGATGATTGATTTGTAACTGACCCCAATAAGGAAGCTCGTGAAAGATCAATAGCCTCTTCATACAAGGAGGAGATTCCTCTCATTCGCCCTCCAAGCCTGAATCCAGTCACTTGCCTTCAAATATGATGGTGGTGGATCAAGCTGACCTCCACGTGCGAGATGGTCATGCGGAAGGTATTGAGCATGACCTTCATAAATATTTTTCCTCATATGTTTGGAGTATCATGCAAGCGATTTCAAACCCGGTCCACAAAGAGGACAAGCATAGTACCCACTTGTAACAAGTCCTGCACGCGTGCATGAATGTGTTAGTATAAGACATGCGTGCGAAAGAGAGTCATAAAAGCATAATCCTATATTATACATGTAGAGACACAACCACGTACCTGCGCACTCTCCATATCCTGGATAGTCATGCATGGTCCACATCAAGATACCCCTGACCAAAATATCATTGGTATGTCTAGGAGCTCTGGAAATATCAAAGACCCGCACTCCTCTCCATAATATCTGTAACTCCTCTATCAAAGGTGCCATGTATACATCCATATTTTTTGCCTTGTACTTCCCTGGCACAAGTAGTGCAAGCATGAGGTATCACTTTTTTATTATTTGCCATGGTGGGATACTGTAATTCACCACGACTATGGGCCATGTCGAACATAACCCGAAAGGATTCACGCCGCCCAAGATGTAAGTTGCGTGGCTCTCTCGCAAAGTCCGGCCACTGATTGTGTATGTGCTTCCAAACTGCACAATCTGCGGGAATCCTCAATGTGTCATCAGTGGACCGATGAGATGCATGTCATGTCATCAACTCCGCTATGGATTTGCATCGGAACATGTGCTATATTCTTGCAATGATGGGAAAGTGTCTCAAGACCTTTACTGATATCTGCTCACCCTGCAAGTCATCTCTATATCGTTGTTCTCCACATTTCTCACAACTAGCCAAATCTCCATGCTCACGATGAAAGAGAATACGGTCATTACGGCAAGCGTGGATGGTATCATAATCCATACCCACCGTTATTAGCATCTTCTTCGCTTCATCTTTTGATGCAAGCTTGGTATTTGGTGCAGGAAACATCTTCTGGAGCAACCTATCACAATTCAAACATACATAGGCTTCGAATAATGATGATTCGGTACACTAATCCATACATGATGATTCTTAAAACAAACAATATCCAAATAATAAGTCAAATTAATGCAAGAGCTAACCTCATTAAGGCCGAGACACTTGTATCCGACCACCCATACTTTACTTACAGATTCAAGATTGAGACACAAGCACGTAGTTTAGACATCCTAGCACCCTCGTACAACTGTGTTGATTGCAACTCTCGCATTTTGACCTCAGACTCTGACATCACGTGTACATGGGATGTAGTGCCCCTAAAAATAGAATCCATCATGTCGACCATACCCTCGTCATCATCCAGGAGACTATAGTCTTGCTCAAAGTGTGAAGGTATATGCGTACCCTCATCAGCCTCCTCATCCTGTTTTAAGATTTTGTGTAAATATAAGATCTTGTCTCAAGGTTTCGTATCATAATCTCGGGGGGGTCACTTAGTGTAATATGTCTATATCACGTGCGTTCAAGGGTTCTTTTCTAAATCCCTATGTAACCTATTTCTAGTATTTCCTAGTATCCCCTCTGTAAATTTTGGGAAAATTTATAAATCCCCTTCTGTAAGTATATTTATTTTCCTAGAGGAATTTTAAAAGTCCTTATGTGAGTCATACACTACTACTTTTGGAGTCCCTTTAGGTAGGATGAGATATTTAGAATGCAAGATCTCTACATCACCTGCATTATTTGAATCTACACACAAAAAATTAAGGTACCAACTGCAATAATGGGCAATGCATAAGTTTAAGATGGGTTTGTGTCTTGATGATGCCATAAGGCAAGAGAAACAAAGAATAAAGACATATGTGCAAAAATTAAGAGGAACAAATATCAAACAAGACAAATCATGTGTGCCGTACACCAAGAGCAAAGAATTGTGCAAAGTCACTTGAAACACGTAAAGAGCTCAAGAAACAACCTTTATAAAAATACTACATGAAAGATTGGGAGCTTTTATAAATGCTTTATATCTTTCAATTTTTTACAAAACTATATGTATGGGCGTTTCAGCTAGGAGAAGGGATGATACATTAGCCAATTTTACAAAGCATTCAATGACGATATATAATGTTTATTTCTTGCCAAATACAAACATCTAGAGCATTCTTATGTGAAAGATTAGAAACTTGTTTAAACAATGTATATCTGAGACTTAGTAATTTCTTCCATGTCTTTATTGTTAGAGAAGGAGTAGAGAAGAAAAAACTAAAACACCATGCTTTTGGCCACATTCACGATTGGCCTTGCCACTTTTTCCATGTCTTGATTGTTAGAGAAGCAAAAGATGGAAATATCATTCTTCTTTGTCACATTTATAGGAGACCTTTCCACTTTTTTTCTTCCATGAAAACCCTTACTAAGTCATATCAAACCATGGTATTAAAACCATAGAGGCTACATTCATACAACATCTTGTTGTACTCGATGCCAAAATAGCATTTTCAAACTTGCTTTATGGCATTCATATAAACAAAAGTACCCAGGCAGTTGCAAATCATCCACTTCTGTGATTCAAGATCCTGCAAAAAAATAATTTAAAAAATTCCATTAAGACAAATCAGACTAAACTCAGCGCATAGTAATAATCATAATAAATCTTTTATCATATTAGAAAGATTACAAAGAAGCCCCTACCAAGTGCGTTTAATGCCCCTTTACAAAGTCATTGAATACATTCCAATCATTCTCATCTAAAGTATACTTATTGCTATTACACTCATAGGTGAGGTTTGCCAATGCAATTACGCTCTCAATATTTATCATGTCAAGGTCTGTAAGGTCCACAAAATTTGCTAAGAAAGCTTCCTTAGTTATGAAGTTTCTATTCAACGTATAGTTGGCATGATGAACAATCCAAGACCTCCAAATTTGAAAGAAAAAAGAGACTTTGCCTGCAAGATAGACTCGATCCACAAGATTCAAATGTGGAGATAAGAAGATGTCGATGTAGTCTCTAGCAATTTCAAGATAAGCTTGTGTTCCTAGCATGCTCCTCTCTTTTCTATGAATTCCATTGTTTGCCAATTCTCCCAAGCACCATTGCACTTGTCTACTGCATATTCTTTGAGCTCTAGCCCAATTTTGGCAGTCATCTCGCCTAATGTCTCCCTCCCTTAGCATATGCTTGTCGATAGAAAAAGCATCATACACAATAATGACATGATTTAAGGTGATCCAAACATTGCCAATAGCCAATTGACACTTAGGCTTGTCAAGAACATTGACTAACTTTTTTCCATTATGTACAAAATCTTGATCATGCAGCCCAAAAACTTGATTTTCTAAAACTTTTGTTGAGAGGCCATCCATCCCATTTTATCCCAAATCTACTACCTCTTTTATCTAGATAATCGGAGATCATTAATGTTCTTCGCCGACTATCACCATTAGATAATTGAAGATTATCAATGTTCTTCGCCGACTATGATTCTTGGTAAAATCTAGCATGACATTGAAAGGGTGTAGATCACAATGTATAATGCCTTCTTGGTGTACAGTTGCTAATGCATCAACCAATGCATGTATGATGTCTGGGGTAGCTTCCACAAATGCCTTTAATCTCGTAAGCTGTACATCACTTCGTATTGGATTTGGTTCTCTCCTAGTGACTCCATTGCCTTTCAAGCATAACACTTGCTTTCTGAAAGTCCCTTTCTCAAAGGGTAGCTGCATCATCATGTCTCCAATACTCCCTCGATTGAAGTATGGAAAAATGTTGATCCAAGGTAAGCTTCTAGTAAATCCTATGCATCTGACAATCCCTGGATGTAATATTTGCATTCCATACTCTTTGTCAAATGACTTTAAGGTGTGAGGTATGTTCCCTTTGTAGCGCTTCGCCGCATAAGTAATACTTCGAGGAAAGAAAGAGATGCCATTAAAAGTGACTTTAAAGCATACTCCAAATGAGCCAGCACCAAGATTCTCACCCTCCTCTATAGCCTCATGGGGAATACCTAACAAAATTGAACAATCACCATTCCTAAATGAATGTGCTTTGTGAGAAGCATCCCTGCGACTACCCTCAATAGCTAACCATGCCTCAGAAGTTGGATCACATGAATGTTTTGATTGCTCATATCGCACTCTCTTCGAAATAGTGAAATGTGAATCTATGTCTTTTACCCTCTTGCTTCTACCCTTCTCCTCTTTCCACTTCAAATCCCAAAAACCTAATTTTTCCATGTCAATATTAGGAGGCAAGTCATCTCGCAAGTCTTCTGCACATTTCTTCATATTTCCTATGATGCTATTAATCATGTGACGTACTCCACCTTCATTCATTTCACTCTTGGGCAACGTCTCTCCCATTGTGTTGGCTATGACCTCATTGTAGAAACACTCTGTCCGTATTGCATTGCTAGTTATGTCTATTATTTGCTCCTTGCTCATCTTACTTATCCCTATACAAAGATGCCGCCTAATGACTTTGAGCCAATTTTTCCTTTGCTCTGCTTGCATCTTTTCACAAAAGGATTTCTGGCAAAACATGCATTAAAAAACCAAGTTTTGAGAGAGAATCTAAAATATATTCATAGATTAAATAATCAATGAACACAAAGTTAATTACAATAAAGAACACAACGAACTCCATTCTTATGAAATTTGCATCCTTATACATAAGCAACTTTCAAAGACCCCATGGATAGGCTATAGAGAAACGATAGGGTTTGCAGTGGAGCGATAAAAAATAGACGATACTCAGACACAACACTGAAGAACAGAACTCAGAAAACATAGTGCCTGTCGGTAATATGAAAAACTGAATACAAGAACCTCAAGCCGTCATGTCTCAAGGATCGTGGCTGAGGCTTATCTGAAAGATGATTCCACGTAGAGAAACGGTAGAAAAGATAGCAGCAGAGGGAGCGAAACTCAATCCTCCGTGTAGCTCGATCATGACGAAGATGATGAAGGGCTGGAGTGTTGGGGTAAAGGGCAGTGTGCCCACCCACTTGTACAATGCCCATGTATACTCATATATATATATGATAGAGGAATAAGCTAGAGTAGCTTTTGCTCCACCACTTTTGGTGTCTCCTATCCCGTTGTGTGCTCTCCTCTCCCACAACTGGTATCAGAGCTAAGGAGAGCTTGGTGAGTGTGGCTAGCAAGGTTAGAGAGGAGCAGCCTGGTATGAAAGCGACGAGGTCGGCGTCGGAGACGTAATATGGAGACTGGGCTCACTGGGAAGTGACGCTGGGAGGTGGCTTTGGTTTTGCCAGTCTCCACGACGATGGGCGCAGTGATGAGGAGCTCTTGGCTACAGGTTGTTGGAGTTGCTGTGCGTGGAGGATAAGATCCGCTCTGACATTCGAGGGATGCCATGAGAGGTCACTACTGAGTTTGTCGATGCTGGAGCCATTTGTTATTTGGCCTACGAATCGCCATCGATGGGTTTGGAGCAATGGACGTTGAGGCTAAGCGTCTGAGTAGAGGCTGTGGTGCTGTTGAAGGGCTATGGAGATGGCGCTCGTGAGAGAGTAGCTGAGGGATATGGCTTGGCTGCTCGTATGGTTGACTGTTTGCGGGGCTGCCAGTTTGCTCATCCGTGTGTGGTGGAGGCGCAGCTGCGGACTGGTTTGTCCCATTGAATAGAGGACTTGGCCGATGGAGGGTTGACTGTGTTGTGAGCTATGTCGAGTCAGCTTGCTTGCCGAGGCATGAAGAGTTGCTCACGTTGGAGGCAAACATATGCTGAGGCTTTGCTTGAAGCTACTGTGGATGGCTGAGTGCCTAGGAGCAAGAGCTGTGGGCATTGCAATGTTGATGATGGCTAGCTCTGTTGAGGATCACTCGTGGCAGTCCATTGCATGGAGGGCTGTAGGGATGCTCCATCCCGTGAGCAAAGGAAGAGCAGCCCAGTGATAGCAACAACATCCATTTTGGAGAAGATGAGCTGTTGGAGAGCTTGTGGATTGCATGTTTGATGCAGTTGTATGCTTGGGAGATAGCCACTGTTGCATTTGAGGTCTTGGAGCTGAGCATTGGCTGATTTTGGTCTCTTTGCAGGACATTTTGTAGAAGTACGCCTTGTGGACATTAGCTGTGGATAAACTAATTTGAGGCTATTGCTTAGGCACTTTGCGGGACTGGTCATATGCCATTTTGCAGTCTTGCACAAGGAGCTTTCGATCTGTACATCACTTTGGCAGTGGCATTGACACATGCTTTGACAGTGGTACATGCCTGGTTGAGATGCATTGACAGTTCGTTGGATGCATGGTTATTTGCCTATGTTGGATACATACGGTGGTACGGTGATGTATTGAGATCCTGTCAGATTAGCATCATTTGGAGCACATTTCGGGGCTGTTTTGCCAGTGCTTTTGGGCTATTTAATTGCTGATCTATGAGCATTCTTGGGGCTGATTTGGTTGGGCATTGTACTTGCCATTTTGCTGGTGTTGCAGTTGACATACGGGGTGATCTGCTGGATGTATTTTGACCATTTTTGGGGCTGTTTTTTGCCGGAGCAGATGAGTGCTGTAAAGGGCAACAAACATTCAAGGAAGCTGCTGTTGCTGTTTTTATGACAAAACAGTCATTTTCAAGACTGAATATCTCTTTCTTGGTGCGGAATTGCACTTTGTGCCAAACTAGAAAGTTGTAGTTGACAGAATATACTACAACTTTGCTTTTGGAAGCAAGTTAATCCGGTATAAGCTGCAGGAGTTACAGCCTCTGTAAAACCACAAAAAGTTGCAGTCTACTGTCTATTTGTGACCAATGTGCAGGAAGCTGTTTTTCAGGTGAGAATATCTGAGAATCCACAAGGATTTGGCTCTTGGAGTCAACTAACAAGTTGTAGATCCTTTTACCAGCTACAACTTTTCTGTTTACAGCTTTGGCATCCGGTCTTTCAGTGAAAAGATATTGCTGTTCAAAAACAGGGACAGCGTGTTATTTTGCCCAAAGTGGCTGTGAGGTATTGTTGTAGGAATTTCTCTTGCACAACAGTGAATTGGGAACTCACAGTAAATTACAGAAAGTGATTGGGATCTCACTTCAGTCCAAGGGCATTATTGGCATTTTGGCAAGTCACTTTGGCACATTTGGCAAGTGGTGAATGCTTGATTTTGTTGCCAAAGGATTGCGCGCTTGAGGTGATGCATTGGTGATGTAGTAAATGCCATTTCGATGCATTATGGATTTGCATTGGTGGATGCCGCACTGATGTTTATGGATAGTTGAGCTGGGCTCCTATTGCCATTGGTTGAGCAGATATTGCTCATTTGGTTCAGTGCATTTCTTACTTGGATTGCCAAGCATTGGCAGGTTACTGGGCTGCATATATTCTTGTTTATGCTTCTTTATGGCTGAGTGCTTTTGAGCATTGGATCAGCCAATTTATTTGGAGACCTAATTGGTCTGGACAACACTATATTTTTTGGTCATTTGGGTTGCCTATTGCACTATACTGCTCTTTGGTTGTGACCTATTGTGCCACAGATATGGCATCTACAGCTGGTAGTGCCCTCTTTGATATTGAGAGGTTGGATGGATCAAACTTTCAGTATTGGAAAGAGCAGATTAATGATGTGTTAGTGCAGAAGAGGCAACATAAGCCCATTCAATGCAAAGGTGTCAAGCCTAATAGCATCAAACAGAGTGATTGGGATGACATGGATGAGCAAGCATGCTCTATCATTCAATCATCACTCTCGAAGTCAGTCTACTTGCAGGTACAGGATGGTGTATAGGGTGTAGATTACCATGCATATGAGTTTTATACTCGTATATGCCGGATGTATGACCATGATAGTGTTATGTTACAGCATGATGGGCTGAAATGTACTGATGGGCTGAATTACAGCCTTGATATGCACTCCAAAGGTCGATCAATTGGTAGAAACAGGTCATGTTCAAGGGGGAATTCCAAGAGCAAGTCTAGCTCTCGGACTTGTGTTAGATGTTTCTATTGTGAAAAGTATGGCCACATGAAAAAGTATTGCTGGAAATGGCTGAGAAAATACAAGAAGAAGAGCAAGGTTAAGAATGACAGGAAGAAGGAGAAGAAGCATGTTGAGCTTCAAGGCGTGGATGCCAGGGTTTCCACTGATAGTAGCAGTGATGAAAGCATTCTTTTGTCTATGTCTGGCACCTCCTTCTTGGCTACTGATGTACCCATTCTCGGTGATTGGATGTTAGATCCATGTGCTTCATGTCATATGACCCCTCATAGGTCATGGTTCAGTGCATATCAGGAATGTATTGTGGAGAGTGGTTTGATGGGCATTGATCATTCTATGGATGTCTATGGTTATGGGGATATCCACCTTGTTATGCCTAGTGGCTCTATTCTTGTTCTACAGAGGGTTAGACATATACCAAGACTTGCTACGAGCAAGATCAGTACTGGACAGTTGGTTGAGGCAGGTTATCATGTCTCTTTGGGTGATCATGCATGGAAGATTGCTAGAGGCAATCTGGTTATGGCTAGGGGATCACGGGTTGGATTCTCTTATGCATTGCATGTATCAGGTGTCCAGGATAAGATGCTTATGATTAGTAAGCAGCCATCAGCTAGTTTATGGTATGCCAGACTTGGACATATGTCTACTGCAGGTATCGAAGCCCTTACAACATTGAGATACATTCCTGTTATGGATGTCTCTCAAATTTTATGTCATGATTGTGATGATGATCAGCAGTCAGGATCCTCCTTTGTGAGGAAGATAGTCAGTGAGAGGTATCTTGAGCCATTGCAGTTGGTTCATAGTGCAATTTGTGGGCCTATGCCTACCGTTTCACTGGGTGGCGCCTCTTACTTTGTGACATTTACTGATGCTGCTACAAAGTACATATGGGTATATCCGATTCGGCAGAAGCATGATGTATATGATACATTTCAGCGCTTCTTGGGTAATGCTGAAAATCAGTCAGGAAAGAAGCTATTGAGCTTGATGACTGATGGTGATGCAGAGTTTACCTCTTCTAGTTTACCTCTTCTAGATTTCAGCATCTAGGTGATACACTTGGTATCAGGAGGGTGTTGACCACTCCTCATCTTTCTGCTCATGATGCCTTGGCAGAAGGCATAAATTGGATTCTATTGGACAAGATTGGTAGCATGCTACGGTATGCAGGTCTTACCGAATGCTATTGGGCTGAGGCATGTAAGACAGCTGCATACTTGCTTAACAGGTCACCCAGGAGATCTCTGAATGGTAGAGTGCCATTTGACTTCTTGACAGGTAGGGCACCATGTTACGAGCATTTACGTGTGTTTGGCTGCGAGGCTTATGCTCATGGTTCCCGATCGAGGAGGTGTATCTTCCTTGGATACAGTGAGTCCAGTAGGGACTACAGGTTATATGATTCTTCAACTAGAGAGTTGATACGCAGCCATAATGTCTATTTCAAAGAGGATGCTATGTTTAGACAGCCCAGGACTGTGGATAGCAGGAAAGTGGTGTTCCAGGAGGGTGTAAGTGCACTGATACCTCCGAATTCTTTGCAGGGGCAGCCCATATCCCTTGGAGTGGGAGGTTTTTCCCATGGTGAGCATGTTATAAAGTTGGGACAACCACGATTACTTCCTGATTTTGGTCAGACGGTCAAATGTCTCAAGTATTCCACAGGTTTATACTCCTATGGAGATTGTTGATGCATCTTCTATGGACAGTTACAGTTTACTCCCAGGATGCGGAGTGCCTCTTGCAGATGAGGATGAGGCTATGCGTGGTGAGGAGGATACCTTGGCTAATGATGCCCGGTATGATCCATTGGCTGGTTATGCCAGGACAGATGTGGTTTCTGCAGTTATTGACTCGGGTCATATTGTGCATGGGCAGAAATCATTGATATGTTTGCTTTGTAAGTGCCTCTATAGCTAGAAGCAATCCCCTCGAGCTTGGCTTCATAGGTTTGATACCGTTATGAGAGCTCAGGATGTGATGTGCAGTGAGACAGGTTATGGTCTTAGTATTCAGGAGGTTGCTATCCTTCTGAGGTTACTTGCCATATGGTTCCTTATGGACAGGGATGCTTTGCAGTGGGAGCTGCATGGTCTTGATGATGTTTGTCAGATACTTGGTTATTTCAGTATGGAGAGGAAAAGTTACTGAGTACTCCATTGCCTGTATTGGCTCCATACTTGAAACACAGTAGGTTTGACGATCACAGATCAGTTGAGCAGCAAGTTATGGTTGATATGGCAGCCATAGTACTTCATGCATCCATGACTGTGTTGAGACTTGGCTCTCACATGTTTGCCATTGGGGCTACACTTCCAGTTCTTGCTTCCGTTGCAGTGGGAGTTGGTAGCATGATTATGGTAGATTTTGGCAGTGGGGAAGCGGTTGTGGACATCAGGTCCTTATGCTTCCAGGAGCAGCATGCAGGTGATGCAGGTTGGGTAGACCAGCAGAGGTCTATTGTAGGTTATGTGCTTATGGTCACAGGTGGTACAGAGACATTTTCTCTGCACAGTGATAGTTCGAGTGCTATGGACTTAGCACAGGAGCACGTGGTGGTGAGAGTTCACTCTCCCAGTGAGATCTGGCATGAGATCTTGGTTGACAGGCATCTACAGCTTGTCATTTTCTATCCTGCAAACCTGATGTTTGCTAGCAGCTTATCCTCTATGCACTTTGCACATTGTAAAGTGCCGATGGGCATAGGATGACGGTCTGGTCATCTTGTTTTTCAGCCTATGGCTGATTGTATTGTATGTGTACTATATTCCCTTAAAGGCACACTGCCTTTAAGTGGGAGGTTGTTGGGGTAAAGGGCAGTGTGCCCACCCACTTGTACAATGCCCATGTATACTCATATATATATATGATAGAGGAATAAGCTGGAGTAGCTTTTGCTCCACCACTTTTGGTGTCTCCTATCCCGTTGTGTGCTCTCCTCTCCCACACTGGAGCTGCCCTAGGAAATGGCTGAAAACAACATGCTCTGAGGAAGGAACCTTCAGGCTATCTCGAATAGCAACATGATGAAGAAAAGGAGCAGATCTGGAGCAGCCAGCTGGAGGTCCAGGGCTAGATCTGGAGGAGAGGAATAAAGAGACAAAGGAGTTGGGGCAGAACTGGAGCAGAGGAGTAGATCTGGAGCAGGAGGGGCTGCAGCAAAGGATGGAGGAGGTGAGGAGCAGCTACAGGTCCAGTCGTAGAGACTGAGGGGGTAGGTAGTCTTTTATAGGCCTGACCCAGGAAGTCGGCCAGCTGGTCGGTCAGTTCCTAGGTCGGTGGGCTGGCCAGTTGGTCGGCCAATTCTCGTCGGCCAGTTCTAGTCAGCCATTTTTGGCCTTTCTGGCCACTTGTTTGGCCCTACTGGCTGACCTTTTGGCTGGTCTGTTTGGTTCCTTTTGTGCCTTTGGCTGGCCTTAATGCCCCTAAAATAAGGAGCGCTGCAAGCTGGTATATTTGTCCCTAAAATTGGAGATTGTAGTTGCTTAACATAGGCATGAATCAAAGACACAAATATCATTGACTCTAGCATTGTTACCTCCGATGTATGAGCATGAATCTCGGATGTATATTTATTGGGAAGTTTACAACCTCTACACACTAGCATTTATGCAAAAATATTGTAATATTTAAGGCTGTTGCCAATGTATTGATTAGTTAGGAGGGTTAGGGATACTTTTTCCTTCTAAGGTTTTCCCCTCTAACCATAGTTAGTGCTTGACTTTAGTTTGTTGCAACTTCATGTCAAGTTTTCCTGCTCCAGCATCTCCATCTCTCACATTTCGTATTAGAACTTGCCTGTGTTGCCCTCCACTCCCCAACTCCATTCCAAGTTCGGGAGAGGACTTCTGTCATGGGGAAACTCCACCTACAGCCATAGTTGTCTTGTTTTCCTATAGCCACTACCCTGAGCTAGCAGCTTGAAGTAAGGTGCCCGCAGCATTTGAAGCTTTGGTGCAGATTTTGAAGCTCTTCTACTGTTTTCAAGGCAGACAGTACTTGTTTCAGTGCTGAAATTCCTGCACAGCCTGATCTATAGCCGCTGTTTTGATTTTGACCTGTTCTACTGTAGGTTCTGACCTGTTATGCACCTGCCCCTATGGTTTTCTGTTTTCTACAGCAGCTAGGGTTTGCACAGGCTAAAGTGCATGCACCATCTAGGTGCTGCTTGTAAGAGACATTTTCTACAGTCTTTTGCAGACCTCAGGGGCCGTGTTGCATTTTGGAGCTGACCAAGGCAGCTGCAACCTGCGGCAGGCTCATTTTGGAGCAGTCTACTCATATTGCTAGGTCCCACTCACAGAGGATTGGGTACCCCTTTCGGTCACAGACATTTGGATGCCATACAAGCTGTTTATGTGCAAGGAGTTTGAAGTAAATATTGCATTTTTTAGGAGTCTGCTCCAAATGCGTTAGAAAACTTAAAAGCCCCCGTTAATGTGTTGGAATGGTCACCTCCCCATCTGTGAGCCCCCAAATGAGGAGTGCATCGGGGGGGGTGGACCATAGGTGGAATGGCCTACCACATGGACAGCATCTTGGCTGTCATGAGGGCAGGGGACTCATGGTGGAGAGGGGGCTGCCACATGGGCAGCACACAGGCTGCCATGTGGATAGCTGTCAAGACAGAGCCAGTGGGCTGACAGAGGCCCATCATGGCATGAATGTATAAGCTGGAACAGGCCCCTGACAGAGGCGCACAGGAGGTGGAACATAGCTGGCACATGGCAGGCCAAAAGGGCGCCTGCAGGGGGCAACAGGACCAGCCAACCAAGTCGGCCAGCAAGCCAGTCGGCCATTAGGACTGACTGGTCGATTTTTGACAGCCAGCTCCCAAGGGGGCCTATAAAAGGAGGGGCCCTCATATATCATCTATGCTTAACACCTGCAGCAGATAGAGTGCTGAAGTAAGGCATTTTGGGGATCCTCCCTAAACCCCTGAAACCTTGTTGAGAGCAATGCAGCAGCAGAGGCATTTTGGGGCTCCTCCTTAAGCCACTGAAGACCTTGTCGAGAGCAATGCAGCAGCAGGATAGAGCGTGGGGCATGCGTCTACTGTACAGGCTGCTTTGGGGGGTGCAATATAGGCTGGAGCACTCCGTGGAACTGTGTGCTGGTCTGGAACATTGCAAGGTTAGTGTAAGACCTGCAGCCGGTTTTGCAGCAGTGACAGGCCTGGGATGGAACAGGTTGGGTACAAGCAGGTCAGCAGACCTGCAGAGGAGGTGATTTTTACAGACCAGGGTCAGCCTAGATCTGTTCGGTTCAGTTTACTGACCAGGTTGGCCTGGTAAGGGTGTTGGCTACCTAGAAGAGAAGCCATAGGTGGCCGGAGTTCTATCCCATCGAAGCCCTTCACAAGAGGCATGCAGGAGCAAAACCTGGCCACCTTTCTTGTGTATACCTCAGATTTGCGCAGTCTTCCGTGGCTGTCCTTTCGTGCAGCAGTTTGCTGGATGTTTGCAGCTCCTTGAAGCTGTGTTGATCTCTCTCTCTGTTCTTTATAGTTTGTGGGTTCAGAATTCTTTGTGCATTTCTGTGTGTTTGGAAAGATCCATTGTGTTGGAGGTTCGAGTAATGCTGGTATTTGAAAACAGTATTCCAGAATCCTTGATGCAACCAAAATGGGCCCTAGAAGACAAACTAACTGTTCTATCTCCCCTTTAACAATTAGGAGGTAGTTCTCTGTAAAATCACCAAGTACAATTAATGCAAAACTGTCTGGAATAGCCAATAGATGTGTAGAACTCCTGAAACCACTGAATGTTGCCAAAACACAGCCAAAAGAATGGGCAGAGAATGTAGAACTTAAGATTCGACCACCAATCTTGCAGATAGACAAGAAAAACATTTTAGAAGCATCAAATCACCATCCAACTCAAGCAGAGTGGAGCAGCACTTCAGGGAGCAGGAAGGAGCAGCAGAGCAGCACCAGTTGGGCCTATGACCAGAAAGTGAACTTGGCTGAGCAGCTGCAGACTTAGCTCACAGAGGGCTGCCTACCTAGGCTGTACACAGGAAGTAAGGTAGAAGGATCTAGACATAAAGTCTACATCCGCTTGAGGTGGAGCACGCGGGCTCGAGTCTAGAGATATCCGTAAGATAGTAGAAGTACCTTGTGGTAAGATCAAAGTACCACGCTGTGGTGGGACTCCAAGCCCTCATACATCATCTTTTGGCCTATGACTAGAAGGTGAACTTGGCTGAGGAGCTGCAGACTTAGCTCACAGAGGGCTGCCTACCTAGGCTGTACACAGGAAGGAAGGTAGAAGGATATAGACATAAAGTCTACATCCGCTCGAGATGGATCACGCGGGCTCGAGTCTAGAGATATCTGGCACATAGTAGAAGTACCTTGTGGTAAGATCAAAGTACCACACTCTGGTGGGACTTTGGATCCCTCTCTCTTTTGTTGTGCCCATAGTTTTGGATGGAAATATATTGTTTTGGTGGCTTCTATATCTGGCTGGTTCATTGTCTATTGATGAGCCCTACATTCTACACAAAATATTTCCAAAGAGGACTATGCAAGCTACAATGACACGAACATCAAATCAAATGACTAAGTGTCAAAGCTTGGACAGTTACATTTAATAATGTTAAGTACAACAACATCAAAAGTCGAATAAACAACCAAGTGTTGAAGCCGAAACTATCATACAACACTGATAACCTACAACGACACTGAAAGCCAAATAAATGACCATGTGTCGAAATTAGCTACGACAACACTGAAAGCCGAATAAACGACCTAGTGTCGAAGCCTACTTATTTTATAAATTATATATCTAAAAACAACACCAAAAGTCTAATAAACGACAAAGTGTTGAATCCTATTACTCTTCTAAGGTTGAGAGACGACACATACAGTCAAATGATACAACCAAGTGTCGAGCTAGTTTCAAAACAATGAGAAGGAGTCCTTGTAACGACATCAAAGGTTGAATATTACAACCAAATGTCGAAATGCAGACTTACTTACTTAACCGCACATATAATCGAGTAATACGATCCAATGCGGAAAGTTAAGCACCATGCAAATGCATGGCCCAAGTAATTGACTCAAATATTACATTACAAATCAGATGATCGACGTATTATGTCGAAAGGCCAAATACGACACTACGTCAATATGTAATAGTCATGTAATATCAAGAATAAAAAGGTTATGGCATTGACATACTATATAAAAAGACGACACTACATCGAACATACGTGAAGAAGAAACCCCTCCCAAAAAAATCTTATCAACTTATCAAAAATTTGCCAACGGATGGGTTATTGAGCAGAGAAAGAAAAGCTATCATACCTTTATTTCAATTATAGTTTTGATTTTGGATTGCTAACCAGGCACAAAGCGAACAGAGAGTCTCCTTGGTGACCTGCACAAATCCAAGGGACAATTAATAGAAATCCTCTCAGTAGAAGGCAAGCTATAAACTCCAGTTAAGTCGTTCCCAAAACTACCTTTTCGAGATGCAGTGCCTTATGAACAAACTTATTAGAGAGCTTATGTAAGGTAAAGGGGAAGGAATAAGGTAAATAAGGAATCCTAAGCTATGGATGAGCAACCCAAGCTGCGTGGAGACCGATGAATTGCCTGTTGTTGTCGTGGTCACCACACTCGTCTTGAAGTGCTGGCGGATTGCAAAATTCTCTCTCGCCATTGTCGGAGACATTACCAAATCCTGTTGCCCCTCCCAAAATGGATTCACTACTGGAGGTAACAGCAAGCTGCAGATGCACTCACCGCACTAGTCATCGTAACCGTAGTTGGAGAGAGTCACCAAAACCTGGTGCCTCTTCCAAAATTATCCCTCGCCCCACTGTTGGAGAGAGTCACCAAAACTTGCTGCCTCTCCCAAAATGGATTCACTACTCGAGGTAACAGTAGATGCACTCACCACACTAGTCACTGCAACCAAAGTCATAGTCCCTTCCGTCCGTGGCAACTCCGCAGTCCTGGCCATGACCAAGGCCACAATTTGTGTCACTCTTGTGGTGCTTACTAGCAGAGTGCTGACTGCCTTTGAGGTCTACTGCATTGAACGAGGTGGTGGCAAAGGGGGCATTGGGGACACCATGGCTGTTGGTTAAAGGAGGGGCACTCAAACTAGGCATCTCTAACTGAGAAGAGATTCCGCCCTCTTCATTCCTCTTCTACTTCTTCTATTGTGTAGGTAGCACAATCCGAGGACCGTTTGGCACCAAAGATGAGATCGCCGCTCTGAGGCACAGGGGAACCTCGAATCCCTCTATTTTGTCACATCTAGTTTGGCATTTTTCCTTTTATACCTTCTCTTGATTTTATGTGGCTAGATCCCATCTTAGTTGTATCTCTTTTTAATATAATGAGGTCAGTAATATAGGGAGTTGTATCTTTAATATAAGGAGGTCAATTTTCTAGACTAAAACTTGGGTTATATCTTTTGAATGGCCGATCATTTGTTTTGCATTTATATGATGGCTAAGTTTAAGAGTTAAAAACTAAGATCATGAAAAGAGCAATGAAATCTTTAAACATAACATAATGCATACCACTAAGGAAATGTTTGATAAGTATACAATAAATATACAACTTTGTAGGAAAAATTAAGAACGTATTGATGCAATGAGGACTTATACACAATAGGAAGACCTAGCTACATGTTATAGTCATCTAAGATGCTCTCTGAGCATCTAGGCAAGATCTAGGCTAACTTAAAGACAACTACTTACTTAAAACATCAAATGAAATCTAATAAATTGTAATAATCAAAACCAAGTTGTATTTCTCTGAACATTCATCATCAATAAGCAAAAAATAAATATCTTTCTTCTCTCTTACCCTTCCACTACAATTGTTAACTTTTTTCATTTCCCTAGAAAGATACACACAACATTGTATACCACAAATCAACATAATAGTACTTAGCTAAAAATGAAATAAAAAATGTCTATTATTTAACTATTGACATCATATGATTGTGAAACTTTTATCTAAAGTGTTTATTATTTAAGTACTAACATCATGCCAGTGGGACAACTATTTCAAAAAGCATGTCTCATCCAAATGGCATCATAGTTGCTTAGTCAGCATCTTCACCCTATTGATTGAGCAAATCCAATCAATCAAGCTCTCATGGCACATGATGCTTGCATTACAGAGGGGCTCGACAATGCTACTCATAGTGGTAGCATCAATCTCAAAACAAAAGCATGATTTGACCAATTGCTTTAGCATGTTCAAAATGAATAGTTTGAAGCTTGTAATCTCGGGGGGTGCACCACTAAGAAATCCTAGGTATCACGTGTGTGTAAGGGGTATTTAAGAAACCCCTCAACTAAATTTTTTTTCCCAATAAAACAACCCCTCTTTACTTATGAACTAACAAATTTTTTTCTAAAGTTGAATTAAAAACCCCCTCTTGTTCTTGTAAACCTGTTAAATTTGGGAGGTGAACCCCTTGAGCTTATAATCAAGTCCAATTTTTAGATTGCCACATAACCACATTTCATTAATTTTGGACTCATATGTCCACATTTGGACTAATCCTAAAAATACTTCCTATATGGATAGTTTACTTTATGAAAATCTCATTTGAGAATCAAAAGTTTACTTTGTGGCACTGTCAATTCCACATAATAAATTTACTTTATGAAAATCTCATTCGAGAATCAAAATGTTACTTTATGAAAATCTCATTAGAGAATCAAAAATTTACTTTGTGGCAGTGTCATTTCCACATCATAAATTTCACAATATCTCTTTATAATGTTGCACTAATAATGCAAAAACTACTATTAAATCGTAGTTTTGTATTTCTTGTTTTTAAGAATCCTATTCATGTTAAAAAAAACCTTCTTGAGCTATTAATTTAGATTCATGGAAAAACACTTATAGATTAAGAATTATAATTTTAATATAATCCATGAAAGTACACTTAAAATTCAATGTAGTAAACACTAACACTCATAATATTCAAAAAATAAAAATGTTTGAAAAGAGAAGAGAAATGGAAGACTCTTTTGTACTTTTAAAAATAGCAATAGCAATGCTTGCAAATTTATATTATTATATGTTTACAATAAATATTGCGATGAGTCTTTGTACAAAGGAGTCTATAATGGCCTTTTGTAGTAATTTAATTATGCCTTTACAATGACTTAAGTACAAATTGACAATCGTGACATTTGCTCATTTAAAGGTCCAATTCGTTGACACTTGTTGCTTGGGTGTCATCTTCATCCATGAATTCCATCATCTGACTGCTGCCATCTTTATTGATGCTTGAATGGTGTCATCATGGGAATTATTTATTGCACTATCTCCTTCTACTTACTAAGTTAGAGAGCATCTTTAAAAACTCCATTTAATGTGCAACATAATTGGTAGTGGTATTCTTAATTTTTCTTCTACATCATACCCCATATGATTCTTTGTTTTCTTTGTCCTTAAATTCCAAGATACTATGATTGTCTCTATGGAAAGCTCTCAAATTGCTTCATGGTTTTTGGACCAAATCCTTTTTCATACAATTAGTGTACATTGTATTATTATCCTAATTCTCCTTCCTGCTCTTTAGCTCATACCATACAGATGTGAATGTTGTAGCTCTCCCTTGGTCATCCATGCTCACCTCAACCACTTTTGCAACCTAGAACTTTGCAATCTCATGTTCATCGTTCGATGATCGAACTATAACAAAAAATGGATGTCTATGTCTAGTTGTGGCATAAAATCTCTCTTCTTCGGTCCACAATATGGACATGGGAGTAGAAATTTAAATTTGTTTTCAAAGATTCCATGAGCTAGACACAAGTTGTTACCAATAATTGGCCAAAACAAATGCTGCTCTTCCTTAACATCATTCTTTTGCATTTTCTTAAGGTCCTTTATCAATTGGTAGGAGTTGGTAACTACAGTAGTAGTGTATTCCTTTCAAAAGGGCTTCCAATGAGGAGATATCTAAAGCATTTTCTATAATTAAATATTTTAATCCTTCTATGTCACACTTGGATTTCGTACTGAATTCTAATTATATAGGAGTCCATTTTGGATACAGTTCCTTGCTCAGAATTGTAGTTAAGAGACTGTAAGGTTCTTCAAGCTCCCATGTATCATGAGGATAGTGTTGCCACTGCAGTATTGGTTTTTCCTCCTTTAAGACAAAGTGAAAGTAGTATGGATTGCTAGGACCTGTTAGGGCCTCACCACCGTTTTGTATGAAAGGTAGAATAAATCTCTTCCAATCATATATTCTTTTGACCGTGGAGGATACTGTACCTTCCTTGCACCCACCAACTTGCCTCCCACATTTTATTATCAAGTCATTCATCACCTCCATGTCCTTGTGTTTTATCTCTCTTGAGACTGTCCAAAAACCCTAATTGAGATCCTCGTGTATATGCCCAACCAACAAAAATTCAACTTCAGTATCAATGAAGATTCAATGAGTGATTAGCATTGAGCAAAAGGCAAACAAGACTACATTCTTATTCTCTCATCCACAATTGTATGTTTGTATTCTCAAAATTCCTGGCAGGTGACCTTTTTTACATGTACATTATGAATTGCCTTCATAATAGATGTTAAAACTTGTTTGCTAACATTTAGATGCAAGAATCAATCCATATGTCTGCAAAAAACTTAGATCCATGCATTAACACGTGCAAATTTTAAATTTTTGGTGCTCAAGGACACGTGGAAGCACACGCTTCTTCCTCCCCCAACTTGGTGGTTTTCTCCTCAAAATCCATGGTTTTCTTTGAGCACAAACCATGGTCTTTCCAATTGAAACCACCTATTTCCTTTGGCATTTATTATGCACATGCCACCTCAACATGGCATTGCCCCACAAAAAGGATCATTCCCATTGGTACTATTAGCCGGAAAAGAAATCAGGACCAGAGGCTAGAGGCTAAGCATGGCGATGCTCGAGGGCCATAGAGGAAAGGAGAACGTGAGGGCGAAACGTTATCATTGGAGGGGAAAAGGAATTAGAAGGGGAGGGAATGAAGAGGGAGACTATGACACAAGGGGAAAGGGGGAGGGGGAAGAGAAGCATGTACATGATGGGAGGAGGAAAGTAAAGATGGAGTTATCAAGGGAAGAGCACCATGCTTTATTTTGAAAGGAAGAGAAGGGAGATCTAGAAATCAAAGTACTAGCTAGGTGGCTTTACAAGAATGAGCATGTCCCATCAAGGAATAGCCCCCTCCTTTTATAGCCAAGAGAAGGGATCTCTTCCAATAAATGCATCCTCCCACATGCATGGTGTGTGTGGAAAAGTCTCCCATGTGGGTTAGG
Organism: Dipteris shenzhenensis; assembly: GCF_047967505.1. NCBI lineage: Eukaryota > Viridiplantae > Streptophyta > Polypodiopsida > Gleicheniales > Dipteridaceae > Dipteris > Dipteris shenzhenensis. Next base: position 16,125,145 of record NC_141628.1, read on the forward strand.
TGGTTACGCACTCTCAATTGTGTGCGACAACCCTTTGCCTCATTTTTCCACATAAATCAAGCCCCATACCTCAAGTCTATGATACTCCCTTGGTCTCTTCCCAATTTTATAATACGTTCAAACCTCTAGGAGGACAAGTGGAGGGTTGGCACAAAGAATCTTGCCACCTCATCCTACTTTCCCATTATTTAACTTGCTCTCTTGGACCTTCTATACCTCCCCTACATGGGCCTATCCTATATGGAGGGAATAACCCAATATAATATCCATCTCCACCTATTTTATATTACTTCTTCCATGGACTTTGAGTACTTCTCCCATGGACTTTGAGCCATATCTCACTAAATGCAGCCTAGGTGGAGGGGTGGCACATGGAGGAGCCATGCCATCGTACATTTTGTAAAATTACTACCATAAATCACACCTTATGGGTCCTCTTACATGGAAGGGTGGCACATGGTCATGCCCTACCATGTCAACCCTGGGCCCTATGCACACCATATTTTATTATACTATTGCCACACATACAAACACACACACATATTAATGTCTTTTTCCTTAGACAAATTTATCCATAACAGTCCCCCCCCCTAGGCAAGGAATGCAGAGCATTTCCATGCCTGGGTCCATCACGCACAAAGAAGGGCTTGAGGTAACGCTTGTTAATCACCTTCTTGCCATATGGTTCATGCAGCTCTTGAACTTGTACAGACCCATTGCTACGTTCCTTGATGACTTTGTATGGACCGGTCCACAGTGGCAGAAACTTCTTATCCATTTGGTGGTCCAATCTGTTACCAAAGCATAGCACAACATCCATCTCAGCAAAATGTATTTCCCATCCCTTGTGAATCTTAGCATCCAAGCGGGCCTTTTGTCGATTCTTTTGGATCTCTGTTTGGTGTAGTGCAAGGCATCGGGTTTCATTTAACTTCTCAAGTTGTACCAATCTGGCCTCTACATGTTCATCTTCTGTCATCCTCTGTTCTTGTGCCAATCTCAAGGCCGGAATCTCTATCTCTAGTGGTTAAATTGCCTTAGTACCAGACACCAACTCAAAAGGAGTGTGACTTGTAGATGTTTTATGAGTGATGTTGTAAGCGCACACGGCTTCAGCGACCTTCTGATCCACTAGCTCCTGTTCCCTGCGGTAATTTTTCCCATGGTTTTACAAAGGAGGCCATTGGTCCGCTCCGTTTGACCCATGGATGCTGAATAATAGATGCTAGAAGTGCGATGATCAATACCCATGCAATCCATGAGTAACTCCACTGCTTCATTTAAGAATGGACTCCCATGGTCGGAGACTATTTCCATGGGTGTCCCAAACCTTGTACAGATATGTTCAAATATGAAATTTGAAACTGCCTTACCATTTGCAGTGGGGAGGGTGATAGCTTCAGCCCACTTAGTGACATACTGAGTGGCTACCAAAAGATACTTCTTTTTGCAGGTAGTCATGGGCAAGGGCCCGACAAAATCTATTCCCCACTTCTGAAACGGATGGATGGACATCACTGGGTGATGTTGCCCAGGACGCAAATCCTTCCTACCAAAGAATTGGCATGGTTCATAGGTTTTGCAATACAAAGTGACATCCTTGAACAAGGTCAGCCAATAGTATCCAGCATGTAAAATCTTCTTAGTTGTATGGTCACTGGCATAGTTGCCTCCACAAAATCCATCATGACAATGCTTCAATACCTTAGGTACTTCATCTATATCAATGGCCCGTCTTAGTATCCCATCCATGCCTTGACGGTACTGTAAGAAAATAATACAACATCTGTGCTCAATAGATAACAGGATCTCGTACGCAAGAGATAGTATGGAGAATCAAATATTTGATTACTGTAGAACTGATACAATAGATGGCGCTGCCTCCCAACCGTGCGCTCCTGTGAGAGAAGCCTAGATGGTGTGCTGGAAACAGTAGAGGACGGAGGCTGGATGCTAAGGAATCAGGGTTGCTGTAGCCAGTGATGAAATAGGCTTCACGGGCTTGCTCTTATATAGCCACCAGTTGTAGTCGATTAGGCTCAATTGGGTGACCACCCAAAACGGTCGACTGGGGGTCCCAAAATAGGCCACTGACCATACGATAGAACTAGTGCGCAAAACAGAGCAACTAACCTACGGTCACCGTTCAACCTAGAACCATTCGGGATCATCTGAGGCTCCAAACGGGCCCCGCAACCCGAGAGTGGGTTGCCCCAGGAAATGCTCTGTCTACCCTCAGTGCCATCAGTCAAGGGATGCCTTCCCGCACTTGCATGTAGCCTAGTTGGCGGTGAGCCAACTCTATCTGAAGCCGTCCAGCCATCATGCCACACATGGCCCCCATCTGGTGTGCCAACCAAAACCTACCGGATAACCGAGCTACTCAAATGCCTTCTCCTCATATGGGGGGCTTACAAGTAGAGTTAGCTGGCTCCCACGTAGTTACACGAGAGTGGAGCATTGATATCTAACACCCCCCCTCAATGTCCACCCACAAGTGAACTTACTTTTTTGGCCCAATGCCAAGTCGATGAAGATGCCTCTCCAACAAGTCTCTTCCAAGAGCCTTCATGAAGATGTCCGCAGCATTCTCTGTAGTCAGACAGTACACCAAGTCAACCTATCCATCCATGATGAGCTCGTGTACAAAGTGATATTGAATCTCAATGTGTTTTGTGTGAGCATGGAACACTAGGTTCTTTGCAATCGCCATGCAACTCTGATTGTCACATGATAACTGTGTAGGCTTGTTCTGCACTGCACCCATGTCCCCCAAAATCCTCCTCAACCACACTACCTCGCAAGAAGCAAAGCATGCACATTTGTACTCGGCCTCGATAGAAGAAAGAGCAACTGTGGATTGCTTCTTGCTGACCCTTGACACAACTCTAGATCCAAGTGAGAAACAGTACCCTGTCACTGATCTCCTACTGTCCACATCTGCCCAATCCGAGTCACAGAATCCAGTCAAGATGTTTTCCTTGGTATAGGTGATGCCATAATCAAGTGTGCCTTTGATGTATTTCAGCACCTACATCCCTGCCCTCTTATGGTTCTCCCAGGGTTTATTTGAAAACTTGCTTAGTACACCAGTCACAAAATTGATGTCGAGTCGTGTGTTGCACAGGTCAATCAAGCTGCCCACAAGACTTCTGTACTTCGCTTTGTCCACCAGTGGTGATGAATCCTCGTTTGAGAGGTTCATGTCAACCTCCATAGGGGTACCAACTGTCTTGCACTCAGCCATGCCAAATGCCTTCAGTATCTCTCCAGCATACTTCAGCTATGAAATGAAGATCTATTTCAGCTCTTGCCAAACTTGAATCTCCAAACAGAAATGCATCAGTCCGAGGTCTGTCATTTCAAACTCTCTTCCTAGCAAATGCTTTGTCTGCGAGATCTTCTCTTCATGGTTCCTTGTTATGACAAGGTCATCCACATAAAGGACCACGATCATACTCCTACCTCCTTCTCTGAAGATATACAAATTTGCATCTGATGGGCTCCTCCTAAACCCGTTTTGCAGAAAGTAGGCATCAATTTGTTGGTACCACGCTCGTGGGGCGTGTTTCAGCCCGTAAAGTGCCTTCTTTAGTTTACAAACTTTAGCTTCTGAACTGAGGATCACAAAACCTAGTGGTTGTTCCACGTATACCTCCTCCTTGAGATCCCCATTCAAAAAGGTGGATTTTACATCCATCTGAAACACGGGCCAACTTCCCTAGGCAGTTAAAGCCAAAACACTGCGAATTGTGGTTAGTCGAGCTGTGGGAGCAAAAGTATCCTGATAATCAAAACCATGTACCTGTGCAAATCCTTTTGTCACGAGCCGAGCCTTGTACTTATCCAATGTGCCGTCGGACTTGTACTTGGTCTTGTACACCCACTTGGTGCCGATTACCTTGCATTTTGGTGGATGATCCACAAGGTCCCAAGTGTTGTTCTTCATTATGGAGCCATACTCCGATTGCATAGCCTCCATCCACCTATCATCACCCTGTGCCTCTTCAAGACACCTGGGTTCATCAGCACGGATCACTTCTCTCATCAAAGCATAGTTGACCAAGTGTTCTTGTGCTCTTCTTTGCTCCTCTAATCTCTTAGACTAACGCTGTTTGGATGGTTCCTCCTCAATGGCTGGATGTTCTCTGCCGTCCCAAAGCTGCTTTACCCACTTCGGGAATGGCTTTTGCTGTTGTGGTTCTACAGGCTCTTCTTCATCTTCTTTATCTTGAATCCTCCCAAGCACCATTGGGGGAGTTCGGTCTGCTATTGGTGGTGGTACTGGATGGATATCCTGGTCCTGGTTGTCTGGGAAGGAAGCATCCTCCTCCAATTGATGCGGTTGTTCTGAGAAGACCACATCGCAACTTACTATTATCTTCTTGGTAACAGGGTTATAGAGACAGTAACCCTTCGCCTCTCCACTGTAGCCAAAGAAAATACACTTCCGGCTCTTCGGTTCCCATTTGGTCCTGTTAGCATCAGGGACATGCACAAAACAGTCACATCCGAAAACTCTGAAATGTGCAGCTGAAGGTTTCTTACCAGAAAAGACTTGCAGTGGAGTTATCCCATTCACAGTCTTCATGTAGCTACGATTCAAGATGTAAACTGCAGTGTTACATGCTTCAACCCAAAAAGTCTTTGGCAAATCTTTCCCTTTTATCACACACCGGCCCATTTCGCAAATGATGCGCATCTTGCATTCTGCTACTCCATTTTGCTGTGATGTATGTGGCGGGGGTTTCTGCCTCTTGATTCTATGACTTTTGCAACAACTTTCAAATTCAATTGATGTGAACTCTCCACCTTTATCTAATCTCAACTTCTTCACCTTCCTCCCCATTTCTTTCTTAACCATTATATGCCATTCCTTGAACCTACTAAAAGCCTCGTCTTTAGTCTTCAGGAAGTATATCCATATCCTTCTACTGTAGTCATCGATCAGCATCATGAAGTAGTAGGAACCACCCAAAGCTTCTGTCTCCATCTTTCCACAGAGGTCCGTGTGAACAAGCTCTAAAGGAGCCTTTGCCCTACTAGCCTCTTTAGGAAAGGGAAGTCGATGCTACTTGCCCATCATGCAAGCTTCACATACATCGGGCAGATCTGAAATTTTTGGTAGGTCTGCAATCATTCCACTTTTATGCATCTCCTTCAAAGAACCAAGGTTTAGATGACCGAACATCTCATGCCACAACTTAGTGTTCTTCACATCTGGTCGAGCACTGAAATTTGAGTTTTTGTAAATGTTGTTGTGTCGTGTACCTTTACCAACAACCTTCCCTTGAAGATCTAGAATCTGTGCACCATTCTTATCGAATTGAGCTTTGAGGTCCCGATCTGTGATCGTGGAAACAGACAACAAGTTCCTCTTGATATTTAGCATTTAAAGAACATCGGACAATTGTTTTACAACTCCATCTGACTTGAGAGCAATCGTACCTTTTCCTTTTGCTGGACATTTTGCATCATTGCCGACTGCTACTAGGATGTCATTCCCTACTAACTATAGAGAGGTATACCAATCCTTCCAACTGGTCATGTGGTGTGATGCACCACTGTCAATGATCCACGGTTCATCTACAGGTACATGAACTGCCTCCATGCAAATCTCCTCAATTGCGACGAACAGCTCTACTGGAAGCACTTGATCTTCTTCTTTCTCTTTTTATCTTCAGAACAAGATGGGTTACCAGAGTCCTTACCCTTGCCTTTCTTTGATCCGGTTCAGAAAGCCGAAGTCCTCGTCTTTTAACGCATCTCCTCCAAATGCATTATGCTGAAATCCTCAAAGTTGAGGGGCAGATTTCTGTTCTACATATTCAGCGTCATAACAAGACCATCGTACTTTGGTGGGATAATCTGTATGCACCTTCGTGCTAGATTCTCGTTGGTGATGGTGATGCCAATCGCAGTCATCTGATCACACAGATTCTTCACCCTGGTGATGAACTTCTCTGCCACTTCAGACACACAATTTTTGGTTCACGAGTTGAGTCTCCAGATTCTAAATCTGCATCTAATTCGTGGTCTCGTACTGATTTTTCAAGATCATCCATGCCTCCTCCGCTGTGGTGACATGTTGAATTAACGCCATGATGGAATCACTAACCCGCATCTGCATTCTTCTTGTCCACATGAGAATCTCATCTGCAGTTGGTACTATCTGTTGTCTTGCATTGGCTGGATCCGGTCTCGTAACCGGCCTCACATCCACCCCAGTAGTAGTGTCCCAAAGCTCGTATGTGCTTAGGATGGTCTTTTTCTTGAACTTCCAGAGTGGATGGTTAGAGCTGTCCAACTTGTTGGAATACTGAAAGGAAAGAGTAGAGTTGACACAAATTCAGAATACTTGCTTATAGAATGAAGAAGAAAGAGGTCCTTAAGTAGGCACCTCATACAAGGTCACTGACATCACTGATGACCTCAGAGCTCCACAATCATCTCCTCAATCTGCTCCTAGATTCTCTCAATCATCCTATGTGGCTTTTCCACCACCTAACTGTGCTTGTGGGCACCTAACTGTGCCTCTAGCACTCACACATAGAAACATAAGGTGTGCCTGAGGCATACACCTTGAGATATCCCAACAAACCCCCCCTCAAGGGAATGCCTCAGGCTATGTCAAGGATACATCTAGTCTCATAGTTTCTCATGCCATCTCATGGTGGTCAAGGATAAATCTATGGCTAGGTTCTCATGCTAGCAAGGGTTCCCTTGGGTGTAAGGTAAACAGAAAGGGATACAAACAGACCTTCCAATGGTTATCTCCCTTGCATGTACATGCACACAATGTCTACAAGAGGTACCATGGAACAAAACATACACATGGCCTACATCATAAGGTGACCAGAGGTGTTTACAAAACACACAACACACAATAATTTATTTTCATTCATTTTGGAGGACTATCCAGGCTGAGTACCTTTACATAAAAAGAGAGATCTGGAGCATACATAGAGATGATTTAAAATGCATAATCTTCATGGGATGCCTCATCTTGTGGAGGCAAAATATCCATGTCAAGGCAAGGTCTTACCACATGGGCAGTGTCTAGTGCCTTATAAGATGGTACTATGATAGAACAAGTGGATCTGAAAGTCATATCCTTCAAGAGAACAATTATCTTGTCATCTCCATAGTTGTGTAGAGAAGCATATCTTAGGTATCTGAGCTTCATCTTTTTCTTGTACTTGGAGTCAAATAAAAGTGCCATGAGAGGGTAGATCTCTGTAGTTGCTTCCTTTTTGGCAACCATTGTTTTGGCAATCTTCAACAAGGAAGTCAGGTTGGCATTTTCATCCTTTGTAGCATAACAAGACATTGCTTTATGTTTTGGCTTTTCACATATTTTGCATAAGCAAGCCATGAGAGGCTCTAACCCAAGTATTGGGTAGTGTCTTCTCTCTTACAAGGCAAAAAGAACTGAAATACTTCCAAAGTATAGCCACTTGTTGTAGCAAATAGTAGTGACTAGTTTTCAAACAATGATGCTTCTTCTTACATGCTTCATAGAAGTGGATGAAATAAACATTTTCCAATCAAAACCAGGTCTAGCAAGTCAAAACAAAACTGAATCCACACTTGTACTGAAGTTATTGAAATCTTCAAAAAACCAGAAATGCTAGAGTAGCATTTTATGTAGCATCATCTTCAAAAACTTGTCCAAAACTGTCAAAACTGAAAAGCTGAACTTGGAGGGCTTGTAGCTCACTCTTCAAAGCAAGGAAAAGAGGGCTTTCTGAAGCAAAAGAAAGCTCATATACCAGAGAAGGTCCAGCATAGAGGTTGGACGAAATGGTGCGCACTTTTGCCCGGGAGAGTTGCTACAGGCTGAAACTGAGTTTTGACGATTTCTCCCTCGTTACTGAACCAAATGACTTGAAAAATGGCTCAAAATCTTCGTCTTGAGGTCGCCCATCTACTCCTAAGAGGGCTCAGGCAATGGCGGAGTATGCAGGGAGTATTGAGCAACAGAAGAAATTCGCTGTTTGGAGAATGGCAGCCACCACAGACGTTTTTTCTTCAATTGCTTGCAGGTGGAAGTTCGCCCATACTAGAGGAGTTTCCAGCTCAGAGGGTTTGGGCAATGGCTGTTTGTAGATGGAGAACCAAGCTCTCAAAGATTTTGGGAAGAAAGAGGAAAATGGAGAAGAAGAAGATGAAGAAGAAGATGATGATGTGGCAGAAATGGGCTCAAGGGGGATCAAAGGGCTCTGATACCATGTTGGAATACTGAAAGGAAAGAGTAGAGTTGACACAAATTCAGAATACTTGCTTATAGAATGAAGAAGAAAGAGGTCCTTAAGTAGGCACCTCATACAAGGTCACTGACATCACTGATGACCTCAGAGCTCCACAATCATCTCCTCAATCTGCTCCTAGATTCTCTCAATCATCCTATGTGGCTTTTCCACCACCTAACTGTGCTTGTGGGCACCTAACTGTGCCTCTAGCACTCACACATAGAAACATAAGGTGTGCCTGAGGCATACACCTTGAGATATCCCAACACAACTTTCCGCTTTCGCCGAATGGTGGGATTCGCAATCTTGCAGGATGGGCCATCTTTCACAATCTGCTCGCAAACAGAAAACACACTACCAAATCTTCTTGCTAGAGTCTAGGCTTTGATACCATGTAAGAAAACAATACAACATCTGTGCTCAACAGATAACAGGATCTCGTACACAAGAAAGAAAATAGATAGTATGGAGAATCAAATATTTGATTACTGTACAATTGATACAATAGATGGCGCTGCCTCCCAACCGTGCGCTCCTGTGAGAGAAGCTTCAATGGTGTGCTGGAAACAGTAGAGGACGGAGGCTGGATGCTAAGGTATTAGGGTTGTTGTAGCCAGTGATGAAATGGGCTTCACGGGCTTGCTCTTATATAGCCACAAGTCGTAGTCGGTTAGGCTCAATTGGATGACCGACCCAGTCTGCCCAAAATGGTCAATATGGGGTCGGTCTTGAAATAGGCCACTAACCATACGATAGAACCGGTGCACAAAATAGAGCAACTATGGTTACCGTTCGGCCCAAAGCCATCCAAGATCATCTGAGGCTCCAAACGGGCCCCGCAACCTGAGAGTGGGCTGCCTCGGGAAATGCTCCATCTACCCTCGGTGTGGTCAATCAAGGGATGTCTTCCCGCACTTGCATGTAGCCTAGTTGGCGGTGAGCCAACTCTATCTGAAGCCATCCAGCCATCAAGCCACACATGGCCCCCATCTGGTGTCCAAACCAGGACCTATCGGATAACCGAGCTACTCAAATGCCTTCTCCTCATATGGGGGGCTTACAAGTAGAGTTATCTAGTTCCCGCGTAGTTACACGAGAGTGGAGCATTGATATCTAACAAGTACAACACCCATCAAAGAGGGTGTAGCACCTATCTCTGTGGATCTTCTTTCTCTCATAGCTAGTACTTTTTGGAGGAAAGGAGAAAGTAGTTAGAAACCTATAGATACCACCATACCATGGATCCCCAACTTCTATGGTTGCTATAAGGGTTACATCAAGGCACTCCTCTAATCAATCAAAGCATTCTTCAAGTTGGAACAACCCCCTTTTACAATTTTGAAAGAAAATTCGTATTCTTGTAAAACTGCCAACCATTTGGCCAACCGGCCCATGGGGTTTGGTGATTGAAGAACCTACTTTGCAAGACCAGTGCTAGTGAGTATAATGAAGGACTTTCTAGCCACATAATGCCTAAATTTCTCAATGCAGAACACCAAAGACAAGGCATGCTTGTCCGCCTCTGAATAGCATCGCTCAGTGTCGCGAGCAATTGTCGAGAAGCAAATCGAATGGGATACATGAACCGCCGATCCTGCGCTTGCTAGAGAAGAATACCTGCCAGACTGTGCTCACCAAACCCAGGATTGATATAGAAAGTCTTTGACCAATCTGGATTGCGTAGAATGGGTTCTGAAGCCAAAGCATTCTTGATTTGTGCAAAACCATGATCACAATCCTCATCCCAAGAGAAATCAATGCCATCTTTTAATAGCATAGTCATGGATCGTGTCAAAGCAGCATATTGATCAATGAAGCGACGATAGTATCCTGCTAGATTGACAAATGAGCATACTTGACGTTTGGTTGTTGGTGGGGAGAGCTTGAGGATGGCTTCTACCTTCTCAGGCTTGACGCCCTTAGATGAGACAATATGTCCCAATAACCTCCATTGAGTAGCTCCAATGGTGCATTTCTGAGGGTTGAGACTGCCATTCACATCATTGACCCTTTGGAAGGCCAACCTAACCTTCATGACGTGCTCCTTACGTGATGAGAATATACAAAATTATCTAAAGACACCTCCAAGAAGTCCCCCAAATAAGGAGCAAACACCATCTGCATAAATCTTTGAAAGGTAGCAGGAGCATTGGTGAGGCTAAATGGCATTACTTTGAATGCAAATGTCCCCCAAATGTGGTTTTAAGCACATCCTCCTCAGCAATCCTAATTTGATAAAACTCGGAGTAACCATCACAGAAAGTATACATCTCATGACCACTTACCTTCTCAAGAATGAGGTCTTGAAAGAGAAGAGGATGATAATCCCTCTTGGTGGCTGCATTGAGTTTCTTATAGTCGATACAAACCCGCCACTTGTTGTTTTTCTTTGGGGTGACTACCACTGGTGAAACCCATTCCATATTGTGAACCTAAATAATAAACCCAGCTTCTACAAGTTTCTGCAATGCTGAGCACAAAGCATCGGTCTGTAGGGGCCCTAATCTCCGATACTTCTGAGCCACAGGCTTCGAATCAGGCTTCAGCTCTATCTTGTGTTCTATGGTAGTCATATGGCGAAGGTGGCGGTAGCTAGTTGCAAAAAGGTCAGTGAAATCTTTGAACATTTCTACGAACTCATCTTTCTCACTTGGAGTGAGGTCTAGGGAAAGCATAGATTCAAGCTGTTGAGGACTAGCTGTTACCTTTTCTGCAAGTGGCCGGGTTGGAGACACCCCCATCATGTAAACTTCCTCCTCTGAGAACTCCTCCCCCCCGTCTGATTCTTCCATTGATTCAGACCCGAGGATGAGAGAGTATCACTTTCTTGCTCCTCTTCTTCTTCTGGTTCCGTGGCACCTGGTTGCACCGGGATCTTCTCCTTAGAAGCACCAAAAGACATGTGTCCTATCTTCCAATAGCTGACTACATCACTCTTTCTTAACCATGGTCTCCTGAGTATGGTTGGGTAACTCCTACCTGTATCTTCAATGTCCACTACATAGACAATGACGGTGGTGGTCAACCCATTGACAGTGATGGGCAAATCCTCAATGACTCCCAGGGTGGCGAGTCATCGACCATCTGCTACCTTGATTCGAGTGTAGGAATGCCTTGTACATTTCAAATTCAATTTCTTCATGATTTGGGGCACCATGATATTACATGCAGCTCCCCCATCAACACACGCATTTTTGACATGGCAATTATCTATGATGACATCTACTGTATGTGGGTGCCGATCAAATTCTTCAAAGATAGAAGATACCTCTCGTACCTTTCCCTTTTTCTTGCTCCTCCTTGTTGAGAGCCCTTGCTACAACTCACGTCTCACCTTAGGGCTTAATGCTATTAGTTGAGGGAGCGTGATGCTCAAATAACGATGAGCAAGGTCTTGAACGACCGAATAGTCTTCTTGCCCTAAGCCGATGAAAAAATATGAGGGCGACCACTTTCTCCTACGAGATCTTTTAGTCTTCTCTATTGGTGGGTCTACCATCTCAGCATCTGAGGGCTCTGAGAAGGGCACCTTCTTCCTGGGTCAGCCTGGTCCATGGTTTGGAGAGGGGTCCGAGGTGGTACGACTTCTTTTCCCGAGGTCAAGGATCTCTACATCAGAATCCTTAATGCCAGATTCACTTAGAAGATTCACCCTTGGAATATTGGGACATTCCGTGCAATAAAGACCTTTTTGGTGGCACTTGTAGCATACAACATTAGGTTGGTCTCTTGGAGGGTGATTGGCTTGATTTCTTATGTCCACCATCTCAAGCCGAAGATCATTCAGGGCCTTGGCTAGGTCATTGACTCCGGGTTCTTTTGCAAGAGGGGCCTCTTTAGCTGGAGGGGCCAAGGGAGCAGAAAGGAGGGGGGCTCGTGGGCGAGGTTGGGGAAATCTTCGAGGCAGAGGGTGAGAATATACACCTTTCTGAGGGTAAGCATCTAAGTCATTGTTGCAAGAATTGAGAGGGTTGCGGAGGGACAATCATCTTCTTTGAAGCGGGGTCAGACTGAACTTTATCAAACTTTTGAGCAATCTCATGTGCTAGCACCATAGTTTTTGGATTCTCCCATTTAAGCTTGAGGTGGAATTCGTCACTTGCTCCTGCTACAAGGTAGCCCAACACATGCTGAGTCATTCTAGCTTGAAATCCGGCATTGTTGTCCTCCTGTGTGGCAATTAAACGGTCCAGGAGCATGGCCGTTCGATCCACATATCGACGCGCCGTCTCACCTTCTGACTGCTTCAAGTTTGCCACCTGTAGGTACACATTCTCCGGCTCCTCTTCTTTGCCGAAATACGCAATCATCACTGTTGTTAACCTTGGCCAAATTTGGCAAACGTCTTCGGCCCGCTTCTCATACCACACTTGAGCCAAACCCTTTAGAAATGTGGGAAGAACCAATAGCCATCTGTCTTCAGTAAGAAAGTTGAGAGAAACACAACGGCGCTTGAAGGCCATAAGATACTCATTTGGATTTTCTTCCAACCATCCACAAAACATGCGAATGTCAGCCATGCTTGGAAGATGGAAAAGAGAGAGGCAAGACGAGGCTTATCTATTGACAAACAATAGAAAGAGGAAGCTTGAACTAAAAATCGGGTGAAGATACATCCACAAAGCACACATAGGCAGGGTAGGATGTGACTGGTGTATACAAGCGAGGGTTAGAGACGTGGCATTGCATGAGGTTGTTCATCAAGGCAAACAAGAATGACATGACAAATGTCAACAATTGGAGAGCTTGCACATCACCTTCAGCTTCTTCCAGTTCTTGTAGTCGCCATGCTATTTCTTCAAGGGGTGTGCAGCCTGGCATGCTTCTTTTGAGCAATGTCCTTAAGTACCTTTCTGATGATCTTCTGAAGTCGGTAAACTCATATCAAGTATGCCCAACACTTAGTTTCATGATGACCACAACCTTTGCATTCCTTACAAATGATCACCCTCCTTCGTGGCTTAAAGCTTTGTTGGGGTGGTGCTTCCAGTCGCGTCATGCGTGATTGAAGTACAAGCTTCACGTGCCAAGAAATCAGCAACTAGATTTTGAGCTCGAGGGATATGCTAAATTTTTTCCTCTTCAAATTGGTTGCAAAGTTCCAATCCTTGTTGATGTCGTGGGACCAAGCCTTTGCTCCACACCTTCCACCTTCCACTAACTTGTTCACACACTAGTTGAGAATCTCCTTGCACTTCAAGTTGCTTGACGTGATGTTCTTGTGCCTTTTGTAGCCCAAAAATGAGCACCGAGTACTCAACTTGATTGCAAGTACTTGTAGGTGCAAACTTGCTATAACAATACTCCTCACCACTCGGTGAAGTGAGCTTCACACCATGCCAGTAGCCTTGGTCGAAGGTTTGTGAGCTCCATCAAATTGAAGGATCCAAGATGTCATCACACCAAGACTAAAATTTGGACATCCCAAGTTTCTCGGTAATCCAAGATAGGTAGAAGGAGAGGCTGGGGAGAATTCAACACTTGAGCCAAACGTTCAGCAACAAATAAACTTGCAATCCTTTGTTGATAGTTTATTTTTAGACCAAAAAGAATTACAACTTGAAGCTCGAAATGAGGCACAAAAGGTTGATTGGGTACAAATGGATTCCTTGGTCGAAACATTACCAACCATAGCCGAGGCCTAGAAACCTTTGTATGAGATTGAGAATGAACCATTCAAGACGAGCTTATCCACACAAATTAACAAGCTGATGCTCCAAATCTCCCCCCAAGCTTGGGGAGCATCCCACCCTTCGATGAAGGACACCCTTTTAATTCTCTCTGAAGCAGCAAGTAGCTCGATCACCGCACAATGAGTAGAATTAAAATCAAAGTTCTCCCAACATATCAATAGTTCTTCACCTTGAACCAACCACGGTGTATCATCCCACCCGTCGTCTCCTTGAACAATGCACTGGACAATCAGTCGTTGAAGGTCGACATGAAGATCAAGAAAGAGATCTCGCCAATTAGTAGCCGTAATGAGCGGAGGACCAGGCACCAAATCCTTTAACTCGTCGAGAAGTGACATAAATATCCACCCTCCTCGTGTGGGCATCCGTGAACTAGACTTGGAAAAGTTTTGATCCGGCGATCAAGCAAGAGATGTGAATAGAGCACATGAAATGAATTACTTTTGCTTTTTACAACAAGAGTAAACTCCCCATGGTTAGAGAGTTATAGTTCCCGAGATTTTAATATATAAACAAAAATCATTACATTTTCATCACTTCCAACTTGTTGGCCCAATGATAAGTCTCCCTTTTGTGAAGGGGGAGTCTTGGGTTCAAATCCTACTCTTTAATAAAAAGAGAGAGAGGAGAGGAGAAGGAGAAGAGAAAGAGAAGGAGAGGAAGAAGAAGAGAAGAGAGAGGGGGGTGCGGGATTTGCTACTACAGTTTTGCAGAAACTCAGAAAAACTGTCTACGACTAGAAGATGCAGGAGCCCAAAAAACTGTCACGTGGGTGAACACAGTAGACACGCAAATCAAATGTGCACGCAGGAACTCAGAAGGAGCACAGATGTTACAATTCTACATATGCGACTAGTACGAGCATAAGATTTGCCGGCCGGAATACACATAGGAACCGTGAGTAGAAAGCAAGCAGACTAAAAGTGCAGAAGCAAGGAGCTTTTGCAGCCATAGGGACAGGGAAGGTACATAGTTTGGAGGTGCAAAAGTAGAGAACTGTGCACGGAAGAGACTACAGAGCGGCCGCACCCAGTCTTAGGAGTAACAGGTTTTACACCACTAGCCATGGAGATTTCGATCCGAGCAGCCACACCATTTCTATTAGCTAGAAAAGAAATCAGGACCAGAGGCTAGACGCTAAGCATGGCGACGCTCGAGGGCCATAGAGGAAAGGAGAATGTGAGGGTGAAACGTTATCATGGGAGGGGAAAAGGAATTAGAAGGGGAGGAAATGAAGAGGGAGACTATGACACAACGGGAAAGGGAGAGGGGGAAGAGTAGCATGTACATGATGGGAGGAGGAAGATAAAGATGGAGACATCAAGGGAAGAGAACCATGCTTTATTTTGAAAGGAAGAGAAGGGAGAAATCAAAGTACTAGCTAGGTGGCTTTACAAGAATGAGCGTGTCCCATCAAGGAATAGCCCCCTCTTTTTATAGCCAAGAGAGGGGGTCTCTCCTAATAAATGCATCTCCCACATGCATGGTGTGTGTGGAAAAGTCTCCCATGTGGGCTAGGTGGTTATGCACTCTCAATTGTGTGCGACAACCCTTTGCCTCATTTTTCCACATAAATCAAGCCCCATATCTCAAGTCTATGATACTCCCTTGGTCTCTTCCCAATTTTATAATATGTTCAAACCTCTAGGAGGACAAGTGGAGGGTTGGCACAAGGAATCTTGCCACCTCATCCTACTTTCCCCATTATTTAACTTGCTCTCTTGGACCTTCTATACCTCCCCCACATGCGCCTATCCTATATGGAGGGAATAACCCAATATAACATCCATCTCCACCTATTTTATATTACTTCTCCCATGGATTTTGAGCCATATCTCACTAAATGTAGCCTAGGTGGAGGGGTGGCACATGGAGGAGCCATGCCATCTTACATTTTATAAAATTACTACCATGGATCACACCTTATGGGTCCTCTTAGGTGGAAGGGTGGCACACGGTCATGCCCTACCACCTCAACCCTGGGCACTATGCACACCATATTTTATTATACTATTGCCACACATACAAACACACACACATATTAATGCCTTTTTCCTTAGACAAATTTATCCCTAACAGTACACCTCAAATCCCTCACTGAACCCTTGAAATTAGGAAACACTAATTGGGTGCTGTTTGGAGACCCCAATTCTCCCCTAATGATCTACACTATGATCATTCTCAACATCATGCTCTGTATGGGAATGTCGGTATTTCACATGCTGTAGTGCAATAGCTAGTAATGCCTACATTGCGCTTATCCAGACTCTTTGTTTGAATCTACAAAGTGAAGGATGCTACCTAGGTTAGACATACATAAAGTGAGTTTAGACATACATATCATACCTATATAAGATCAACTAATTGTTTTGATAAGATAGTATTACTATCTACACATAAATGCATGGTATAGAATGCCACAACTTTCATCTTACAAGTAAACTAGTATAGTCCGTAATGTTCTCTAGCATGTAATTTGTGGGTTGATACAAGCTAGCAATTGTGAGTTACACAAGCAAGTAAACTTTCAATGGGTTGTTATCAGTTGGCGAATGCGATCCACAATCGAAAAAACCAAGTACTGTATGTGAATGTCAGTATTTCACACACACTAGTGCATTAGCCAATAATGCCTACATTGCACTCATCCAGACTCTTTGTTTGAATCTATAAAGTGAAGGATGCTACCTAGGTTAGACATACATATCATACCTATATAAGATCAACTAATTGTTTTGATAAGATAATATTACTATCTGCACATAAATGCATGGTATAGAATGCCACAACTTTCATCTTACAAGTAAACTAGTATAGTCTGTAATGCTCTCTAGCATGTAATTTGTGGGTTGATACAAGCTACCAATTTTGAGCTACAAAACCAGGTAGACTTTCAACGGGTTGTTATCAGTTGGCGAATGTGTTGGCGAATGTGATCCACAACTGACGAAAGCCAAGTATTTTTATCTTGCTAATAAGTACCTATAAACTATAATATATCATTTACAATTTCACATCCATATGCAAGTAGTTACCGGTCGGCATATGCAGACCACCCACTAGCACCTAGTTCAAACATATTCTATATCCATATGTGAGTAGTTACAAGTCAATATATGCGGACTCTCCATTGGCACATAGATACTTACATTCAAAACCATCTATATTTTTTACTATTTTTTTGTAACCTATATAGCTAATAACTACTAAACAAGTAATTTCTTTATATTAGGTTTATACATACCAAAAATCGTAAGATTTTACTAAATTTTAAAAGCTTATGTCTACGAAAACAACTTTCTTTCCTATTTTTTCGTGAAAATAACTTCAAATATATATATTTTTAAAACATTCTTTATGAAAATAATCCTTTCAAATCACAAACAATAAACCATAAACTAAGAGCTTTGCATTTATCCATTTTGCATCCTAGTATGGGTAGATATCAGCTGGCGTGAGCGAGCCCACTACTGACACTAGAAACTTTTTAAAAGGATATTAAAGGTCACAATTTAGTTTGGAAGCTTTCTTTATCCCTCTTTTCTTGTCCTTATTTGTTTTTTTCGAGACTCCAAGCAAATAGTATGAGGTGGGTGCATAGTATATATAAGAAATTGTACCACACAGTATGTTCACAATAACATAGCAAAGGTAGATTCTCGAGAATGCAAATAGTATGAGGTGGGTGCATAGTATATATAAGAAATTGTACCACACAGTATGTTCACAGTAATGCTCGGTATGTACAATCAACCCACATGGTAGTTGTAATAGACCATGTGGTATATGTATCACCACACGATATAGATAAATACCAAATGGTATACCTACCTTCGTACTACAAAGTAAGTGGTTTTACTGCACAATAATGGTTGGTCCTTGTAAAAAAACGTGGCGGGGCTAGTTTAAATCGCTCCAAGGGGGGTCAAAAAATGTTTATTTGCTAGTCTGAAATGCCCATTTTCATTTCCTCCCAAATCCCTACTTACATTTGGATTTATGTGGCATTTATCCTCCACAATGGCCTAGCTTACGGAGTAGTCCTAGGTCACTGTGCTCATGAGGCACAGGAGCTAGATGGGACCCCCCCAAGATTCAGATCCTCGGAATCTCTTGAAGAGAGAGGTGGCTTTTGTTTTGTTGCATTTCTTTCATAGTCATATTTTCAATATAATGTTAGCTTGTGTTTAGGTTTAAAAACTATCAATATTTGTTTTGATAGTAGCTTGTCCTACACCTAATATGGAAGATTCAACATAGTTTACAAAAGCATGGGTTTCATAGTGAAGCAACAAAGGGTTGTTGACCATATTCTCTGAGTGCAATTTTTAGAGCATATAAATAGGTTGCAATAGATAAAAGTATGGATTAGCTACGTAATTTCAAGAAGCATATTTTACTTTGCACAAAGACATTGCTTGAAGAGGATGCTATCAATTGTGAGTTAGCTAGTATGGCCATTTTAGAGTCAACTGTATTCATATGTATCAATTCCATAATAGGCAATGAGTCCACATGGCTTGGGGAGTTTCATGATAAATATCCATTGCTTGTTATTCATAGTTGTGAAACAAATTTGAAGATTTGGGATGGAATATGGACTGATCATAAAGGCATTGTGCTTCGATCGGATAAGAGACAACGTAGGGTTAATACCTAGGGAGAAGAATGCATCATTGAGATATGGAATTGCACAAGAACTAGATATGCACTTGGGGAGGAAGGAAATGTAATTCTGAGAGGCATAGTGCTTGGAGGTGTCTCGCAAAGATTGCATCTACTTTATTTAAATTTTTAAAAGACCACTTCCCCCCTTATCATAAAGATAAAATCATGTTAAATAGTTATTTTAGTTAAAAATATATTCAAATCTACTTTTACAAAAAAAGAATTTGCTTACTTTCCATCCTACAATTAATAACATGTTAAATAACTATATTTGATTTAAAAATATATTCCCCTCCCATCTTAAATAATTATACTCTATCAAACTTATATTCCATTTTGTCTTTAAATAATACTTTGTCTTATTTGAAATTATTCCCTTGACATCTTGAAATAGTTATGTTTTATCATATCATAGTTTTTGGAAATTTTATATTATTATTCAAAATAAATCAATATATTTATTTATATGAATGGTTTACCATCACAGACATGTGGTTAGCATAAATAAATATGTTTAGTTATATTTGCATATGTTAATATATTCTACATAGTGTTTAGAGGGACTATCAATTTTTGTTTTTATTATCAGTTTTTATGCTTGTGAAACATGTTCTTATCAAATGCTGTTTGAAATGATATTTTAAAAATTTGCAATGGAAAATGATGAATTGGAGAAGTAGATAGGTAACGATTGGTGTTTCATGCTCAAACCAAAATATTATCACTTTGTTATCACTTCCATGAAGTGACAAGTTCCAAATTTAGCACCCACGTAGTTGGAAGTACCAACATAATCTTGAGGTTAGAAGTGACCAGACATGGGTTCTTGATAGCCCAATCTGATCATAACATGAAAGGAAATTGTGCACTAAAGTTGTAGACAAGTAACAAGAAGTACTTGTTGTTGTAGGAACTACTCAAGGGGTTCACCTCATAGAATTGAAGTATATCATGTGAATTCAAAAGGAGGGGTATACATGTTTTGGGAAAAAAAAACAAGATTACAATAATAGGGAAAGTTTTTTAATTCAAATTTAAAAAATAATCCATAATGTCCTAAGTGAAGAGGGGTGCTTCTATTGGTTAGTTGAGGGGGTTTTAAAACACCCCTTGATCCACATGATATATGGGGTTCCTTTTTTTTTTTTTTTGCAAGAAGAAACTTCTATTAAGTAAGAGAAAAAACCCGCGAGAGCAAGCTCAAAGTGGAATACATCCATGAAACCATGAGGACAAATAAACCCCCTCAAAATGAGGTGGAAAACAACCAAGGTTGAGGATGAAAGTGCCACCTCAACCCTGTAAGAGTCTTAGAGAAGAAAGGAGAATCCCTCCATTCCTTGAAGAAAGAAGCCCTCCTAGCTAAGGCTACACGGGAGTCTCCCTGCATACTCATCCATACAACCATCAAGGTATGTATGGTGTCTGTCTAGATAGTCTGTCTAGATACTAGCCAATGTATGCGAGGGATGAACCTAAGTTACCTCCAATGCCTCCAATGTATGGTGTCTGTCTAGATATACTAGCCAATGTATGCGAGGGATGAACCTAAGTTACCTCCAATGCCTCTGTGCATCTAGCTCTCCAAATATGCCAAGCTGCAATGCTCGCCAACATCTCCCAAGAGGTATCCATAGAGGCATGTATGTTGAGATATCAAGCTCCACTCGTGATATGCCAGGGTGATCGTTGTGCATTTGTCACCGACTTGTTAGCTGCAGATGCGTTTGGTACACCGCCCATGAATAATAGCTGGATGATAGCTATCCTTATGTACTCTAGTTCGTGGCTCAGTTAGTGCGCCACCTTAGTTAGCTGAGTTTGGTTTGGGACCCACATATAGGGTCCTTCTATTTCTTTGTACTAGAGTTCTTTTGGCTTTCACAACTAAGAAGAGGAAAACTGTTTTCAGCCTCCACCTTTGTGTGTATTCCCCCATTGTGTATGTGAGAAAGCCGCAAGTGAGACTCCTTCCATCTCTCCCACTATATTTACATGGTATCAGAGCCTGGTTCATGGTAAGGAGCTCAAGAAAGCAAACCAAGTTTGCAGTGTCCTAGTAAGAGGACTAGTGTTGCTTTCCTTTTTCAAGTTTGGGAGCAAATCTCTACAAGTAGCACAACCAGAAAGTGCAAGAGTGCATTGTCTCAGATTGAGATGCCCTTCATGGTGTGGCAAGAGGGCAATATATGCTCGGAACTAGGCAAAGCCCTTGATGACTTTATTTTTTTGATTCGAGGCCATTTCGGGGCCCGTTTCGGAGGTGGAAGTTCTCCGCAAGCACTAAGAAAAAGGCCCTATTTTTGTTGTGCGACCACTGCTCTGTAGGTCGGTGAAAAGTTGCCGCAGAATTTGCATTGTATGCCTGTGCGTAGAGATATTGGGAGTTGTAGAATCATCCTTATTGCCTATTGATGCAAAATCGTCACTAGGAAGTGACTGTGCGGTCAAATACCACTTTTGTCAGTTTTGCAGATTTGCCCTTGTGAGGTAGAAGCTGTGTTTTTGCAGTGACATAATATTTTGCAGTGTTTTGTAATGGCGTCTAATTCTCTTTCACAGATTGTCACTAAAAAGCTTGACAAGAATAACTTCCAAGCATGGAAGTTTAGAATGACGAATTTCCTTATGGGAAAAGGCTATTGGGAGTTCATTACAGGAAATGAAGAAGAACCAGTTCTTCCTAATGTTCCCAATCAACAGGAAATGCAGGCATTTAAAGGATGGCATGAGAGAGCCAGAAAAGTTATGTACTAGCTATCTATCAGTATTTCAGATTCTATGATCGCGCATATTCAAGATGCAAGTACACCAAAGGAGGCATGGGATACTTTGGCAAAAATGTACAGCACCAATATGCAAGCCAGGAAAATGAAGCTCAAGCAGGAGTTGCATAATGTGTAGAGAGAAAATATGAGCATCAATGACTACCACATGAAGGTGAAGAAAATTGCAGATGCACTTGCTTCCATTGGGTCGCCACTAGAAGATGATGATCTAGTTTCTGTGACCTTGAATGGATTATGCACAGTTCCGAACATCCATTGCCATCTGTGAAAAATTTTCTGATTTTGAGGATTTGTTTGCTCTTCTAATTTCTGAAGAGCAGAGAAATGGTGGTGCATCTTCTTCAAGAGGAACTTCAAAAGAAACTGTCTTCTACTCAAATGCTGGAAGAGGTAGAGGCTGAGGTAGAGGAGGCTGATCTGGAGGCCGTGGTAGAAATCAAAATATGCAGCAAACTCAAGAAAACCAGTCCTTTGGAGGAGGACGTGGTAACACTAGAGGCAGGAAGAGCCAAAGAGGTCATGGCGGATGGCAAAGAGGCCAAAATGCAAACAGCAATGTTGAATGCTACTATTGTGGTAAAATGGGTCATATGGCTAAAGACTGCTACAAAAAGCAAAATGACATTATGAATGGAAAATTGCGGCAAGGCAATTATGCATCCTCTAGTAGACAGGGTGATGATAGAAATGAGCATTTGTTTATGGTGCAGCACATGACCAATTCTGTGACAACTGCAGAAGAAAGCAATGATGTGTGGTACGTTGACTCAGGTGCATCAAACCACATGACAGGTCATGCAAAATTGATGCAAGATGCAAGGAAAATGGAAAGACCAGGATTTGTGGAGACTGGTGATGATACTGCACATCCTGTTGTGCAAATTGGTAAAATTAATTTGTCTATGCAGGATGGGAAAAAGAAATACTGTTTGATGTATTTCATGTCCCGAATATCACCAAGAACCTGGTTTCTATTGGTCAAATGGTTGAGCAGGTCTTGCAAGTCAGATTTAATCCTCATGGATGCTTTGTTGAGGGTATGAAAAATAATGGTCGCTTGATAGCAAAAGGAAAGAAGAAGGGCAGGATGTTTACGTTGGATGTGGACATGCCTGAATTGAGTGCAGCGATGTTTGCACATGGGACCGGTGTAGTTGGAGATATTGATATCTAGCATATACGCATTGGTCATGTTAATGTACAGCAACTTAAATCAACGCAGGCCCAAAATATTGTTGCAGGATTGACTAAATTCAAGGTTGCAGAAATGCATAAGGTATGTGAAGCTTGTCAATTTGGAAAATAGGCAAGGAAACCATTTCCTAGACATGTTCAAGAGAGTAAGAGGCCATTGGAATTAATCCACTCTGATGTGTGGACTACTAAAGCTGCATCTATTGGAGGCTGTCATTATTTTGTCACTTTTATTGATGACTACAGCAAAAAAGTTTGGGTGTATTTTATGAAAAAGAAAAGTGAAGTGTTTGGGCATTTCAAAGATTTTAAAT
The DNA here is from genome assembly GCF_047967505.1 of Dipteris shenzhenensis. Classification (NCBI taxonomy): domain Eukaryota; kingdom Viridiplantae; phylum Streptophyta; class Polypodiopsida; order Gleicheniales; family Dipteridaceae; genus Dipteris; species Dipteris shenzhenensis. The sequence continues at coordinate 16,148,055 of NC_141628.1, forward strand.
CTATGGTTGAAAAAGAAACGGGCTTGCAATTAAAATGCCTAAGTCAGATGGAGGGGAAGAGTACCTCTCAAATGAGTTTGCAAGGTTCCTGCAAGAGCATGGCATAAAGCAGCAATATTCATGCAGTCATACCCCACAGCAAAATGGACTTTACATCAGTTTACATAATGAACAGGACTCCCACTACAGCAATACATGGCATGACGCTAGAGGAGATGTATACTAGTAGGAAACCAGATATTTCTCATTTGAAAATTTTTGGTTGCATCGCCTATGTTCATGTGCCAGATGAGTTGAGGTCCAAGTTGGATCCAAAAGCTGAGAAGTGCATCTTTATTGGTTATTCTCTGTAGCAGAAAGGGTATAGATGCTATAACCCTTCTACTTGTAAGTTTACAGTGAATAAAGATGTTTTCTTTGATGAGATGAGCAGCTGGTATAAACTAGTAAATGTGATTGATGATGTAGATGCACAAAATGGTAATGCTGCATAGAATTCACAGTAGCAATCACAAAATATTAGTGGACCTGTGGTGTCCTCTAGTAGTGGTTCACATACTTCGCCATGGATAGGCAGATTGAGATCAGGAGAATCTCCTCAAAGCAATGTCGATAGTGGTATGCAGGTATCACAAAAGGGAAAAGAGAAGGTAGATCAGCCCATGTTTGATGTGAATGCAGGTCACTCTTATGTGGATGGTGAATCCAATGGCTCAGAATAGAGCATTGATGATGAGTTGGGTATTCCTACTATTGTTACACCTGGAGTAAGGAAGACCAGAGATGTTTTGAGAGCACCTGGAAGTGATCCTATTTTGCGCAGGTCTACCAGAGCTAGATATCCTATGGATAGTTGAAATATGATGGATTTACAACCATTCACTATGCCTATATGGTCAAAGTGATACAGGAACTAGAACCCACTTCTTTTGAGCAAGCCATGGGAAAAGAAAAATGGGAGAAAGCCATGGATGAAGAAATGGATGCCTTGGAAGCAAATGCTACATGGGAATTGGTGCCTTTGCCTAAAGACAAGAATGCAATTGGCTGTAAGTGGGTTTATAAGGTGAAGCACAATGCAGATGGTTCTGTGAACAGATACAAGGCAAGATTAGTTGTCAAGGGGTATGCACAGACATATGGCATTGATTATGAAGAAACATTCAGTCCGGTTGCAAGGATGGCAACCGTAAGAGTAGTCATTGCTATGACTGCATCAAAGGGATGGTCTTTACATCAGATGGATGTAAAGAATGCCTTCTTGCTTGGTGATTTGCAAGAAGAGGTCTTTATGGAGTAGCCACCAAGTGATGTTCATGCTGTTCATCCTAAGTTTGTTTGCAGGTTGAAGAAAGCCTTGTATGGATTGAAGCACCTAGAGCATGATCTGACAAGATAGGATAGTATCTTGTCACTATTGGCTTTCAGATTTCCAAGGTAGATTTCTCACTTTATGTGAGAAAAATAAAGGTATTATGCTGCTTGTCATTTATGTTGATGATTTGATCATCACAGGTGATAGTGATGAAGATATCCTTCATGTGAAAATGCTATTGAAGTAGAAGTTTGAGTTGAAGGATTTGGGAGAGCTGCGTTATTTCATGGGCATTGAGGTGATTAGATCACCAAGTGGGATACGGCTCTTGCAAAGGAAGTATGGATTGGACATGCTATCCAAATATAGGATGACAGGCTGTAAGCCTATTTCAGTTTCTTTGGAGCAGAATATGAAGCTGAGCACAGATGCAGGTGAGCTTCTAGAAGACCCTACTATGTACAGACACATAGTAGGAAGTTTGATTTATATGACTATTACTAGGCTAGATTTGAGCTATGTTGTTGGATTGGTAAGTCAGTTTATGCAGGCTCCAAGGAAACCGCATTTGGATGCAGCTAGACACATAATTAGGTATGTGAAGTCCACATTGCAGTATGGACTATTTTATGAGGCTGGGGTTCAGATACAGTTGCATGGATACATTGATGCTGATTGGGCCGGTAGTATTTCTGATGGACGATCTACTAGTGGATATGTGTTCTCTTTTGGGAGTGTTGCAGTCACTTGGAGCAGCAAGAGACAGCCTACAGTTGCCTTGTCGAGCACAGAGGGTGAGTACAAGGGTGCAGCAATGGCTGCATGTGAGGTAGCTTGGTTGCATAAGCTACTTTATGATATGCATCAGTCTACAGATGGGCCAGTTGTAATTTATTGTGACAACATGAGCAGTATACACTTGGCAAATAACGCAGTCTATCATGCTAGAACAAAGCACATTGAGGTGCATTATCACTATGTGCAGGAGAAGGTTCTACTAGGTCTTATTGATCTAGTTTATGTCAGCACAGAGGATCAGGTAGCTGATATATTCACGAAGGCATTCGGTGCAAAGAAGCTGCGCAAGTTCAGAGACCTGCTTGGTGTGCAGGAATTGGGATTGAGCTCGAGGGGGAGTGTTGAGATATCGAGATCCACTCGTGATATGCCAGGGTGACCATTGTGCATTTATGTCACCGACTTGTTATTCATTGGGCATAAGAGAAGAAGAGGGGAAAAGAAGAGAAAGAAAAGGGGAAAAGATATTGAAAGAGGGGAAAAGAACCAAATATGCATAATAGAAAAAAGAGAGAAAGCATATGCATAAGAGAAAAAGAGAGAAAGCATATGCTTATGCTTATGCATAAGCATATGAGCATATGCTCATGCATAAGCATAAGCATAGGCATAGGCATATGCTTATGAAAAGAAGAGAAAAAGAGAGGGAAAAAGAAGAGAAGGAAAGGAGAAGGAGAAGGAGACATATGCTCATGCATAAGCATAAGCATAAGAGAAGAAAAAACATATGCATAAGTTTGAAAGAGGGGAAAAGAGATTGAAAGAGGGGAAAAAGAGATTGAAAGAGGGAAAAAAGAGAGAAAGCATATGTTTGAAAGAGGGGAAAAGAGATTGAAAGAGGGAAAGAGAAGAGGGAAAAAGAGCATAAGCATAAGAGAAGAAAGAGGGGAAAAGAGATTGAAAGAGGGGAAAAGAGATTGAAAGAGGGAAAAAAGAAGAGGGAAAAAAAAGAGGAGAGGGGAAAAGAGACCGAAAGAGGGGAAAAAGAAGAGAGGAAAAGAGCATAAGCATAAGACAAGGAAGAGGGAAAAAGAGCATAAGCAGAATCTGCAAGCAAAGTATGGGTGGTCAGATACAAGTATCTCGACCTTAATGAGGTTAGCTCCTGCATTAATTTGACCCATTATTTGGATATTGTTTGTTTTGAGAATCATCATGTACGTTTGAGAATCATCATTATTTGAAGCCTATGTATGTTTGAATTGTGACTCTCTTTTATCCTCTCTTTTCATCTCTTTTCATCTCTTTTCTCCTCTCTTTAGGGTGAGCAGATACCGGTAAAGGTCTTGAGACACTTTCCCATCATTGCAAGAATAAAACACATGTTCCAATGCAAATCCATAGCGGAGTTGATGACTTGGCATGCATCTCATCGGTCCACTGATGACACATTGAGGATTCCCACAGATTGTGTAGCTCGGAAGCACATAGACAATCAGTGGCCGAATTTTGCGAGGGAGCCATGCAACTTACATCTTGGGCTCACCATGGATGGTGTGAATCCTTTCGGCTTACACTCAACATCTTGGTCGACATGGCCCATAGTCTTGGTAAATTACAATATCCCACCATGGCTAACAATAAACAAGGAACACCTCATGCTTGCACTACTTGTGCCAGGGAAGTACAAGGCCAAAAATATGGACGTGTACATGGCACCTTTAATAGAGGAGTTATAGATCTTATGGAGAGGAGTGCAGGTCTTTGATATTTCCAGAGCTCCTAAACATACCAATGATATTTTGGTCACCGGTATCTTGAGTAGACCATGCATGACTACCCAAGATATGGAGAGTGTGCAGGTACGTGGTTGTGTCTTTACATGTATAATATAGGATTATGCTTTTATGACTCTCTTTTGCACGCATGTCTTATACTAACACGTTCATGCACACGTGCATGACTTGTCACAAGTGGGTACCATGCTTGTCCTATTTATGGACCGGGTTCGAAATCACTTGCACGATACTCCAAACATATGAGGAAAAATGTTTATGAAGATCATGCTCGATACCTTCCACTAGACCATCTCGTGCGTGGAGGTCAGCTTGATCCACCACCACCATATTTGAAGGCAAGTGACTGGATTCAACCTTGGAGGGTGAATGGAGAGGAACCTCCTCATGGTATGAAGAGGCTTCGATCTTTCACGAGCTTCCTTATTGGGGTCAGTTACAAATCAATCATCTCTTGGATCCCATGCATATCTTCAAGAATGTGGGGGCTACTATTTGGGTACACTTGGTTGGTTCCAAAGACTTGAGAGGAGTGTGAGAAGACTTGCGTGCTATGAATAGGATGTCTCATTTGTGGCCCCAAGTGTGTGCTTCGAGAAAAGTTGCATTCGGGGAGAATTGGGGTCTCAAAAGGGCCTCCAATTAGTGTTTCCTAATTTCAAGGGATTAGAGAGTGATTTGAGGTGTACCAATGAGAGTGCTAGAAGGTGTGGGACAATGGTATGTTGAGGTGGAGGGTGGGTAGGCCTACAGAGAGCCCCTATTGGTTGCTCCCCTTACACTAGGGACCACGCAAACCATCCCCCCCCTCTTAACCCATGTTTGACCCTCCTACCAGGAGCACCTCCCCCACATGAGCCCAAAACTGCCTTCAATGGGATGGTAGGGCCCTTCTGGCGAATTTTTCTTCTCCCCTCCCTCTTTCTGCCCCCCACTGTTTTGGTCTAGCCTACCAAATCACTTAGATTTGAACCAAATCCCATGCATTTTTCCTCTTCCCCCTCTTTCTCTACTCCTTGCTCTGACCTGCTTGCTGTAACTCCTCTCTCTCTCTCTCTCTCCCCTCTCCCTCTCCTGTGCCTCTATTGGAGTTGCTCTATCCCTCTCCTCCCACTCATGTGCCTCTATTGCTGTTTCTCTGTCCTTCTCCTTCTCCCTCCCCTGTGCCTCTGTTGTTGCTGCTCTATCCCTCTCCTTCTCCCTCTTTTGTGCCTCTGTTGGAGCTGCTTTGTCCCTCTCCTATGCCTCTATTGCTACTACTCTGTCCCTCTCCTTCTCCCTTTTTTGTGCCTCTGTTGGAGGTGCATTGCCTTGTGTAGGAGTCCCATTCTTGCTGTTGCAACCTCTGCAAGCATGGTGAGGAGAAAGGCTACAAGACCACACAATGTTGTGACCTCTTGTGTCTTCCACAACACCAAAAATGTATTGGATGAGTGGATCCCTTGCACCTACAACTTAAACGACTGGATAGTGATGAAAGGATTGGTCAAAGGTCCACATAAGCTTCCCAAGAGCAAGAGAGGTGACATCTTGCATGAGTGGAAGGGGCGCATCTTGAAGTTCAAGTTTGGGAAAAAGGGATGGCTCGCAAAGTGCAACATGTTCACATGGGAAAAGATATGTAGCTTCCTCCATCATTCAATCAATCTAGGATACCATCACACTTTGAGCCTTTCTATCTATGTACCTTTTTCACCTGTAAGTGTAATGATTCCATTTGGAAATTTTGTGTTTAGTTTCTAAGAGCTCTCATTCATGGTGGCAGATGTTTTCCCTTCGAACCTCGAGGAGTGGGAACCAATTGAATCATTCATAGGCAAGTACACTATGATTCTGCTACAGCAAATCTTTGCTCTCCTATAGGAGCTTTTTCCCTTTTTCTTTTCCTTCTCATATAGGATACAACTACTCTTTCCTCTCCTACAGCTATTGTTTTCCCAACAGGCATGGTCTGGAACACAGTGACACAAGGTGGTAATGTTGTGAGCTCTAGTGTGTTCTCGAGGCATGGTCAAGAAGAAAGTGACACAAGCTGGCAATATTGTGAGCTCTAGTGTGTTGTAGAGGCATGGTCAGGAACAAAGTGACCAAAGTGGCCAAAGATGGCAATATTGTGAGCTCTAGTGTATTCTAGAGGCATGGTTAGGAAGAAGGTGATAGAAGTTGACAATATTGTAAGCTCTAGTGTGTTCTAGAACATGAAAAATGCATTGGATGACTTGAACTTATAGATTGACTAACTAGATAGTCATGGAAGGTTTTGCCAAGGGTCCACATAAGTTCCCAAGAGGAAGGATGTATTTCTTAGACTATGTACCTTCCTTGCCTATCGTCTTTACAAGATCCTATTTTAACATAGGAGTGGGAAGTAGTGGAATCTTTGATATAACTGCTATAAGTTATGTGCAGGATTGCCTTTTAGTCATGGAAAACGAAATGTATATTCCTTCAACTTTACTTGAAATGGTGAAATAGCAAGTAAGAATCTAGAGAAATGCATGAAAATGTCCATTTTATCCCTCATGCAAATCAAACAATGTGTTTGACTAGTACAAGCTGCCCATAAATTGTAGGTTGGGCATTTTGGAATTTGCATAGGTTTTCTTCATGACTTGGAGGACATTAAAAGCATTGATGAATTTTAATTTTATGGTTTTATTGTGTGGTTTCGTGTCCAAAGTTTTCAGGTAATATGTATAAAGTTTTCATGCCTAAAGTTTTCATGTCTAAAGTTTACAGTTTATAATTATTTGCCTTGCTTGAATCATTAAAGGAGACAATGCCATGATGGTAAGCATCCTATGTATTGATTTATATTTTATGGTCTTCTAATGTAATGTGCTTTGTTAGGTTTGCTAATGTAATGGTTGTTGAATTGATGCAAGAGGCATTTGAGATCTCTCATTGGTGCACTATATTAGTCAAGCAGGAGGATACGTTGCCGTCTTCCACATCCAATTTTTAGAATGGCCTACTTAACTACTGAAGTGCATCAAAGTATTAATAGCTTGATCATTGTGATCCACATCACATTGTAAGAAAACAATACAACGTCTATGCTCAACAGATAATAGGATCTCGTATGCAAGAGAGAAAAGCAGATACTATAGAGAATTAAAAATTTGACTACTGTAAAACTGATACAATAGATGGCGCTGCCTCCCAACCATGCGCTCCTGTGAGAGAATCTTCGATGGCATGCCAAAAATAGTAGAGGATGGAGGCTGGATGCTAAGGAATCAGGGTTGCTGTAGCCAATGATGATGATGGGTTTCACGGGCTTGCCCTTATATAGCCATCAGTCGTAGTCGGTTAGACCCAATTGGGTGACCGACCCAGTCCACCCAAAATGGCCGACTAGAGGTCGGCGGTCCCGAAATAGGCCATCGACCATAGGATAGAACCATGGCGCAGAATAGAGCAACTTAACCTACGGTCTCCGTTCAGCCCAAAGCCATCCGAGATCATCTAGGGCTCCAAACGGGCCCCGCAACCCGAGAGTGGGCTGCCCCGAGAAATGCTCCATATACCCTCAATACGGTTAGTCATGGGATGCCTTCCCACACTTGCACGTAGCCTAGTTGGTATTGTGCCAACTCTATCTAAAGCCATCCAGCCATCAAGCCACACATGGCCCCCATCTGGTGTCCAAACCAGGACCTATCGGATAATCGAGCTACTCAAATGCCTTCTCCTCATATGGGGGGCTTACAAGTAGAGTTAGTTGGTTCCCACGTAGTTACACGAGAGTGGAGCATTGATATCTAACACCCCCCCTCAATGTCCTGAACTTACTTTTTCGGCCCAATGCCAAGTCAATGAAGATGTCTCTCTAGCAAGTCTCTTCCAAGAGCCTTCGTGAAGATGTCCGCAGCATTCTCTGTAGTCGGACAGTACAACAAGTCGACCTCTCCATCCATGATGAGCTCGCATACAAAGTGATATTGAATCTCAATGTGTTTTGTGTGAGCGTGGAACACAAGGTTCTTTGCAATTGCCATGCAACTCTAATTGTCACATGATAACTACGTAGGCTTGTTCTGCACTACACCCACATCCCCTAAAATTCTCCTCAACCACATTGTCTCACAAGAGGCAAAACATGTTGATTTGTACTCAGCCTTGGTAGAAGAAAGAGCAACTATGGGTTGCTTCTTGCTGACCCATGACACAGCTCTAGATCCAAGTGAGAAATAGTAACATGTCACTGATCTCCTGCTGTCCACTTCTCCTGCCCAATCCAAATCACAAAATCTGGCCAAGATGTTGCCCTTGGTATAGGTGATGCCATAATCAAGTGTGCCTTTGATGTATTTCAGCACACGCATCCCTGCCCTCCAATGGTTCTCCCGAGGCTTATTGGAAAACCTACTAAGTACACCAATCGTAAAGCTGATGTCCGGTCGTGTGTTGCACAAGTAAATCAAACTGCCCACAAGCCTTTTGTATTTTGCTTCATCCACCAGTGGTAATGAATCCTCATTTGAGAGCTTCACGTCAACCTCCATAGGGGTGCCAACTATCTTGCACTCAGCAATGCCAAATGCCTTCAGTACCTCTCCAGCGTACTTCACTGTGAAATGAAGATCTATTCTAGCTCTTGCCAAACTTTAATCCCCAAATAGAAATGCATCAGTCCGCTGTCATTTCAAACTCTCTTCCTAGCAACTGCTTTGTCTGCGAGATCTTTTTTTCATGGTTCCCTATTATGACAAGGTCATCCACATAAAGGACCACGATCATACATCTGCCTCCTTCTCTGTAGATATACAAATTTGCATCAGATGGGCTCCTCCTGAACCCATTTTGTAGAAAGTAGGCATCAATCCACTGGTACCACACTTGTGGGGCCTATTTCAGCCTGTAAAGTGCCTTCTTCAGTTTACAGACTTTACCTTTTGGTTGTTCCACATATACCTCCTCCTTGAGATCTCCATTCAGAAAACTTTCCTATGTTGCTAAAGCCAAAACACTGTGAATTGTGGTTAGGCAAGCTGTGGGAGAAAAAGTATCTTGATACTCAAAACCATTTACCTGTGTGTATCCTTTTGCCACGAGCCGAGCCTTGTACTTATCCAACGTACCATTAGACTTGTACTTGGTCTTGTACACCTACTTTGTGCCAATTACCTTGTGTTTTGGTGGTCGATCCACAAGGTCCCAAGTGTTGTTCTTCATTATGGAGCCATACTTTGACTGCATAGCCTCGAGCCACCTATCATCACCCTGTGCCTCTTCAAGACACTTGGGTTCTTCAACACGGATCACCTCTGTCATCAAAGCATAGTTGGCCAAGTGTTCCTACACCCTTCTTTGCTCCTCTAATCTCTTGGACTGGCAGTGTTCAAATGGTTCCTCCTCAATGGCTGGAGGTTCTCTATCGTCCAAAAGCTGCTTTACCCACTTCGGGAATGGCCATTGCCATTGTGGTTCTACAGGCTCTTCTTTCTCTTCTTTATCTTGAATCCTCCCAAGCACTGTTGGGGGAGTACTGGATGGATATCCTGGTCCTGGTTGTCTGGGAAGGAAGCATCCTCCTCCATTTGATGCAGCTGTTCTGAGAAGACCACATCGCAACTTACTATTACCTTCTTGGTAACAGGATTATAGAGAGACAATAACCCTTTGCCTCTTCACTGTAGCCCAAGAAAATACACTTCTAGCTCTTATGTTCCGATTTGGTCCTGTTATCATCAAGGACATGCACAAAATAGTTACATCCAAAAACTCTGAAATGTGCAGCTGAAGGTTTCTTACTAGAAAAGGCCTATAGTGGAGTCATCCCATTCATAGCCTTCGCGTAGCTACGATTCAGAATGTAAACTACCGTGTTACATGCTTCAGCCCAGAAAGTCTTTGGCAAATCTTTCCCTTTCATCATACTCCTACCCATTTCACAAATGACGTGCATCTTGCACTCTACTACTCCATTTTGCTATGATGTATGTGGCGGGGGTTTCTGCCCCTTGATCTCATGACTTTTGCAGTGACTTTCAAATTCAATTGATGTGAACTCACCGCCTCTGTCTGATCTCAACTTTTTCACCTTCCTCCCCATTTCTTTCTCGACCATTACATGCCATTCTTTGAACTTACTAAAAGCCTCATATTTAGTCTTCAGGAAGTATATCCATATCCTTCTACTGTAGTCGTCGATCAGCGTCATGAATTAGTAGGAACCACCCAAAGCTTCCATCTCCATCTTTTTGCAGAGGTCCATGTGAACGAGCTCTAGAGGAGCCTTTGCCTTGTTGGCCTCTTTAGGAAAGGGATGCCAATGCTGCTTGCCCATCATGCAAGCTTCACATACATCAGGTAGATCTGTAATTTCTGGTAGGTCTGCAATCATTCCACTTTTGTGCATCTCCTTTAAAGAACTAAGGTTTAGATGACCAAACCTCTCATGCCATAGCTTAGTGTTGCTCACATCGACTTGAGCACTGAAAGCTAAGAGTTCGTAGATGTTGTTGCACTGTGTACCTTTACCAACGACTTTCCCTTAAAGATCCAAAATCTATGTGCCATTCTTATCGAAGTGAACTTTGAGGTCCCGATCCATGATCGCAGAAACGGACAACAAGTTCCTCTTCATATTTGGCACATAAAGGACATCGGACAACTGTTTTACAACTCCATCTAACTTGAGAGCAATCGTACCTTTTCCTTTTGCTGGACATTTTGCATCATTGTCGACTGCTACCAGGATGTCATTCTCTACCGAATGTAGAGAGGTATACCAATTCTTCCGACAGGTCATGTGGTGCAATGCACCACTGTCAATAATCCAAGGTTCATCCACAGGTATATGAATTGCCTCCATTCAAATCTCCTCAATTACTATGAACAACTCTACTGGTCCTACCTACGCACTGTTGCTGGACTCTTTCTTTACTCCGTTCTTCTCATCTGCAATCTTCTTCTGGCACTCATTCTGCTTGTGCCCTGCCTTGTTGCAATAGAAGCACTTGATCTTCTTCTTTCTCTTTTTATCATCATAAGAAGAAGGGTTACCAAAGTCCTTACCCTTACCTTTCTTTGATCCAGCCGAGAAAGCTGAATCTTCTCTAGTCCTCATCTTTTGATGCATCTCCTCCTCCAGAAGCATCTTGCTAAAATCCTCAAAGTTGAGGGGCAGATTTTTGTTCTACATATTCAATGTCATAACAAGACCGTTGTACTTTGGTGGGAGAATCTATATGCACCTTCATGTTAAATTCTTGCTAGTGATGGTGATGCCAATCGCAGTCATCTGATCGCGCAGATTCTTCACCCTGGTGATGAACTGCTCTATCGTTTCAGACTCAAACTATTTCTCGTTCGTGAGTTGTCTCTAAATTCTGAATCCATGTCTGATTCGTGGTCTCGTACTGATTTTTCAAGACCATCCATGCCTCCTCCGCTGTGGTGACTGAGAAAAGAAGGGATCAAGGAGGATCAAAGCACCATGAGGTAGACATAGGGTAGCAAGCAGTCAATCTATTGCAATGTGTGTTCTCAACAATACATGATAGGCTTCTTATATAGAGAGAGCCTTTAGAATAGTCAAACCATGTGGGATCCTCTCATCCACATCTCTCCTTGTGGATATCCTCAATCCACATCTGCAGATCATGTAGTCCACATCTTAGGGTGGCTACTTTAATTCTTTCCTTAGCACATACCTTAGCCCTTTAATCTATGTGCTCATGGCACCATATCTCAACACCTCCCCTTGGTGCCATGATTCTTTGGCTACTGCAAGGTGGTCAAATGTGAGTTACATTCCATCACCTCCCCTTAGTGCATGCATTGCTACTTAAGGTGGTCAAGTGTGGATTTTACATGTCAATACCTCCCCTGGGTGCTTTCATAGCTACTCTCAGGTGGTCAGGCTTGATTACAAACATATAGGCAAGGTTGGCAAGGTTTTTGTTTCTCAATACATTCCATTGATGTCACCTTTTGGCTCATGGCTTGATGACGACTCCACGTAGTTGACTTGTTGGTTCTTCAATCTGCAATCTTCTTCCTTGTGTCCTCCTTGTGTCCCAGCTTCTTGCAATGGTGACACTTTGGTTTGTTCTTCAATCTGCAGTCACTTTGATAGTGACCCATCCTTCCGCAATGGTAGCACTTCGTTGATGTTTTACTAAATAGTGCTTGTTCTTCATTATAGCTGTTGCGTGTTGATGTCGATGTCGATGTTGATGTCGATGCCTTCAACTCTCTTTCTTTTTCGAGAAGAGAGGATACACATTCTTCAAACTTTGGATCTGGCAAATTCTTCAAAGTGGTTGTCAATGCACTATACTCTGCAGGCATGCTTTTAAGGAGAATTGCAAGTGCATCTTTCTCTCCTACTTTTGCATTTATGCCCTCTAGTTGAGTCATAATGCTTTTGATTTTGTTGACAAATTGTGCCATGGATTCATTGAAGCCCATGTGCATACCATAGAATTCAATTTTAAGATGGATTTCTTGGTTTTTGGCTTTTGCACCAAACACTGTGTTCAACTCATCCCATGCATCCTTGGCATGATCTTTAGAGTCTATATGATGAATTATGTTTGGACCTAAGTGCAATCCAATGAGTGATAGTACTGCTTCATCTTTTTCCTTCCAAGCATCATTTTGTGCAGTGGGTATGTCTTCTTTTAAAGTCTTCCAAAGCTTTTGGTGCATCAGGATATATCTCATTTGTGTAGACCATGTGTGAAATCCTTCCCCGGTGAACTTCTCAACAGTTGGTGTGTGGATTGCCATAGCAAAGGTCTTACCAGTTGATGATGCTTTCAAATCTGGCAATGTCTAATTGCATACAATGATTCTAATCTGACAGGTGCATAGAGCTCGAAAAGATGATCACTTTTCCTTTTTGGAGCGTGTGCAAATTCTTCCTGGATTGCAAGTTGTGGCTTGTTGAAGCTTTTGTGAAGAAGAGGGGGCCTTGATGATGTGGCACAAGGATTCACAAGTAGCTTACAAATTGTGCTTAGGTGGCTCTATGCCACATGAAAATGTTTTAACTCAGCTGAGTTAACCCAAGGCTAAGCAAACTTAACTATGATTCAAGCAATTGAACCTAACCCCACTAACCTAATCACCTCGGTTAATTTTAACCACATACTCAACCAAGGTTCAAGACATTCAACCATCGTTAATTTTGATCTTTGCCACATGTCACTCTGCTACACCTTAGAGAAGACTTTGGATTTCTGAGGATGATGGTGATCGATGGCCCGTGGCGACTCTTGCTTCTGGGCTGCGTCGTCGGTTTGATGGGAGCCTGGCCTTGCCTCAGCTTTCTACCTTGCTATGTGAACGTTAGGAAAGTTGCATTCTCTAGTAGTTGCCTCCATTTCTTCTCCTGCCATTCTTCTATTGCTCCAACCAAGCCCTCCTTCTGCTTTTGTTCCTCTAGTCTCTACCAGAGGAGGCGCCGTGGTCGAGATATTGAGGCACATGCGATCAGTCATCATTTTGGATCTGCAGTTCCAACCTCCATCGCATGTTTGATTGGAGAGCGATGCAGGGAACGCTCCGCAGAGTAGTTGAGGTTGGTATACAACCCTCGATGATTTACTAGCAAGCGTGTGGCTCGAGCCTGGATTTCGTTTGTAGGGAGCTTGAAGCTTCTGGTCGAGGGATGGAGCACACTACAGAAGCGTTGGAGAAGGAGCGTTGCAGAATAGTCGAAAGGCGCAGCTTGTTGAAGCAAAGTTCGTTGCAACTGCTTGGCTGCAACTTTCGAGCCATCCAGTAACTGCTTGGCTACAATGAAGGACTAGCTATGGAGTAGGCAGTCTTGCAATGAAGGACTAGAAATGGAGAGGGCAGCAGTCTATGGACCGCATGGGGGCAGCCAGGAGTTAGCGGTTGGCTGAGCTTTAGTCACGGGTCTCAGGGCAAAGTCGAAGGTAGGTAGTCGTAGAAGGTGGCGGTTGTAGTTGGCAAGCTGTCCGTAGGCACTAGTGTGCGTGTGCTGTCTGTGAGCTAGTTGAAGAGCACAGGAAAGGTGAGTCGAAGGAAATGGCTAGTAGTCAAGAGCTCGACCTGTACTTTTAGAGCCTTTGCTTGTGAAGGTCCTTGTAGGAGCTTACTATCGAGAAAACTCTCTCTTTCTCTCTCTCTCAAGGCAACACTCAAGAAGTCTCACAAAGCATTCTCAACTGCATCTAAAACTAATCTAGTCTTAGCTAACCTGGGCTCTGATACCATGAGAAAAGAAGGGATCAAGGAGGATCAAAGCACCATGAGGTAGACATAGGGTAGCAAGCAGTCAATCTATTGCAATGTGTGTTCTCAACAATACATGATAGGCTTCTTATATAGAGAGAGCCTTTAGAATAGTCAAACCATGTGGGATCCTCTCATCCACATCTCTCCTTGTGGATATCCTCAATCCACATCTCCACATCATGTAGTCCACATCTTAGGGTGGCTACTTTAATTCTTTCCTTAGCACATACCTTAGCCCTTTAATCTATGTGCTCATGGCACCATATCTCAACAGTGACATGTTGAATTAATGCCATGACAAAATCACTTACACTGCAGACAATAGAACACGATGCATCTACATCTCTTCTTGTCCACACGAGAATCTCATCCGTAGTTGGTACTATCTATTGTCCTGCATTGGCCGAGCATTCGGTCTCAGAACCAGCTTCACGTCCACCCCAGTAGTAGTATCCCAAAGCTTGTATGTGCTTAGGATGGTCTTCATCTTGAACTTCCAGCGTGGATAGTTAGTGCCGTCCAACTTTTTGCTTTCGCCGAATGGTGGGATTCACAGTCTTAATGGGCTGGGCCATCTCTCACAATCTGCTCGCAGACAGAAACACACTACCAAATCTTCTTGCTAGAGCCCAAGCTCTGATACCATGTAAGAAAACAATACAACGTCTATGCTCAATAGATAATAGGATCTCGTATGCAAGAGAGAAAAGCAAATAGTATGGAGAATCAAAAATTTGATTACTGTAAAACTGATACAATAGATGGCGCTGCCTCCCAACCGTGTGCTCCTGTGAGAGAAGCTTCGATGGCGTGTCAAAAACAGTAGAGGACGGAGGCTGGATGCTAAGGAATCAGGATTGTTGTAGCCAATGGTGATGATGGGCTTCATGGGCTTGCTCTTATATAGCCATCAGTCGTAGTCAGTTAGACCCAATTGGGTGACTGACCTAGTCCGCCCAAAATGGCCGACTAGAGGTCGGTCCCAAAATAGGCCACCGACCACAGGATAGAACCGTAGTGCAAAATAGAGAAACTTACCTATGGTGTCCATTCGGCCCAGAGCCATCTGGGATCATCTGGGGCTCCAAACGGGCCCCGCAATCTGAGAGTGGGCTGCCTCAGGAAATGCTTCGTCTACCCTCAGTGCGGTCAATCATGGGATGCCTTCCCGCACTTGCATGTAGCCTAGTTGGTAGCGTGCCAACTCTATCTGAAGCCATTCAGCCTTCAAGCCACACATGGCCCCCATCTGGTGTCCAAACTAGGACCTACCAAATAATCGAGCTACTCAAATGCCTTCTTCTCATATGGGGGGCTTACAAGTAGAGTTAGCTAGTTCCCGCATAGTTACACGAGAGTGGAGCATCGATATCTAACACACATGGCTTCCCCTATTGCATTGTATCCCATTGGCAATGGTGTAAAAAACTTTGTGCCTGACTACCCTGAGAGGAGAGCCTTAATAGTATTAGGATCTTATTGGGGATTTCAAAAGCCTCTTTTTTCTATGTATTAGAGGTAGCAAAGAGGAGCTATAGGCTATGAAGAGTCTTTTTATTTTAATGGAAAGATTATAATACAAAAATGTACATTTTATAACATTCTCTTCCTTGCAAGATACCATGTCATAAGCAATAATTTTGATTGAGTCATGGTTGGAATTTTGAATGTGTTGTTAATTCAATATAAGGTAATGTCACCTTGAATTGCAGACTACATTGAATACGCCACCCCCAAGTTTGTTGTGTAGAGAGGTGAACCTTTTAGATGCAAACTTGTCCCTTTTCCTTCATTTGTATCCAAAGTAATTACAAATTTATGACCCCCTCAACTTGTGACTGATTTTTGAAGGTCTTCTACATTGAATTTGAACATTCGGGGAACAGTCAAATATCATAGAGCTACTCATGCTCTCGATTTTGAATTAAAAATATTTGCAATCGAAGTTATAGCACAAAAATTATAGCTAGTTTACTATTCTCTTCATATTCCATGCAATTAAGTTCTATTACTTGTATATATATTTTTGTAAATCTAATTTAGGAAAATATTATGAATATTCCAAGTCAAAATAATACTCTCGACCAAGTTGGTAATTTTGGTGACCATTTTTGGCAAATGTAGGAGGAATTTGACCATGGTGCAGAAGCAAAGTTGGTCATGACATCATGGGGTGTCCAAAAATGCACAAACTCGCCCTCCAGATGGCCAAATTCACACTGTGGTGGATTTGTGCATTTTTGGACACCCCATGATGTCTTGACCAACTTTGTCTTCTGCGTCGTGGTCAAATTCCTCCTTATTTGCCAAAAATGGACATCAAAATGGCCGAAGTTGTCAAACTCCTTCATCTACCTCTTCAAAAAATTCCTTCTACATTTGCCAAAAATTGACATTGAAATGGCCAAAGTTGTCAAATTTCTTCGTCTACCTCTTCAAAATCTATATTTCTTCATAGAAAATCATGAAATGCATCAATCCTTTACAAGGTGATGTAGGAAAATCTCAAATTTTAGTTTTTAAACACTCCATCTAATCAATGTGGTGCCATGGTCAAATCCCTTCTACATATGTATTGGAATGGCCAAACTTGGCAAACAACATTTTATTGACTTGTAAGTTACATCAAAACGTGATATAACTTTTGTGTGAAAGGTTTTTAAACACTCCATCTAATCAATGTGGTGCCTGTTGGGGTAAAGGCACATTGCCAACCCTTCTTTAAAAGATAGGACACCTATGACTGTCCTAATACAGTCATAGGGTAAACCTAATCCTAATAAAACATAAGTGAGTTTGTGGTGTGGCTCACTCTCTCTTCACACCCGCACTAGAGTGTCACTCTCTCTCACTCTCACTCTCTTGCTCTCTTCCACTACTCTCCCCCTCTCAACTGGTATCAGAGCCTATCAAGCCTCCTCTCCCTAGCCTCATCTGCCTACCTCATCCGTTCTGTACGGACGTACGGACAGATCCGTACGGCCGTACGTTGTCCGTACGACCGTACGGACAGATCTAGACAGATCTCGACGGGCGCACGTCGACGGTACAAGGCAGCTCATCTTCGCGGGCTGCAGGGTGAAGTCGCGGGCACGGGCATCGTCAGGTTGTAGGCGGCGCATTTTTGAGGGCATCAGAGTGAAGGCGCGGTCGCGGGCTGCAGGACTTTTGCGCGGGCTTCAGGGCATCGTCGTTTTCTTTGTTGCAGCTGTACAGCAGCTGTTGTATACCGCGACGCTGCATCAGGCAGCTGCCTAGCTACTGTGCGCAGCTAGTCATACGGCAGTCGTACGGACTGCCGTACAACTGCGTCTCCTTCACGGTTGTACGGACGACTCCTTCACTCGTTTGTTCTTGCTGCAAGACTCGTTTTTTTTCTTTTGGGGGAAGCGTGACTGCTACAGGCACCGATAGTACACAGGTACTCTGCAGGGACAGAAGTACAGTAGGTACTTTGCAGGTACTGAAAAGTACAGCAAATTTTCTGATTGGAAGAGGAATAGTGCTTTGTGCATGTGCGCGCAGTACATGAAGTATTTCTGATACATTCTTGAAGCATTTTAGCAGTATACTGTGCATTTGTTGAGGTACATCAGGTACTCTCGTGTCACTCACGCTTGAGGTGACTTGTGCTACAGTGGTGGTGTTTGCGCAGTTACTTGTCTTTCAAGAAGGTCAGATGCTTGTTTTGCAGAAGCTTCTATGCATTTACTGAGTGCAATTCTCAGTTTTGGGTGACCATTTCAAAGGGCTTTTGCCTGGATGTGTTTGCAGTATATGCCTTGAGGCAGTGTGTAGCCAGGGAGCACACATTTGCTTTATTTCCGCAGTGCATTTGGTGACATTTGTTGCAGGTCACATTCTTTGTACACACTTTGACAATCTCAGTTGAGCCACATTTGGTCAGGGCGCATCGAGTTTACTCGGTCCCTAACTGCCCATCGTTGACAGTGCTCAAAAGATTTTCTTCTTGGTGTCTATACTTTGTGATTTGTGTTGTTACTGAGTACACAGGGACAGTCTATGCATTGCACATTGTCAGGTACAAGTGTCAGAGAGATTTCATATTGCATGCTACCTCAGTGTTGAGGTGTTCTCCACTTGATTCAGGTGTCAGATCAAGGGGCTTTTGCCCAGACTTTGTTTGATAGCACTTGGGTTACCGACAGAGATCTTCATATGCATTTTCTCCCCTTGGTATAAGGGTGATTGCTTGGGATTTATCCCATTTACTGTTGCAAGTTTTGTGACAGGCTGAAGGATCATTTACTGTTTTTTTTTTGGGGTGTTAGTCAAGTGGTTTCTGCAATTTAACTCAGTGCAAGACCTCATCTGAGGTGGGAGAAGTGATTAGTACAGTCAGTACAGCAGTGTTGGTGGTTTTTTGTCAGATGATTGTGCACTGTTAAGCACTTGTTGAGCAGAAGCAGCAGTCTGAAATTACTGTTTTTTATGCCTCTTTGAGCTCAGAACAGTTTGTCAGAAAGTACAGTATTTGCAGGGTCATTTACTGTTTTGCTGCAGATTTTACTGACAGTAAAAAACAGCACCATTGAAAGTGCTTCTGGCTCTAGAATAGAGCAGGTTTTTTTTTTCTGAGAAATCAGAACTTTTATTCAGCCTTTTTTACTTCCAGGGAATCAGGTCCTTTCCTCATCTGATATGGCATCAGGGGGAGGTGATTCTTCAATTCTGAACATAAAGAAACTGGAAGGAGCACACAACTATGCATTATGGGCAGAACAGTGCTTGAATGTACTTCTGTTAAAGAAGATTGCTAAGCCCATAAGGGTGAAGGGTGTCAAGCCATCTGATATGGCAGCTGATGACTGGGAAGAGCTTGATTTGTCCGCGAGGGCAGCTATCATGCTCACTATTTCAAACACTCTTGTGTTCAATGTACAGGCTGAAAAGACCTCTTATGGTCTATGGCAAAGACTAGAAGAATTGTATGCCCAAAAGAGCTCAGCCAGTAAGGTTTATTGGCTGAAGAAGCTGGTCGATCTTCGCATGAAGGAAGGTACAGCTATGACCTCACACTTGAGTGAGTTCAATGCTATCTTTACACAGCTGATTGCACAGGGGTTGAACCTTGATGAGGAGTTCAAGGCTACTTTCTTGCTGTGTACCCTCCCTGAGAGTTGGGACACTTTCAAGACCACCCTGTCAAACTCGAATGCCACTCTTATTTATGCTGATGTAGAGAGCTCTCTCCTTATGGAGGAGATGAGCAGGAAGAATAATGCGGGCAGCAAGTCTTCAAATGCTTTGCAGGTACAGGACAGAGGCAGGACTCAACAGAAGGGGAGATCTGCTAGTAAGTCCAAATCCCGCAGTCAGTCCCATGGCAAAAAGGACATTGAATGCTTTTATTGTGGCAAGAAGGGACATGTGAAGTCGAAGTGCTTCAAGTTCATACGGGATCAGAAAGCCAAGAAGGCTGAAACAAAGGACGCAGGAAATGCAAGCAAAGGCAAAGGCAAGGCCAAGGCAGATGACTTGGATGCAGTGAATGTTGCAGCAGAGAACAGTGACAGTGACATACATGATGTTTTATGCTCTTCTGCTGTAATAGCACATGCTTTGGTTATTGATGGCCATGACATGCACACCTGGCTCTTGGATTCAGGTGCTTCTTTTCATGTTACTCCTCATAGGGAGTGGTTTACTTCCTACACAGGTACTCATGGAGTTGTTCATCTTGGGAACAACTATGCATGTCAGATTGCAGGGATTGGTAGTATACAGATAGTATTTCCTGATGGACAGTCATTTATGCTTGATGGTGTTTGCCATGTGCTGCAAATCAAGAAAAATCTGATTAGCACTGGCTTATTGGATGACAGAGGTTACCACACCACATTTGGGGATTCCAAATGGGTGATTACTGATGGCCAGACTATAGTGGCTGAGGGTTTTAAAAGTGATACCTTGTACCCTCTTTATGTTTCCAGTGTGGGTAATCATGTTGTTGCCATAACCGAGCTGCCAAAGGTTTCATTGTGGCATAGCCGGTTGGGACACATGTCTGTTAAAGGAATGCAAGAACTGTCACGATTGGGTTACCTGCCGCCTCTCTCTTTTTCAGATTTGCCTACTTGTGATCATTGTATATTTGGCAAGCACTCTGTCACTCCTCATAAGAGGAGAACTCCCCAGAATAGAGCACCACTTGATCTAGTGCACACTGATTTGTGTGAAATGCCACAGTTATCACTAGGGGGTATTTTATTACTTTCATTGATGATGCCACACGAAAGGTGTGGGTCTATTTCTTGAAGCATAAGGGAGATGCCTTAGATGCTTTCAAGAAGTTTGTCGCTCAGGTTGAGAATCGGACAGGTCGTAGGCTGAAATGCCTCAGATCCGATAATGGGGGTGAGTATGTGTCACATGCTTTTGTGCAATTTTGCCAAGCTAAGGGCATCAAACAAGAACTCACAGCCCCTCATAATGCATCTCAAAATGGTGCAAGTGAGTGGATGAATCGAACTATACAGGAGAAGGTTCGATGTATGTTGTCTTATGCTGCATTACCCCATGGCTTTTGGGCAGAAGCCGTGCAAACAGCAGTTCACATTATTAACAGGTCACCAAACAAGGCTTTGGAGTTGAAAGTGCCAGAGGAGGTGTGGTCTGGCAAGCCACCCTCATATAAGCACTTACATGTATTTGGCTGCGAGTGCTTTGCTCATGTACGCAAAGAACTACGCACCAAACTGGATCCAAAGTCTATCAGATGCATCTTTATGGGTTATGGTGACGAAGGTGAAATGGGGTACAGGTTATGGGATCCCGTTAAACGGAAGATTATACGCAGCAATGATGTCATCTTTAAAGAAGATAGTGTACACAAGGAACCCGTGCAACCTGTGGAATACAGGAGGGTTATTTATGATGATGTTGGACAGCAAAGAATGCCCATTTATATGCAGCAGCAGCCTGCTACAGATCACCCTGTTCCAGAGGGTATACAGGCTGAAAATCAGCCAGATAATTTTGCCAGTGATGCACCACTGGATGTGCCAACAGATGGGGCTGTAGTACAGCCAGATATGGTGGTACAGCCACCCGTCATGCATGAAGAACAGGCTGGACAGCAGCCTAATCCGGAACATTTTGTTAGGAGGAGCACCCGTGCACAACGGCCTCCTACCAGGTTTGTTCCAGGAGCCAATAATGTGGCTGATTTTATCATGCTGACAGATTGTGGTGAGCCTTCCAGCTTCAAGGAAGCTATGGGAAGAGCAGAGAAAAAGAAGTGGGAGAAAGCCATGCAGTCAGAAATGGACTCCCTACTTCAGAATGATACATGGGACTTGGTGCAGCTACCTACGGGCAGAAAGGTTTTGCCATGCAAGTGGGTTTACAAAGTCAAAGTGGATTCAAATGCTTTACCTCGGTATAAGGCCAGATTGGTTGCCAAGGGATTTAAGCAGGAGAAGGGCATTGACTTTGATGAGATTTTTTCTCCGGTAGTCAAGATGACTACTTTGAGAGCAGTGTTAGCTCTTGTTGCTCATGAGGACATGGATTTATGTCAGATGGATGTGAAGACTGCTTTTCTTCACGGAGATCTACATGATGAGATCTATATGAGTCAGCCAGAGGGATATGCTATTAAAGGGAAAGAACAGCTTGTGTGTAAGCTCAAGAGGAGCTTGTATGGACTCAAGCAGGCGCCAAGGGAATGGTACAAGAAGTTTGATGCCTTCATGCAGTCCCAAGGGTATCATCGGTGTGAGACCGATCATTGCTTGTACACCAAACGGGCAAAGGATGGCAGTTTGATGCTACTCATTCTATATGTGGATGACATGCTTATTGCCAGTAAATCTTAGCATGAGATTAGTGCTTTGAAGAAACAACTGCATAAGTCTTTTGACATGAAAGACTTGGGTGATGCAAATCATATTCTTGGCATGCGTATTACTCGTGACAGGTCCAAGGGACTTTTGTTTCTGTCACAGAAAGAGTATATTGACAAAGTACTGTGCAGAGGTTTAAAATGGAGGGGGGGAAGTCCATTAGTACCCCGTTGCCTCCACATTTAAAACTCAGCAGTAAGGACAGCCCCAGATCAGATGATGATAAGGCTAAAATGGCCAAGGTTCCGTATGCATCTGCAATTGGATCTTTGATGTATGCCATGGTTGCCACTCGTCTGGATATTGCTTTTGCGGTGGGAGTCATCAGCAGGTATATGGCAAATCCAGGCAAGCGGCATTGGGAAGCAGTGAAAGGTGTCTTGAGGTATCTCAAGGATACCAAAGACTTGTGCATATGCTATGGTAGGCAGGATGCATTGGTGCATGGTTTTACAGATTCAGACTATGCAGGGAATGCAGATAACCGGAAGTCTACTACCGGTTATATTTTCACATTTGCAGGAGGTGCTATATCATGGGTGTCTTGGTTGCAGAAATGCGTTGCACTGTCAACCACAGAAGCTGAATATGTTGCTGCCACTGAGGCTTGCAAGGAAGCAATATGGCTTACTCGGCTGGTGGGAGATTTGGGCATTACAGGAGATATGCCAGTTTTGCATTGTGATAGTCAGAGTGCTATCATGTTGGCAAAGAATCCGGTCTTTCATCAGAAGACCAAGCACATAGAAGTAAAATATCATTTCATCAGGGAGGTACTGGAAGACAAGCGACTTGAGCTTGTGAAAGTACATACTGATGATAATCCTGCAGATTTGCTCACTAAGAGCTTGCCTACAGAGCGGTTTGCACATTGCCGCCACATCATGGGATTAGGATGAGACCATTCTTATTTTATGGTCTTGTATACAGTAACTGTATATTGCTGTAATTTTTTATTCTTTTCTCCCCTTTAGGCACATTGGCCTTTAGGTGGGAGGTTGTTGGGGTAAAGGCACATTGCCAACCCTTCTTTAAAAGATAGGACACCTATGACTGTCCTAAGACAGTCATAGGGTAAACCTAATCCTAATAAAACATAAGTGAGTTTGTGGTGTGGCTCACTCTCTCTTCACACCCGCACTAGAGTGTCACTCTCTCTCACTCTCACTCTCTTGCTCTCTTCCACTACTCTCCCCCTCTCAGTGCCATGGTCGAATCCCTTCTACATATGTATTGGAATGGCCAAACTTGGCAAATAACATTTTATTGACTTGTAAGTTACATCAAAATGAGGATTACCAAAAAGCGAGCGAAGAAAAGCGAGCAGCCCCAAATAAGCGAGCAAGATTAAATAGGTTTCAAGCGAGCGAGAACCTCATCCAGCATCTTATTCCTCTCAATATCATTGGAACAATTGATGTGATCATAAGCAAATTAAACATATTCCAACAATGAAGGCATGCCTGAAACTCACAATTAACTTCTCTTTCATCCCCATACTATCAATTTGAGTCGTTGTGGAGAGGTAGAGACACAACAATACATAAAATTTGCGATAAAAAAAGCAAACACTACTCAGATTGAACATCCACACAGCAAGATAACGATAGATCACAATGTAGAATATATGACTGAAAATATGTAAACATGATCATGTGCTACATATACATATCATGTCTTTTATGCTTGCAGAAGATCATCCATACATTCGATCCAAAAACATGGAAACAAAACTAACTATGTCAAAAGAAAAAAAATACATTTTCATCATAAGGATTAATTTTGCTTAGTGAAAATACCTATGTAATCTGGACAATACCATGCTTTAAAAAACTTAGGGAGCCAAAAAACGATTTTAGCCCTCCATATTTCTATTATGACCAATGTCTGAATGATAGTTCTATCGGAACTAGAAATGAATGCATCTAACCACTATGTTGAGTGCTCATCCATCCAGTATCCTATAGACTATTATGTTAAAGTCAATACGTGACCACAAACTCAAGCATAAGAGGAGCATAATTCAAGTGAAATAATTGGCAAAGACACTCGGTAACTAGTATCCTACTGCATCTAACGAAAAATATGCACCAGGCATTAACGAGCTTTTATTTCCACCCGTATAAGCAAACTCGTATCTTGTAGTATGAAAAACTTTAAGGAAAACATTTCACTTAATGCATCAGTTAAGCCAGTGACTACTCATCATGCACAATCAAACAATCATCAAGGAAAGTCTAGTCAATCAAGTTGAAGCAAAAAACCAAATATCTATTCGGATCTATGCCGTGGTGTATCCGCCAACCATGAGTAGCAAAAGAACCTATGAAAAAAGCAAAATAGGGATTATGCCACTCTACCATGATCACTTCCATGCTACAAATAAGGGAATACATAGTCATTTTAGGGTACTTTTAGGGTTCATTCCCAACCACTAAAAAGAGAGCCAATGCTATCTATTTGTATTCATAAAATCTTTATGAACATTTTCATGTTCAATATAAGGATAGGAGCCAGCTCAATGGGTAGTCTTAAACAAATATAAATACTATTCAAATTTTAACCTTATGCAAAAGCTTTTTTTTTAACACAAAGTAAAACTTGATTATACATATAGATGGGAATCAGGTCACTTTTGTAAGTATGTATTTAGTAATTAAGTTGAAAATATTCCCTTAGAAAAATAGCTCAATCAACATAGTACCCATATTATATATCCAAAATTTACAAGATCTCATTCATACCATTAGATTGTTTTCATCACTTGTCATCAGTACTAACCTCAATTGGCATTATGTATTTGGGTCAAAATAGTTTTTAGTATAGGATATAATGGAGCAATACATTTATGTAATATCTAGTGATCATAGTTTCTAATATAGGATAAAATGGAGCATAGAGTAATGTTGTCATTCAAAAATGATAATATACCTTCCTTGACCATATACAAGTATCATGCATTCATAAAAAAAGTTAGTCATAAACTGCAATATAATGTGCCCATAATGCATGTACATTAAATCTTCACATGTTAGAATGTGAGAAAGGGAATAATTTAACTATGAAATCAGGGATCAATGTAGGAAATGGTCTTCTATGCACACATATATGCTAAGGGTCCATCTAATACAATATTGGAAATTGATGTGAGTATAAGTGTATGCATCCATCGGTGATGTATATGAGTGTATGCATCCATTTGTGATGTATATTGTTGTACTAATCCATGGTGCTTTACGGCTTGAGTTGTTTGTAGCGCAATTAATCACAACAATTTTGTATTTTTTAAAAGAAAAATGCCATAAACATTTCATGCTGCAAAATACACACAAAAAAATGGCATTTGTAGCATTAATCCAAGAGTTTCCTACAAGCAATCTCCATCCCTCCCTTTCTTGCTTACTCTTTCGGCCACCTCCACCCTCTTGTTGCCCTTCAAGACTGCCTCTTGCCTCCTCGCCTCCTTGCTTCCTCACCTCCTCACCTCCTTGCTTCTTTGCCTTCTCACCTCCTTGCATCATGCTTGTTGCTGGCAATTCCAAGGCTGTCCCTCCCCTCATTGGCCAGCTCCTCTACTCCTCACATCATCCTTCTCCTCATTTTGGTGTCTCTAATGAATAGCTTGGGGGTCTTGTTTTTGGAGGGGGGAAGCATAAGAATGGCAACACCTTAATGCGCTGTCATTTTTTGTGCTTTTGCCACCCAAAAACAAGACCTGCAAAGCCCTTGCTTAAGCTTGAACGAGCCTCTTGATTTTGGGCGTGTTAAGCCATTTTTGACCATTATACCCCCAAAATCAAGAGGCTCATTCAAGCTTAAGCAAGGGCTTTGCAAGCATTGCAAGTCCAGTAAATGAAATCAATCAGATTAGGAATTGGCAAACTCAATTTGGGAATGGTCAGAAATACTTTGTCTTTGAATAATGCCTTGGATCATGGGATGGGGTCCCATGAACCTGCAGCCTATGACGACGAATGGTTCTACCCTCGACTAAAGGTGACGTGTGTAGTAGTAAAAGGATAGCCCTCATGGAATCTCTAAGGGGTCTTGATTTTGGCCATGATTTGCACATTCTAGCACTTGAGCCATATATCAATTTCCAACACTTGAGGCATATAGTGGCTTTGCCCACGCAATGTTTCCAGCTACAATCCAAGCCTCAAGCAATCTCATATTCTGTATCCAGAGACATCATGAGGGGTAGAGCCTCTTTTTGGTAGTCTCACTAGCAATATGTATTGAAAAAAAAATGTATTCAATTATTATATTCTTCCTTGCTATATGAATGCTCTTAATGCATCCAAATTGTAGAACTACTTCAATACTACTTCTTAGTTATATTGTATAATAACCTCCATATGTATGCTCGTGAGACAACAAAAAAGAGACCTGGCAACCCAAAAATGATAGTGCATTGATGCGCTGCCATTTTTGGGCTACTAGGCCTCTTTTTTAATGTTTCCTGAACATAAGAACAAGCACTTGTGTTCCTTACCTTTCTTTCCAATGGGGGTTTTGATTTTGGGGGTGTATGCCAAAAATTGATAAACAACATTATTTGATGCATATAGTTTTATTAAATCGATAAATTGGGCATGAAAACATCTAAATTGGCTCTTGCCATTTGATTTGATGTATGACATGACCCCATTTGGATTTGTAATTCCAAAGATATGGGGTCTTACTTTTAGGGCTTGAATGCCTAAAATAGGCAGCACGCCAATGCACTGCCTATTTCATACATTTAGGCCTCAAAAGTAGGACCCCATGTAGGACCAAATGAGGTCCTACTTTTGAGGCCTAAATGCATGAAATAGGCAGCACATTGACAAGCTACCTATTTCAGGAATTTAGGTCCTAAAAGTAGGACCCCGTATCTTTGGACTTACAAATCCCAATGGGATCATGTCCTATATCAAATCGAACGGCAAGAGTCAATTTAGATGGTTTTCATGCCTGATTTCTCCATCAATCAAAACTGTATGCATAAATATATACATCAAGATATGCATCAATATATGCATCAATATATACATATGTATGTATGTATATATATATATATATATATATAGATACATACATACATACATACATACATGTGTGTGTGTACACACACACACACACACACACACACACACACACACACACACACACACACACATATATACACATATAGATATATATGTATGTATATACATACATATATACATACTTACATACATACAGCAAAATGGGGGTCTTGATTTTGGGGGGGGTATGCCAAAAATTGATAAACAACATTATTTGATGAATATAGTTTTAGTTGATGGAGAAAATGGACATGAAAACCATCTAAATTGGATCTTGCCATTCAATTTGATATATGACATGAACCCATTCGGATATGCAAGTCCAAGGATACGGGGTGCTACTTTTAGGGTCTGAATGCCTAAAATAGGCAACGCGTTAACGCGCTGCCTATTTCATGCATTTAGGCCTCAAAAGTAGGACCCCATTGGCAACACAATGGGGTCCTACTTTTGAGGCCTAAATGCATGAAATAGGCAGCGCGTTTGTTGCCAATGGGGTCCTACTTTTGAGGCCTGAATGCATAAAATAGGCAGCGCGTTAACGCGCTGCCTATTTTATGCATTCAGGCCTCAAAAGTAGGACCCCATTGGCAACAAACGCGCTGCCTATTTCATGCATTTAGGCCTCAAAAGTAGGACCCCATTGTGTTGCCAATGGGGTCCTACTTTTGAGGCCTAAATGCATGAAATAGGCAGCGCGTTGACGCGCTCCCTATTTTAGGCATTCAGGCCCTAAAAGTAGGACCCCGTATCTTTGGACTTACAAATCCAAATGGGGTCATGTCATATATCAAATCAAACGGCAAGAGCCAATTTAGATGATTTTCATGTCCATTTTCTCCATATATCCAAATTGTATGCATCAACATATACATCAATATATACATATATGCATCAACATATACATACATACATATATATATATATATATATATATATGTATGTATGTATGTATGTATGTATGTATGTATGTATGTATGTATGTATGTATGTATGTATGTATGTAAATGCATATATATACATACATACATACATGCAAACATTAAAAGTAAAACCCCATTGGTTTCCCATGTCATGCATTTTGTTGTCTCATGAACATAAGAACAAGCACTTGTGTTCCTTACCTTTCTTTGCAATGGGGGTCTTGATTTTGGGGGGGTATGCCAAAAATTGATAAAAAACATTATTTGATGAATATAGTTTTAGTTGATGGAGAAAATGGACATGAAAACCATCTAAAGTGGATCTTGCCGTTCGATTTGATTTATGACATGACCCCATTTGGATATGCAAGTCCAAAGATACGGGGTACTACTTTTAGGGCTTGAATGGCTAAAATAGGCAGCGCGTTAACGCGCTGTCTATTTCATGCATTTAGGCCTTAAAACTAGGACCCCATTGTGTTGCCAATGGGGTCCTACTTTTGAGGCCTAAATGCATGAAATAGGTAGCGCGTTAACGTGCTACCTATTTTAGGCATTCAGGCCCTAAAAGTAGGACCCCATCATAGATGGTTTTCATGTCCATTTTCTCCATATATCCAAATTGTATGCATCAACATATACATCAATATATACATATATGCATCAACATATACATACATACATATATATATATATATATATATATATATGTATGTATGTATGTATGTATGTATGTATGTATGTATGTATGTATGTATGTATGTATGTATGTATGTAAATGCAGATATATACATACATACATACATGCAAACATTAAAAGTAAAACCCCATTGGTTTCCCATGTCATGCATTTTGTTGTCTCATGAACATAAGAACAAGCACTTGTGTTCCTTACCTTTCTTTGCAATGGGGGTCTTGATTTTGGGGGGGTATGCCAAAAATTGATAAAAAACATTATTTGATGAATATAGTTTTAGTTGATGGAGAAAATGGACATGAAAACCATCTAAATTGGATCTTGCCATTCGATTTGATATATGACATGACCCCATTCGGATATGCAAGTCCAAAGATACGGGGTGCTACTTTTAGGGCCTGAATGCCTAAAATAGGGAGCGTGTCAACGCGCTGCCTATTTCATGCATTTAGGCCTCAAAAGTAGGACCCCATTGGGTTGCCAATGGGGTCCTACTTTTGAGGCCTAAATGCATGAAATAGGCAGCGCGTTGACACGCTCCCTATTTTAGGCATTTAGGCCCTAAAAGTAGGACCCCGTATCTTTGGACTTACAAATCCAAATGGGGTCATGTCATATATCAAATCAAACGGCAAGAGCCAATTTAGATGATTTTCATGTCCATTTTCTCCATATATCAAAATTGTATGCATCAATATATACATCAATATATACATATATGCATCAACATATACATAAATACATATATATATATATATATATATATATATATATATATGTATATGTATGTATGTATGTATGCACATGCATATATATACATACATACATACATACAAACATCAAAAGTAAGATCCCATTGGTTTCCCATGTCATGCATTTTGTTGTCTCATGAGCATAAGAACAAGCACTTGTGTTCTTTACCTTTCTTTGCAATGGGGGTCTTGATTTTGGGGGGGTATGCCAAAAATTGATCAACAACATTATTTGATGTATATAGTTTTAGTTGATGGAGAAAATGGACATTGAAAACCATCTAAAGTGGATCTTGCCATTCGATTTGATTTATGACATGACCCCATTCGGATATGCAAGTCCAAAGATACGGGGTGCTACTTTTAGGGCCTGAATGCCTAAAATAGGGAGCGCGTCAACGCGCTGCCTATTTCATGCATTTAGGCCTCAAAAGTAGGACCCCATTGGCAATAGGCCTCAAAAGTAGGACCCCATTGTGTTGCCAATGGGGTCCTACTTTTGAGGCCTAAATGCATGAAATAGGCAGCGCGTTGACGCGCTCCCTATTTTAGGCATTCAGGCCCTAAAAGTAGCACCCCGTATCTTTGGACTTACAAATCCAAATGGGGTCATGTCATATATCAAATCAAACGGCAAGAGCCAATTTAGATGATTTTCATGTCCATTTTCTCCATATATCAAAATTGTATGCATCAACATATACATCAATATATACATATATGCATCAACATATACATACATACATATATATATGTATGTATGTATGTATGTATGTATGTAAATGCATATATATACATACATACATACATGCAAACATTAAAAGTAAAACCCCATTGGTTTCCCATGTCATGCATTTTGTTGTCTCATGAGCATAAGAACAAGCACTTGTGTTCCTTACCTTTCTTTGCAATGGGGGTCTTGATTTTGGGGGGGGTATGCCAAAAATTGATAAACAACATTATTTGATGAATATAGTTTTAGTTGATGGAGAAAATGGACATGAAAACCATCTAAATTGGATCTTGCCATTCGATTTGATATATGACATGACCCCATTCGGATATGCAAGTCCAAAGATACGGGGTGCTACTTTTAGGGCCTGAATGCCTAAAATAGGGAGCGCGTCAACGCGCTGCCTATTTCATGCATTTAGGCCTCAAAAGTAGGACCCCATTGGGTTGCCAATGGGGTCCTACTTTTGAGGCCTAAATGCATGAAATAGGCAGCGCGTTGACACGCTCCCTATTTTAGGCATTTAGGCCCTAAAAGTAGGACCCCGTATCTTTGGACTTACAAATCCAAATGGGGTCATGTCATATATCAAATCAAACGGCAAGAGCCAATTTAGATGATTTTGATGTCCATTTTCTCCATATATCAAAATTGTATGCATCAATCTATACATCAATATATACATATATGCATCAACATATACATAAATACATATATATATATATATATATATATATATATGTATATGTATGTATGTATGTATGTACATGCATATATATACATACATACATACATACAAACATCAAAAGTAAGACCCCATTGGTTTTCCATGTCATGCATTTTGTTGTCTCATGAGCATAAGAACAAGCACTTGTGTTCTTTACCTTTCTTTGCAATGGGGGTCTTGATTTTGGGGGGGTATGCCAAAAATCGATCAACAACATTATTTGATGTATATAGTTTTAGTTGATGGAGAAAATGGACATGAAAACCATCTAAAGTGGATCTTGCCGTTCGATTTGATTTATGACATGACCCCATTTGGATATGCAAGTCCAAAGATACGGGGTACTACTTTTAGGGCCTGAATGGCTAAAATAGGCAACGCGTTAACGCGCTGTCTATTTCATGCATTTAGGCCTTAAAACTAGGACCCCATTGTGTTGCCAATGGGGTCCTACTTTTGAGGCCTAAATGCATGAAATAGGTAGCGCGTTAACGTGCTACCTATTTTAGGCATTCAGGCCCTAAAAGTAGGACCCCATATCTTTGGACTTACAAATCCAAATAGGATCATGTCATATATCAAATCGAACGACAAGAACCAATTTAGATGGTTTTCATGTCCATTTTCTCCATATATCAAAATTGTATGCATCAATATATACATCAATATATACATATATGCATCAACATATACATATACATATATATATATATATATATATACATACATACATACATACATACATACATACATACATACATACATACATACACACACACACACATACATACATACATACATACAAACATCAAAAGTAAGACCCCATTGGTTGCCTATGTCATGCATTTTGTTGTCTCATGAGCATAAGAACAAGCACTTGTGTTCCTTACCTT
This sequence comes from Dipteris shenzhenensis, assembly GCF_047967505.1. Lineage (NCBI taxonomy): Eukaryota > Viridiplantae > Streptophyta > Polypodiopsida > Gleicheniales > Dipteridaceae > Dipteris > Dipteris shenzhenensis. The sequence continues at coordinate 16,179,784 of NC_141628.1, forward strand.
TCTTTGCAATGGGGGTCTTGATTTTGGTGGGGTATGCCAAAAATTGATCAACAACATTATTTGATGCATATAGTTCTAGTAGTTTTAGTACACATACATACATACATATGTGTGTGTGTACATACATACATGGATGCATGCATGCATGCATACATACATACATACATACATACATATTGATGCATATAGTTTTACTAGATGGGGAAAATAGGCCCTACTCCGATTTTTGTGGAGAGACACAACTAGACAAATAGAGCAAGTCCAAGGGGTCGCTGGGGACACCTCCCGGCAAATGGAGATGCCCGGTATGCAATTTTAGCACCAATTTTGGGATGTAAGCTGCATAGTCATGTCCAAAAAAAGTTGTCAATTCTTGCATTAAATGTAGGGTGGTGAATATATGGTATTCCGTCATGGGGCCGGAGAAGACGGAGGCAAAAAATTGAACCTCCAAAAAGACTTCTTTTACCAGTCTATGGGGACCGCGGCTCTTACTAGTGTTGAGAGTGGACAAGATAGCTACCATTGGTGTGATATGGGAATCTCCCAATCTGCAATTTTAGCACCAATTTTGGGATGTAAACTACATAGTCAGGTCCAAAAAAGTTGTGTCAATTATTGCATTAAATGTAGGGTGATGAATATATCCTATTTCATCAGGGGGCCTGCAGAAGACGGAGGGAAAAAATTGAACCTCCAAAAAGACTTCTTTTACCGGTCTATGGGGCCTAGCTCTTACTAGCATTGAGAGTGGACAAGATAGCTACCGCTGGTGTGATATGGGAATCTCCAAGTCTCAAGTTTTGGGGTACATGAAATTAGATCATGCTAACGGTAACTCTAAGAGGTTCCAAAGGCAGGCAACATTCTTCATCATAGCTAACTCAAATGCAAGGCAGTGAAAATGCCAGGAGAGTTGCTAGGTAGCATTGATTTTGGGAAGGAATATGATGATACTTTGTTGTGTTATGTAGGATATTAATTTCCATTAAATTTGGGACATGTTAGATATAACTTCATAAAATCCTAAGTCATGAAATTAATACATTACAAGTTCAAGCATAAATAATAGTTGTGAAGTTAATGCATTAAATATTCAAGCCTAAAGAAGAATTAATCAAGACCTAATGCACCGTACCAGAGACTTTGGCCTTACCCTCATTCCATAGACTTGCCAACGTAAGGCCAAAATTTTCATTCTTAAGAATATGTGGAAAGACCTTACATTTGGCCCACTTTTGGCGAAAAAATTTCATTCTAAAGAATAGGTGGAGTGAAATTGTGTTTGATAAATACAAATCAATGCTCAAGTTTGGACATTATTAAATAAAGGTATCCTTTTGAAGATATTGGAACACATGAGAGAAATAATATTGAAGATACGTGAATTTTTAGACATACTATTAAAGACAAATGAACATATAATGGATGAAATCCTATTGATGATACATGAATTTTCAATAGAACTGTTATTCAAAAGATTTGATGGATTGAATGTAGCTTTAATACATTATCCCTTTTACAAGGGTGTTTGAGTTTAAGGCTTGAAACATAAGAATGAATTTGTGTTGAAGCCTAGTGGTTTGTTAAGGATATGTGAAACTTGAAGTAAAAGTACTTACAATGGAAGGGATTATATCAAGATCCTATTAAGGACATGTGAACATATAGTAGAATAATTCTACATAAAATCAGTGGATCAAACTTAATGGCTCAAAAGCAAAAAGGGATGATGGTGCAACCTAGGGGCTACTCTACGGCACTATGGCAGCAATCTTTGTAGTTACTATCAAAGGTAGTGTAACTTTTTTGTCAAGGAAAGAGACGTGAACCACTCCACATGACCTAGATCTGTATGACCTAGGTTGCACCGACTTGTTTCTTTCATGGATAAAAAGTGACCCTTAGGTGATGCTATAGCACTCCCTTTTTTGGTCCATTATTATAGCACAATTGGGGCCTTTTGACCTAATACTAGCTACCCATCAAATATTTGTTGTAGATGTTAGGGGTAATTACCAAACTACTAGTGGTAGTTTTATCACCACCATTAGTAATTTTATTTGAGTGTTCCTTAATGGTAGTTCTCCTACTACTACATACAATATTACCAATAGTAGTCCTAATCCCAATGATAGTACACATAATATTATTGTACCGTCCAACTTTAATCATCATTATATCTATGAATGCATATATATAGGTCTATCTATATCTATACCTATTTATTCGTCATCCAATACGTTTGCATTTATTTTTGGTGCTTTGCTTACTTTGAAACTAAAGATAATGTGATTTCATTATTGTTTGCATTGTTGTCAAACATGAGGAGCTGGAATGCATAAGAGTTGGGAGGCACATTATAATTTCTGTGCAGATTTGAGCCATTGAATAGCCTATTGATTCTGATTGTTTTCTTTCTTATTAAATCCTTAATTTGGTTATTTCACACCGAACATCGCCATATCAATTCTTTTTTTTTTTGTTCTAGTAATGTCCTATCGCAACATAGTCTAGGGTTGATCAAACAAGATAAATGGGTGCTCACATTTAATATATTTTTGAGAGTTAGAGGATAGTGGCTGTAGACTACAAAATCATCACTTTGAATAAATTTGGCAAGATTCTTCTGATAGAAGGAATAATTTCTATTGCACTAAAGATGAAAGAAAATTATCAAAAGGCTGATACAAGGCTCAAAATCACACTGGTGCTACTAGGCTTAATAGTCGTAGGCTAGTAGTAGTACTAGTGTATTTACTAAGTAGTGTGCATGCCTCTCCTCATTAAAATTCATAGTCTTCAAAAATATATAATACATAAGTCAAAATATTCTAATTAGTTTTATCATCCTAATGTTGAAACTGACTTAAATTCATAGTCTTCAAAAAGGTATAATACATAAGTCAAAATATTCCAATTAGTTTTATTGTCCTCATGTCGAAACTGACTTTCTCTTCCTTCGTCTCCTATGAGCTTCAAACCTTTAATCCATTAATCTCTCAAATAGTAAGAATGGTCTTGTATTAAGAGACGATGATATCTAAAGTGATCTACAAATACTAAGAATGGTCTTATATTAAGAGGTGATGATATCTCAAGTGTTATACAAACCGTAAGAATGGTTTTGTATTAAAAGGTGATGATATCTCAAGTGTTCTACAAATAGTAAGAATGGTTCAAGTGTTCTACAAAAGTATTAGGTACCTCTTAGTGGCTGAAGGGAAGGAGTGATGATATCTCAAGTGTTCTACAAATAGTAAGAATGGTCTTGTATTAAGAGGTGATGATATCTCAAGTGTTCTACAAATAGTAATAATGGTTTTGTATTAGGAGGTGATGATATCTCAAGTGTTCTATAAAACTATTAGATACCTCTTAGTGGTTGAAGGGAAGGGGTTGGAAGTATGGGCAAAATCTCTAGGAACTACAGGATGGCTGCAAGAACAATTTTGAATGTCATAAATGACACTTGGGTTTTTCAACATATGGGTGAACTATTTTTAAACATTTTCTTTCATGGTTGATAACACTTTTAATAAGAAGAACCATTTTGAATGTCATAAGTGTTGATGCAATCCCATGCTATGAAGTCTACAAAAAGTTTTTTTTCCCCACATATGGGTGAAGTGATGTTTATGTTACTAAGCTCAACATATCAAGCAACGCATTTGTTTTGATTATTGAAGGAGTTTGATAATAAGACCCATTTCAAATGCAAAAGAATTGTTGTATCAGTAATGGAATCCGCTTTGGAGTGGAAATTCGGTTTCTTTCAAACCACATACTATTGTTGCATAATGTGAGTATGGCTCTAATTGGAAGTCAAGGTAGACTATAATTCGCAATATTGATATAGTTACACATAGTAACATAAGTTTTATTTTCGACAATTTTCCCAAATAGTGGTTTCCACAAAGCTATGTTGAATACCTCGATAAGGAAATTGTGGAAAAGCTCGCTCGCTTTTTTGGGCCTGCTCGCTTTTCCTCGCTCGCTCTATCGACTGCCTCTATCAAAATGTGATATAACTTTTGTGTGCAAGCTGATATAAAAAAATATGCAATATTAAAAACAACAAATAATTAAAATAGACATAACAAAAGATTCACCATTTGGCCATAGATACATGATTTTTTTTTGCTTTAGATAGAAGAATATTATTAGAAATAGGTGTTTGTATTTCAAATTGTATTACAACGAGGCTTCATAGCCTATGTCTCTTCTTCTTCAACTCTAATATACCAATAATAGGGTCTTTGAATCCTCGACTAAGTCCTTAGAAAGATCGCTATGCTATTTGGAATCTCACATTCAACTCGTAGGTTCTTATAATCTCATGTACAACACATTGGAATGGATCATGTAGGTTGCCTTGGGTCAATACTGTGAATTCTCCATGCGTTCTTATTCTAAATGGATAGATTCTCCATTCCTACTTGTTTCTACACACATGAAGAAACATTATTTTAGAAATTTAAATTTAAATAGATGCAATGCATCATGTGAATTCTTCTTCTTCAATAAAATTTTGGACTTCAAGACATATATTAGTAGCATCACAAGCTCCAGGCATCGCGTTTGCATCACCATTCCCTTCAAGTCCTACATCACCTCCAAAACAACTTGCTCATATCATCCATGCCCACCATTCTCATATCATCCTCCATGAAGAATCTGAAAGAACAAGTAAGGGAACCACTACGAAATTAACATTTTATCTCATATTTTCCTCTTTAGAGCACCTACCAAGATTCAAGATGCTTCTTTTCTTTAAAAAAAACAATCATGGATCAGATATTGATCCTACAACTATACAGTCACATGGTAACATGGGAGATCTCCTCAAATGGGGCCATCAATAGTTGCAGAGTTTACAAAGACTATGATGGGCCATGATAGAAGGTAGGTGATGTTTGAGGAAGGATGAGAAAGACCATGAATGATTACGAGGGAGGAGAAGCAAGCAGAGGACTAGGTGTGAGGATGAAGGTAGACGAATACGCATGAGTAGGAGGAGTAGAAGCAACAAGAGCAGGCGTGAGCATGAGGAGTCAAGAAGAGCTTGCATGAGTAGGAGGAAAGAGGAGTAGGCATGAGCATGAGGGAAGATGAGAATGGATGAGCATGAGGGAGGAGGAAGAGCAGGAAAAAGCAGCAAGGGGGGGAGGAGGAGGACACATGTGGGAGGAGGGAGGAGGAGGAAAAAGCAGCAGGGGGAGGAGGAGAATGCATGTGGGAGGAGGGAGAAGGAGGCATGTGGACAAAGGAAGGAGGAGGGGGGGAGGGAGGAGGGAGGCAATGGGAGGGAGGAGGAGGAGGAATGGGATGTGTGGAAGAGGAGGGAGGAGGGAGACAAGGAGGAGTATGGGGGGAGGAGGAGGGAATTCAAATTCAAAATTCAAAATTCAATAGTTTGACTTTGGAGGATGGGGGGAGGGAGGAGAGAGAGGGAATTCAAATTTGAAATTCAAAATTTTGACTTTGGGAAAAGTGCCCCCTCCTTAGTGTAAGAGGTATAAGAGGTGGCCCCCTCCTAGGTGTAAGAGGTGTAAGAGGTGGGATCAACTGGGCTTAACCCACCTAGGTAGGGGGGGTTAGGAGTCCCTTAGACCCCACAAGAGGACTTGCATTAGCCTAATCCATTTCTTAACCCATTCCTTATGAGGCCCTATTGAGACCCCATTTCTCCCCTAATGTCCTCTTGAAAGCAACATGGATCCTCTCCATAAGAGAGGAGGCAACGGCGGTCAAGGTGGACATTGCCTCTTTCCAAACACCCACAGGGTACATGCATTGCTTGAAAGGAGCATTTTCAAAGGACAATAAGCTTAGTGGGCTCAAGTCCCATGATTGGGACAAGGTCTTACAGGTATTCTAAGTTGTAGGATTAGTGTACCGATAATCGTGATGCGTTAGTGTAATTATGATTATGTTATATTATTTACATGACTTCTTTATTGCTTTGATAGTTCATCCTCCCAATTACAATAAAAGGGTGCTTACAAGAAGATGTTAGAAATGCTATATTCAAGATCAGTGGTATTGTGAGGTATGCTTACTATCAAACCACATTGATTGCATTTTCTTCAATTTAAGCTGAATAATCTATAGACTGATTATGAATATACCTGACATGGGCATGTGAAATAGGTGGATATCTCAAAAAGAGATCTCCATATCGAGTATCGAGAAGGCTAGGGTGGAATCCATCGAAGCCATATGCTTGCTTGAGAAGCACTTTCCCTCGAGCATTATGACAACTCAAGTGCACTTGCTTGTGCACATAGTTGATGAGGTGGCCATTACAAGTACCGTTCATAGTCGATGGATGTTTTTTCTCGAGTGGTTTATGAAAACTTTAAAGGGATTTGTAAGACAAAGAGCAAGATGAAAAGCAATCATGGTAGAGGGATGGCTTGTGCAAGAGTCATTAGTATATATCACGGAGTTTCTTGCATCCACAGATGCCAATATGCCGCAAGCTTTGCATAACAAGGATGATGATCGCATCATTGGTGAGGTTCCCCAAGGAAAAGGGATTGAAAGAAAGATGAGCAAAGAGCAAATGGAGAATTTCAATAAGTTTTGTAACCTCAATAGCAAGGAGATGTAGAAGTGGATTGAGAGATATGAAGCGGCCAAAGCAAAAAGAATAAATGCAAGGATGAGATTTAGAGTAATGTACAGGCAATTGCAACCATATCCACAGGATCTCGCCCTTCTCCCCCCTCACATGTCACTGGATGTATGATGCATGTAAGTTTCTTACCTCTTGACGTAATTAAGTAATTATTTGTGGCAATATACGCTATAAAATAGATGCATCTTCATTGTTTTAATGATGCTCTTTTGCACTACAAAAAGTAAAGTGCATTATGGTCATATGGATGACATTTTTGTGTGGAATGCATCGATTCAAAGAGTCATGTATGATTGTGGAGTCATGGCTAACTTCACACAAGATAGCCGAGCAAGTGCTTCGGATACCAATCTTCTCTCCTCACAATTGGATTATTATGGAACCATACGTGAAATCTAAGAAATTGATTTCATATGATTTAGTATTTTCATTGTTGATGTAAAATGGTTTAGAACTATTAACAACGGTCCCCATGCGACAGTGAGAAAAGACAGTAGCAGTTTCTTTGCAATAGACTCCACCAAACTTTGGACCGATGAAAGTGATACTTTTGTTCTTCCCGAGCATTGTGAGCAGGTGCATACTAATGATTTAATTAATCAAAGCTTTTGTTTTTAAAGATCCATTGATACATGTACTTAAGCATAATTTCATATATATAATTGATGGCATTTGGCACCCATCTTCAATATAGGTGGTTTTTCATCTGGATCATTCTGATCCAAGATGGTGGTACATGATCCAAGTTGCTCCACGAAGTAAGCAAATTTTTAAAGATAGAGATGTGGATATGGAGATGCCACTACCAATGCTGGATCCAATTGATCTAGATGGATCTAGCAAAGAAGATCAAGATCACAATATGAACCAAGAGGAAGATGTGCATAATGACATCATATGGGAGGAAGATGGAGATCACGATATTGAGGAAGAAGATGACAATCATCAAGAATCACCACACTTTATTGAAGAAGATGATCAAGTCTTAGGTGAACGTACGATGCTAGAGTACGAAGATGATATATGAGATCAGCTCGGTATAGAGTTAGAGATAGACTTGTTTGGTGCATTAGACTTAGCTCAAGATGAACCCATTGATGTAAATGCTCTTCATTGATTTTTTTCATCTCAAACTTGGACATGAATATATGAGCTTCAAAGGCTTGATGTACATGCTCTTGTACTTTTCTTCTCTCAAAGGATCGAACATGTATGAAAAGGGAAAAAATTTTATCATTGGGAAAAACTATCTTTTAAAGTTGGTATGGGAAAAACACTCTGTAAAATGTCACTATAGGAAATTGTCTCAGTGTCGCTATATAGTGATCATTCACACGTCTAATAAGTGCCGCTATATAGCGATGCTCTTTAAACATCACCTATATAGCGACACTTGCCTAAAGTCGCTATATAGCGACACTTAATGAATCCCACTTTGGTTACCAAGATTAGTGCCCCACGCACGTTAAATGGCGATGCTTAAGCATCAAAACAGGGCCCGTGTGTAGTAGTGTAGATTGCGTCTCATTATTATGCCATTGCGCCATCATGATGTCGAGAAAATTTTCGACGAGAGCTTCCTGGCACTCTACTAAAAGTACTAGCACTAATTGAACTCCTTGAAGGTATGATTTTATATGAAAAACTTTTTGTGGTTGTGGCTTGGGGGGTCACTCATCTTATGTAACCCTATCACGTGAGTTTAACAGAAGGATATTTTTAATTTCTAAAATTTATAGAATCTAGCCTACATAAGGGAGTATTTAAAATTATTTTAAGTATAGAAAAAGGGTACATTTTATTAATGAAAAATCTACAGATAAGGGATTTTACAAATAAGCCTTAAACGCATGTGATAAAGAGAGTTTATACATAGTGACCCCCCTGAGGGTTGTGGAGATGGTAGGCACTTCCCATATTGGGGCATCTACCATCACTCCAGTTATGGTGTTGTGCCCACCATGGGATAAGGGTGGGTACACACACCCACACACACCTTCCTCACAATTACGGTCAAGAATGGATGTACTTTTTAACCACTTCCCATATAAAAGAGATTTTTTTGCAATAATTTGAATAGCGCATGACCTATATATATATGTGCAAGGTTATTCAACTGCAAAGGCTTGCAAATTGATTAAAACTTGATTAGAGAATGAAATTAACCCTTGCTTATAGAAGGAAAAAATAATTTGAGCATTAGGTGGGCTCACTCGAGTCCTGGCCTCGGGGGGTTCACCTAAAAAATTTTAGTGTACCACGTGCATTCAAAAGAAGGGGTATTTTAATCCAACTTTTTGGAAAAATTTAACCGAATTACAATAATAAGAGGGCTTTTTTTATTCAATTTTTGAAAATTTTCACTTAGTTCGTAAGTAAAGAGGAGTGTTTTTATTGTGGGAGAAATTTTAGTGGAGGGGTTTCTTTAATACCCTTTGAACACACGTGATACATAGGATTTCTTAGTAGTACACCCCTCGAGATCCTAGCACTTAATAATGCAAACAGCTTTAGACCTATCTTGTAAATTAAGCATAAATGGGGTAAAACTAAAATTTAAACCCTTACTTATAGAAGAAATAAAAGAATTTTGCACAAGTAGTTTAATGAAACGTCTAATGACCTTTCATTCTCCAAAGTGACCCTTCATTGTATGGAGGTTGCAATTCTATAAATTCCACCTCTACATCAAGTGGGGATCGTCATATTGCTCTATCACACGCTGTTGGCTGCAAGGGAATTTTATGATGGCATGATAAGGTAAAGACCTCCCTTCTATTCATACATGTACTCCAGTAAATTGCAGATTGGCATTACATTTCGACGGGACATTTCTTGCAATCGATGGGCATCTCTAACTACATGCACTTATTGGCATGCTATGGTAGCATGGGCTACACAATCCCCACTGCTGACGTAGTCACGTTGGGATTGAGGGCTCCTAGGCCACATAGTTGGCAGTGTGCATAGAGATTGAGTGGCTCATCGTGACATATAATGATGGCACGCACAGAGCCAACAGATTATATAGGTGGCAATGCATGTAAAAAGTGGATTTTAAAAATTCCTTTTGTTGAACCACGTGCTATGCTTACATATTTATGGATGATCCTCCCTCGAGCACCATGCATGCATGCATGTGCACATGCATGCATGCACGCGCGCACACACATGCACATGCATACACACACACACACACACACACACACACACACACATGTAGGATATGGGTTAACCCCTTGGTGTAGCCCCTTGTGTTTTGCATGGTTTAATGAACAGATGGAGCTTCTTGTGGTGTTTGGCCACATGAATTTGTGGAGTCTAAGTCCCTATGAAATGTGGGAAGATTGGATGCCTTGGATGCAAAGGAGGGTTGATATCCCTCTCTCTCATCTCACTGGCCTTTTTGATAGAAAGAGAGGGCTTGGCATGGCTAGGGTGTAAGGATGTGGGGCCTCTCATAATTGATGCCCCTCTATCTATACATGGTAGAATCTACAACATGGTATCAAAGTCAATTTGGTCTAGCAGACTATATGGTGGTTGACGTGCAGTTGACATGTGGCAAGATAACCGTAGTTTCCTCTATGCTCTGACATCGATGTGGTGACCTATGCAGACTAGCAAGAGACTAGATCTACTAGATGGAGGTTTCATGATCCATGTGATGGGCATTAAATGTGACCTTGCCATGGAGGGTTGTGATCTATGGCATGACTTTCAATGTGACTATTGGTGACCCCTTTCTCTCATCCCACAATCCTTTTTGGGAGAGAGAGGGAGGGCTTGGCATAGCTAGGGTGCAAGGGTGTGGTTCCCATCATATTCGGTGCCCCCCAATCTACATGTGGTACCATCTCCAAGTTCTACTTGCCCCCCCCCCCCCCACACACACACACATGTGTATGCATTAGTACCAAAAATCATTTCCTCAAATCAAGAGTGACAATGTAAGTGTTGGTTACTTATTTTACAACACTTAAAGAGACAAGCATTGGTAAAAGCATGCAACATTGTGATATTGACCCTAATATAAATAATTATTTGGATGCCAACTTCACTATATCTATTTTTGAACTATTTGAGGCTATTGTTCTATTAAATAATAATATGTCATTTTGCATTGAAGAAACCATAGAAAGTGAATTGAATAATATGTCTTCCAAGTTGTACCATGCATTGAACTTTTAGATATTAGAAAGTTGGTGGTGCAACACATTGGTTCAAGAACAAGGCATGGGTGTTTATTGTTAATTGAAGCATCCAACTGCAGAGATAAGAAATTATTGAATCAATGTGTCAATTTCATGCCCATCATAGGAAAATCCCAAAAATGGTTATACAACTAGGTATACTCTCTCATTTTTAGGACCCTTGTGCCCCTCATCTCTAGACTCTCACACACACATGCACACATGCATAGGCACACACATTTTCTCACAAAATATGGTCATTTTCTTTGTGAAAATTGCCTTTGGTTGCATCAAAAGAGTATTAATTGATTTTTTTGTTTATGGTAGCACAACACTTCAATGGTGATTCTTTATTCTCAATGGATATAATCCAATGCTTTCAAAAGTCTATTGAACACATTTCAATGGCAGTCCTATCTTAGAAGAATGTGTAGTCTTCATTTTATAAGTTAACGGAATGTAAATATTAAATTAAATTATTGCATTTTTCCCCTCAACATTTTCAAACGTCTTTCGAATCTTAGTCTATGCAAGTATAATAACACATATCTAATATTCACAAATGCATATATGTGGTTCCTTGAAGATGTGAAGATTTTGGCATTTAAGCTTGGGAAGAAGATGTTGAGTATTTGTTATGATCAAGATTCTCACTATAGTAGAAATTGACACATTGAACTCTCTCAATGTCATTGGTGGAAAAATTATTGATCATGATTGGTTGTTTTACAAGTCACGTGTAGTAATCATCACCAAGTGTACCTTCAAGTATTGAAATTTTTTATCTAGCTAAGATAAAGAATCAATAGAAGCAACAATGCTTTCCTTTTCTTCCTGGAGACTTGGGTGTATCACATAAACATTTCGGCTCCATTGCAAAAATCTTAACACATTGAAGAAAACAAGAAATATCTAGAAGTTGAATTAAAAATTAGGAGCCATTTACCACCCCCTTCTATTTATTATTCTTCCTATTCACTTTCCCCGGTCGAAAGTTGAAAATAGAGACATTTCCATCCAAGGAACCCTTTAAGTTTCACAATGCTTGTGATTATGCAAAGGTTTTAAATGAATTGACATTTAAAATTTTTGGGTGATAAGGATTGCAAATGATATTACGAAAGAGTTCGTTGGTTTTCTCAAAAACTACTATCCTTGACATTATCATATACTAGAGTTAAGACTAGATTTTATACTCGTATTTAAGTACTTCAATCTAACCTAGAACACCATGGTGTATAAATGGTACAATACAAGAACTATAGGGAGTGCACTAGATTCTAGTTTATAATAAGATTATGCTTGTGAAATTTCCATAACATGTGATCGAAAGTGCTATGTGAAGAAATAATCTAAAACTTGCTAGAAAATGATATGGTGGAAGAATTCAACTCATTCGTACCATGTAAGGAGACATCCCAACACTTTTAAAGCACTCCAAAATCTTCCAGTATTAGATCATCGAATGGGACAAGGTCATGATGGACATAGTGGAGAAGTTATATAAGGGTGTGAAATTTAAAATTTTTATAAGCGATGATGTCATAAGAAGGATGATACATTGCTATCAAGGACAATGTTTTGGATGATAGTCCAATTAAACACAATATATCTGATGTGCATGGTACACCAATAAGCGCTAGAAGGATGTAATTTGTTTCAATGAAAGGCCCTATAAACTATTGGATTTCATCATAATGATTTTAATTGCTTATTTTGTTGCCTTGATTCAGTCACATTTACCAATGAATGGCATGAATTAGTGCTTCTACCCATGCATGCTCATTATAGGCTCCTAAAGATATGGCATGTTTAGCTTTACTCATGGACTGTGTCCATGAGGCATTCCCATCCAAGGACCTTAAAAATTTCAATGGTATGCATGGAAAGAGTGCTACAACAAATGGCCCTTGGATAAGCCAATATATCCACTCAAGTTGAATCATAGGCTAGGCACACTACATTGGGTACAACATGTGACATTTGTTACCTAGACTTAGGCCAACAAAAACTATGAATGAATCAGATCTAGAAGCATGTAGTTTTAGACTTATGGTTATGTGACTCTAGATGTGTGGTGATCTGGTTGTCTATAATTAATTGTTAACAAGATCGTGAAGCTACACAAGTGGTACTATGTAATGCTTTGAAGATTGGGCTTGCCTTCCCATATAGGCAAATAATTGCAATGGTGTTCCACGATTTCTGTTGAATTAAACATGTTGACTAGAATTCACATATTATTGGTATAGGTCAATTGGATGGAAAATTAGTATGAAACATGTATACTCCATCATCATTTATATACCTTACTTTGGCATGAAACATTTCCAATGTTAAGAGTTTCCTTTGGCCTTATAAAAATATGACTACTAATTATTAAATCTACAAAGTTAGTAAGGATCGCATATCTTACAAGAGCAGAATGTTAAAATCCCTTTGTCTACGCAAACTGTCATAGCCTAATACCCTTATGTATGCATTCATGATTTAACATAAGATTTGTCTAGCAGAAACAATGTGCTCCATATAAATAGTCTATTATTACACACTAAAACAATACAAGGTGCTGGAACAACTAAAGCCCTCCTAGCTAGCGGCAATTATTAATATGCATAGAGGAGAGAGGCAAGGAAGGCAGCAGGGGATTTGGACCCCCTACACTCGGCACATCCTCCTTCAATATGCCAACATGGTATTAGAGTAGAGATACTATGTGGACTATACTTGACTGTTTGGCATAGCCATTATGTGCATGACACGTGGTGGTTGCAGAGTTGTTTGGCGATCCATGTGGAAACTTTAAGTGCAACATGATTTGGCATACAAGCTTCCTATGGAATTCATGGCAGCCACTCTTTGTGGTTGGCATGGACTTTGGGGCATCTTTGGTTTGTTGACCTGGCATACATGTCACTTTGGTTTGGTTTGGTTTGATTGGCTAGTGACATTTGTTAGCATCATGGGTTTTCCACAAGGGGTTGTTGGAAGTGGTGGTGCTCACCCCTCTGTTGGGCCTAATAAAGAATGGTTTATTGGCAGGCATCGTATTGCAGGACATATGGCATTTGGAAAGTAATAGTGTGGCCCGTGGTGGTGCTCACCCCTCTGTTGGGCCTAATGAAGAATGATTTATTGACAGGCATCGCATTGCAGGACATATGGCATTTGGAAAGTAATAGTGTGGCCCTAGTGGACTTGCACATAAAGGTGCATTTGAAGACCCTCTCATCCCTCCCAAGATTTTGTGAGACAAGAGGGGGCCTTGTGTGGCTAGGAGGCAAGTGATCGGGACCTTGTACTCAACACATCCTTCGACACATGGCAGCCATGGAGGCTTCCAACAATTCACATAGCTAACAAAAGGAATAAAAGGAATAAATACTTAGACTCTAATGTGAAAAAGCAATTGAGGTTAGTGCAAATGTGAGAGGGCCAAACTTATAAAGATTTAGACTCTACAGACATGAGATAGCTATTGAAGTTAGTGCAAGTGTAGAGGGGGTCAAACTAAGAAGCTCAACTTGGGCCAAAGGCAAAACCTAAAAGACATGTAGGAACTTAGCCCAAATGCAATACAACGCCCTTGCTCCATATCAAGGAAATCCTCCAAAACAATATACCCCAAAGTAAATCTTTTTTTTTGGGCTATTCTAAAAAATGTACGCATGACTTTTCTTTGGCGGCTGAGGATTGAAAAGAAATAATTTCGATAATAATATGGAGTCTTTTTATGAAGTCTCTAAGGACATGAAAGAAGAGTTAAAGTTAGTACATGTGTGAAGAGGGGCAAACTGGGACGTTGTTCTCCTGTCTACAAATCCTCGTAAATCTGCCTGGAAATGTTGTGGCCATCAGCGTTCCCTTGGGAAGCCCCTTAACTTTAGGTGCCCAAATCTAGCATATACATGCCTTGACGGAGACATGAAATCCCTCCCTCCACCTGGGCATATAGGGGCTAGAGTGTTTTCCTCATCATTGATTGGCTATCAAGGCTTTAAACTCAGGTACTAGCGAAAAAGTTGCATCTACCCAGCCATGAAGACTAAGACTTCTTGGTGTCGAACCTTTGCTCTCCACGGCCAGCCTTTAAACTTTCATGGGATTAAAGCCATTAAAGCCCAAGGGTCAAAAACTTTCAAGTCATCTAGAACCAAAGAAATACGCGGCCGAAATGGAATACAGTGCGTGTTATTTTTGGGGTACGCCCTCAGGATTTAAAAGAAATAATGTAGAGTCTTTATATGAAGGCTCTAAATACACAGACAACATGGGCGGCTCGTTTATCCCACGTACAAAATAGTTGTTGAAACAGCAATCAACGTTTCAATTACAAAACAAGCTTTTAAGCTACATCTTCCTGCAATCGGCTTATTAACAGCATGCTGATGCTACAGAATTACTGTAGAAGCAGCTCTTTCCAAGTGCAGGGCGTGTTGGATGAACAAAGCATTATAGGAGTTGCTGTTGCGTATGCTTGATCCAGGCTGCAATATTGCAGCTTCCCTGGTTGCATTTCATCGCTCTTAAATCCTGCTAACGACTCTCTGATCTCGTCCCACGCTGCTTCATTACCGTTTTCAGCTTCCCCCGCCCATACATTGCCCCTCGGATCTTCCATTGATAACGCCGATGCGCCCACGAACCCCGCTAATTCCTCTGAATTTGTCACTTCAGCCCCGACAGTATGATTCACTCCAGCCCCGACAGTATGATACATTGCTTCGTGCCTTTCCCATCCCCATGTCCAATCACCAGCATCGCTGCCGTAATTGTGTCCCGCCTGGTACGATTCCTTTCCAACACTATGTCGGAAATCGAGGAGAGCTTGCGCATCGAGAGTCTTGTGGCCTTCTTTTTGGCTTTCAAGCGTCCCAAGGCGAAGTTCCTGACTCTTTGACTGCAGCCTTTGGTAGGAATTCCCAAGAGAAAGTTGTTCCACGTCAAGACAAGCCTTGATATTTAGAAAGCTACACGGGGAACCTTCCGTATTAGGACTGGCAAGTTGAAAGCCGGAGTTCTCACAGAACTTGGCTTCATTCCTGCATTCAAGGCCGTCTGATTCGTCGCCCATTTTCCATGTTATATTGGTCTCGATCTGCAAATGATCTTTTACTGGAACTAGGGTGGGACAATTAACGTGGCTACCCCAAACAATTGCTGAGCCCGCATTGTCACACTCTGTTACTGACATGGCACTGGGTGGACGGGAGACCGTATCCGATGTCGGAATTGAATTAATGCTGCTCTTCTTACTCGATTGAGTCCTGATTGCTTCAGGGCAGAGCTCGTCGGAGCCGGAGGTAGATTGTGAGAATATGAAAGTAGGCAATGTCAGTTCGTGCTCATTTACGGCCGCAGAAGATTCCCTCACATAATCACCGGAAGCGCTCAATCTCTTCTTCAGGCATGAATTCCAGAAATTCTTGATCTCGTTGTCAGTTCGACCTGGTAAGTGCGACGCTATTCGGGACCATCTGCACCATAAGACATCCGATGAGAACTGAAACATTGGATTGCAAGGCTGCGAGAGTAGCTCTACCCGGGAAGTTGAAAATTCGCCCCAGCCCACATTGAAATTCTAAAAGCACTCTAATTATTTGAGACGGTAGTCATGAAACGGACGGCCTGCTCCAAATCAAAGAGTACCAAGAGTAGACGGTAGTCATGAAACGGCCTGCTCCAAATCAAACTAGACCAAGAGTACCTGTTTCCAAGCACACTATGGAGTTGAATAATCAATCTCTCTTCCAGTTGAGAGAACATTCCCCGTTTGAGGTCAGGACGTAAGTAGTTGATCCACCGCAATCGACAACTTTTACCACAGCGTTGGAGTCCTGCGAATGCATGAATGCAAGGATATCATTGAAGACGAATGACAATGGTTACAATTGTTGATCATAACGAAGAACCACAAATTGAACGAAGGCTGCAAGTCAAGGTCTGTTCTAACTTTTCTCACCTGCTAGTCTGGGCACAGAGCTCCAAGCACCGAGCCCGTGCTTGCTGATATGCTGCAATAGTTTCTCATCCTCATCCGGTGACCACAATCCTCTTCTCAGCTTTTGCTTTTGACAGCAGCTATGGCCACCCATACTCGTCCGTGCTTACCAGGTATCACCGACTGCTGCAAAGGTTCAATCTTATCACAGATCATAATATGCCAGACTGATATGGAAATCGACCTTGAGGGAACACAGAGGCCAGGCATAGAGCCGCGACACTAGAAATGCTGCATATAAGGCTGGAGTGCAAGAGTTTGTGTGACATTTAGTCTTGAGGTACTAATGTTTTTTTTCTGACGAGCCGCACAAAAGAGTGCTTGCTCACATTAGCTGCGATGCTGAAGCGTGTTACACCTTTAGGTGACGAAGCTCTACGTAGATATTCACAAACCTCGACAATCCGATGCACCGGGACAGAGCAAAGTGTGTGAAGGTAAGCAATTATGCAGCAAATCATGTGCGGGGACTTCTTGAAACCAAAATTGGGCGTTTCTTTAAGGGCTGCTTTCATCACTCTCTCGGGGGGAGCATCGAATTTTTAAAAGTAGCATCAGTTGAACGATGTGGAATCACCATACACGAATTTACGAAAAACAGCGGAATGCCCATTTGCTCTCCCTCAACGTGAACCAAGGGTGTCAGGTCGGCTGAAAATGCATTGAGCCTTTAGATCAAGCCCTTTTCATATTAGTGTAATCGTAGGCCATTGTAATCGTAGCCTTTCGGGTAATCCAGCTCTGGGTAATCCACCTTTAAATGGATCATGGCATCCTCCCTCACCATTTTTAGCTCTATGAAAGGTGTCCTTGAGCCAATTCCCTACTCTATGAAGAATCAACAAGTCTTCTAAATCTGAATCACCACCTCATGCAAATTGCAATTTGGGATTCTTGTCACTCCAACACCATTTCAAAGCTAAATTCTCGCATTAGCAACATCTCATGAGTCCCCCGTGTGAGTCCCTATCACCTTCTTGAAGTTAATCTCGCCCCTGAGGAGCCATCCTCCGCATAATTTTAACACCCAAGAGTTTGAGTCACATGGGCCCTATGGTTAAATTGTGTTCCCATCGTCGCGACCTCACATTGCATCCACATGCATATGTTAGGCTTTGGGAGACATCAAGGGCTTAAGGGTTTTACACCTCATTTATCGATTGGACGAATAGATAGAGAACTCGGTTCTCAAGAGAGTCGCTCCTTGAAACAACGAATTAAAAAACCAGAATCCACCAATCAATTCTCTATGGATTCATCCATTTCCCCTTTCATTCAGTAAAGTCCTACATTTTCTCTAAATTATGATCGAAAGCCTTATTAGTTGAATGGGAAGGCGAGCAAGAAAAGAAAGGTAAAGAAACAAAAAGGTTCTGCATGGAAACAAGTTACTTTAATAAGAGGCTCATAAGGAAGTCATCAAAAGTGTTTTGGATGACCAATATATTATGGAAACAGTCCTAGGATACTCTAAGGCCACCCCAAAACCACCTTGCCTAATTTAAGAGAAATTGCCCATAATATTCTGACCCCTCTCCCCATCTATTATACTCGTCATGTGAGTGCAAGGATGTAACTTGGTTTAAATTATACACTTGAATAATGGAAAAAACAAAAGAATTATGGAGGTAAAGAGTAATAATGTATGCCCCTTATACACTAAAATGTGTATGAATGCCTTCTAATGTTGTTATCGATTATCTATTTTCTCCATTTTAGATTTAATAGAAAGCATGTTACCTTTTAGAGTAAATGTAAAACAATTTTATGACTAAGGGCATTCTAAGCATGGCCACATCATAATCTCCAACCTTACTCCATCAAATTTTTAACAATTTTATAAAGGTGCTAACGCCTTTGACATCCATGGAAAGTGACTGCAATCATGTCACACATGGTACAAGTTATCCTGACATTCATGTGCATAGCAATGTGGTCCTTCTTCTACCGTCTTGCATAAAATTTGGGACCACTCATTTATGAATTATTTTGTGATCCCTTGTAGGATGCCTTTATAGTTTATTTTTGTCATGCTTAAGGGCTAGTCACCAACATTTCATTCACATGTCAAGCTTTGTGAGTACATCGATGACCTCTCAAATATTTGCTATAACATCCTAAGAAGAGGATATTATGTGGACGTGACACATGAGAATGGGGCTCTTATAGGAAATGAGGGGTATTGTATACTTTCTCAAGGGCCACTTGCAATCTTAAGCAGGGGGAAACCTTCCATAGCCCTCTCCATCAATGCTTCTTCACAGAATTAGAACATGTTCCAAATATATTTCCTTGGTTGATTTCAAACAAGAAAATAACCTATTTCCTTTTTTTTCCATAGTTTGAGTGCCACTTATCTTATTATATTTCTACCATTTGCAATTGACTCTCCTTTCTCATTTCACATGGAAAGTCCCCTTATAAGTAAATGGATCTCTTGTACCAAAAACACCATTTATACAACATATACATCTTAATTGCAAAGGCTCAAAATGATTTTCTTATAAAATTTCTTATTTCATCTTTGTTAAAACTTTTGTTAAGGAATATAAGAGTGTTTATGGAAGCTAGCAACCATGTTCTGTCTAGATCATAATTGTAAATTTAGTATATTAAATTTCAAGCCTATATACAAATTTTAAAATACTACTATACCATGTCCTAAAAAGTATGGATGGCACTTGCCAACAATGTTATTATAGGAGAAACAAGCCTATGTACATCTAGTTGCATGTTGCTTGTGATGTGCATGGTATAGTCTATTCATGCTTTTAAGTTTTATTTTATGTTAAAATATAGGAACTTGACACTTCTAATATGCATGCATGAGCAAGTTATTGCTATTTCATATTGCTATTCAAGGAATATTATATAGAAATACAATTTCTTTCTAAATAAGGCTTAGTGTTCATATTATTTGTTGCGAGGTTGCAATCATGAATCATTACCATAGGAGTTGCTTGAATTTGTTATTTATTATATTAGATGCATCATCCATGAACCTAATTTTATTGCACCCATAAATATGTCAACTTATGTGTGTGATGTGTTTAATGGTTAATTCATGAATTCTCTACAATCTAATTGTTAGTTTTTAATACATCTCTAGAAGATCTTTATATTTCTAATCAAGCATGTATAAATTCCTATGTGCCTGAAAAGCGTGAAGAAACATTTTATTTCCATCAAGAATTCATAAATTACTACGTGCTCAATTTATTTCCATATCATCTAATGACATTTTAATTTGGGATTTTACTTTCATTTTCTGCATGACTTGTACTTTGAACTTCTTGATGTAATATAGTCAACTTGACCCTTCTTTTATCACTATATTATGGATTTCCATTGCCTTTATCAAGCTACATAAGGCCAACTATGCAAGAGAAAATGCTATGAGGATCATTATAAGAAGAGCTTCAAATTTTATGACATTTACGATGAAGGCGCTAATCAAATGCACATTTCATGTTTAACTTCCACCCACTTTCAAACAATTTTCTAAATCAATCTCATTTCAAGGGATCCAAATTTCAACAAACCATGTTATGCATGCGTAGGGTAAATATAAATACCATTTTTATTTTACCACCTTGGTTACACAAATTGTAACATCTAATTTCACTTTTAGAAACTCTTGTAATAGAATAGTTTGTTTTAAAGATTAGTCCAGGATTGGCTTTTAGAGCTAAATTTTGTTTGGATGATTGTAGATACTATCTTACATAGAGCTTACACGTCCCTATTGACACTTGTGAAACTGAATAGAATGCATACTTGGAGCACATGATTTCAAAGTATTTTACATTAATAAAGATTAACATTGTCATAGCAACAAAATTAAGATAAAATACAGAAGTGCTTTTGTCATGAAGAACTCTTATAGTATTTAATGTATCCGAAAATAACAACATGAATTCATGTATAATTGTATAGTCAAATATAGTGAGTGCATGACATTCATATAAGAACAAGCTCTACTAAGCATTAGAGTATCAACTATATATAGTGAAAAAGGTTACTACCCCCTTGCTTGCTGCATAAAGACCTAATCCCCTCATAAAGATCCGATGCTAGCATGCCTAAGGTAGGAGCCAAATTTCAACCCTATTGTTTAGACCACATACATGACTAGCATAGTGGGCTATTGACTTTCTACATATTGCCCACTACGTTGATCATTAGAATGGAATGAACACCCTACATAGTGTTGTTAAAGAAATCAGTCACAACCAAGTCATGATCTTTGATGTCCATGGCAACCAATCTCTTTCTCCAGAGTCGACAGATCTTGAGTAGGATTGTACACTATCATGACCACACAATCACCAAGGATGAGGTGAAATCTCTAGAACAAAGCAACACTAGAACCTAATCTATAAGATGGCAAGTATTGTGTCCACTTGCATGAGAACTGACTTTAGAAAGGAAGAGATATTCCCAAGCGGATTTGAACCTGAGCCCTCTAGATTGTGAGAACTAAGCTCTAGGCTATTGCCTTAGGGACAATGGGGATAGTTCTCATAATGTCCTCTCATTTAGGATTGGAGGGATTTATTCATCATTTGATTTAGGATCCACAAAATGTGAACATACTATGTAAGATGTACATAATAATATATGTGTATGATCTATTGATAGACTTTGTTGGTTCATATATTATGTTTGTATGATGGGATGTTGTTTGACAAATAACCATTGCAAGGATAGATTTTGATGGAAAAAGACTTTCCCTTGTATTAATATTCCTTTCATGCCACTCAAAACAAATATTTAAACCTCTTTAATCTCATAGCTATAAGTATTTTGGGGGAAAATCTTGTAGACGAAATATTCTCATTTTGTAAAAGGTTGGCTCTTTTTATTATAAGGGAGTTGCATTATTATTATAGATGATAAAGGGGAAAGGAGAATACTTTACATTCACACAATTGATGCACGCCTAATAAATAAAGGTACAAAATGGAAAGATTCCTTTGAATATATTTGAAAATTTATCAATCATGGGACTTACAATCATGTCAATTGTACATCAACGAAACAAAGGATTTGTTATGAAGTCTATAACATGACAAGAATGAGCCTTTAATAAAAGCATAGTTGAGGGAAATAACATTGCTCACAAGGATGTAGGCCTTCTAAGGAATTGTACCAATCGCTTGGTTCTCAAAATTTCTAAGGCGTATGAGGGAAGTTAGCTTAGTTGCCTTTGTCACTTATTTTTCCTTTCTTTTAACATTAGAAAAAGGCCTTAAGTTGACATTTTCAACATAGTTGAGGAGAGGATTGGGTTTGTAGCAATAATATGCATCACTAGTACTAATTTATTTCTTATAAAGGCCTTTGTGAGGCCTTTTACTCTTATCATAATCAAGCATTGTACGAACAAACTAGTATTATTAAATAAAATGTCATGTATTGTAATGTGCAGCATAAAACAGTGAAGAGATAAGAATAAAAGAAACACATTAAACATACTAAGATGAACATGGCAAAAGAAATAACGGCTAAGTGTCCCTAATTATTTACGTGGAGAGCTAGGAAAAGAGAATGCAAAGAAAGGAGGGAGAGAGAGAGAGAGAGAGAGAGAAAGAGAGAGAGAGGGGATTACAATGGTGTCCTCCGATAACATCCAACCTAAACACCTTAGAGCATATGTCATCACCGAGTGACCCTCAGGAATTTTGAGAAATTGGAACAAGCTCTTGGGCCTTGTCAAAATAATGAACGACAGATTATTCCGGTGGAGGTGGAAGCCAGATTGTTTTAACTCGCTTTTGACAGATTGTTTTAACTCGCTTTTGACAGGTTCCCAATGCTAGACAGCATGAGATGATATAGCTTTAAGTTGATTTTGTTGAATATGTGCTTAGACCTGAAATAACTTTACGCGACATAAGCATCGTGGGAGATACTCTCTATGAAAATAGTGAGACTCGGTAAAAGGGTAGTGGATATCAGCCGCTTTGAAGGACGAACCTGTTCAGCATTTGCGCAATTGTCTTCTCTTCCTTGCTTCAAAAAAAAGAATATGAACTAATAGACGTCTAATCACATACAGAGCGGCAGCTGCAAGCATCCGGGCGTTATTAACAAATGAGGGTAATATGGGAAGAAAGTTCGTGAATTATCTTCACCGACAACAAAGACTCGTCAAATTTCTCTATGGTGGCGCCAATGGTGCGTTTGGCCAGCTGACAAGTACAGCAAAGAGCAATACGATAGACACACACACACAGTCAGAGAGGCGACAAGCATGGGTCCTGCCAATCCCCTATTTTCAAAGGGATCATCAGCTTAGATTCGAAAATAGATTAAAGCAATACCCCCGAAAGTCCCTATCAAATCCAATAGCTGGACAAGACATTTGAAGAGACAACCAGTCCTTGTCGCAATCGGATTGCTGTGCTGTAAATCGAGAGACACATAAAACTTAAACCCTACTAGGTACACTTAAGAACTTGAGGTGAACCAGTGTAACAAGTTTAAAACTTGCTACATGCCAAGAGAATATGCTACTTGAGGTGAACCACACTTCACGAGCCATGCACATGTGCAATCTCTTCCCCCAAAATACTTTCTAGCTATGTGCATTCTCTTTCTTTCATTGCATAAACGTCATATAATTAAAGGAGGTGTTTTCATTGAGAGCCTAGCACACATGCTATTACACCTAGTTTATAAAGAAATGGACTAGGACTTTGAATCGCAAGACGATGGACGATAGTGTAAAAGGGAGATGACTAATGCTAAGCTGGAATGGAATGTGGGCGTGAAATGTAGGCTTTCGAGCACGTCAATTGATGTGCATGGCAATGTATAAAGGAGACATAGTTTTGCATGCATGCAAAGCATTCCTTGCATTCTATCATTAGACTAGTGTCGTGATACTATTATGCATGTTGCAAAGACTACTTTCATGATCTTTGCAATGCTACCGCTTGTTGATGTTAGGGATCACATAGTTTACGGAGGAGCCATTGTGAGAGGTACCACTTTGGTTGGAGCTGCATACTAGTTTCACTCAATGAACATTGGATGTAATGTGTTGCTCACTCAGTATGCTTAAGCAAAATTTGTCTCCAATATAGGTCTACTGCTCTGCATTATTGTCTAAGGTACTTTCCTCCTCCGCACCGCTAGGTGGGTCACTGGGGACCTCATCCTCCACCTCTTCTAATATGTGGTCATGCTCTTCAGCGATTATGTACTCGTAATCCACGAATGCCTCCATACAAGATTCCATTATGTCCTTTACACAATCATATTTGAGGCTCCACCGATCGTGGTAGTCTTTCCACAACCTATGAAGATCCCATAGGTTGTGTCGTGTGTTCCTTAGTCGCCCTTGCTCCACTACCCTTCGGCTTGGACCCCACCTAGAAGCACACACCCCCACGTTGTACTTCACCCAGTCACTCTCTTGTGCAATCTTCTCTTTTACATGAGCTAGCAGAGAAGCTATGTCTATAATCCCTGTGACATGGGGAACCATGTTGGGGTTTAGGGAGGACACCCGTGGGTGAGGGCGTGGTTGTTCCATTTAGAATCTGTTTGAAAAAAAAAAGAACCAAATACATCTAAGGAGCATGTGAACTGAATACGACTAAGGAGAGGGGAAAAGAAGAGAAGCATAAGTATAAGCATAAGCATAAGAGAAAAAAGAAGCATAAGAGAAGGAAGAGGGGAAAAGAGATTGAAAGAGGGGAAAAAGAAGAGGAGAAAACATCATAAGAGAAAAAGAAAGAAAGCATATGCTTATGCTTATGCATGAGCATATGAGCATAAGAGAAAAAGAGAGAAAGCATATGCTTGTGCTTATTCATGAGCATATGAGCATATGCTCATGCATAAGCATAAGCATAAGCATAGGCAAATACATATGCTTATGAAAAGAGGAGAAAAGAGATTGAAGGAGAGGGGAAAAGAAGAGAAAGAAAGGAGAAGGAGAAGGAGAAGGAGAAGGAGAAAGAGGGGAACAATACGAGAGGAAAAGAGCATAAGCATAAGAGAAGGAGACCAAAGCAACCTAGTGTTTGATACACAAATATAATAATGATTAGGACCAATGAGGAACATTCCCCCTCACGATGCAAAATGGTTGTAATGGGTTGCTACTTTTTTAAAATCAGAATTAATTTGTCCTTAATACCAAGAGAAAGAATCAACTTTTTGGTATTGAGTCAGTGAAAATATCCCTTGGATTGCCCTTTGTAGGACAGAAGATAATTTGAATGTGGCTACCCTCCCACTTCCTCTTTAATGAAGTGGTACTTGCCGTCCATGTGCTTGGTTCTAATGTGATCTGCAAGCACCTTGGACAAAGCAATGCAAGATTGATTGTCACAACCAATGGGAATTAAAGTCCACTCTGATTTGCCAAGATCATCAAGCAACCTTTGAAGCCAGATGGCTTTGCTCATTGCTGCAATAGCAGCCATACATTCAACTTCTGTGGAAGAAAGAGCTGTTGGAAAGGTCACCTCCCCATCTGCAAGCCCCCATATGAGGCGAGCATGGGGGGGTGGACCTGGGAATTGATGGAAGGCCACATGGGTAGCACAATGGCTGCCATGGAAGGTTCAAGACTTTGCTGTTTGGGACATATCAGAGGAAGCTAAGGATTTATCCTTTTGGGGCTTCTCCTTCCTGTTATCCCCGAGGCATATTGCCATCTTGCTGCATAGCCCAAACGATGCACGGTCGCTCGATCCACATATCAACATGTCATCTCACCTTCTGACTACTTCAGGTTTGCCACCTTCAGGTACACATTCTCTGGCTCCTCTTCTTTGCCGAAATACTTGATCATAGCTGCTATCAACCTCAGCCAACTTTTGCGAACATCTTCGGCCTGCTTCTCGTACCACACTTGAGCCAAACCCTCTAGAAATGTGGGAAGAATCAATAGCCATCTATCTTCAATAAGAAAGTTGAGAGAAACATAACGGTGCTTAAAGGCCACAAGATACTCATTTGGATTTTCTTCAACCCAACCATAGAACACGAGAATGTCAGCCATGCTTGGAAGATGGAAAAGAGAGAGGCGAAATGAGGCTTATCTATTGGCAAACAATGGAAAGAGGTAGCGTGAACTGAAAATCAGGTGAAGATACATCTACAAAGCACACATAGGCAGGGTAGGGTGTGACTGGTGTATTGTGAAATACTACATGGGAAGAATCTTTAGCATAGAATAGCTCATAGACAATCTTAAAAGGACCAACCCTCATGATATTGCATCCATCTTTACAAGCAAGGGTTAGAGACATGGCGCTGCATGAGGTTGTTCATCAAGGCAAACGAGAATGCCATGACAAATGTCAACAGTTGGAGAGCTTGCACATCACCTTCAGCTTCTTCCAGTTCTTGTAGTTGCCATGCTATTTCTTCAAGGGGTGTGCGGTTTGGCATCCTTCTTTTGAGCAATGTCCTTACGGACCTTTCTAATGATCTTCTGAAGTCGGTAAACTCGTATCAAATATACCCAACACTTAGTTTCATGATGACCACAACCTTTGCATTCCTTACAAATGATCACCCTCATTCATGGCTTGCGGCTTTGTTGGGGCGGTGCTTCCACTCGCTTCATGCGTGATTGAAGTACAAGCTTCACGTGCCAAGAAATCAACAACTAAATTTTGAGCTCGAGGGATATGCTGAATTTTTACCTCTTCAAATTGTTGGCAAAGTTCTAATGCTTGTTGATGTCGTGGAACCAAGCCTTCGCTCCGCACCTTCCACCTTCCACTAAATTGTTCACACACGAGTTGAGAATCTCTTGCATGTCAAGTTGCTTGATGCGATGTTCTTATGCCTTTTGTAGCCCAAAAATGAGTGCCGAGTACTCAACTTGTTACAAGTACTTGCTGGTGCAGACTTGCTATAATAATACACCTTACCCCTTGGTGAAGTGAGCTTCACACCCACACCAGTAGCCTTGGTCGAAGGTTTATATGTGCCGTCAAATTGGAGGAGCCAAGATGTCATTACACCAAGACTAAAATCCGGACATCCCAAGTTTCTTGGTAGTCCAAGATAGGTAGAAGGAGAGGGTGGGGAGAATTCAATACTTGAGCAAGACGTTCAGCACCAAATAAACTTGCAATCCTTTGTTGATAGTTTATCTTTAGACCAAAAACAATTACAACTTGAAGCTCAAAATGAGGCACAAAAGCCAGCAAAGGACCTACAAGTAGAGGAAGAGATCTCGACATAGTAGACCACTCAAGATCCACCTACAACAATTGGCACTACTCTCCCTCCAAGACATCCCGAAAGCATACTCTTGGCCCCACGCAAGGGGAGTACAAGATTATGTGGTCTCAAATGCACTCACTGCTTGGAGAAGCCTGGCTATAGGAGCTCAACGGATGTGCCATCCACTCTCAATATGCCTACAAGGGACATGACTACACCCTCCACTACCACAATGTGGTGGCGTATCAAGAACGTATCAAGCACTCAAGGACAGGGATGTTTTCATCAAAGCTGCCAATATAAAACTTTAGCTTCCTAACGAAATTAACTTGAAAAAATCATCTATGCTCAAGGAGCTGGAGGTTCAAGCCTCTCTAGCACTGATAGGTCTTGGATCCATGGTGGACTGCCTCCCTATCACCTGGACATGAAGCTACTAGGAGAATTCCTCCATGTGGGGGTTAAAGGTCACTGTGCCTTAACCCCGGTTATGTACAATACTCAAACACATATATAAATGAATGAAAAAGAAGATTAGGATGGTTCTGCATCCACCAAAACTTGTGTGGCTCTCTGTCTCTCTCTCTCTCTCTCTCCTTCTTCCGTTCTTGCTTCCGTTGAGAGCACTCTCAACTGATATCAGAGCCCGGGTGATCTAGCTGAGCGTGCGTGAATGCTTGAAGCTCAGCAGCTCTGTGGGAGGAAGGAGAAGCTCTGTGGGAAGCTTTGTGGGTGACTTTACTTGCATCCGAGTGTGCAGAGACCTTGGAGAAACCTTTGGAAAAGTCACTTTGGCTTTGCGAAGTGGTTTTGAGAGCCTGTTAAGTGGTTTCAAAGAAAAAGTCGTTTTTTGAGCTTTTTCCTGTTCCGTTCGATGACAGAGACTCCGTATTGACTTGTAGAGGCAACTATTGCTTGCTTTTGGTGTCCACTTCACTTCAGGAGCTTGGAAACACCTTCATTATTGAATCTGGGATCATTTCATTGGATTTCTGACTCACTGTGTCAGTTCCTGCGTTTTTTGCCCGGGTGTTGGAACTCAAGTTTGGAGCAACCATTTGCAGATCTGTCAGTTCCGGTGGACTCAGGAGGTCCTAAAACTTCTATGTTGCTCATCATTCGCACTCCGGTGGAGTTTACAAACAGCTCTGTTTCCAAAAACGTTTTTCAGTCCGTGTGTTGGACCCAGTAATTGAGACCACGGTTTCCAAAACCGTCTGTCCCATTGCATTCCGGATGCCCAAAAACCCCTACCTATCAGTTCTTGCGTGATTCGGTGGAGGATTTTCAGAGTTATAAATCTCTGTGTATTCGATTTCGTCTCTCTGTTATGCATTTTTCATTCTAAGGTTTTGAAACCTTAGATTTATGCCACATGGCAGTGGATAAGTGTTGACTCCCATTTCTCACTCATCGGTTGGGATTTTGGAGTTCTGGCAGAAGAGAGATATTTGCAGATTTTTTTGCTGAGTTCGATTATGCAATGGCGCTCATGTTTTGAAGCATCTCAGGTTCTATTTTCAGTAGCGCTCATTACCGTGGGACTATGATTTCTTGAGCATACCTTATGCAGATCACTCTGGTTGCAGTTTGAGCAGTGTGCGCTCATTCGTGGTGTGCATTGGGTTGCAGTGGATGATTTATAGGCCATTTGGATGCATTGCGGTCCTTATTGGATGCGCTGATAGGCCCAAATTGCCTTGTGGGATGCTATTTTTATGGACGCTTTGCACATGGATGCTATTTTATGCTGAGGGACAGCTTTGACACATTGCAGGTGATGCACTGATAGTGCTATGCTCTCTTGGATGAGATATTATTGATGCATATGCCAGTGGACGGTGTTTATGCTTGAGTCATTTGGCACTTATTGGCATTTTCTTTTGGGTCAGATTTGCTCATATGATGCATAGTATATGCACATGAGTCAGATGCATCTTTTGATGCTTTGAGCTTTGAGTTTTGGTGATATTTCACTCTACTGTGGCATACACATTTGGGTGCACCTGGTATTTGGTGTGATTCTCTCTTGTATGCACTAGCATTTGGGATTTTGTTTTATTTGCATTATGGCATCCTCTTCCATGTCTGAAAATGAGTTTTTCAGCATTAAAAAGTTTGATGGGACAAACTTTTCTTTGTGGAAAGAACAAATAAGGGATGTGCTTATTCAAAAGAAGCAGATTAAACCCTTGACAGGGATTGAAGCTAAGCCTGCAAATATGTCTGAGGATGATTGGAATGAGTTGGATGCATTAGCAAAGTCTACTATTAGACTTCATCTTGCAGAGTCAGTTTATTTCACAGTAGTATGAGCAGACTACGGAAGATTTGTGGAAGAAATTGTGTGCCACTTGTGAGAAGGAAATTGCCTCTAATAAAGTTTACCTCATGAAGAGGTTGTTTGA
Organism: Dipteris shenzhenensis; assembly: GCF_047967505.1. Taxonomy (NCBI): domain Eukaryota; kingdom Viridiplantae; phylum Streptophyta; class Polypodiopsida; order Gleicheniales; family Dipteridaceae; genus Dipteris; species Dipteris shenzhenensis. Next base: position 16,209,229 of record NC_141628.1, read on the forward strand.
GCTGCAGATGAAGGAAGGGGTCTCCATTGCTTCTCACTTGAATGAATTCAATATTATTTTCAGCCAGCTTCAGGCTCAGAAGATGAATTTTGATGCGGAGGCTAAGGCAATATTTCTCTTATGTTCATTGCCATCCTCATGGGATACCTTCCGTCTAATCTCCTCATGGCCGAGGAGATTAGACGGAAGTCTATGGATGGCAACAAGCAGGATGCAGCCTTAAATGTGCAAAGGGGCAGATCATAGTTCAGGGGGAAGTCCCAAGAAAGAGGGAAGTCTCATAGCAAATCCAGGGCATGGAACATTGAGTGTTACCATTGTGGCAAGAAGGGCCATATGGAAAAGGATTGCTACAAGCTGAAAAGAGAGAAAAAGGATAAGAAAAAGAATGCAAATTGGGGTGCAAATCAAAAGGAAGAGAGTCCAAGGGAGGACAAAGGAAAAGTGAAGATCGAGGAGATCAATGCAGTCACACATGATAGTGACAATGGCGTTCTCTTCATGTCTAGTTTATCTACAAAGTTGCTTACCACTTCAGATGATGCATATTCCCAGGATTGGATTTTGGATTCTGGTGCTTCATTCCATGTTACTCCCCATAGGGAATGGTTCTCCACTTATGACAGTGGAAAGACAGGTTGTGTGCATCTTGGAAATGACTATGCATGTGACATAGTGGGAGCAGGTGACATAAAGTTTTCTTTTGCAAATGGGTCTGCATTTGTTTTGAAACATGTGAGACATGTGCCTAAGCTAACCAAGAGTCTTATTTCAGTGGGTCAGCTAGATGATGCTGGTTTTCACACCACTTTTGGCTTTCAGAGTTGGAAAATTCAAAAGGGCTCTATGCTTTTGGCCAGGGGTGCCAAGTGTGGGACTTTGTATCCCTTACATGTATCAGGGGTATTTGATCATGTTGTTGCAATAACCGAGCAGCCAAGCACTTCTTTGTGGCATTGCAGGTTGGGGCACATGAGCCAGAATGGAATGAAACTCTTATGCCGTGTGGGTTATGTACCGCATTTGAGTTTCTCTGATTTTGAATTTTGTGAGCATTGTCTCTATGGGAAGCAGACTAAATCAGCCCATAAAAGAAGGGAAAGAAAGAGTTTGAAATGCTTGATTTGGTGCATTCAGACGTATGTGGTCCCATGCCTACACAGTCATTAGGCGGGGCTGAATACTATGTGACATTCATTGATGATGCAACTAGGAAAGTGTGGGCTTATGCTATAGCTCGGAAGAGTGATGTGTTCCAGGTATTTCAAAAATGGCTAGCCTTGGTTGAGAATCAGTCAGGTAGAACGCTTAAATGCCTACGGACTGACAATGGTGGAGAGTATCTCTCTCATGACTTTCAGCATTTCTGTGATACATGTGGGATTAAGAGGGAGCTCACATCCCCTCGTACTCCAGAGCAAAATCCAGTTGCAGAAAAGATGAACCGTACCATTCAAGAAAGGTTGCAATCCATGCTTTCCAATGCAAGCCTTTCTAGTGGTTTTTGGGCTGAGGTAATGAAGACTGCAGTGCATGTGATCAATAGATCACCTAGTAAGAGTTTGGATGGTGGTATTCCTGAAGAGGCATGGAGTGGCAAGAAGCCCTCTTACTCTCATTTGCGTATATTTGGGTGTGAGGCATATGCACATGTGCCAAAAGAGCTTCGAAAGAAGCTAGATCCTAAGTCTAGGAAATGCATCTTTCTGGGTTATGGTGAAAGTGGAGAGATGGGCTATCGTCTGTGGGATCCAGAAGCAAAGAAGATCATACGCAGCCATGATGTGGTCTTCAATGAGAAGAAGATGCATAAGGCACCCATGAGGGATGTGGAAATGAGGAGAATCACTTTCCAGGATGTGAATCCACCTGCATATGTTGATAGACAGCAAGCTGTCCATGCACCAAATGTGCAAGAAATGGTACCACCAAGTACTCCCACAGGTATACAATCAAGGGTAGATGGTGGATCATCTATTGGTGGAAATGATGAGCCAAATGTGGCTGATATGCAAGTGGGACAGCAAGCTGAAATGCCCTTGAGAAGATCATCTAGAGTGTCTAGACCGCCTGATAGGTTTGTTCCAGGGGTAGACTATGTGATGCTTACTGATTGCGGGGAGACTTCTTGCTATAGAGAGGCTATGATGCGTGAGGATCAATGCAAGTGGGAGTATGCTATGCAATCAGAGATGAGTTCACTTATGAAGAATAAGACTTGGGACTTGGTTTCTTTGCCACATGGAAAGAAAGCATTGCCATGTAAATGGGTCTACAAAATGAAGGTCATAGGTGATGATGTGCCTAGGTACAAGGCCCGTTTGGTTGCTAAAGGGTTCAAGCAAAAAAGGGTGTGGACTTTGATGAGATATTCTCTCCAGTTGTGAAGATGACCACACTTAGATGCATGCTTGGACTAGTGGCATCAGAGGTTATGGAGCTTATGCAGATGGATGTCAAGACAGCTTTCTTGCATGGGGATTTGCATGAGGAAATTTACATGGTGCAGCCGGAAGGCTTTGAAGAAAAGGGCAAAGAGCATTTAGTTTGCAAGCTGAAGAAGAGTCTCTATGGTCTTAAGCAAGCACCTAGAGAATGGTATCAAAAGTTTGATGCTTTCATTCGGTCGCAGGTTTTTAGAAGGAGTGAAATTGATCACTGCCTCTACACTAAAAGGGCTAAGGATAATAGCCTAATAATCTTGGCACTATATGTGGATGATATGCTATTGGCTAGCAAGAATACTTATGAGCTAGATGCATTAAAGGCCAAGTTGCATGAGGCCTTTGATATGAAGGATTTGGGACTTGCAGGTCATATTCTTGGTATGCGCATCACGCGTGATCGGAGTAGGAAACTCCTTTGGCTTCCACAAAAAGAGTATGTTACAAAAGTATTGCAGCGTTTCAATATGGAGGGGGGGAAGGCAGTGAGTACTCCATTGCCTCCATATGTGAAACTGAGTCATACAGATAGTCCCAAATCAGATGAGGAAAGGGCCATGATGGCCAAGGTTCCTTATGCATCAGCAGTTGGGAGTCTTATGTATGCTATGATAGCTACTAGACCAGACATTGCATTTACAGTGGGAGTTGTTAGCCGGTATATGGCTAATCCAGGAAAGAGGCATTGGGAGGTAGTTAAGTGCATCATGAGGTACATGAAGGGTACCAAAGAGATGTGCATTTGCTTTGGTAAAGGAGACATGCGTGTACTTGGGTACACAGATTCAGACTATCCAGGGCATGTGGATAGTAGGAGATCCACTTCTGGTTATGTGTTCACCTTTGTAGGTGGTGCAGTGTCGTGGATGTCTCGCGCACAGAAGTGTGTTGCTTTGTCTACCACAGAGGCTGAGTATGTTGCAGCCACAGAGGGTTGCAAGGAGGCTATATGGCTTGATCGGCTAGTGGGAGATTTGGGGATTCATACAGGTGTACCGACATTGCATAGTGACTCCATGAGTGCTATTCAGCTAGCACGGAATCCGGTCTTTCATGCAAAGACCAAACACATTGAGGTCAAGTACCATTTCATCAGGGAGGTACTTGAGGACAAGCGCATAGAGCTTGTCAAGGTTCATACAGATGATAACCCTGCAGATATGCTGACGAAGAGTCTACCTAGTTAGCGGTTTGAGTATTGTCATGTATTGATGGGCATTGGATAGTATGCTCACTAGTTATTCTCCCTTAAAGGCACATTGTCCTTTAAGTGGGAGGTTGTGGGGGTTAAAGGTCACTGTGCCTTAACCCCGGTTATGTACAAGACTCAAACACATATATAAATGAATGAAAAAGAAGATTAGGGTGGTTCTGCACCCACCAAAACTTGTGTGGCTCTCTGTCCGTGCCGATCAAATGGAGCTCAAGCTATTTGATGCAATGTCCCAGCTCCCACATCAAAGTTCAAGATACTCAGAACACCCCAAGTCTCAGCCTTAGCCACCGCCCACCCTTAGGAGACCACCTCCTTTGTCATCGGCTCCTCCTCGTACCCATGGGCAGGGCTCACCAAATCCCTCCAGTTTTTTAGTGCACCCCAATATCAAACAATGGGCGGTACACCAGCATGTCAGCTGAGCAGGTCTTCTGTGCCGATCATATGGAGCTCCAGCTATTTGATGCGATGTCCCAGCTCCCACATGTGGCATAAACAATTCTGCAAAGGTGGCAAGAACATGCCTCCCAGCTCTGCTCCAATCTCCTCTAGGCACAACTCTCTACGCATGACACCATACACTAATGGTCATCACCTAAGCTATAGGGCCAATCACCCTTAATAGAGTGGAAGAGTATCGCAACAAGGCCAAAGAGCTAGACTCACAGAGGGATATGATAGGCAGATCCAGACCCTCTAGGATCTCTTGGCACATGAGCATGCACTAACTGTTACCATGTAGGCAAAAAACGAGCGCCTATGTCCCTGTGGCCACCCAGAGGAATCCATGGAAGACAGGGAACAACAGGAGTTCGAGGTCTCAGCCCCAACTAGCCACATACACTCTAGCCCCATGCACAGTCCCCCAAACCCTACAAATGCTCTTCAATGCCCTTCATGCACAAAACCTCATCTTCTACATAAACCTCACCACCCCCCTTCCTCCTAACATACTCCAAACAATCCTCTGCCACAATCTCTACCACCACCACCCCATTCTCACCATATCATACTTCTCCCTTGATCTTCAGCCCACCAGCCTCTCCCTTCCCCATCTCTCTACCCTTTTGACCCTTGCTACCCACCCCATCCTGCTCAACTTCCAAGTGTGGTGCTGGGTCATCATAGAGTCCACCAATTACCCACAAGATGATGACGTGATGCAACTTGCCAAGCCCGATTAACTTAGCCCATGGGTCTGCACTCCCGACAGCCTCCAAGCTAATATCAATTGGATACAGACCTATGGCTAGGCCTCAGCAGTCCAAATGCAAGGGCACCTAGTTGCATACCACTCCATCACCTACCATCTTGTTGGCATAATCATAATGTACAATGGGGAGCTACAAGCTCTCCAGCACTCACTCGAGTCCTTGATCAGCAATTTTGAAACAATCCATGTAGTATATCCCAGATAAGTCATTGAGGAGGAGGGGTAGGAAGAGGCCATAGCAATTTTCACCTCCACTGCCCCACCCGCCAAAATCCCATAGCTGCCTCCTGTTGATCCTGCCCACAACCCCTGAGCAAACCACCCATTTCGCCCCACCCCCACTCCCTCTTGCAAACCTCCCTGTGTACTCCTCCAATGCCTCCAACACAAGCTCTACACAACACGAGATCTCCCAGTCCATCTCCTCCAATGCCCCTGTTGACCTCTCGAAAGAGGCACTCAACACGCTCCTCAAGCTAGCAAATTTTGCACATACGCCCATTGACACATTGCCTGCAGGGACTGCTAAAGAGGAACCCATGCCTATGGATGACGATGATGTCCCTCTAGCAACCCCCTCCTCCCTGCTCAAAGACGTTCAATGGAGACCCGATCTATAGTCCTTCTAAGGTCTACCCGATAGTGCCCTAATGCATCACTAGAAGATGCAACTCAAAGGCTCCCACCTCCACCTCTAATTTTGGTGCTTCTATCACAGTGCACATGTCGATCGGCAGATCCACCCTCTGTACATGCCCATGGAATGCCACTGGTGGGCCTGGGCCCACTTTCATGAGCTCTAACAAAAGGATCTAGGTTTTGAGCCTCAAATGGCTTAGGATAAAGGAAGGCGGCTGAACAACAAGAGCTGCAATAGAAACAGGGAAGGAAAGGATAGAGAAGATGCCTTGGCACCCTATGGGCCCAAGACCCTTGTGAATCTAAAGAGATGGAGAGTGCAAAAAGGAAAAGGGTTAGTCCTCCCTTCAAAAAGTGACTTGAATAAAAGGCCAAATGGTTGACTTTGGTGTGCATTGTTGTATGCACAAGTTTGGAATACAAGCTCCCTCTCTTCCAAGAGTGTCTGTGGGTGTTCTCTTGTTTCCCTTGTAGTCCCTTTGTGTTTACCACTCCATCTCCCTTCACTCTCGTCTTCCCTTCTCCTTCTCCCTCCCTTCTCCCCTCTCTTCTCCCTTCTCCCCCTTCCCTCTTTATCTCATGGAAACACATTGCAACAATCCGAGAGCCGCTTGAGTGACACATGCAGATGGCTCATGCTTTGCATTTCTTGACTAAATATGAAGAGGGGAGAGAAGAAGAGTGGAGATGAGGAGAGAGGGCATAGCTAGAGAGCACACCACAAATGACTAAGTGTACACTAGATTTAGTTGAAAATGTACAATATATACAAACCCATTTAGGGTTAGGGTTAGAGCATCTAACCCTTTCCTTTATAGCACTACATAAGTATTAGTGCTATTCACATGTAATCACATGATGTTGAGCATGGTCTCTCAACACCTTCCCTCAAGATCAACATCATGAAGTAGGCCTTCTCTCAAGATGATGATTCTGGGGAATCGAAGAAGGACTGAGCATTACATTATATCACACCCCTTTAATGCGAATGTCCTTTCTCTATGTCAAACCAAGAGATTGTCAACATTTCTCAAAAAGCTCTTTACCAAATTGTTCGTTAATGATGTCTGCAACATTCTCTTTTCTATCACAATGTTGCACTGTGATGTCACCAAGTAACACTCTTTCTCCGATGAAATGCTCTTTGACATCAATGTGCTTTGTCCTAGAGTAATATACTGGATTCTTGGCTAATGCTTGAGCCGATTGATTATCACAGTATATTGTTGTTGGCTTTGATTCATCAAAGTAATCTATTTCTAACAATAGTCTTCAGAGCCATATAGCCTCACATGCACCTATAGTGAGTGCCCTATATTTTGCTTCAATTGAAGACAAAGAAACAGTTGGCTGTTTGTTTGACAACCATGATATAGCACCTTGACCAAGGAAAAATGCATATCCCTATGTGGATCTCCTGGTCTCATGATCTCCAGCATAGTCACTATCACAGTATCCATGCAACCTTGGATGACTTCCTCTATATTCTATTCCAAACTGTCTTGTACCTCTAATGTATCTCAAGACTCTTTTGGCTGCATTCCAATGAGACTGTTTTGGATTTGCCATAAACTATGCTAGTGAATGTACTGCATAACAAATATATGGCCATGTGATAATCAGATATATAAGAGATCTAATGAGCTGCATGTAGTACCTGTCATTGACTGTAGGCTTTTTTATCCCAAATCAGCAAAATACTTGTCGATTCTACTGTACCAACTTCTAGGTGCTTGCTTTAAGCTGTAGAGACTTTTCTTGAGATGGTAAACCTAATTCTCTTTTCCTGGTTCAACATAACCTGCTGGTTGTTGCATGTAGACTTCCTCGTCTAGATAACCATTGAGAAATGTATTGTTGACATCGAGCCGATACACATTCCATCTGTTGAGTGTCACTGGTGATATCAAGAACCGTATTGAATCCTTTTTTGCTACTAGAGCATAAGTCTCATCGTAATCTTGACCATATTGCTGTGCAAATCCTTTTGCAACTAGTCTAGCTTTGTATCTTTGAATGCATCCATCTGGATTGTACTTCACTTTGTATACCCATTTGTTTGCTATGGCCTTCTTTCCTGGTGGAAGATTGCATAATTCCCAAGTATTATTCTTATAGAAAGCATCCATTTCTTCATTCATAGTAGTTCGCCATTTCGGCTTGTCTACTCCATCTTCAAAGTACACTGGCTCTTTTGTAGCCTTGATGGTAGTCATAAGAGCATAGTTGATGGTTTCAACCTGTATTTTTTTTCCCCTTTCTGAGCATATGTCAATCTGGCTAGTGTTCTGCTTTCCCTAGTAGACCATCTGAGCTACTGTGGCTCTACTTGGGGTGTTTTTAGCAATTGTTGCTCTTCTTCATCAACCATTTCTGTAGAGCACTATGAAATCAGTGAGTCTATCTCATGTGTGTTTGAGGTTTTCCATTTTGATTCCTCATCAAAGATTATGTCTCTAGAGATAATGACCTTGTGGTTGATGGATATACAACTCGTATGCTTTGCTTTCCTCACTATAGCCAACCATGATGCATTTACATGACTTTGCATCCGTTTTCCTGCAATGGTCATCATGTATGTGGGCATATGCTATGCAACCAAATATGCGAAGATGCCCAATGCGTGGCTTGTGTCCAGTGAATGCTTCATAAGGTGTCATATCCTGAATCGGTTCGGTCGAAAGCTGATTAAGCAAGTAGTTTGTAGTGGTTATTGCTTCTACCCAATACTAATTTGGAAGATGCTTCTACTGAGGAGTATCTACACAAGTGAATTGTCTTTGAATGCTGTGACTTCTGCAAAAGTTCATGAATGCTGAAGACATGTATTCACCTCCTCTATCTGATCTCATGACTTCGATCTTTCTGCCTGTTTAGTTTTCTACCATGGCTTTGAATTCTTGAAATCTGTAAAAGACTTCATATTTCTCTTTTAGAAAGTAGGCCAAACAATATTTGCTATAGTCATCGATGAAAGTCAAGTAGTAAAGTGAATCATTGATGCTGCAGGTCTAGGCATAACCCCATACATCTGCATGTATCAAATCAAGAATACCTCATGCTCGAGAAGTGCTTCTGCCAAAGTTGGTTCAATTTTGTTTATCGAAGTAGCATGCTTCGCAAACTTTTCCAAGAAACTGTAGCTTTGGAATCATATTCTGATTCCTAAGATCTAGCAAGCTCTTGAAATTAACATGACCATATCTCTTATGCCATTTTGCGAATAGTGGCATCTGTTGCGGTTGAGCTGACATGGTATGTAAATATGGTATTGTAGCTAGCATTCTATACAAGCGTCCTTCCTTGACTCCTTTTCCTACTAGAGCTAAAATCTTCTGGATTTGTCTCTGATAGTGCATTCATCTCCGTTGAAGATGACTCGATCGTTGTGTTCTGTCATTTGACCTACTGACAAGAGGTTCTTGCTGAGCTTCGAAACATAAAGTACATCTTTCACCAATCCTTTTTTACCAGTGAAATTGTTCATAAGGAGGCACGATGGATGCTACTACTATAGGAGTATGATTTTGAGGTGGTACATCGACCAGGATCCCAACATGCGGTGGCAGATTACATGTATTGCCTTGAAACAAGAGAACCCACAACTGGCATTGAAGATGAGTTCCCGAACGTGGAGCTTAATGTAGTCATCGTAGCTATTGCAAAGGCATCTAAGGGGCTAATAACCTAGGGTGTTCTAGATGGTCTTAGTATGATCAGATGATGCACTTCATGACATCTAAACAGATGTCAAATTATCTCAATAGGGATCAATGGAAGCTATTAGCACTCAGAAGCCACGCATTCAAAGTGGTGGTTGGTCAGCTCTATCATAGACATTTGATGGATGTTCTGCTCCAATGTGTGCTGCCACATGAGTAATAAGTGATGCTTATGGTGGCACATTGTGAAGTGGCAGGTGGTCACTTTGCGAATGCAATTACGGGCCAAGAAGGTGCTGCAAACAGGGTTGTGGTGGCCAACACTACAAAAAGATGCCCGTTAATTCGGATTGCAGTGTGATCTATGTCAACGGCTAGGATAGCCTTCAAATGGGGACGACATGCCAATGCAACCAATGCTTCTTTTGGTCCCTTTCCAGAAGTGGGAATTGGACTCCCTTCAATCCTACGGCTACACGAACCCAGAATTGCTATGTGCTGTGGCAACCACAGATTATTCCACCAAGTGGGTGGAAGCCTGGGCACTATGGGAGTTAGCGATAGAGGGAAGCATTTTGTGGTACAATTGGTGAAGGAAATGACAACTTTCTACATGATCATTCACAAAAAGTCATCATCTTACTACCCACAAGCGAATGGCCAAGTGGAGTCTTCCAACAAGCAGTTCAAGTGGATTACCACATTACTAGTGAATAGTCATCGCACGGATTGGGATGAGAAGCTCCTTTCCATAGTCTGGGCATACTGCACATCATTCAAAGTCGCCATTGGCCTAACACCATTCAAATTGGCATTTGGGATGGAGGCCATTACATGTTGTGTTAAGCCTTCATATTGCAATTGAAGACAACCTACTTCCGCAGAAGTCCATGGAATTCCGACTCGATGTTCTAGAGCAATTGGAGGAAGAGTGAATGGAGAGCTATTACTTGAACCAAGTAGTTCAAGCTTAAAGAAAGAGATGAGTAGACCTGGCATCGAAGAAGATTTTTTTAAAGAAGGGGCAACTGGTCTTGCTCTTCAACAGTCGCATAGCCGCATGCCACGAAATCTTAAGATGCAGTGGTTGGGTCCCTTTTGGATCTTCAAGTATTGCGGATTGACTTCTTTCTATTTGGCAAATCTGTAGGGGCGGGTGATACCGTTGCCGGTGAAGGGATTCCAATTGCGGAGATATCACCATGAAGGTCGCCTTAAATGCCCATTCCTAGTCACATGCAAAGTACTCATTCCATGGATTGGGGTAGGCGCATAGTATCCAATGCTGGGATTGTGCACTCCTTGTGGTGATGATCACGTACCTACTGATGGAATCTTGAGTTCAAAAACATCTGCCATGCATTTACCCACCACTAAGCCCAGGCATCAGCTCATTTCAACTATACTCCTTATGCATGACCAATTTCTCACACTTTTGCTTTCCTATTTTCTTCCTCACACATAGTTTCCTATTCCTACCGTTCACATCCAATGCTTCCCTCACCCCCAACACCTCCTTCCTACTTCTCTTTCTTCTCCCAGACTCATGGGCATGGCACTGGTGTAGACCAACATTGTGACACCCCTTTGAGGTCACAATGAAGAGATGATCGATCGCTGGTTGTGCCTGCTAAGGCTGAGGAGTTTTTCAAGCATCGGCTAGGATCTAATTGTCATGCACCTTGAGACAGTGCAACTGTGCAGGCTGTTGGAGAAAGGTGATTGTGTGGACATGCTGGATGGGCCACACACCTTGATAGTGGAGTTGATTTATGATTGACTTTGCTTGCCAATGGACAGAGAAACACAGGCCTTCCCGATGCTTGATGTAGCAACTTTAGAGGTGGAGTTTGGGCCAGTGGTATGAGGAGAGTATTGATTGAGCAACCATGAAAGCATGCATCTTAGGAAAGGGTTGGTATTGGAGTCTCTCTTCCTTCAGGCCAAGGCATATACAATTTTAAATCATACCCATGGGATTATGTTGCTGGCAGAGACACAGCCAGTAGCGTGGGTGGTAGTTTCAAGGAGCGGCGGTTCCGAGTAGAGGCATTAAGGGTGGCAAGAATAGCGTCAAGGGGCAAAGTGATTACAACGAAGTTGGGCCAAGTTCTCAACCTTCTGTTCTCGATCACTAGTGACACCGAAGCTCTCTTGTACCTCGGTCATGGATGTTTTTATCAAAAGTATATTTATATATTAATATAACATACTAGCAAAAGTTTATAGAGATTATTTTTTAAGTTTCACAATATTGATAGAATATAGCACAATTTTGTATTCTTTTTTTTATTTTTGAAGTAAAATATGTAAATCCTAGCGAAATTTTAAAATTTTTCACATAAAAGTTTCAAATCTTGGCAAATGTTTCAAACATTTATTTCTATTAGGGCATACAAACTTTGGACACCAAAATAAAAGTTTTGCTTCTTAACAAAATTAACATGAAAAAATCATCCCTAGCCTCGGTGTTGTCATCAAGGCACTAGTGTTGAATGGCCCAAGAATCTCTCACACTGAGCAACAAAAGAAGAGGAAGTGCCATCAGGAGGGTGGTAGTTTGCCGCAAGCTTGCACATAGGCGATGCCGATCTCAGTAGCTCCAGTGCCCCTCTTGCCTTGACTGATCTCTTCTCAATTAGTGTTTGAAGCAATTTCATCGACACCTGTGCCTCACCAGTCTCTTCTCAACCAACTTATGGAGAAGTCACGATGCAATACCAGGCATCCACATTAATTATGGCACCACCTCTAGCAAGCGATGTGGATACCGAGCCCAGTTTCGAAGCAACAACCAGCCTAGCGGGAACAACAGCATTGAACAAATTTACCAGTCCCCTTCTGGTAACAAGTCTAGAGAGTACCCTTGTAGGGATTTCCAGCATGTGATCATTGACAGGCAATGCAGTCGGGTTTGGCTCATCCCTCCCTCAGTGGCAGGAGCGGATCTTGAGCATTTTAGTGCTATACACTAGTGTGCTCCCTATGCCAGTGAAAGGTCCGATCGTTGTGTTGACGCAGTTGGTGTGCTCACTTTTGTTACAATGAGCATTGTTCTCACTACGGGCGGCCATCCATTGCCGATAGCTCCACGAACCTCATGACCAATGTGATCGCTTCCCCAATTGGAGACATGTGGATGCTATCTGATTCAACTGCTATCACGGCATCGGACACCTCATCAGGTCAGAGGAGTGCAACTAGAGGAGTTGTAGAGAGAAAATGAGGACTTGCAGGTGCAGAATGCAACACTCCAACAACAATTGGCACAGTTCTAGCAGAACGAATCCCGACTCTACACACTTGAAGAGCAGATCCGGAATGCGGAGCAGTCTATGGACCAGGTCCGCACTCTATATGAAGAGATCCTCTGTAGCACCTTTGCAGAGTTGCACAACAGACAGATGTCTAACGCACTGGCTCATTTTCTGGCAATAGTTCCTAGGATAGTGGTAGTCAACATGGAGCAGCTATACAACTTGCTAGTCACATTCCAATATCAGATCTGGCAAGAGTGGGACATCCAAATCACCGGAGACATCTCAGAGCATCATTCCAAGACCTCCTCCTCTAGACACAAGTGGTGCTGTAGGCGGGTTCTCTGGTGCGATTGCGGATAATTTTGTGGAGACAACCAAAACGGGTCCAACTCCTACCGTCACCAGGTCACATCAAGGCACCATAGTGAGCAGCGGCCGCACTGTGGACAAAGACAAGGTGGTAGCAGATGGCTACAATCCCTTGTGGAGTCAAGATCCTGTGCACTTAGAGCACGAATAGCCCAAGTTGAGTGCCTCAAGGATAGAATGCGCCCACTATGCTTCTGGCTGGAGTGCACTGCACACTCCTTTGCACTGACCCTACCACCTCGACCTCCTTGGTGGAAGGATGCTGATCAGTTTCTAGATGTGCACTATGTGGAGCGACACACACCATTTCTTACACTTCTAGATGCACCCTCTCTCTAGCCACAGGAATTTGTACACCCATCATCGCTTCAAGAAAGACAAGATCTCAATCTGCCGCCCGGAGGGTCATTCAGGAGCAACTTCCACGTGAGCAATAGACGGCGGTTCCAGTTCACGTGGGCCCAACGTAAAGGAACTAGATGCTATGGTTGGTGGGCATGGAAGAGACGCGCATTTGGGAGCGATGCCAATGACGATGCAATCGATGAGCAAGTGCATAGGGTTTTGATGGTGTGGAACGAGCGATACCGGTGGTGTTTCTTTGAGTCAATGATAGATGCGTCGCTGTGAGAAGAAGAAGAAGCCCAAAAGGTCAGGCCTACAAGCAAAGATAGTTCAATTGCCATTCTGTTGGCCATGGTGGGGTATTGAGATCAGAGAGTGCCGATCCTGATGCAATCATTAAAACAAACATACTTTCTTATTTGGCTCCTGATAAAATGAACGTCCTTGCTTATTTGGGGATGGATCAAGCTATGGTCTATGGATTAATCGGATGTCTACTTGCTCTGGTTCTCTACCTTGGCATAGCTCGAAATGATTGTTATGCACTTTGCACTACACTAATCTGACTTCTATCAAGCTCAGTTGTCAGTGTGGATTCGCACAGTCCACCGTGAGTGCCATGTGTTAAGGCATAACAACCTGCGAGGTTAGTAGCTTTATATCCAAAAGAAGGCTCTAGAGTGTATGAGTTGAAATTACTAGTCCACGTGCATGAAGAATATCTTTCATGTGAGCAATATGAAGAGATACCATGGTGACACTTCTATATTTTTGCATTAAGAAGAACCTGAACTTGAAGATGAGAATGAAGTTCTTACTTTGGAACAGATTGTGTACCATAAAGAGAAGAGTACTCGTGGAAAGAAGAGATATATGTATTTAATGAAGTTCAAAAACCAATGCACAATGAATGGAGGAAGAGTTCTTTATAGATTTTCCACAGATACTCGCAAAATATAAAGAGGCGAGATGCAATTGCAAAAGTAACTAGAGAAAGTGCACGTAAGAGGAAGAGACAAGCAATAATCCAGAAGAGGACTTCTGCTCATTCAAGCAGGAGGGAGTGTCATGACAAGAGAAACACTTATTTAGTTAATTAATAGTCATTAGAACCTTATTATTGTTACATGCCAATTTGATGGTGCAGTTATATGTTTGTATTTACGATCGATCAAGTGGTGTAAATAGTAACACTAAACTATGTAACATTGGCCAATGATTAGTAATAAAAATGTGCACACATGTGTCTAGGTCCTAGGGGCAATAGGAAAGGGAAGGTGCATTAGAGTGCATTAAATGGTATGTGCATGGGTCATGGGATAAGGGTAGGTGTAAACAAGAAGATGGAACTTGAGTTATCTCAAGGGACATTAATGAAAGGGCATCACCCTTCATTGTGAAACTCACATAGCATTCTCTCTACCACATTGATTCATCCACCTTCTCTCTCCCACCTTGCATGTAGGTCAAAACAGAAACAAGTACTCTCATGAGGGCACTCTTCTCCGTTGGAGGGCCAATTGGCATTCAAATTTTGAATGCATTGCACACATTTGCATTCTTGAGATGTCTAGTTATTCACACTTTTGCTAGTGGTGCTGGTTTTCATTAGGGGAGAAATGGGGTCTCAAAAGGGCCTCCAATTAGTGTTTCCTAATTTCAAGGGATTAGAGAGGGATTTGAGGTACCAGTGAGAGTGCTATAAGGTTTGGGGCAATGGTATGTTGAGGTGGAGGGTGGGTAGGCCTGCAGAGAGCCCATATTGGTTGCTCCCCTTACACTAGGGACAACCCAAACCATCCCCCCCCCTTCACCCATGTTTGACCCTCCTACCAGGTGCACCTTTCACACATGAGTCGAAATCTGCCTTCAATGAGATGGTAGGCCCCTTGAGGTAGATTTTTCTTCTCCCCTCCCTCTTTCTAGGGCTATGCCCCCCACTGTTCTGGTCTAGCTTGCCAATTCCCTCCATTTTTGAATTGCCTCCCATGCATTTTCCCTCTTCCCCCTCTTTCTTTGCTCCCTCCTACTCTAGCCTACTTGGCAGCTCCTCTCTCTCTCTCTCTCTCTCTCTCTCTCTCTCTCTCTCTCTCTCTCTCTCTCTCTCTCTCTCTCTCTCTCCCTCTCTCTCTCTTCCATTTGCTATGTACCTGCCCCTCACCCCCTCTCCCTCTTTCCCTCTCCCCTCTCTCTCTCTCTCTCTCTCTCTCTCTCTCTCTCTCTCTCTCTCTCTCGTGCCTCTGTTGGTGCTGCTCTGTCCTTCTCCATCTCCCTCTTTTGTGCCTTTGTTGGAGCTGTGTTGTCCCTCTCCTATGCCTCTATTTACTACTACTCTATCCCTCTCCTTCTCCCTCTTTTGTGCCTCTATTGGAGCTGCATTGCCCTATGTAGGAGTCCCATTCTTGTTGTTGCAACCTCTGTAAGCATGGTGAGGAGCAAGGCTACAAGACCATGCAATGCTATGACCTCTTGTGTCTTCCACAACACCAAAAATGCATTGGATGAGTGGATCCCTTGTACCTATAGCTTAAATGGCTGAATAGTGATGAAAGGATCTACCAAAGGTCCACATAAGCTTCCCAAGAGCAAGAGAGGTGCTATCTTGCATGAGTGGAAGGGGCGCATCTTGAAGTTCAAGTTTGGGAAGAAAGGATCGCTCAAAAAGGTGCAACTTGTTTACATGGGAAAAGATATGCAGCTTCCTCCATCATTCTAAATCTAAGATACCATCACACTGTGAGCCTTTCTATCTATGTACCTTTTTCACCTGTAAGTGTAATGCATCCATTTGGAAACTTTGTGTTTGGTTTCTAAGAGCTTTTATTCATGGTGGCAAATGTCTTCCCTTCGGACTTCGAGGAGTGGGAACCAGTTGAATCATTCATAGGCAAGTTCACTATGATTCATGAGGATTTAGGTAAGCAAATGCATGCAGGGGAGAAGTTGGCCTCCTTGCGAATGAAGAATGTGTATTGGTATAATGCAACACACATTACTCCAACGCCATCATCAAGCTATGGCCGTCTACAAACCATTGCACCACCACAACTTCAAGACATAGATTGCAGCAATGTGGACTCGAGGACATTGCAATCATACAAGGACAAGATTGCAAAGGATGTGGGCATGGCCATGCAGTTTGAATTTGGATCTAAATGGGCAAGGTTATCTTGGTTTATGCCTTGGTTTCAGAATATACATATGCATAGAACAAAAACAATGTGGCCCTGCAAGCGTGTAGATGAAAATGCTCTTGAAGATTTACTTGGGATGAATTAGGGAACCAGGTCAGGTGACCAAATGGGTGATATGTTTCAATGTCACACATGTAAAGACAATGTGGTTATTAGATACCATTTGTCATGCCAAATGTTGTATTTAGCTTTTCAGTACATGCACTGGGTGAAAACAAATGGCTAGTGGCTTCCCCTAGACTTTAATGATGAAGACAATACGGGGGTAAGTTTGTCTATTGATGTTGAAGAGGGAGATGTGAAGAATGTGAATGTCACATCACAATGGACTCTAAGGGATGTGCGAGAACACCTATTGGTCATAGAGGATGGCATGTCAGAGTCCTTCTACTTTACCTTAAATGGTGGTAAGATCAACCGTCACATGGAGAAGTGCATGCATAGTGCCAATTTCGTTCCTCTTGCAACTTTGAAGATTGTTAACAATGTGTTTGACTAGCGCAGTATTTTTTTTTTTTTCAAATCCTAGTTATTGTTTCAAAAGATGATGGACAATTAAATTGAAATGTTATTTCTTTTGATGTTTTCTCCTTTCAGTTCATGGTAAATGTTTTTCAAAAAATTTGGGGATTTTATTATTAGTTTAATTTTTAGGGTTTTTATATATATAAAGAGGTAAGAGCCCTTTTTACATCACATTCTCACTTTCACATTTAGAGAGCCATAGAAACTCCCACCCTCAAAAGTTACTCACTCCATCAGTCTCACTATTTGCCATGGATTCAGCTAGAGCTGCGTTCCATGATTTCATCTTGCAAACTACATCTGCAGGTCATGAGGAAGAGCTATTTTTAGTGTTTGATAGGACTTTAGATGTCCTAGGCACGTATATGCGAGCCAAGGATGACTTCTCAGATCTCATCCTCTACATGCAAGAGAATTTCACAAATTTTGTTTATACACTTGACTACTCTTCAAAGAGATGGGTTCCCATAGATTACATCAAGTATCTGTTCCTAGAGGAACCCAAGTTTGTAAAGCACTTGGCCTGCTTTTGTGATCATCTTACAGAGGAAGGGTTTAGGACGGTAGAAGTAAAAGACATCCTAGAAGTAGGGATCACGAGAAATACAGGCACTAAATTCCTTTCATGGGAGATGACATTCATCTTTCTTCTCTAAGAAGAAAATTTAGAGGAAGAAGCCTCATCGTCCAGCACCCCCTCTAGTAGAACTACTAATATCCTTGTCCCTAGACTAGACTCTAACATGTACATGGAAGAGAGTCTTGACCATGCAAGAGAGGAGATGGAAGTAGCTCAAGCATTGAGCCTACTTCAAGAGTCCCCAGTAGAGCAAGAGTCTGCATCAGGGACCGTTGACCCAGAAGCAGACTTATGGTCCTTGTCCCCCTCATCATTGATGGAGAAGAGTAGATATTCCTCCATGACATAGAGGTTCTTTTTGGACTACGAGAGGATGAGGCACTCAGACTCCTAGCTGGGTTCGATGTTGACACAAGTGTCAAAGATCCCGAGGTTTTAGGTTTCAAAGACCAGACAATGGAAGAGTTTCTCTTGATGACGCGGTTTCAACGAGGGATGTAGACATGTCCATATATGATGCACAACCCTCTCATGCAAAAGCTTCCACCTCCAAGATAGGTCATGAGAAAGCGTCCACCTCCCAAATGGAACATCACACAGCACCTGGTTCCATCAACATTGCAAATGAGGAAGGGATAGAAGCCCACGATGCTGTAGTGATAAGTTCAAACAATATTTTTTATTTTGATGTTCTTTCGGTATAATTTGTTTTGTCGGTCTTCTAATGTTTGTTGAATTGTTGCAGGAGGCATTTGAGCTTGATGAATTCTCATCTCGACGGGATAATGTTTGTGGTGCATTTGGGCGAGATCATTCTTTGGTCCATTACCTTGGCAAAGTCACAGAGCACGTCGTGGTCTTCCACAGTAAATTTTCTCCTCGAGGGCCTTCAGAGCTACTGAAGTGCAAGGTTAGCGTGCTATCGAATACTCCAATATTACTCGAAATGCTGACAAAGTGATTTTGGTACACTGCCTGGCTGCTATCAATGCTTTTGGATCGAACATTCACGGTAGGGCATTGACTGTAGCAACATCTATTCTTTGGTAGCAAGAGAGGAGGATGTTAGTGCTATTACGGCTAGGTTTATATCTAGGAGTCCACTAGGGGATTCAAAGACCCCTATTCTCAATGTACTCGAACTAGCCAAGAAGAAGATAGCCTGTGAGGTTTCTTGTAAATATAAACATATATTTCAATGGATACATAAGTTTAACTACATGTCTTTATTATTTGTTTTAAGTAATCATTGCTCATCATGAATTCACAATATTTATCCCATTCTTTTTTTAAAAAGTCGTTGATGATATATTTTCTCCATTCTTTTAATTGTGTTAATTTAATGCATTTCTAGCCAATTTAGTATGATTTTCACCAATTTCAGGTATCCAAAGTTCATTTCTGTCAAATCCTGGAGGGATTTCATCGTGGCGCAAAAGGGAAAAGTGTCTGGAACGTCGGGAGGAGCCAAGAATTCCCTAGACCTACCACAACACAAATTTGGGCATTTTGGACTTGCCAGAATGCCCAAATTTGCACCATGGTGGGTTTAGGTCATTCTAGGCTCCTCCGGACATCTCGGACACTTTTCCCTTCTGTGTCATGGTGAAATTTCTCTAGAATTCAACAAAATTCAAAAGTTACATTAAAATAAACAGTAACTTACAGTCATAAACATGGAGAATTCACAACAATGTGATAGTATAGAGAATGTGGATATATTTTATTAAAAAAGATTGGCCTTGGGCCTCAGATACAAGATAGTGCCTTTAAGGGCAGGGGGTAGTCTAAGTCCTAAGGGTGGGCTCCAATAGAATCTAGGGCTTCAAGCTTGGGTCCATCCATAGCCGCTTCACCAGAGCCATGTCCTTGTCCATGACCATGACGCGCTTTGCATGGATGGCACACAAGTTGGTGTCCTTGAACAGAGAGGTGGTCACTTGCTCCAACCTCCTGGAGTGCCCCCATAACTCCTGTGCTAAATCGCACATGGTCCTTGTACCCCTGTGCTATCTCCCATACCACACATTGGAAGGAAGCAATCGGGATCAGGTTGTCGATGGTCTTCTGCATCTATCTGATCTCCCTTAGGGCCCTTGCTCCTAGCTTTGCTTTGTATGGCTTCCTGACTCTTGGTGGAGGTTGTACAGCTACCTGAACATGGTTCCATGGCCTTCTCTCTGCCTTGAATTTCTTGCGCTACTCTTCTCTGCATTGATCCTCCTGTGAATCCCCCTCCCATGGATGTCTTGAGCTTTGTTCTTCTTTGGGATGGGGCTTCCTCATCATCTGCTTTACCCTCTTTATGGGCACAGGTACCATTTCCACGATGGGCTCGAGAGGGAAGATTGTGCTCTTTCTTGCAGTCTGTTGACCCCTATCCAGCAGCCTCTTGATATTAGAGAGGTTTTCAAATACATTTTGCTCAATCGGGGGAGTCCTCTCATGGGGAGGGGAAGGCTGAGGGGAAGGGAGGTTCTCAAATACATTTTTCTCGATCGAGGGAGTCCTCTCATGGGGAGGGGAAGGTTGAGGGGAAGGCTGAGGGGAAGGTTGAGGGGAAGGCTCAGGGGAAGGTTGAGGGGAAGGTTGAGGGGAAGGCTCAAGGGAAAGCTGAGGGGAAGGCTCAACGGAAGACTCATGCTCTTGGGACTTGGGAGAAGGCTCTTCGGACTTGGGAGTGGGCTCACGAGACTGGGGAGTGGGCTCAAAGGACTTGGGAGGAGGAGAAGGCTCACGAAATTGGGGAGTGGGCTCATGGGACATGGGGGAGGGCTCAGGAGAGTCGGGGGAGGGCTCACAAGAGTCAGGGGAGGGCTCACAAGAGTTCGGGGAGGGATCACAAGAGTTGGGGGAGGGCTCACGAGAGATTGAGGAGGTGCCACTGCATGTTTTGTTTTGTTTTAAGAGCTGAATTGCATGCATGAAGCATAATACATCATGCATACATGTTGCAATGTGTGCATGAAACACGATACATATTGCATGCATGTTTTGTTTTGTTTTGTTTTGTCTTTTTAGGTAAATTGCATACATGAATACCAACATGTATGCAAAAGGAAAACATCATGCATGCAACGCGATACAACATGAGAGACTCTAGTATCGAAAATAGAAGCAAACATACCTATTTTCCTTTTGTCTTTGTCTCTTGCAAGGTGGGACACTGGAATAGCATGGTAGAGCAAGTGTGTCGAGAGCTTGGGGGGATGAGGGAGAAGGAGGCATGCAAATAGCAAAAGATATAGGTTGAAAATTATGAAACACTAGGAGTTAGCCTTTTTCCCCTCAAAATCATCAAAATCCTGCTAATTAAATGTTAAAATAACCATTAAAAAAGCATCAAATTAGTTTTGGTTTAGATTTTTTATGTTGTTTATGGCATTTTCAACTTTTCTTTCAATGCTTGCATTCTAAATTGGAAGTCCATATTTTGTTGTCATCAAGGTAATGTTTACCTATAGCATCCTACCAATTTTTGTTTTATTTTGATATATAGAGACATATACTTTAATGGAATTCATAATTTTTTAATCTAACCCTACTAGGCACAAAATTGGGCTGCATCATTGGCATGTTGGCCTACATTGATGAGAATAGAACAAAACTTGGTAGGGTCTTAGAAGACAGTGAATCCAAGAATTCTACCAAGTTTGGTACCATTTAGACATACAAAGACTCAGATTTTAACAGATGGCATTGTTTTTTAATCCATAGCCCACCTAGGCATGAAATTGGGAAACATCAATGGCAAATTTGGCTACATTGATCCAAGTGAAACAAACTTGGTATGGATTTAGTAGATAGTGCAAAGAAGCATCCTACCGAATTCGGTACCATTATTGCCTACAAAGTCTCACATTTTAATATTGTCATTATTTCTCAATCCATACTCCACCTAGGCACTAAATTGGGGCACATCAAGGGAAAGTTAGGCTACGTTGATATAAATGAAACAAAACTTGGTAAGGATTTAGAA
The DNA here is from genome assembly GCF_047967505.1 of Dipteris shenzhenensis. Taxonomy (NCBI): domain Eukaryota; kingdom Viridiplantae; phylum Streptophyta; class Polypodiopsida; order Gleicheniales; family Dipteridaceae; genus Dipteris; species Dipteris shenzhenensis. The sequence goes on from NC_141628.1 coordinate 16,230,655, forward strand.
GACAGTTCAAACACAACACCTACAAAATTTGGTATCATTTTTTGTCCATTTCTTGCCTAGGTGCAAGATTGGAATGCACCAAGGCAAGGTGGGCTATATTGATCCAAATGAAGCAAAACTAGGTAATGATTTAGAGGATATTGCAAACAAAAATTATCCTACCAATTTTGGTCCCATTCATACCTACAAAGCCTCACAGTTTAATAGATTTCATCATTCTCTATACCCCCAAATATGCATTGGTGTGCTTCTACCATATGTATATGTGTCCAATGAGTATGATACTTTGCAAAGGTCTTAATCTATGTGCTCACAAAGTTTGATGTGGGCCGGATATTATTTGCAAGGTAAGACATGCGTATATTTTTATTTTTTACATTGCATCATGTACAAGTGTTTAAAAAATGCATCCTATGTGCTTTAGCATTCTACCATATCTATATGTGCTAGATGGATATGATACGTTGTAGAGGCCTTGTCATTTGCACGGTAAAACATTCATATATGCTTGGTCTTTATCATGCATCATGCATAAGTGTTATGTGTCCAATGTGTATGATACCTTGTAGATATTTTAATGTGAGTAAGATCCATATTTTAAAAAAGTTTTATGTGCATTGAATATCATTTTCATGGTAAAACATGCATATTTCCTTGTTTTTATCATGCATCATGCATAGGTGTTAAAATTTTATCATCCATAAGCGTTAAAACTATTCATTTGTGTGATTCTACCATATGTGTATGTGTCTGCCGATGTGTATGATTCTTTGGAGAGGTATGATTCTTTGGAGAGGACTTAATGTGAGTGAGACCCATGCTATCGCAAAACTTCACGTGGGTTGGATATGATTCACATGGTAAAACATGTATATTTTTGTGTTTTTTAATCATGCATCATGCATACGTTTTAAAAAAAATGTGCCGATGTGCTTGTACTATATATGTATGTGTTTGATGTTTATGATACTTTTAGAGGCCTTAATGTGAGTAAGATCCATGTGCTAGAAAAGTTTGATGTGGGTCTGATATCATTTGCATGGTTGAGCATCCATGTTTTCTTTTTTTTGCCCATGCTTAGTGCATTAAGTGTTACAAAAAAAGCATCGGTGGGCTTCTACGATATGCGTATATGTCATGGGTGGTTGTTGCAAAGGCCTTAATGTGAGTAGAAATGTTCATCCAAAGATTACCAAATTGGATTTCAAACCCTAAACATCGAGAAAAATATTGATGTAAAAAATTCTTATAACGGTTTTATTGACATTTCTTTTGACATTGTCATATTTTGGAGAGGCTTTTTCAACGCTTTTTAAATGTTCCCATTGATACTTTTATGGGGACCCCTTCTTCAACTTTTATTTAATGTTTAGGATATTGTCGATGTTTTTTTTACGCTTAGGGTATTTTTGGCTGAAATATGTGTGCTTTCTTTTGTACTTGCATAATGCATGGCTGTTTGTGGTTAAAATCTAGTGATGGTTTGATGATTGATTTGCATGTATCTTTTCAATACCATATTCTTTTGCATTTGAGTTGCATGCATAGAGTCTCTTGTAGATGACCCCAAGTTCATCGAATTCTCAAGAACATCCATGCATCAATAATTAGACAACCCTTTATAACCATGACACATATTCGAGATTATGGTTGTTTCCAACCTCCACCTCCTATTGCTTTGAATGAGAAGGTATGAAAGGTTTTTCAATGTTCCTTTCTCTTCAATAAATTTTGGTTGCATAAATCTATTTTCTTTTTCACCAACCATCTCTCATCGTAGGGAGAGGACATAATTCTAGGTGCTATACGTGAGAATGCCACGCAATGTCATCCCCATGAACCCTAGCTACTAGTGAATCATGGGTGTGTTCTGAGGTAGGAATGTGCCATGAAATGAAGGAATCCACCTTGCATGGATATAATGAAGAGGAGCATGTATTAAATGAATAAAATATTGATGACGTGGGCATTCAAGATTTGATTCATGCTTATTTTGAGCCACATTTTGTAGAGGCATATGATGAAGATCCACATGAGGATGAGCCAGTTGTCTGAGGTAGATGTTTCCATGAGTCTCAAGGGAAAGAGGAGATAATTTCAAGTGCTAGGCATGAGAACGCTATGCAATATCATCCCCATGAACCTTATCTACCACTGAATCATAGGTGTGTTCTATGGGAGGAATGTGCCATCAAATGAAGGTGATCCATCTTGCATGGATGTAATTAAGAGGAAATATGAAATGGATCATAAAATGAAATCTGAAATGTGCCATCAAATGAAGGTGATCCATCTTGCATGGATGTAATTAAGAGGAAATCTAAAATGGACCATAAAACATCGATGCTAACTTGACGTGTTTTGTACTTCCCCTCATTGACTTGATTCTTCTTTTATCAATCTTCAGTAAAACCCAATCATCCTCCTTATAATAAACTTCTTTTCTTTTCTTATTGGCTGCCTTGGATTGTTGAACCTAGGCCTTCTTAATATGTTCTTTTACCTGCTCAATAACATGTGACATATCCTCAGCAAACTGGTCAGCAACAAAAATTTGTTCCCCCAAGTGTGTTTTTGAAGTGGGTAAACATTGCCCATACATGATTTCGAATGGGGCTTTCTTTGTGGAAGCATGTACAGTGTTATTATAAGCAAACTCTAACATGGGTAGAAATTCTGGCCACCTTCTAGGTTGGTCATGGACATAAGCTCAAAGTAAAGTGGTTATGGTTTGATTGGTTGGCATTCTCACTTTGTACATCTCCTTGAGGATGGAAGGCTGTAGTAAATTTCAGTTTGGTTCCGAGATTCTCTAACAAGGCTGTCCAAAAGTTGCTAATGAAACAGCCATCATTATCAGATCCAATAGATTTTGGTAACCCATGTAACCTTAAGATTTCCCTAATGAATAACCTTGTTGTTTCAGGCACAGACAACTTTTTTCCGCAGGGAATAAAATGAGCATGTTTACTCAGCCTATCTATAACCGTGAAAATTTACTCAAACTGACCAACCTTGGGGAAACCTGACACAAAATCCATTGTAATGTGTTCCCACCTTTCAGAGGGAATAGGCAAAGGCTACAAAAGATCAATAGTCTTACTTGTGCCAGATTTAATGCACTGACATACATCACATTGCTGAACGAAGGCTAAAGCTTCTTTGCGAAGTTTAGGCCAATGGAAGTACCTCTCAATATTATCAATGGTCCCTCTAATGCCTCTCTGTCCAAAATATGGACTCGCATGTCGCCAAAATGTTTTGGGTACACATATGGCACCTCGTAACAATAGGTATCCATCCACGATGGAATAGGCCTCTAAACACCCAACCTCGTTACGATGAATCTTCGCATAAATTTCAGCAAAGTCCTCATCTACATGATAAGCTTCAACCATCACTCCTAGTAATTTCTCCTTAATCACAGAAATGTGACTAACTTGCGGCCCTCTACTCAAAGCATCAAATACTAAATTCTCCTTTCCTGGCTGATATTCAATATTTGGCTTTCCGAAGGATTGAATATATTCAACCCATTTGATTTGTCTTGAAGAAACAATGGGTTGAGAAAACAAGTGCTTGATACTTTGATGGTCAATCTTAATCTTGAAAGAACAGCGATATAGATAATGCTTCCATAACTTCAAAGCATGAATGACTACGAGTAACTCCTTCTCATATGTGATATGTTTCAATTCAACCCTTTGAAGCTTTCTACTCTTATAAGCAATGGGATGCCCTCCTTGCATCAACACTGCCCCAATCGAGATACCACTCGCATCTGTACACAAAACAAAGAACTCTTTGTCCATATCCGGAAGTGTTAGAAACTAGTGCACTAACCAATGTTCTCTTAAGCTCCTCAAAAGCTACTGGGTGAACCTCTCCCCACTCATACAAAGAATGCTTCTTCAACAAATCTATTAGTGGAGAAGCAAGACGTGCCAAATTCTTAACGAATATGTGATAATAACTACACATCCTAGGAAGGATCTCAACTCATGTATATTTTTGGATATTGGCCAGCCAATTATGGCTTTGACCTTTTTAGGATCATCCTGAATTCCCTCAACAGACACAATGTGTCCCAAATACTCTATTTCTGTCTTGAAGAACTCACTCTTCTTGGTATTTAGGAACAATTGATCCTTCCTTAGGAGCTCCATCATCTTAGAAAAGGTGATCCTTATGCTCTTTCTCAGTCTGGCTGAAAACTAAAATCTCATCATAGAAGACTACGATAAATTTTGCCAAGTAGGGTCGCAACACCCTCCTCATCATACCTACTAAAAGTGGCTAGAGCATTAGTTAGGCCAAAAGGCATGACCAAAAACTCATAATGTCCAGTGAGAGTGCAAAAAGCAATCTTATGTTCATCTCCAACTTTCATCCGAAGTTGATGATAACCAAATTGCAAATCCAATTTGCTAAAAACTTTAGCACCTTTAAGCATATCCAATAAATCATCCACTCTTGGAATTAGATACTGGTTCTTAATTGTAAGTTTATTCAAAGCACGGTAATCTATACACATGCGATATGATCCATCCTTCTTCTTCATCAATAATACACGTGCTCCAAATGGAGAACTACTTGGTTGAATCTAGCCTTCTTGCAATAGATCTTCAATTTGTTTTTCTGCCTCCTCTATTTCTATCCTATTCATCCTGTAGGGGGCTCTACAAGGAGGAGATGCTCCTGGCTCTAACTCTACGGCATGATCATCTTCTCTCTCCATACGCAATTCAAATGAGTCATCTCTTGAAAATCGATCCTCATAAGCTCTAAGGAAATCATTTCTCCCCTAATCTTCTTTTGAGATATAAAGATCTCGTGGATCCCGTATATACACAAGATTACAATCTACCCCTCTTTTTACCAATCGTTTCGCTTGGGTAGGAGTAATCAATGGAATCGTATACACGTCTCGATCCCCTATGATCTTTATGTTTTCATCCTTATGTACAAAGCAACAATGATGTATGAGGATGAATAGTAGGGTTTAAATCATACCGCCATGGTTTACCTAGAATCATGTCAACGTCTTGTAAAGAAGCTACTAGAAAATCCCTTCAATCTCTATACTTTTGTATGTAAAAATGGATATTCCATACTATGGATGTGTCTTCTTCATTATGTCCCCTAAAAGCTCCTAAGAGTGACATGTTTTTTATAATTTCTACTTTAAGATGAAGTAATTTTATCAATCTATCACTCACTAAGTCATAATTACATCCATCATCTAGGAGAACCACGATTCTCTGTCCATTCACGAATCCATACACCTTAAAAGGATCATGAGGCCCAAAGGTATTGGCTGAATGGACATCATTCACTATTGGCTCAATAGTCACGGTAGATTTCGAGAATGACGATGTATAAGCCTCACCCTCCTGCTTGGATGCCTTAGCTTTCCCTTTAACCAAATTCGTCTTCGCAGTTTTAGCCAAGAGAATGGGACATTTATGCCATACGTGCCCTGGATTATCTTTCTTATATCCAATATATTTTCCTTCCTTAATCAACTTCTTCTTCTCTTCGTCCATCATAGAAGAAAATGGCACCCATCCAAGACGTGATTCGTTGTTCACATTCCTTACAAGAGCTATACCCTTCCCTTTATTATTATTAAACTAGTTTGGTTTCCTAAAAGTGAGTATGTTGTTGGTCTTAGATGTTGACCCACCCTCCTTATTGAAGGGTTTACGAGGATTCGATGTCCTCTCAGCTATTTCAACCAGCTTAGTGAGGTCCTTAAGTGTGGTCGGGTTAAACATTTCAACCTCGTATCTTAAATTTGGGCTTAAGCCTTCTAAATACTTCTTTCTTTCCTTGCCCACTCTTTTCAAGTAACTCTAGAGAGAGTTTCCAAAACTTGGCTGTAAAAATTGCATTACATTACTCACATTATCGAATTGCCTAAAGCTTTTCCAACGAAAGGTTAGGTTCTCTTCATGCCTCGGTGGCATGAAAGTGGCTTTCAATTGCTCCACAAACTTAGTCCATTCATGAATAGGCTCCTTTCCTATTTGTAGCAAAGACCACCACCTTAGGGCATCCTTTTGCAGATGCAATGTGACAAGAGCAAGCTTCTCTTGCTTGATCTCATCTTGATGGGCAAAGTATAGCTCAAAATGGCGAATCCAATTGAGGATTTTGTCAGCCTCCCTTGCCCCATCATATTTAGGAAACTCGATTCTGTCTTGGGGTTGAAATTTGGATCTCTTAAAAGGGATACTCAACTCTTCATCCCTAAAGTTTAGAGCCCTCTTAGTCCTTAATCTTATCATAATGCACGTCTATTCAATCATATTGCTAAGCTAGAAAATCAGCTTATTAACAAGAGTCTCCTCTCTTCCTCTTGCACTTGGATTATAATCCATTTGTGCTGGATTTCGAGTTGAAGGCGTAAACTCATCACCTTGTTCTTGGATGGTCTCATTTCTTCTTTCATTACAAAAGGAGAACTCGAGACTGCTGTAAATCTATTTATGAATTATCATACTCAAGATGTGTGTAGCTCTCACCTAATCCATCCTCTTTAAGAGGGAGTGAAGGAGTTCTCTCTCTCTCCTTCGGATAATGGTGGAAAAAGAATAAGTTCATTGTTATATCTCCCTTCCCCTTCCATTCTTTCCTTTTAGTAATACAAGACTCGAGAGAAAATGACTTACTATAATTTCAATATAGGAATTACTTTACAAAGTTGCTGGTACTTATTCGACTCCCGCTTTCTTGTGTCCAAAAACCTCTTTAAATGACCTCCTCTTTCCTCTCTTTTAGGCTTTTCTTCTTGCATTTCTACTGTAAATTGGTACACTCCATTTGGGCTACTTATTTTAAGTGAATTAGAGCTCTAGATGCCGTTATAGGAGATACTTGGTGGATGGATCACCCCCTTAAAATCTTGTTCCGATTCGACTTTCCGTTGGGGAGAACGTGGGAGTCTCTTTTCCTCACAATTTAAGGATTTTAAGGATACATTCACACGAGACAAGGGAGGGGAGTCACCACGTTCCTTGTCTAACATCAAGATTTTGCAAGAGAGCCCTTACCTCAAATCCTCGAAATTCAAGGTTTGGCGGCAAAGAACAAAAAAGCTTGTTTGGACAAGTTGTTTGCAGACATGAAGATCGGTTGCAGCACAGGTGCCATGCTTCCTGGCTAGTCGCTCCCACAAGGATTCAAATCATTGCCGTTGCTCGTGTCATGCGCCTTTGCCTCTAATTTCGTGTACCATCTGTCCTCTTTCCATGCATCTTCGCGCCATTGCAACTACCAAGCTTGGGCGTGCTTCTCCTTTATCACCGTTTCACGCCAATCTTTACCTGTCCACATACTACCTTCCTCTCCTTCCCTGCTCGTCTCTTCACACTTCTCTCTTCCCGTCTCGAGCATGGACTGTCACCCCTCTGATACCGAATGTGAATAACCAGACTTCTCGAGAATGAAAATGTGTACAATGCATACAGAATTTGAATGCCAATTGACCCTCCAATGGGGAAGAGTGCACTCGTGAGAGTACTTGTTTCTGTCGACCTACGTGAGAGTACTAGTTTCTATTTCGACCTACATGCAAGGTGGGAGAGAGACTGTGGATGAATGCAATGTGGTAGAGATGAACCAAGCACCTAATCATTGGCCAATGTCAAGGAGGTTAGAGATACAATTGACAAGGCTTTATTGTTAAAAAATACAAACATATAAAAGCACTATGAAATTGGCGCCTAAAAATAATTGATGGGCAAATCTAGATATGAAAGCATCCCTTGCGAGCGCTCGCTTGCAACGATAAGCATCCATCCAGTTGAAGGTCTTTTAGATTGATCAGCTCGCTCAAATCCGGAATCTCATCCAGCGATGAGCATCCCCTCAGATCCAGCTTCTCTAGATTGATCACAGTTCTCAGATTCGGCATCGCTTGCAAAGATGAGCATCCCTTCAGCATCACAAATCTGAGATTGATGAGCTCGCTCAGCTCCGGAATCGCTTTCAGCGACGAGCATCCCTCGAGATTGAGGCGATATAATTTGATGAGCATGCTCAGGTCAGGAATCGCTTGCAAGGATGAACATTTCTGAAGGTCGAGCACTTGTATATAGGTGAGCTCGCTCAGATCTGGGATCGCTTGCAGCGATGAGCATCCCCGAAAGCTGAGACCCGGCCACGATGAACTGTCCCGGCGGTATCCTAATCGCAGACGGGTAACCTCGCTCACGTTTGGAATCGCTTCAAGTGATGAGCATCCCTTAAGCGTGAGCCATTTCAGATAGGTGAGCGCGCTCAAGTCTGGAATCGCTTGCAGTGATGAGCATCCAGAAAGACGAAGCAGTCGCAGGCTACAGAGCGCGCTCAGATTTATAATCTCTTTAAGGGACGAGCATCCACTAAGGCTTAGCCATTTCAGAATATAGCGGAGGGCGCTCAGGTCCGGAATCGCTTGCAGTGATGAGCAGTAGTCAATGTGGGCGATTGCAGATTGGTGAGTGCGCTCAGGTCCGGAATCGCTTGCAGTGATGAGCAAAAGTCAATGCAGAGCGATTGCAGGTGGAGTGCGCTCAAGTCTGGAATCGCTTGCAATTTATAGCACCGGGAAAGTGTTAGCGCAACGAGATTGGTGAGTGCGCTCAGGTCCGAAATCTCTTTGAAGTAGCTGCGGCGAACATACAGCGTTTCTAGAGAGTTGAGGGCGCTGACGTCCGGAATTGCTTCTGAGTACTCGACAGATCGAATGGGCCGTAGTTGTAGAAAATTTTCCGAATTGACTGGGAAGCCCTTTATCCAGAGATTTCGCAGATTAGTGAGCCCCCTAGGCCCCCCTTACGTCTGGAAGCGGTCGTATGCAGCGGCAATTTGAAATGTCCAGCTTTCGCAATTGGGTGAGCTTACTCAGGCCCGAAATCGAGAGCAAGCGCCGGCAATTTAGAATCACCAGCTCTTGCAGATTGGTGAGCTCACTCAAACCCGAAATGCATCGCAAGCGCTCGCAGCAGTCAATTTTGAGCTCTCGCAGATGAATGAGCGCCCTGAGGCAGACAGGGACAAAAATTCAGCACCGCCCTCCCTTTTCTAAAGAAAATCAGTATTGATCCTCGGTTTGTCATTGGCCCAAAATTCCTATGTGTATATAAAAATGACTAAAAATTTCCCCATTTCCCTTTTTCATTTGATAAAATTTTTTCGAGAGCGTTTGTAAATGAAAAAGAAAATACCCAATGACAATGATTTCTTGGTCAAATTTTTCCCCTGGGCCCAGATCATGCACCGCCCGCAAGCCACGCAGTTTGAGAACTTCCAATTTGGCGAGAGCGCCCAAGCCCGCAATCGATTGCACGCGACTGCACCCTGAAAAATCTAGATCCAACTGTTGCAAATTGGTGAGAGAGCTTAGGTCGAGTAATGCAGGACATCGGCAAGACCACGACTCGCCGATGTAGGCAGGGTGTAGTCGCAAAAACCTCAACTTCCGCAAACACCCGATACCTCGCAAATAGCCCGGATGGGAGACGTCCATCCGCACAAACACGAGATTCTGAGCGTGTTCCCATCCCCCGATCTTCGTACCCCGATCGACATAGGCCTGTACTGTTAGAATCCGTAGAGACTTCATGCTCTCCAAGCTCAACTCCTTCAATGTAGCATGAGATTGCAGCATGAGAAGCCTCATGTTCGAGCAATGTCGGATGTTTGAGAAGAGTACGTCCATTGCAGGCATTGGCGTTTTCAACCAGACACGTTCTAAGTCCCTCCACCTGATCTGATCAGTAGCTGCAGGTTCATGTCCCAACAGGAACCGCCCGCTGGCAAAGGCCTCACTTTTGGCTACGTCAATGTGTAAGTCGTGGATCGAAATTGAGATTTCTCCATCTCTTTTCCTTAGATCCAGTAGCCCTTCGTACTCCAAAGCTAACAACTGCAAAACCACCCACCAACAGCAAAATAAGTGTTGACAGAAAACATTTTTCTTATTAACACATGAAAAAACTGTGCAAGCTCAAAATTTTAAGGGGATTTTTTTTTTTGGGAAATTTTGCAGGTTTTAAGTCGAAAATAACTAAAATGCCTGCAAGGAAGTTTTAATTTTATAGAAAGAGAAACCTAGAACTTTTCAACTCCCAAAATTTTCCTGAAGGTTTAAGGTTATAATACAACTAAAACATGAAAGGTTTAACCGATTTTTTAATTTGCACAAAATTAAAAAATGCAGTTTCGTTCTACATAGTTCGGTTTTTGGTGGACACTCAACACCACCTATTTTGACACATAGAATAGCTATGCTAACATAAGATGCTTGCTGTGCTTACATGATAAATGTCTATGCCCTTTTCAAATGCTGCCCTTTTCAATTTCATGTCTTCCATTGTATGCAGGTCGACAAATTCACACCCACACTTTAAAATTTAAAAAAATTTTACCTGCCCATTTGTAGTATTGAGCAGTGGACCTTTGAGGAACCAAGAATATTATGAAACCCACAATTCATGGATCCCACTTTATTTTCATCCCTTGTGAATGTTCTTCCCGGGAATGCGTCCAAACAACTCGCTCATACACCAAACCCTCGCACTCCCACCCGAAAATCTCTCTCTCTCTCTCTCTCTCACTCACTCACTCTTTTATTTTTGTGAAAACACGCATGCGCACACACACATAAATGTACACATACACACTCTTGCTTATGATAAAATGTAGATAACTTTTGTTTATTCTACTCACTATGATGGGCTTTAAATGACGGAGGGGAAGATTTGCATAGGAGTCTTTGGCCATAGGGAGTGGGACAAACAGTTGTTATCTATAGACACTTGGCCTAGCCTATCTAGCCTACATATGCTAACCCTAACCATGCAAGACAATCAAGAAAACACACATAGCCACACTGTGTGCACACACACACAATGCATCCATACACAACCATACAATGTGCACGTGTATACATCACACACAAGAGGGTTAAAGGGGAAGGATGAGGAGAAGACTGAGGGGGGGGGCAGGGTCTGAGGGAAGAGGAGGGAGCCCAGTGGGAGAGGAGAGGTTGAGGAAGGGGTTGACCATTATCCCCCTCTCGCTCTCATCCAATGAGAGAAATTTGTAATATGTATATTACTTTCAATTACAAACGTCTCCCACGATGATAGGAATTTGTAATATGTCCTCTCTCACTCTCATCAACTATGAGAGTAATTTGTATATATGACATTTAATTACAAACGTCAACATAAACGATTACAAGTCGAATATTGATGACAAACTCTACTTTGACCATTGCAATGCTGTGAGTGCAAGTAAACTTCTTATAAAGAAAAAGTCCGAGGCTAATTATAATTACCTGTTCTCTTACGCCATCCTCTTGGAGGTCCTCGTAGAGCATGCTCAACCAAGTACATATGCCAATGTCGGAGTACTTATCTTCCCATTTCTGAGATAACAAGGCAAGATCTAGAAAGATCATCTGTCGTCTATTATCCTCAATCTCAGCATAGCTTGACTTGAGAACACTTAAGAATTGGCTCTCAACCTCCAAAAGTCGTGGTACAGCTGAAATTAATCGATATATATGAGGTCCCCAAGCCATCGCACTGCCCATTTCTCGAGCAAACTTCCTTAATTTACTACCAAATGCACGCAGCAGTAGCGGATGATAATGCCCATTGAAGAGACACAACCTCACAATGCTGGCCAGCTGCTGAGATGAGGCATTTGAGAGATTCGGTCCACAATAAGAATGCAAAACTTCAATGGCATCTTCCTCATGCAATATACTTGGCACATGCCAATGACACTTATCACACCCACCTGGTTGCTGCAACGCTTTTAAGAGTGTTAGACTCCTACTCGTGAGCAACGCTTTGCTGTCTGGTCCAAAACTGCCTTCAACAATAGATTTTACATGATCAAAGGCACGGACCGAGATATTGTCTAGGGCAAGGAAAAACTTGTAAGATTGCATCCGATCCCTGAGAGTAGCAATTGCCTGGTCATTCACAATTAACATTTCAGATTCCGTCATAAAAATGTCACCTTTTAGCCGACAAAGTTTACCATCCAATGAAATCTATCACTGTAGCAGAAAACAGCAAGAAACAGAGCACAACAAACGAGAAAATGAACTGCACATATATACAATGGTCTCAAAGGAAATATATACAAGGGGCTGAGTCGAGTCAACCCTCCCCTGGTCTCTCACTTCTCCAAATACTATCCTCTGATCACTCCCACCTACTACTAACTGCTGAAATCTAGCTACTAACACCTGACAACAAGTCACCTATCAATCTGTCATGAATGCAACTACTTCAATCAGGTTGGCTGTTGATCCACTCAAACACTCCCTCCGAACAGACAACTCATCACTATACTCCCTCCCAACATACAAATCATGGACTCCCCCCTAATTGGCAACTACTCGCTGCACAGAATTTCATATGAGAGCTGCATGGTAAAGGCTTGGTCAAGATATCTGCGACTATACAAGCAGTAGGATAGTATGCCACCTGGAGAAACTTCTTCTGAAGTACATGTCGTATGTAATGGTATCGTACTTCAATGTGTTTCGTTGTTTATGAAATGACCCATCACCAGACAAGCAAATAGATCCCTGGTTATCTGCATTCAAAACTAGCCTGTGAGATTTGGTTGGAAGGACATCCCAAACAAAACGCATGAGCCACACAGCTTCACGAGCAGCATGACTGAGTGCTATTTAGTTTGCCTCTGTGCTAGACAGAGCAGCGTATTCTTGCTTCCATGAGAACCAACTCACTGCTCCTCCTCCATTCAAAAACACATAGCCGAAAGTCAATTTCCATGTGCTAGGGTCTCAGCCCAATCATCATCTGAGAAACCACAGACCTGCAATGTCTCCCATCTATAAATGATCTGAGAATTAGGAGTGTTGTTCACATACTTCATTAATCTTTTTCAATGCCATGACATGCGAATGTTGAGGGCATGATGCAAATCCACTAAGAAAAGAGACTGCAAAACCAAGGTCTGGATGTGTCGTGTGTTAGAAAACAGAGGGTAAGTACTACAGGCAGCAAAAGACAGATGATAGTGGACCCAAGAATTCACGCAGAATTGTTATATGTGCATGCACACATGGAATCCAGAACTTCTTCAATTTATGTGTACTTCAAACATGTGCAAGCCAGTAAATAGACTCTGTATCATAGGAGAGAGAGACAGAGAGAGACTTATGTAGACTCTCTGTCCGTGATCCGCACCTTGCTGCCCTGGAAGACAGCCTAGGGTACAGCCTCATTTGAGCTAAGTCTGCAGCTCCCTTGTCCCTCCTTCACAAGGAAGGGGCTCCTGCTGCTCCTTTCTGTTCAGCCAATTGCTGTGTGCTAGATGTAGAATGCCCAAAGGCCTCCCTTTATAGGGGTTGGGTTACCCCCAAAATAGCCGACCCAGAAGGGGTATACACCAACCCCCCTCTGGCCGACCCTGATTGCAGCCCCCCGCCCCCCCCGAATTTGGGGGCTCTCAAAACCATGCTTTTTCAGGCCTTCTACACACCCGACCTGCCACATGGCACTGCGCCACTGGCCATGCCCTGTGTGCCTCAATTCCAAGCTCTCTGCAGGCCGCCTCAACTGCCCATAGCCCTCACCATCTTCCAGGCCTGTTGCAGGCGACAAACCTGCCCACACACCTGTCCAATCCAGGAGCCTTTGGCCCAGGTTCATCTCACCTTTGTTCAGCCTCTGTACAGGCCCTGGTGCAGCCTGTACAGCCCCGTACACTACCTTGTGGAATCCCGTATAGTGGTGCATCCATTCCTTCCCCTTGCTGATGTCATCACGGCTGATCCATGCTGGAGAGATACTACGCAGATCGGCTCTGTCCTGTCCCTAACAGTCTCCTGGCCATTCTTTGCCAGATTTTCCCTCCGGGCAAGCTTTCATCTGTCAAGTACTCTCCTCTCTTTGCTGTCCACATGACAGCCTGTTTGCTGTCCATGTGGCAGCCCCTCAACTCTCTCGTGTTGTCTAAATGATAAGCCAGGATGCTGCCCATGTGGCACTCCCTCAAACCCTAGGTTCAGCCCCCCACCCCCCAATGCTCTCCTCATATGGGGACTTCCAGATGGGGAGGTGACCTTCACATTTCCAACACCCCCTCTCACCGACAAATCTTGGCCCAACACCAACTCATCAATGTAGGTGATCCAGTACCTCCCTTGTCGTAGCCCTCTCAAACAATCTGGTGTCGAAATCTCTTTCTAGTCTTTCAGCCAGTGGCTCTTGCTCCACCAGGTCCAGTCCCGTCCCAGCGAACCATCCTGGTACACAAGTCCATCCTTGGTAGTACTGGATGGCACCACCTCCTACAATCACGTACCCGCGTTCGAACTCGAGCTCCTTAGGTACCAGCATCCTCCAGATGTCCCCCTCATCAGTAGTAAACACCTAAGGTCCTCTAGGCACCAAGCTCTCAAGGTTTGTTTCAACCCGTCCGCCATCTAGTAAGGTCTGCAACTATACAATACACTTAAGCAATGAAATCTTAAGTAAAACTCCAGATTACCTCGACCGTGGGCTTCCATCATAGTCCTCTCTTGCTGCCACCTAAGTCAAGGCCTTTGTCCGATTCTGAGTCCTAGGGTCCTGTCGAAGAGTCCCCCTCTGCGACAGTAGTACCAGCAATGCACCTGGATGACTCCAAGTTATGAAGGCCAAGTTTGGGCCAAGGTAGTGAGGTTAGCCTAATTTGGCTAGGGCATGTTTAGGCCTAGAGAGGGGCAAAAAGGGGAATAATTGGAGGGGACTATATAAATCCACCCCCTCACCCTTTCTAGGCACCTTTTGATGAGACATCTTATCCTACTACTCTCCCTCTTCCTGCCTACTACCTGCTCTCTCTCTCTCTCTCTCTCTCTCTCTCTCTCTCTCTCATTCTGGGATCTCCTGCTTTAGCCCCACAGATCACTGACTTCCGCACTGCACCCTTACCCCCAGGAGCCGATCACACTTACCTGTTCTTTGATCATAGCCTCTCACCTGATTACTCAGCCCACCTAGCCTCCCTCCTCAGACACATAGACACCATACCCTCTCTAGATCACCGAGCCACCCTTATCACCCACTCCCTTCACAATGCAGCCCGCCACATTTTTCCTTCCACTACTCGGTCCACCCGCCCTCCACCCGCTGGCTCCACCCCTTGCAACAGCTGGTATGATGACGAGTGTAAAGCATTACGCCGCACACTCCGACTCACGACCCAGCGAAACGCTAGGGCCAACCCACGTCTCACCAGGGATTATCGTCGACTAGTCCGTCGCAAGAAGCTAGCCTTCCTGCGCCAGAATGAGGATACGCTACTGAACATTCTGTTTAGTAGCAACTCCAAGGATTTCTGGAGGAAATTCCTAGAACGCCGATCCCTTTCCCCCCTCACAGACACTTCCCTCTGGCACTCCTACGCACGTACACTCTATGATATCCCTGATCAGCCTCCTCCCGACCTCTCAGCCACCCCGCACCCCACTTCTTGTATCCTCTTCACAACCCAGGGAGTCACCCACGCAGCGCATAAGCTTCACAACGGCCGAGCTAAGGATCATGAGGGCCTATGCACAGAGTTTGTTGCCTATGGCATCAAAACTCTAGCCCCTATCCTGGCAACGCTGTTCAATGAAGCTGTCTGCCACGGGTTCCCCAAAGCCTGGACCCTGAACACTATCACACCCATCCACAAAGCAGGAGATCCCATGGATCCAGGGAATTACAGGACCATCATGATTGGACATGTTATGTCCAAGATCTATGCATCAGTGTTAGATGGCGAGGTCAGTGCTCGCACAGAGGTACAGGGGCTCAGGGCATCCGGACAGGCCGGCTTCAAGGCGGATCACTCGACTTACGATCACATTTTTACACTTAGAGGGATCATTGAGGAGGCCAGACACAGGAGACAGAGAGTATATTGTTGCTTTGTGGATTTCCGCAAGGCATTCGACCCCCCGCGCCCGACTCATCAGACGCCTGCAGGAGTTAGGCTACGACTCGGTGATTATCTGGGCAGTAGTAGCTGTCTATGAGCGGGTGACGGGGCAGGTTAGGATTAGCACCAGCTGGACCCCAGAGATCACGAGCACTATCGGAGTCAAACAAGGATGTCCCTTGTCACCGACTCTATTTGGCCTCTACATCGACGAGCTCGAGACCACCATCAGGACACTCGGAGGTGCAGGCTGCTCTCTTGCGGAGGCTGTCATCCAGATTCTCCTATACGCAGACGATGTAGTACTACTATCCTCTTCTGCTACTGGTCTTCAACGACACCTGGATGGACTTCAGGTCTTCTGTGATACACATGACTTGAAGGTCAACCTTGGGAAAACCAAGGTGATGATCTTCAACACTTCCAAACCCGCTATGCACCGAGAGCAGTTCCTCTTCGCCGGCGACCCTGTTGAGATAGTTGACTCTTACACATACTTGGGCGTTGTCTTCTCAAGCCCGATCTTCACGATGCGCTCGGCCATGCAGGCCAGGATCAGCCGGGGATACGCCGCTCTTGCCAGGCTGGAGCGACAGGGCTACCACTCCCACTTCCAGGACCCGCGGACCAAGTCTCTCCTTTTTTATTCTTTGGTCCGCCCAGCAAGCATGTACGGTAGCCCTTGGTGGGGAGTCGACCTTTCAGACACAGAGTGGGCTCGAGTCGAGCGCCTACAAATACTGATGTTTGCTCGGATGATCCGCAACAAACCATCGGTACCACACCAGATCATTCTAGCAGAGTTCGGCGCCTCACCCCTACAGCTTGATGCGGCTTTTCAGGCTATCACCTATCTCCACAGAGTCAGGGATTTCAGCTCCTTCGCCGACGGTCGCCTCCGCCTACCTTGGCTAGCCCTATCCTCCTCTATGGCCTTATCCGTAAATGGGGACCAGCGATGCTGGTATAGTCGTCTTTCCAGTTGGTTCACCCGACTGGGCCTCGACTTAGACCGGTTGCCTCCTTTTCAGTACAGCCTCGACGCTCCACCATCTCCCCTCTCCCCCACTGACCAGGAGGTCAACCGGCTCATTCGAGCGGATCTGCTCCAGCTCCACACCTGTCGGACATGGTTTCTTCACTCCGAGCTTCCTGTGAAGCTCGACTTCTACCGCCGACACTGCCTCCAGATCTCACAGGAGGGCTTCATCACACCTCCGGGTTACACACAGCTTCATCTACCACATGCGCTCCAGATCTCCCTCGGCCAGTTTAGGGTCTCGTCACACCGATTACGGATCGAGAGCGAACGCGCAGAGGGTATCCCACGAGAGGACCGCCTTTGCCCACTTTGCGACTTGCAGGAAATCGAGTCGGAGGAGCACTTTGCTTTCAGATGTCCTATCTATTATGCCATTCGAGGCCGGTACCACTGCCTCTTCCGCGACTGATTCGGCCCCCTCCCACACATGCTGCAATTCCCAGATCAGCGATGCCTAGCCGCTTTCTTACATGAGATGACTCGCCACCGAGATACCTCTCTCCGAGCACGGCGACACGAGCAGCACACACAGCGTGAGGACACCCAACGTGACACATCCCAGCACTCCTGAAACCCCTGATCTGCAAAATAACCACACACAACATCAGAACTGAGCAGGCTGCTCACCACCCAACCGTGACATCTACGGGATGTGATCCCGAATCAGAAGATGTCCCCCCGAGCCACGAGCTGAGCTACTGGCACGAACTCCCAATCAGATCCCAACCAGCCTGGTGTCCCATACCACCAGGTGGCGCTGTGAAGCCCTGGATCTGCCACTGGGCCTTGGGCTACGCTAAGATGCAGGCGCGCGTCCGCGACACAATCCAGGATCAGACCTAGCACCTGGGAACGAGACTTGCTCCCAACTGCACACTGAGAACTGAACCCCCTGGGCCTCTTTTATAGACTCGGGCCCCGGCGCCAAAAATAGCGAAGACCTATAAATAGTTCGTACCCTTGCCACTCAACCCGAGAATCAAGCCTGCCTAGCTCTAAGCCTCCCCAGGCTAACCTGAGCTAGTTCTGTGTACCTAGTACACGTCAGATACCGATCCGCGCACATGACATACTCCCCCTCCTCTAAGAACTCACTCCTGAGTTCACTAAGAAATCGGGAAATGTTCTTTGGAGGTTTTGTAATGTCTCCCATGTTGCATCCTCCTCAACACGATCCTTCCACTTAATCTTGTATTCCGTGATAGTACGATTTCGAATCTGTCTTTCACGAAATTGAAGAATAGATTCAGGTTCGTGAGGAATAAAAGTTAAATCTGTAACTTCTATAATCTCATGAGGAGAAACAATTTGATCATCGGCACCCAATACTTCTTTCAGTCTACTGACATGAAAGATTGGATGTACTTTAACATCAGGAGGCAATTCTAGTCGATATGCAACTGGTCCAATTCTTTTAATGACCTTGAATGGGCCAGAGTATCTGGGGGATAATTTCGGAACCAAACCAGTACTTAGGCTTTGGATTCCTTAGGAATTCTCAAATATACCATCGTTCCTTCAGAGAACTCTCTAGGTGAACGATGTCTATTAGCATAAAATCTGTCCCGATCTTGGGCACTTCTAATAGACTCCTTGGCAAACTGCAACATTTCCTGCATGTCTTGCAAGAAGTTCTTAGCAGCATCATTTTGAATCCCTTTTAATCCAACCATAACTGGTGACTTAGGTTGAAACCCGTACATAAGCATAAAAGGACTATAACCTGTAGTAGAATGCTTTGCACTGTTGTAAGCAAATTCAATCATGGGTAGATAATCTTCCCACGAAGACCGTCTCTTAGATACATATGCCCGAAGCATGTCTTCAACCAACTGGTTGACCTTCTTTGTACTGCCATCGGATTGTGCATGATCCGAGGAACTCATACTTAGAGTAGTTTCCAACTTCTCAAATACAAGTGTCCAAAAGTTACTTGTAAACTTTGAGTCCCTGTCACTGACTATGTCAGATGGCAAACCATACAGCTTGAACAAGTGGTCCACAAACTCGTGAGCCAGCTGAACAGCGGAAATAGTTGTTCTTGTAGGTAAGAATCTAGCCATTTTTGTCAAACGGTCGACTATGACCCAAATAGAGTCATGACCCTTGCGCGTACGAGGCAAACCAGTAATAAAATCCATGGAAATACTTTCCCACTTATTACCTGGAATCTGTAATGGCTGTAATAAGCCCGCGCTCCTAAGGCGTTCAGCCTTAGTAACCTGACAAACTCGGCAACCTACCACATAGTTCTCTACGAATGCACGCATCTTAGGCCAATAAAAGGTATGCTTCACAAGAGACAGAGTCCTATGTATACCTGGATGTCCCGCACTAGGAGCATCATGACACTTCCAGAGAATCTTGGATTTTAGGTCCAGAACATCAGGCACACAAATCTTTTCATTCCGGAACAGCAAGCCGTTCCTAATCATCCACTGACCTCCCGCCGCCTGTATCCTAGGTGGCACAATCCCTGAGTCCTGGTCAACCATGGAGCTCCCATCCTGGACTCTCTGCCAATAAGAACTGAAATGACTATCAGTTGCGTATAGCCCTCTCAAGGATTGAAATAGGTCTGAGGATATTTCCGTAAATGACAAAGCATTTACAAACTTAACTCGACTTAAGGCATCCGCCACACTATTCAACGAACCCTTACGATAACGTATTTCGAAATCAAAATCCTGCATTAGCTCTGCCCATCTGGCTTTCCTTCCTCTCAAGTCTGATCCATCACACACATACTTAATTGACTGGTGATCAGTCAATACAAGGAACTTTGAACCATACAAGTAGTGTCTCCAAACCTTGAGAGCATACACTACCGCATAAAGTTCCTTCTCCAGTGTGGGCCAACGATACTGAGTGTCGTCTAGCTTCTTACTCTCAAAAGCTACAGGTCTGCCCTCTTGGAATAGAGCTGCCCCAATCGCATAATCACTCGCATCGGCCTCTAAAACATAAGGCCGGGTAGGATCGGGTAATGCAAGAACGGGTGCTTCCTTGATAGATAACTTCAAGGTTTCAAAAGCCTTGTTCATTGCATCATTCCAAGGGATCGGCTGAGTAGACCTGCGTCCACGACCTTTCAATATGTTGGTCAAGGGAACCGTGATTTGTGAATAATCACGGACTGACTTCCGAAGAAATACCGTAAATCCGAGGAAAGAGCGAAGTTGTTTCACAGTCTGAGGGATAGGCCATTCTAAAACCTTCTGGATACGATCCAGATCAATGCTAATACCTTCAGAAGAAATCTTGTGTCCTAAGTAAATGATCTCCTTCATAAAGAAGTCACATTTACTCATCTTGGCATAAAGCTTATGCTGTCTTAGAACAAATAAGACAACCCGGAGGTGTCCTATATGATCCTCAAGCGTTTTACTATATACCAAGATATCATCTAAGAACACGACAACAAATTTGCCCAGATAATCTCTGAACAAATCATTCATCATCTGCTGAAAAGTAGCAGGAGCATTGGTCAAACCAAAAGGTAATACGAGGAACTCGTAATGACCATACCTAGTCCGGAATGCGGTCCTATCTATGTGTTTAGCATAGATACGGATTTGGTGATAACCCGTACGCAAATCAATCTTAGTGAAATACTTCGCTCCGGCCAAACGGTCTATCAAATCATCAGAACGAGGTAAAGGATAGCGGTTCTTAATTGTAACTTTATTTAGTCGTTTATAATCTATACACATCCTCCAGGAAGAATCCTTCTTCTTTCTTAAGAGGACAGGTGCACCCCAAGGAGATTTACTTGGGCGGATGTAGCCCATATTCAGGTAATCCTGAAGCTGAATAGCTAACTCATCCTCCTCTACCTGGCTCATCCTATACGGTGGTACACTGATAGGTTGAGCCCCTGGGACTAAGTCTATGCGATGATCTACTGCCCTTTCTGGAGGTAACCCTTCCGGCAGTTGAGCTGGGAATACGTCCTTAAAATTATCTAACAACGTTCTCAATTCTCGGTGTTCAAACACACTTAATTCATTTTTGTTAATTACCGAAACAATAAATGAAGAAAGTGGAATCAAAACACACTGATAGACATCATAATGAGAAGTGTTCAATATATTCCGAAGCTGCATCGCAGATACAATAGGGCCCTGAGAAGGGGTAATCTTATCACACTGAATACAAAATTGGGTGCCTTTGTCTTCAAAAGAAAGGGTATGCTCCGTCCATCCGATCTGGATATTGTGGGTTTTAAACCACTCTATCCCGATCAGCAAGTCTACATGCTCTAGATGCATAACGTAACATGTGAGAGCTCCCGTGTAGGCTTGAATCCGGATGGGAAGCGCTTCAACCTTGCGATCCCAAAACTGCTTCCCGGCTGGAAGCTGCACCTCGTAGGTGTGGTCGCTAGGTACTGTGGACAGCCCCATCTTCTGCACAAATTTGTAATTAACAAAATTGTGAGAGCTGCCCGGATCAAAGAGAATGTGAACCCGTTGGTCCCTAACTTCTCCATAAACTCGGAAAAGATCATGGGAACCAAACAACGAAGTATTAAAGGTACAATTGCAAGAAAGGGGGCAGGTAATGACATTTACTGAAATACCTGTCATCGTAACCTGGTTGGCTCCCTTGGCTGCGGTACGCGGACCTGCCTGGAGCTTCGGTCCTAGCACCAATTTCTGGTTCTTCCGCTTAGGACACTCATTCTTCGTGTGGCCCCGCTCCTCGCAATAAAAACACCGGCCCTCTTTCTTGAGCCTGAGAGTGCGAAGGAAACGGGCCTTACCATTCTTCGCAGGAGTTAAGCTTTTCCTGGAGGCGTTGTCCGTAGACTTCGTCTCCCCAATACCAGTCGCATGCTGAAAGAACTTGCGTTTGTTCTTTCCGTTGGTCTCAGTAACTGTGGTTGCCTTGGTTCCGGCCATGGTATCATCATATATGCGCGCATATGTCATGGCCTCCTGCAATGTTGTGCACTTGTTATTTTTAATCTGTAACTTATAGGAGTCTGGCAAACCATCCACGAAAAAACCTAACAAGGTTACAGGATCCATTTTGGTGGCCCTGGTTTGCAGATCCCTAAATCTCTGAAGATAGACTTCAAAAGTTAAGTTCAATTTTGACATATCGAGGGCTTTGAGCTTGCCGACGATATCGTAGTCATCTTCCTTCTTCAGGAACTCCTTCCTGAAGATACCCTCAAATTCTGTCCAAGTGTCAGGCTTAGGCTGGAGTTCTTTCCACCAAAGCAAGGCTTTACCTGACATAAACCCTGCTGCTAGCTGAATCTTTTTCTCGTCTGGATAGGGGTGAAATTGGAAGTGAACTTGCCACTTGTGCGGCCAAGTGTCAACCACCTCCTTTGTTCTTGATTTCTGGTCACCTGGAAAGGGATCCGGAGTGATATTCGGGCCTAGCACGGAGGCCATGGCATCCACATGCGTGAGTGCCTGAACCGTGCTAGCCAGAAGAGTCAAAGTAGCTTGTATCCCTTGGAGTTGCTGTGTCAACCCCGATTGATTAGCGTTGACCTGCTCAAATTTACCATCTAGAGCAGTCGTGAACTCACTGAAGGCTTTCTTAGTGATCAGGTCGTCATAGAGACCCTGATCATCCTCTCCCACTGGAGTGTAATCTAATTCCTGCTCTCCCATAGTGAACTCGGGATTCGGAGCATCAGACATGGCTGAATACTAACTCGATTACAGGCTGAGAGAAATAGCTGGGAGAATCGAAACTGGAAGGAGAAGAGTAGAGGAAAGAAACCGTCCCTCCAAGATGTGGCGAAATCAGAGAAGCTGGCTGGAAAAAGAAGATATCGTGCACCAACGATCAGCGCGCGTAGGGGATGGGGTCCTTCTGCAGGTCCGCTGCAGGCCGTACAGTACGGAATAGCTGCTACTGTTGCAGCCGTTTCGTGGAGGCGGATCTCAAGCAGAGGCAGGTCGCAGAGCTGCTGCTATTGCAGCCGTAACTAGATGGCGGAATTCTGGTAAGGGCAGGCTGCTCTTGCGCTGTCAGGCTTGAGGCTATGGCTGGACTTGAAGTCTCGCCAGTCTTTATAGAAGTTAGCCCAGCTATTCTGGAGGCTGTGCTTCCTAGAAAAGCCTAGCCACGCTTTCCAGAAAAGCTGGCCTCCCAAAATTGGGGCTTGGGGCTAAAATTAGCATGCACACCCTCCAATCTTGGAGGGTCGATGCTTTTTCCTGCGCCACCTTCCAAGCTTGGAAGGTGGTGCTTTTTCGCACCTCAGCCACCCCTAGATGCAACTGAGCGCACCCTGCTCAGCCTGACGCACCCCCTGCCTGGGCCGATTTCTGCACCATCAGATGGCGCACTCCTCAGCCTCACCTACCAGCGACACTTACCTCTGTGCAGCCCTGACCAGCATCTCGATTCCATCGCCTACTTATCAGCCCTGTTTCGCCTCTCTTCCACTCTCTCCTAGCGAGAATTTCACTCCCTCTCTCACGTAGACTCTTCAGTAATTTCGTAATCAGGTCTCTCCTTCTTCCTGCCTTTTCCAGATATCTCTTCACCCCTCCTTCTCCAGGTAAACAGCAAAACACGCAGCAAGAAATCTCGAATTTTAGGGCATACCTGGAAGAGAAATCCGTCAAATTTCTCGCATCAGAAGTTCCTACCTCAGGAGTTGGCTCTGATACCAACTGACACATCCCAGCACTCCTGAAACCCCTGATCTGCAAAATAACCACACACAACATCAGAACTGAGCAGGCTGCTCACCACCCAACCGTGACATCTACGGGATGTGATCCCGAATCAGAAGATGTCCCCCCGAGCCACGAGCTGAGCTACTGGCACGAACTCCCAATCAGATCCCAACCAGCCTGGTGTCCCATACCACCAGGTGGCGCTGTGAAGCCCTGGATCTGCCACTGGGCCTTGGGCTACGCTAAGATGCAGGCGCGCGTCCGCGACACAATCCAGGATCAGACCTAGCACCTGGGAACGAGACTTGCTCCCAACTGCACACTGAGAACTGAACCCCCTGGGCCTCTTTTATAGACTCGGGCCCCGGCGCCAAAAATAGCGAAGACCTATAAATAGTTCGTACCCTTGCCACTCAACCCGAGAATCAAGCCTGCCTAGCTCTAAGCCTCCCCAGGCTAACCTGAGCTAGTTCTGTGTACCTAGTACACGTCAGATACCGATCCGCGCACATGACACAACGGCCTATCACTGATTTCTTCTAGTCACAGGATACCTCTCCTCAGTCTAGCCGACGACGTGGACGTGAGCGAGAGCCAGAGCCACGACAGCTGCGCCAGCGGACAGACTCACACATCCGAGTCCGTGACATCTCGTCTCTGCTCTCTGCCCGCCCCACCGGGGTTACCGTTGCCCTCATCCACAGGGCCACCCGCCGCCCCCGACGACCGAGCTCAACTAGGCCACGTGACGTCAGAGGCCAATCATCTATCGCAGGGTTTTTTTCCGACCTCCCATTTGACGGCCCCTCTATGATTGGTCTCTGACGATCACCACCTGCACATATATACTGTATCTCCCCCCTCTGCCCCATTTTTGGTGCCCCCCCCTTCTTTTTTGTATCATCAGGAGGTAGACACATATTTTTTGTATCAAGACTAGACACACCCTCCTTCATAACCTCTTTTTTGTAGAAACGGTTGGCTGGCCCGCTTTGAGACCGCCACCGTTATGCTCATTGTATCAGTTATCTTTAGTCTCATAGACCTTCACGGTCTCCCGAAGACTTTAATAAACTTTCTTTCTCTCTCTCTCTCTCTCTCTCTCTCTCTCTCCCCTTCTCCATCCTTCTCCACACGAGCCCACTCTATATCTAGACTTGTCGGATATAGAGTGGGCTCGTGTGGAACGGCTACATGTTCTCATGCTATCGCGGATGATTCGCGGTAAGCCATCCGTTCCTCACAAGATCATTCAGGCTGAGTTTGGGTCATCCCCATTGTTGGAAAGGTCACCTCCCCATCTGTAAGCCCCCATATGAGGAGAGCATGGGGGAGGGAGACCTAGGGCAGTACCCAACAGAAAAAGAGAGAAAGGGGATGCCACATAGACAGCATCATGGCTGTCATGTGGGCAGCACATCTAGAGCTGTTATGGGCAGGTCAGAGGGCCAGGATAGTGTGGAAGCATGGCAGATCTGTACGGATTACAGACGCCTGCTGTACGGCTGGTTTCAGGGACACGTTGTGTGGATAAAAAAGAAAAAATGTTTTTCACTTGTTGCGTGTTGATGGGTGAGTGCAGAGCTATGTATATAGCTAGTTGGTAGGGGAAATGAGCTGTGGATACCCTCATGACGGACTCCACACTGATGACATATTGTCTTGAGATGGAAGACACTTCTACAGGGACTCTGGGAGATGATGAAGTGCAGTGAAGGATAACCAGATAATTCAGAGCATGGTATTCAGAGTGTGACGGGGTTTTGTTGTGGGATGACATACGCCTTTCATGGTTGTTCCGAGTCCTTTCTGTATGAGGGCATGAACTAAATGCTAAGTGTTGGTGGCATGCAAGTGATAGAATGCCTAACTATAACCATATGTGCATCAACCTCTAAGATTTGGGAAATGAGCATTTAAGCTTGGTGTATGAATTTAAGGGAATATCTTTGAGAGTGGTAAAATACCATTGTTGAGGTGGCTAAATGAAGCTGAGGTGCCCAAATTGATTTGGAAAGGAGCATGCATGCACGTGGCTACGTGATGAAGGGAGGCTTCTAGTCGTGAGCTGGTGATACGCAAGGATGGAACTATGAAGAGGGACGAGGATTCCCCAGGGGGGTGGGATGGAGGAAATGTGGCCTCACGAAAAAGGGGAGCTCAGCGAGCTGAACAATCTGGAAAGGGGCACATGACTACGGGGTTGATGGTGGCGTCGATTGCAGGCAATGGGAGCTCTTCTGTCTGGGGGTGGTGTCGCCAGTATTGTGCGCTGGAGGACTTGGGACCACAGGCAATGGGAGCTCAGTGAAAGAGGACTGTTGGAAGGGGTTCGCGAGCGACAGAGGGTGTGCTCCGTGGAGCAGAAGAGGCTCTTCTGGATGAAGGAGGGTGGGTGGCGTAGGTGAGGTGTTTGAGCTGCAGGCTTGGAGGACTGTGGGTTCTTGAGAAGTTGGCATCTCGGATCGTTGTGGGTGACGAGGGGAGTTTTGTGAGCAATGAAAGCTACGGTGAAAACTATTGTGTGTGAAGAGTGAGGAAGCTCGTAGAAGCGGAAGGTCTAAGAGAGGAAGTAGGTTCGGTAAACATGAGGTGACGGATGTGGAAGCTTCTGTGTGTAGAAGAGCAGCATCAATGGCTCGTCGATCCTACGGGAAGAGTAGTTGATAGCGCAGGCTGGGAGCTTTTGGAATCAAAGGAGCTTGACGACTACGTAGGTCTAGAGATTCATGGAGGATAACGGAGGTCATGTATGAGCAGGAGGACTTTGCGAGCTCAGAGGGAGCAATGGAGATCTCTTGTTCTGCGCGCTGGAGTATCTTGAGCGATAGAGAGAGCTGCTGGAAGGAAGAAGACGATGGTGGGCACATAAGCTTCTTGGCTGGCTGAGAACATGAGTAGGGGTGGTGAGGAATTGCCAGGAGGCAGTATCCGACGGGATGGCAAGCAGCTGTTGTGGGAGCTCACAGTAGGAGGAGTTCCTTCGATAACTGGATGGTGAAGGGTGTGAGAACGACAGGGGCTTGAGCTCTATGAGTATAATAGAAGGAGAGGTTGAGCAAGGTTATTTGAAAGTAGGGTGGCCGTTGTTTGAACGTGCAACTATGGGTAGGAGGAGTCGTGGTCTCAACTATGCCTGTGGATTCTTGTTAGAGGAAGAGGGATGTTAAGGCGAGCTCTAAGGTTGAGGGTAAGGTCGACTATTGCCTTCACTAGGATGCTACTTGTTGTTTGGCTGCGACCTCTTCTGTGTGAGCTGAAGAATCATGGGTGACTAGTTTACACCGTGAATAGAGAAGCTACAAAGAGATTTCATTGCATGAGGTGGCATAGAGTGAGCAAGAGAATAGCCGAGGTAGCTATTATAACTTGAAGGTAGAGATGAGCAAGGAATGGCGGGCTGCATCATTATTAGCACTTGTTGATGATCTTTGAGGAGATATAAAAGATTTATGACTGTGGTCACTTTGTGGGTGATTGCCCGGTGAGTTGTAGGATTGAATGCTTCATGAATTTGAATGCTTGTGAGTTATTGAGGGAAGTCCAGTCAGTTGGTAAGAGCTTGTGTTGGGCTGTGTGATCCACTGGGTTTTTGTTTGAGGTTGTCTGGCCTCTGGAGGAAGTGTAGCCAGAGTGTTGAGTTGTATCAGAAGGTATGTGTAGAGCAATGATGTTGTATGAACGCCCTTTGCCTTGTGATTGTGTTGTTCGGGTGTTTTAAACGGGGATGAGGGTGGCTATGAAGGCGGGTTAGGCTCTATTATTTTTGTCCATCCACGTTTTGGTGCCTCCACGGAGGATCGAACTCCGGACCTTCAGTTTACAAGACTGGAGGAGCAGGTGTTTTGAGACGTGTTGCAAGCAATGGGGAGAAATCCACACATGAGAGTGATACAGTGTGAGTGGTGTGCAGAATGTGGTCACAGGAAGGACAGATGTATTGAAGTCCAGCTACGTGTGATCCGACTCCGAGCCAGAGTGCAGAGAGCTTTGAAAGTGCTTGCCCGCAGGAAAAAGAATGCTCTTCGAATGCAAAGTGAGCTTCTTCAGTAGTGTGTTTGTTTTGTTGCCTTCCAGTTTTGTTGTGGTTGAGAAAGCCAGGGTGTGTGACAGTTGAAAGATTGTGAGGATGGCAGAGGACTTTCCAGAGTTTTGGGGGATGCCATATGAGAATGCAGTGAGATTCCTGGAAAAGATGGAATTCACAGCACTTATGAAGGATAGGGCAACCCCTGAGATTTTGTTTCAGATCTTGAATTATTGTTTGCAGGGAGATGCAAAAGCATGGTTGCAGACTCAAGTGACTACCTTCAGGACTACTCATCCTCAGCAGCAAAGTCCGGAGTATACAGTGGTGAGAGTAGCTTTCCTTGCATGGTTTGCACAATCCAGGAGCCCTAATGAAGTATGGAAGGAGTTGTACAAAATTCAGCAAAAGGATAGTCAGGATGTGGATCAGTATCTGATAGAGTTTGGTAGACTGTGGAGTCTATGGTGTGAGGCTTTGATTCCTGAAGTACCCCCGCAAATGATAAAGAGAGACCGGTTTGTGGCTGGTCTGGAGCCTTCACTCCGTCTGAAGGTGGAGCTGAGGAATATTGATAGTTTTGAGGATGCAGTCAGAGTGGCTAGAGAGAAGGAGTGGAAAGTTAAGAAACTGAGGCAGCTTGGCATGCAAGAGGAGCCTAAAACCCTGGTCAGCAGGCCAGAAATGATTAAGGCATATGCAGAGAGAGAGCCGGTGTCTGTTCCTGTGCAGGATGATTCCCTGAAAAAGGATTTGCATGAAGCTGTGGAGCTGATGAAAACATTCACCCTAAATTGGATGGAGACTGCAGGAAGAAGCAGAGGTCAAAATAACAGGAGAGAGGCCATGGATGGAGGAGAAGGAAGTTCAGCTGATGCAAGGAGAGTACCAGGTTATGTGATGAGCTGTGGGCTGGAATTAGAAGAAGAATTTGAGGAGACAGTCACAGATGAAGAGATAGATTTTTTGAGTGAGACAGAGGAAGAGAGCATCTCATCAGAGGAAGAGAGTCAGTTCTCTTCACTATTGAAGGAACCGGATGCATATAGAGTTGATGATGAAAGGGAGCTGGAAATCATTACACTTATGAAAGGAGGCTTGTCAGTTGCTATGGAGGAGGGTGTTGCTCAGCTAGATCTGTGTGAGGTGGCAGAAGAGAGCCCGAGAGTAGGGGTTGCTACCATAGATGGCAGAAATGTTGAGAGCCCATTAATGGCAGCTAAGGATAAGTCTGTGTGTGTAGATGATGATCATGCTCCAGTGTTGTGTGGTGATGATGTGCATATGATGGCTGAATGCAATCAGTTTGTGGTTGACACTGTGATTGTGCATACCGAAGACGTTGAGATTTCAGGTTCAGCAAATGAGGAAGAGAGGTGTGAAACTAGTAGTGAAGATGAGAGATCAATCATGTGTGACAGTGATGAAGCTGATGTGGCTATTACTGATAAAGTAAAAGACCTGCAGTTAAAACACTTAGTTTGGGTGGGACCAGCAAGTGTTGACTGTGTGCATGCAAACTGTGATGAGTATGATGAGATTAAGATTCAGTGTTTACAGGATGATGGTGATTCAGAGGATGAGATGGATTGCTTCCTTGATGATGCACTAGATGATATGTTAGCATTGATCTCTTCGAAAGAGAATGAAAACACCAGTATGCATGTTGAGCAGGATGGTAGTAATAGTGTGGTTGATGATCAGCTGGATGCTTTACTTGATGATACCCTCGTGGATTTTGCATGTGTGGTTGGCAATGACAAGAAAGAGTGTGCTGATATGTTTGAGCATTCTTCAGGTGGGAAGGATGTTTGTTTGCTCTTGGGTAATCTTGATAATTCATGTGATGGGTTGAGTTTTGCAGCTTCGAAGGTTGAGGCAATAGGGTATGCTGAGAAGTCCCTAATCACAGATTATGAGCTGGTTGTGCCCGTGAGCTTTGTGTGTGAGGTAGTGACCTCAAAAGATGTAGCTCATGTGAAGATGAGCAAGACTCATGATATAAGTGTGACGGCTGATAGCCAGTGGAGTTGTGTAATATCTTGGCAGGATAAGATATGGGATCCTGGAGGCTTAGTGAGGATGTGGGTACATGGAAGGAGCTGGTGGCTACATCAAATTGGTGTGTTGTTGATTCCTTCTGATCCAGGAGGATGGTGGATTATACATATCTGGCAATGGAGGGTTCAAAGTTTTCCTTTTGATCCAGGTGGTTTGCTGATGTTTTTCTTTAGCTGCTGGACATGAATGTCACAGCAGAACAGAAGGGGTTGCTAGAGATGTGTGGATAAAAAAGAAAAAAAAAATTTCACTTGTTGCGTGTTGATGGGTGAGTGCAGAGCTATGTATATAGCTAGTTGGTAGGGGAAATGAGCTGTGGATACCCTCATGACGGACTCCACACTGATGACATATTGTCTTGAGATGGAAGACACTTCTACAGGGACTCTGGGAGATGATGAAGTGCAGTGAAGGATAACCAGATAATTCAGAGCATGGTATTCAGAGTGTGACGGGGTTTTGTTGTGGGATGACATACGCCTTTCATGGTTGTTCCGAGTCCTTTCTGTATGAGGGCATGAACTAAATGCTAAGTGTTGGTGGCATGCAAGTGATAGAATGCCTAACTATAACCATATGTGCATCAACCTCTAAGATTTGGGAAATGAGCATTTAAGCTTGGTGTATGAATTTAAGGGAATATCTTTGAGAGTGGTAAAATACCATTGTTGAGGTGGCTAAATGAAGCTGAGGTGCCCAAATTGATTTGGAAAGGAGCATGCAT
Organism: Dipteris shenzhenensis; assembly: GCF_047967505.1. Classification (NCBI taxonomy): domain Eukaryota; kingdom Viridiplantae; phylum Streptophyta; class Polypodiopsida; order Gleicheniales; family Dipteridaceae; genus Dipteris; species Dipteris shenzhenensis. Next base: position 16,261,113 of record NC_141628.1, read on the forward strand.
GCACGTGGCTACGTGATGAAGGGAGGCTTCTGGTCGTGAGTTGGTGATACGCAAGGATGGAACTACGAAGAGGGACGAGGATTCCCCAGGGGGGTGGGATGGAGGAAATGTGGCCTCACGAAAAAGGGGAGCTCAGCGAGCTGAACAATCTGGAAAGGGGCACATGACTACGGGGTTGATGGTGGCGTCGATTGCAGGCAATGGGAGCTCTTCTGTCTGGGGGTGGTGTCGCCAGTATTGTGCGATGGAGGACTTGGGACCACAGGCAATGGGAGCTCAGTGAAAGAGGACTGCTGGAAGGGGTTCGCGGGCGACAGAGGGTGTGCTCCGTGGAGCAGAAGAGGCTCTTCTGGATGAAGGAGGGGAGAAGTAGTTTAGAAGGAGCTTGAAGACTGGACGGAGGGGGATCTGGTTCAGAAGCTTCACGTGAAGGAGAGGCTCTGAAGGATGAAGGCGACGGCTAGAAGGAGCGAAGGGGGAAGCTGCGGTATTGGCTATGATCACTTGACGGGTGACAGAAGGGCGGTCGTTGCCTTAGCTGGGAGCGGCTGGTTTGATGAAGAGGACGACTGTCCATACTAGAGGTTGAGGGATCTGGCTCGAGGGCCGTTGCCCTTACAGAGAGGTTCTCAAAAGAGGATAGAGGGGAGTTTGGTTAAAAAAGCAAAACGTGAGCAAGGGGAGCAAGGAAGAGGACAGCTATAGCAACGCGATTGCACACTGCATGGTTCTAGAGGAGAGCTGCAGCAGGTCTTCTATTGTGTCCATAGTTTTGGACGGAAATATATATTTTGGTGGTTTCTCTATCTGGCTGGTTCATTGTCTATTGATGAGTCTACACATCTATTGAATGCACATAAGTAAAGAAGTTTGTGATTCCACACCCACACCGCAAACTGTGTGAGCTCCTCGGCATTACTATAAGTCTTCCGCTGCGTGTACCCTCTGTTGGGTATTTTCTAACAGCCTTATTACCTGAAGTTCCTCCCAGAGTCATAAAAAAGGATAGGTTTGTTGCTGGTCTGAAGCCGGAGATTAGGATAAAGATTGAATGTAAAGAGCTGGTCACTTATGAGGATGCTCTCAGGGTAGCAAAAGAGAAGGAGAGGAAACAGATAAGATTGTCACAAATGATGCAAGAGATGCCAATGGTTCAGCATGTGCCTGAAATTATCTCTCATGTGAAGCCAGAAATACGGAAGCCTGAAGTCAAGAAGGAGGAGAATATGAAAGAAGAAATTCATGAAATGTCGGAGCTTATGAAGAGTTTGAGTTTGAACTTGATGAATGGTAGGGGAAGAGGTAGATCATCGGGTGGTTATGGTAGAGGCAGCATGCCTTCTTCAAATAATCCAGGCCCGTGGCAGGCAGGACGAGGTCAAGGGTCATTTGCACCTTGTATCCAGTGCTTTAACTGTGGAGAGTGGGGACATTACAGCACACACTGTGATAAGCCTCCTCGTGCTGGAGGTGATGTTTATCCATTGCCAACAGGGTTAAATAATAGGATGAATGATCATAGTGTAGAAGTAAAAGATGCAGGTCAGCCTAGTACCTCTAGAATCTGTAAAGCCACTGCAGAAGAGAAAGGGAAAGGTAAGGCAGTTACATTTGGCTTGTTGGAGTTGGAGGAAGTTAAAGATGTCATGCCATTAGGGAAGAGAGAGAGAGAAGAGGAGGTTGGTCCGAGTGCAAAGAAGGGGAAGCAGTCTGAGGAGATGATGACCTACCAAAAGAAGAAGAGCAGGAAGCCCAGAAGGAAGTACAAAACTGCAGATTATCCCATGGGGAAGGAGCAAGGAGATTATGATTTGGTGGAAGATCTTTCAGCGAGGAAACCGGACATTACATTTGCTCAAATGATTGGTCTATGCCCAAAGCTTAAAAAAGAATGGAGGCGGGCTGTAAATCCAGCAAAGAAGAACTCTCATAAAGGTACAATTAAGCTGATGTCTGTCTCAGAGTTGCCGGATCTTTTACCTGCTATAGAAACCTGGCATAAAGGAAAGGGTTTTGGAGAGGCCTATATAGATGGAGGTGCACAGATTTGTGTGATTACCCGGGCTTGTGTGGAAAGATTAGGATTGAAGATATCCTGCTCCTCTAGTTATCGCATCAGAATGGCAAACCACTCCAAGGTGAAGACTTTAGGGATAGTTCCTGGTCTGGAGGTTGAGGCATTCAGTGTTTCATGTCGAGTGGATTGTCATGTGATGCCTGCAGGGTTGGGAGCCTATCCTTTGATTCTTGGAAGGCCGTGGTTGAGGAAGGTAGGTGCAATTCATAATTGGCATAAAGGAATCTTTTCAATACATACGAATGGGAAGAAATTGAATTTTGATATGGTAAGCAGGGCTGAAGTTCCAGATTCAGCAAGTGAAGAGGAAGAGAGAAGTGAAACCAGCAGTGAGGAGAGTTCGGTGACTTCAGAAAGTGATGAAGGAACAATAGCATTGGTGGATTTGGTAGATGAGGAATCACAGGTGGATTTTGTGGGAGCAACAGGGTTCCGTGAGGAAGAAGTGGATAGGTTTGAGGTTATTGAGGATTTAATGCAGCCCAAATGTTCTCAAGAATCAACCCAGTTGTTGATTGAGCAATCATTGAATCCTGATCTCAATGTTAAGGAGAAAGAAGAATATTTAAAGATGTTGCAGAAATACCCCAATTTGTTTATCACCTCTTATGAGGAGATCAAGGGATTTAAAGGGAAGCCTCTGAGGATTGAGCTAAAGAAAGGTGCCAAACCTGTTTTTCAGAAAATAAGGAGATTAAGTATCTTGTTGTAATACTGCGTCTTGCTAGCGCCGCGGTCTCAAACCCCTTGAATGATTGATATCAAAGGTCGAGGTGGAACACCCTTAATCCAATAGATGAACTTAGACCCATGGCCTGGGATTTTGACATCCATGCCTCGGTCAGAGTTCGAACAGGTGCATATATCCTGTCAAGTCTAGCCTCTCTTCTGTTGTCCCCAACTTGACTGTTTGACCAGGTGAAGGTGTCCTTCATCCCCATGTCCACTAGACTTAGCTCTTCTTTCAAGTCCTCCCAGAAGGTTAGTTCTCTGCCTCTGATGACTGTTCCTTTACCCATCCATCTGTCATTGGAACTTTCCACCATGTTAAAGTCACCAGCAACAAAGCATTTATTTCCTGCCAGCAGGAGTGACTCCCAACTAACCATTCTTTCCTGTGAACTGTTAGAAGCATAAAGTGACACCACTGTGAATGTTTGCCCATGTATCATGGATTTCCATCGTGCTCCCAAGATAATATCCGTTGTCTAAGTAGGTGCGACCCTGAGTGGCCAATTGTGTACCCACCCTAAGATCTTTAGAGTGGCTGAAGCTACTTGCATGTTACTCTCTATCTGCTGCCCTGGAAATGCACCATTCAAGGTCATTGGTTCTACTGGCGTAAGAGGCAACTGAGCCTTCTGAGCTGCTTTGGTGGAGATGATGTCCTCGAAACTGCCTGAATCTCCCAGGTTAAGGACCTTCTGACCACCAACCTGTCCATAAAACTGAACATATTGGGAAACTGATGAGGCTCCCCCTTCTGCTGAGCTTCAAGCTTCTGTATGACTACTGAGATTGTCCCTATAGTCTGAGGTTCATCGAGCTCCTCAATGACTACGGAGGTTTTGAAGTTGCTGAACCACTTGACGCTGAACCACTTGACGCGGCCCTACGTTTAGAAGTTTCTGGTAATGCAAGCAATCTTCCTTAATATGGCCTGGCACTTGACAATGGAAGCATCGGTTCTTTTTGGCATAGAGTGATCGAGTTGCTTTATCCAAGTACCCACCATAGCCGTTGCTATCCTTCGCCATCCAACTCTTCTTTGGCTGCCCATTCCCACCATCACCTGGCGTGGAATCCTGGGACTTCTTAGTGTTGACTTGCTTGGAACGTTGACCCTTATGCATGAGCTCAAAACTTTAAGCAAGCTCATATGCACACTCATAATCCCATGGCCTGAAACTTCTGACACACCACTGGACACCTGCGTGAATTTATTGGTATAATGATTCACCGTCTCGGTGTCTCCCTTACGTAGCTCGTAGAATTGACTTTGGAGCCTGTCCAAGTACTGCGGTGGAAGGAACAGTGATCGAAGATCTTTCACGAATTCCGTCCAACTGTGAAGAAGTGTCTCCTCGTCTACATCATAGTGGTCTTTTTGCCACTTTAGCTATTGAGCTACCAAGTGACCGCCTCGCTTCTAAGGTGCATGGATGCTAGGATGCACGCTCGTTGTCCTTCGCAGGCCTCACTGAAAAATAACTTTCAAGCTGATTGAGCCACAAAGTCAACGCTAAGGGCTTTCCCGAGAAGGAGTGGCTGTACGAATGCTTCCATGATAGTTGACCTTGCTGCCTACGTTGGCACCAGCTAGCATGGTCTGGTGTTGCCCACGCCTAAGGCTGGTTTCACGAATGGGCACCCACAAGTCTCCAGACAAGTGCTCAGCCAATAAAAAAAATGCAAAATGAGTCAAGAGGTGGATGTCCATTTCACAAACGGGCGGACACCTTCTGTGAGGAAGGTAATATGGCAGCTCACGCCCGTGTGTGAAGCAATCTTGGGCAGCGTCAAGAGCCCGCGGCGGATGGGGGGCTCACTCGCGTTAGCCAAAAATATACATTTTGAGGATTGAACCCGGGATAACCCATCACAGATTCTACAACCTTACCACTTTGCCACCGTAACTCAATGCTTACATTAATTATAGATATTTATATTCGTTCGCCCTGTGTGAATTGAATGAAGCTGGACATCCTCTTCGAAACAGCCTGGATGTCTATGCCCTCAATTTTCGTGGGCGGCGGAGGTTTGTGAATCCACCCTAAGAGGCTTAGCACATGGGAAGAAATAGGATGGGAATGGGAAAAGGTGGTCCCAAGTGGTCCCATGCATATTTCTATCCTATTCCCATCCCACCATGTGCTAACAAAAAAAGAACTAGGGATGGGTTTAGGAGGAAGAGGACACAATGCATCATTTCATGTGTTTAAGAGGTGGGGACCTTGTGGGGACAAGGACACATGTCATCCTTCCATGTTTTTGAATCCCTAAAAAAGGGGAACCCATTCTGGCTGCCAGGGTCTAGAGGCCATGGTCCAAGATAGGAGAAAAAGTGGCTACTCCCATTCTAAATCCATCCTAGACCACTTGGTGTAGGATGGGAGTAACCCCATCCATGTGCTAAGGCCCTAAGTTCTCCTCCAAAACCCGTGCGACCACACCATCAAAATTCATTTCAGCAGTAGTGTTCCCAAGAGTAATGACTAGCATCTCATATTCGAACCCCAGATTGTTCAATAAGGCAAATACCTGATCATCAGTGTCAACCGGTGCTCCAATTGCCGCAAGTTCATCAATGAGTGCTCAAACACGCTCAATGTGCTGTAAGGCTTTTTCACCATTCTTCATCTTCATAATGATCCATTGCATCTTTAGTTGTCACTTGGTGACAGAAGACCTACGTTCAAAAAGTGTCACCAATTTGCTCCACATCTCGTGGGCTGATGTGCAAGATCGCACTTGCAGGGCAATCTTCTAAGGCTCGGCTAATTGCTGACATCGCTTTTTCTCCTTTCCAACAACTGGACAAACTCCTTGTTAAGTTCCCTTGCGCCTGCACCCCCCCGGACTATCTTGATTAAGGATCTGTGGTGGCTTTCATCCTCCCAATTGTTACTTCCACATAAAGAATACTCCTTCAAATGCATTTACGTCCTCCATTTCCACATCCGGAAATTAAGCCCGTTAAAAGGCTTCACATGATTGTATTCCACAGACGACATACTACCCTGACACAGCAGAAACAACTGGTGCAACACAAGGCGCAGCAGAGACAGATTCGTCATTCGATGTCATTTTTGACACTCGGAAGGGAAAAACCTCAAACGCAGTGCACAAGATCTCACAACCAACGCTCTGATACCGTGTAGCAGAAAACAGCACGAAACAGAACACAACAAAGAGAAAATGAACTGCACATATATACAATGGTCTCAATGGAAATATATACAAGGGACTGAGTCCCCCTACTATCCTCTGATCTCTCCCACCTACTACTAACTGCTGAAATCTAGCTACTATCATGAATGCAACTACTTCAATCAGGTAGTTGGATGTTGATCCACTCCAACAGCACTAACATACATATCATGCAAGACTCATCTACGAGAGCATCTAAGCAGGTAGAAACATAGAGGAGCGGTGGCATATCTGGCTTAAATCCGTCTAAGAATTTAACGACCTCTGGAGCAACTCTAGTATTTGTCCCAATGCAAACAATCCTTGGTACAGAGAACAACAGGAATTGATAATTTTGGGTAAAAGACGGCAACCTGTTGTACAGTAGAGATGTTTTTTACGAGCTCATCGCTTGCTTCTGTAAGAATTCGTAAGGCATCCTTGCATTCTTGGAGAGTTTGAGCTTCGTTTCCATCGCTTGGCAGGCGTATGACGTGAGATTTTCCTAGATACTCGGTCCTGAAAAAATGTGCCATGTTCTCGCAAAGGGTAGTTTTCCCAGATCCGGCTACGCCATAGAACCCCACCACGGTGCAAGCCACACTCTGCTGGCAGGTTTGCTTAACATGGTTGAACAGCCTTGCGACAGCTTCCTGCAGCTCGCAATGCTTAGAAAACCACAGGCTGCGTTATTCCGCTTCTATCAAAACTTTTGGCCTTGGGCTTAGATAGTTTTGAGAATGGAGATTACCTGAGTCATGCGCCGATCTCCTTTGACGTGAGTGTCTCCTGAAGATAAAGGTGGAGGAAGCTTTCTGCATATAGTGGAGACAATAGTGACTATGTACTCATATTCACTAGTCTGAGGCCTGTAAACCTCACCACCTAAAATCTTAAGCTTCTTCACGGCAGTCAACCAGTTGCTTGTGTTGATCCTCATCTCCTGGTCCAGTGCAGCGATTTTGTCCCATCTTTGTTTCCATTTTGCAAGGTTTTCAGAGCTGAAGTCATTGGGGGTTAATTTGTAGAATAGAGGATAGATTTCTGCGGAGGAACTGAAGCTCAACTGTTCGAGTTCAAGCATCGGCCACTTGGATGTCAAGTATTCCTGTGAGATAACAACTACGCCGAGCTTACAATGGCTCGCAGCTTCCTGTATGCGCTTAGGAAATTCCATAGCTTTGGGCAGAGAGTTATATCTATCTTGGTCGAAGAAAGGGTGATGGTTGGCACGGCACAGCTCGCGGTAGAGATGCTCCACAAAAGGCTTCTGATATCCCGAATGGCTCAAGAAGATTGAAGGCACCTCTACCGCCATAGCTAGTCTCTCTCTCAAAATCTCAAGAAGATGAGATGTTCTCAAACCTCAAAATCTCAAGAAGATTTGATGTACTCAACCCAGTAGAGGAAGACAAGGCAAAGAGAATGCGCATGGGGCCCTCGTTGCACCAAAAGGACTGATTGGAGGCCATGCGTGGGAATGCCTTGACTCAATGGAACAATAGGTCCCCCCCCTTAATGAAGGTATTAAGGTAAGGTTGGAAGCTTTAGTCGCCTGCGCGCGTATAAGAGGAGGATTCGGTAGAGAACATGCAGGGGGGTTGTGAAGCCCTCCCAATACAAACATGGAGGAACGAGAGGGCTGAGGAGTGGGGAGGAAGCAAGCAGTCGAGGAGGAGGGGGAGAAAGAGGAGGGGGCAGGGAGGAGGAAGTGGGAGCTGTGGGAGGAGAAGGAGGGAGCGCGGGCAAAGCAGGGCAAAGTGCGGAGGAGCAGAGGAGGAGCGGAGCGTGGGGTGTGGGGGAGGGGGGTATACGCTAGCCTAATTAAGCGATTAGGGGGGTTAGAGCTTAGCTTAATTAATAATTGAGCGATTAAGGGGGGTAGAGAGAGACTTTAATTAATTGATTTTAATTTTGTAGAGCCATTAGGCCCATTAAAGCATTGTCCTCATAATGGACTAGCTCTTGTAGGTGGAAAGAGTCCTCTAAACAGATAATATTATACTCACATAACTTTTACATTATACCTCACAGAAGCCCTTAATTTATTGACGGGATTTTTTCCATCTTCAATAAATAACTTTGTAAAGGGATTGGGAGTACATACTATTGTACATGAATCCTATTGTCAATATCAATAATTATGAAGTAAAGGCACCCTTCAAGGAATGCATATACCCTATTAGGGTTTTCATGCCAACAATGATGATTTTTTTCTCCTCTAACTTGGTAAGCACCCATGGTGCCTTTGGTAACATCACCTTGCCCTTTGTTATCGCTGGCCACAAACTCCTTCATTTCTATCTTCTTTGACTCTTCATAGGCTTTCTACGTGTCTCTATCACCAATAAAATTTTCTCTAAAGTGGAATTTAAAAATCCCTCCTTTTGATTAATTATGGTACACTAAGATTCTCTGAATGAACCCGCCGAGAGTAGATTAGATATGGATTGATGACCGAATGGATTCACACCATTCTTTTCCAATCCAAGTCGTAGATGATGAGACTTGTCCTCCTTGAATACTGTACTGCTTCTACCACTAGGATAACATTGGCAATGACTCTCTTGCTCTTGTGTCCTTGGATAGCCACTATATTGATAGGAGATAGAGATAGAGACACCTTGACTCCTACTTTAGCACTCCACTTGAAACTCCTACATAATCCTCTCCTTGCCCTTGGGATCTAGCATACTCAAGCTTAGATACATAGAAATTTTGAAAACCTTATCTTTAACCTTAACATAGAAACCTTAGCTTTTACCAAAAATATTACAAGGATTCATATTTCCAAGAGTAGGAGGTGTGTGGATGTGTTTTCAAATAGAAAATTTTGAAAAGAAACCCGAAAACATAGAAAATATTGAGAAAGTAGAAGAAAACATGCCATTTTCTCTCTATCTATCTTAGCTTTTGTATAAACTAATAGAAGCATTCACCTCTTGAAGAGTATGAGGTGTGTGAATGTGTTTTCAAAGAAAAAATGTTCCAAAAAGACCCAAAAACATGAAAACTACAAAACTAGATGGAATTTCTCTCTATTTGCCTTAGCTTTATATATGAAATATTAATTAGTACTACTAATTTAATATCCCACTGAATTTATCGACAATACTATCACCTTCAATAGTGGTAATACTACGTGCTACATGCGATAAATGTCTATTTATTAACCCCACAAAATGACCCTTTACTAGTGCTAGAGTCTTATTATCAAATGTAAACTATTAGTTTCTTGTATTTTTAGACCAACAAGGTTTTGTCATCATTACATGCATCATTTTGTGAGAAAGATGTTCACCGATGTAAATAATGACAAAAGTGCACATTAGTAGTAGTTTATTCTCTATATTTCGCATGTGGTTGTCTATATGGCCTCACATAAGGCATTTTGCTACTAGATATTGTTGTACACCTAGGAGATGAGACTCTTATAGTCTTCTATCATGCCATTCAAGCATCCTAGGCTTCTTTTTTGCTATCCATATTATGAGGAAACTTGTTCATAATTCACTGAATTTCACACAAGACTGAAAGAAGTGCCCATAAACTATATGGCCAATGATAAATATGAGGAAACTATTAATGATAAGTCATTTGCAAACTATTACAAATAGTAACTATTTTGTACATTACATATTATCTTAGAGCACTTGTGACTACTTTTGTCCGCGTGAAGGCATACTCGTGCCTTGTACATGGTTAAGTGAATTGCATTACCAAATTAATATAATTTGGTAACAAGTTCATAATTCACTGAATTTCACACAAGACTGAAAGAAGTGCCCCTAAAGTATATGGCCGATGATAAATATGAGGAAACTATTAATGATAAGTCATTTGCAAACTATTACAAATAGTAACTATTTTGTACATTACATACTATCTTAGAGCACTTGTGACTACTTTTGTCCGCGTGAAGGCATACTCGTGCCTTGTACATGGTTAAGTGAATTGCATTACCAAATTAATATAAAGAAGAGGTAAATGCTATGATACAATACAACAATATGTACTAAATTGGGATCTCATTATTTTAAATAATACAAGGTGAATTTAATTCATGTGGCCTACCCCAGATGGTGGGTAGAAAAGGGAGTGAATTGGAAGCTAAGAGAGAGAGGACAAGAAGAAGAAGAGGAGGAGGAGAGACAAAGAGAAAGGGGGAGAAAAAGAAGGGGGTACAAATAGCAAGATGTTCTACAAATAGAAAGTGGAACTTTAGCCCAATCATAACAATCTAGATATAAAGGTGCTACTCACGGTGGACTGTGCGAATCCACACTGACAACTGAGCCTGATAGAAGTTAGATTAGTGCAATGCAAAGTGCATAACAATCATTTCAGGCTATGCCAAGGCAGAGAACCTGTACAAGTAGACATCCGATTAATCCATAGACCATAGCTTGATCTATCCCCAAATAAGAAAGGAGGTTCATTTTATCAAGAGCCAAATAAGAAAGTATGTTCGTTCTGATGATTGCATCAGGATCAGCACTCTTTGATCTCGATACCCCACCATGGCCAAACAAATGGTAGTTGAACTGTCTTCGCTTGTAGGCCTGACCTTTTGGGCTTCTTCTTCTTCTTTCAGCGATGCATCTGTCTCGCTGACTCAAAGAAACACCACTGGTATCACTCGATTCTGCACCATCAGAACCCTATGCACCTGCTCATCGATTACATCATCACTGGCATCGCTCCCAAATGCGCGTCTCTTCCATATCCACCAACCAAAGGAGCCTGGCTCCTCTTCGTTGGGTCCAAATGAACTGGAACCGTCCATTGCTCATGTGGAAGTTGCTCCCGAATGATCACTCCAGGAGGTAGATTGAGATCTTGTCTTTCTTGAAGCAATGACGGGCGTTCGAATTCCTATGGCTAGAGAGAAGGTGCATCTGGAACTACGAGAAACGGTGTGTGTCGCTCCACATAGTGCACATCTAGAAACCAATTAGCATCCCTCCACCCAAGGAGGTCGAGTTGGTAGGGTTAGTGCGAAGGAGTGTGCAGTGCACTCCATCCAGAAGCACAGTTGGCGCATTCTCTCCTTGAGGCACTCAACTTGGGCTATTCGTGCTCTAAGTGCATGGGCTCTTGATTCCACAAGGGCATTGTAGCCATCTGCTACCACCGTGTCTTTGTTCGCAATGCGGCCATTGCTCACTGTGGTGCCTTGCTGTGACCTGGTGACAGTAGGAGTCGGACCTGTTTTCGTTGTCTCCACAAAATTGTCCGTAGCCGCACTAGAGAACCTGCTTGCACCGCCACTTGTGTCTAGAGGAGGGGTCTTGGAACGATGGTTCGAAATGTCTCCAGTGATTTGGATGTCCCACTCTCACCAGATCTCATCCTGGAGCATGACTAGCAAGTCGTATAGCTCTCCATGTTGACGCTCACTATCCTAGGAACTGTTGCCAGGAAATGAGCCAGTGCGTTAGACGTCCGTCTACTGTGCAACTCCGCAAAAGTGATGCGGAGGATATCTTCATGTAGAGTGTGGACCTGGTCTGTAGATTGCTCCGCATTCCTGATCTACTCTTCAAGTGTGCGGAGTTGGATTCGTTCTGCTAGAATTGAGCCAGCTGTTGCTAGAGTGCTGCGTTCTGCGCCTACAAGTACTCATTTTCTCTCTGCAACTCTGGATGTGAATGGTAGGAATAGAAAACTGTGAGTGTGAGGAAGAAAATAGGAAAGCAGAAGTGTGAGAAACTGGTCATGCACAAGGAGTATAGCTGAAATGAGTTGATGCCCGGGCGTCCAAAAATGAGTAGACCTTGTGGAGCCATTTCATCGAGCATAGAATCCATATATGGGAGTGGAAGTGGGCCTGCCATTGTAGTTGCATTTAGTTTGTGGTAATCAACACAAATCCGCAGCTTCTTATCTTTCTTGGGCACAATCATGATCGGAGAAATCAACTCCGATGGTGCAATGAATCCCACCTTCAGTAGCCGCTCTAGCTCTGTCTTTGACCTGCTTAGCCACATGCAGATTCATGTGGTAACGATGCATTTTGGTGGGCACATGTCCTTCTTTAGGTTAACTCAATGTTGGTACACCTTTGGGTCCAGCCCCTGCATATCATAATAGTCCCATGCGAACATGTCTGCAAGCTCGGTTAGCAGTGACACCAACTCCTTCCTAAATTCCTCTTCTAGGAGTGTGCCGATCTTCATGGCCTTGGAGCTCCCATAGGTGCCTAGGAACACCGTCTCCAAAGCATCTTCCTGATATGGGGATGTGATATAGTAGTAGTTTACTTTCATCATGTAGATGTATCAAAATTACCTATGCAAAATTGGAACATGTTGGAGATGCTTTCCAAATTGAAGGTAAGAATTCCAATATTGTATTAAGGCAAGAATCATTTGGCTTGCCTTAGGCATGGATTTGAATTGCATGTAGTCATTAATGAATAAATTTCATGCTTTAGGGTTGAAGGTCAATGATGATGACACTATATAAGCATTGACACTCTTGACTTTAGTGCTCCTCCAATTTGATGAGACTATATACGGGTTGGCACTCTTAACTTTCATGATAATGTGTTATGCTATTGAGCAAAAAAAACAAGACAATGGCATTGGCAAGGGTGGAGAACTATTAGCTCTTATAGCTAAAGACAAAGGAAAACGTAAAGTCGAATATGACAAAGAGAAGTGAGTTTGTAGACAAGTTTTGCATGGTCGAGGAGTCTACAATACTAGAAGCGATTGTGAGTTTTGCTATAGCCATGAAGTACAAACATGCTCAGTGAATGGGCATTCTAGAATTCTCGCAAGGCATTTTGGGATTGATCTAGCTCTTTCATGGTTGTTTGATTTGCTTGTCATGACTCTGCCCTTTATGGATCGTCACAATTTACTTGCTTGCTTAATCTTAACTCTTAGTGAGTAGAATGATATTCGTTTTTGGCACTTTCTTGGCTTTTGGAAGTAGTATGGAATGTGTTTTTCCTTGCTAGAGTTGATAGTATTTTGGACAAGTGATCATATGTTAGATTTAGGCTCTGTGTGGGCCATTTTTGTCTCATTGGCTTTATTGGGGTGCCCTTACTGTGATTAAGGGGGCATATGTTAGATAATCAATGCTGGGGTGTAATGGTATAGGCTAAGGTTTGAGAGGGGTTGATGGAGTGGTGGTCATGCTTGGCTCTTCATATGCATGGAGATCATGTGTGTTGCATGTATGCAACATGGCGTACTAGTTCAATGTGGCTATCCAATTAGATTTGAGCACTTTGAGATTTATGGGGACATGGTGATGATTGGGATATTTTTCTCTCTATGCATGGTGATATATTTTTATCTTGGTTGATCCTCATGAGATTCGTCTCACTGTGTCATGATTTCTGGTAGCATCTAGTTGAGTGTCATATGCTAGCAGTTGATGGGGTTAGTCGTGTCTTTGTCTTTGTCCATAGCAAAAAGCCCGATAATGATGATTTGGTAGTTAAATACTAAAAGGTTTATTTGGATCTCTATTGTGTCAACCATATTCATTCATATATGTTTCAATTTTGTTGTAAGAAGAGATAGGAAGAGAATTGTTAATGCTTTAATTTACAACTCCAAAATACCGACACCATGCTATTAGGAAGACAATGGTTGAAGGGTTCAAAAGTGGCGCACAATTGGAGAAATTATTTTTTCAAAATTGAAAAAAAGGCAAGGAAGTGCAAATACCAATGGAAACAAGGACAATCATGAAAGCATACAAGCATCGACCATGGAAATTGAAGACAAGATACTTGCCATGAACATTGTGTCAATAGTAGTGACCCTTTATGCCATGAGAGTAGTGACATAGTTACTAGTGTATGAAGAAGAGATTAACTTTTCATTCCCAAAGGGACTCATAGAAGGGGAATAAGCAAAGACCAGAAAAATCCAAGAGCTCCCTACATATCATATTAAACAAATTAGTATAAATGTCCAAAATCATTGAGGACAAGCCATCAAAGAATGCAATGTGGGTTCCCCAATAAAAAACAAAGTTGGTATAAATGCCTTAAAAATTCATTGCACAAGCTCAAGAATTTTTTTCAAGATACAAATATATGTCTTTGCATTGGAGGACATAGACCTAAAGGGTGTATAGCCAAGTTTGATTCAACACCAAATCTTCTAAGATGTGAAGCCAATCAAATAGCAAAGAAATTGGATGAAACCCAACTATGAAAAGGTGATCAAATGTGAAATTGATGTGGTATTAGTGGTAGGAATCACCTATGTAGTGGATTTGAGAGAATGATTGTTCCCAATCATAATTATGAAGAAAAAGAATGGAAAATTGAGAGGGGGGTGTGAACTACTAAAAGCTGAAGGGACAAACCATCAAAGACCCATTCCTAGTCCCCTTCACAAACAAACATCCTAGATAAAGTGGCAGCACATGAGGTGTATTTTTTCATGGAGAGATACAACAGCTATATTAAATTTATCACATTGGTTGAGGAGGATAGAGAAAAGACTAGCTTCACTATCAAATGGGCAAGGTCATGGCATTTTGGTTGAAGAATGCACCAACCATGGTCAAAGGTTTATGATAGAAAACTTTTGAATTACATTGACAAATTTCGATCCATTTTTTGGGATGATTTCTCAATGTATGACACAAGGTCAACACACTTAATGTGCTTGAAAAAAGTGTTTAGTAGTACAAGAGTCGAAATCTCTCTCAATCCATACAAGTGCATGTTTTGTGTCTTATTAGGACTTCTATTGGGGCACACAATTTCAAGTGAAGGAATGATGATAGAGAAATCAAATTCAAAAAATGAAGGTGCTAAGCAATGTCAAGCAAGTTTGTTTATTCATGGATTTCCTTGACTTCTATTAGTGATTCATCAAGAAGTTTTTTAGAGTAGATGAAGCCTTGCATCATCTCACAATGCATGAAACAAACTTTGAATAGAATAATGAACATGCCAAAATGAGTTTAAACCTTGCAAGAAATGGTAAAGGTATCAAGACTGTGAAACCTAGATTGGAATGAAATTTTTCATGTGCATGTAAATGCATTGAGAATGGTGATTGGGTCCATTTTGACTCAATTAGAAGGGAATATGGATTTCCCCTTCTTTTATGCATGCCAAACGTTTTTAATGGTGGAACCAAATCAATCTACCACAAAAAGGGAGGCCCTAGGAATAGTGTACAATGTTCAAAATTTTTGGCATGACTACTAGATAACCCATTTATTCTCTTTGTTGATCAATAGCCCTTGATATATTTGATAAAATAGACTATCATGGAACCAATATTGATAAGATGGATTCTTTTTGTTCAATAGTTTAATTTCAAAGTCATTCATAGACTTGATTGATCCCACAATGGAGCAGATTATTTGTCTCACACCTTGAAGACAAAAGATCCAAAGAGGGGATGGATGATAAGCTACCTAATGCAAGATTGTTTGCTATGTCAATGTATAAATATAATCACAAAGAAATCTTGTAGGTCCTCTCGACAACCACATTCCCTAAAGATGCATAAACAAATAAAAGGAGAAAGATTGCACTCAAAACCTAGAAATAAAAATTGTTCACCTATCATCTATATAAGAAAGGAGTGGATATTGTCCTCTCATGATGCATATTTCAACATCAGAGGGAGATAGTAATGGCTAAAGCACATCAAGAAACAACAAGAGGTCATTTCTCAACCAATGCCATAGCTAGGAGAATATTGAAGGTTGGGTTATGGTGGAGTATACTATATCTAGAAGTTACAAGGCAATGCAAAAGGTGTCATGTATGTTACTGAGTGGGTAGGCTGAATTTCAAAGATCAAATGGTAGTTAACTTGATATATCAATGGAAACTGTTCCAACAATAGGATAAGATTTTATCGAACCATTCAAAGTCACCACACAATAGGAGACAATGAGTACATAGTGATGCCAACACATTATGTCACCAAATGGTTCAAAGTGAAAGCCTTGAGGGATAACACCACATGAAGTATAGCATGGTCTTTGTATGAGAACGTCAAATGTAAGTTTGGATGCCCAATCAAGATGATGTTAGATCAAGGAATTCATTTCATCAACTCAATAATTCAAACCATCACAAAGGAAGCCCTCATTCGATGATGCTAGAGGACCAACCAAAGACCGCTTTCATTACATCATGGGGGGTATATGTGTGCATAGGACATCCGCCATATTCACTGTTTCTACCATGATTGGTCATACTGCTCCCTTGAGCACACTAACCACCCCCATTGGCATGCGGACTTTGTTTCTACCCCATCGCACCGATAGAGTATTGAGAGTCCAATTGTAATTAACCTTTGCCCCTAGCAACCAGGGTCGTCCCAAAAGGAAGCTATACTCTGTGTGAGGGGCCGCCATAATGAGCATGATGAATGAAACTATAAAATCAATTTTGGAAACCTCTATGCACACTTCTCGCAGTATGCCCAGTGGACACACTCTCTATGCTGATCAGCCATTCGGACCAAAACTGGTGCCAGCTCCCATTGAGTCCAACCCAATTCTTTGCACATTCGGAGGGTGATGATGTTAACCCCAGATCTGCCCCATTGACCAGTACCTATGAAAAACTTCATCCATTTACGCTCGTAGAGATATCTGCATGTCGGTGAGAGGTACTGCCGCAACTGGCATTGATTGAGAAATGCATAAGTTATGGATCATGCAAGATACCTATATATAAAAAATTCCCTGAACCTCACTAAAAATGGCTATACCCAAGCAAACAATGACCCTCATGATTTCTAGTAGCATATAGTCAAGTGTCATCTACTAGTATATAGTCCTAATAGAAGTTGAAAGGGTTAATCGTGTCTTTTTGTCTTAAGTCTTTGTACACAACAAAAAGCCTCGCAAGGATGAGCTATTAGTTTAGTAATAAAAGGTTTATTTGGGTCTATTGCATCAAGCATCTTCATTCGTAAATGTTTTTCAGTTTTGTTGTAGTAGATAGAGGGAGAATATTTCTTAATGCTTTGATGCACAACTCCAAAATACTAACATTGTTATCAGAGGTTCAAGTTCTGATTAAAAGTATAGAAGTTACCATGAGGCCTTAAAATTAAGTGATACTTTAGAGAATAGAGTTTGTCAAGGACTTGTGAGGCTTGTCTTGAGGTGTGAGATGGGGTCTAAGATTTACAAACCCATTGTGGTAGAGTCATTTTTCACAACATTCCATGGTAGGAGCTTTTCTCATTGCAATTGTCACTGCATTTATTTCTCCTAGAGAAAGGGCTATGGGGATCTACGTGTGGATAAAAAAAGAAGCCTACAAATAATCAAGTGTCAAATAAAATTCAAGCATAGGAGTTTAATAATGAGAAATATATGGGGATGTGATATAGTAGTAGTTTACATTGATTGATCTAGCTCTTTTATGCGTGTTTGATCTAGTTGTCACATGACTCTGCCCTTTGTGGATAGTCACTTGCTTGCTTAATCTTAGCTCTTAGTGAGTAGACTGATATTTATTTTTGGCACTTTTTTGGCTTTTGGAAGTAGTATGGAGTGTGTTTTTTCTTGTTAGAGTTGACAGTATTTTGGACAACTGATCGTATGTTAGATTTAGGCTTTGTGTGGGCCATTTTTGTCTCATTGGTTTTATTGGGGTGCCCTTACTGTGATTAAGGGGGCATATGTTAGATAATCAGTGCTGGGATCTAATGGTATAGTCTGAGGTTTGAGAGGGGTTGATGGAGTGGTGGTCATGCTTGGCTCTTCATATGCATGGAGATCATGTGTGTTGCATATATGCAACATGGCATACTAGTTTAATGTGGCTATCCAATTAGATAGAGCGCTTTGAGATTTATGGGGACATGGTGATGATTGGGATATTTTTCTCTATGCATGGTGATCTATTTTTATCTTGGTTGATCCTCATGAGATTCGTCTCACTGTGTCATGATTTCTGGTAGCATCTAGTTGAGTGTCATTTGCTAGAAGTTGATGGGTCACCAAATCTTCTAAGATGTGAAGCCAATTAGATAGCAAAGATATTGGATGAAACCCAACTATAAAAAGGTGCTCAAATGTGAAATTGATGTGGTATTAGTGGTAGGAATCACATATGTAGTGGATTTGAGAGAATAGATTGTTCCCAATCATAATTATGCAAAAAAAGAATGGAAAATTGAGAGGGGGTGTGAACTACTAAAAGCTAAAGGGACAAACCATCAAAGACCCATTCCTACTCCCCTTCACAAACAACATGCTAGATAAAGTGGCAGTGCATGAGGTGTATTTTTTCATGGAGAGATATAGCAGCTATATTAAATTTATCATATTGGTTGAGGAGGATCCTTCACTATCAAATGGGCAAGGTCATGGCATTTTGGTTGAAGAATGCACTAGCCATGGTTCAAAGGTTTATGATAGAAAACTTTTGAATTACATCGACAAATTTTGATCCATATTATGGGATGATTTCTCAATGTATGACACAAGGTCAACACACTTAATGTGCTTGAAAAAAGTGTTTAGTAGTACAAAGAGTCCGAATCTCTCTCAATCCATACAAGTGCATGTTTTATGTCTTATTAGGACTTCTATTGGAGCACACAATTTCAAGTCAAGGAATGATGATAGAGAAATCACATTCAAAAAATGAAGGCGCTAAACAATGTCAAGCAAGTTTGTTTGTTCATGGATTTCCTCGACTTCTATTAGTAATTCATCAAGAAGTTTTCTAGAGTAGATGAAGCCTTGCATCATCTTGCAATACATGAAACAAAGTTTGAACATAATAATGAACATGCCAAATCAGTTCAAACCTTGCAAGAACTAGTAAAGGTATCAAGATTGTGAAAGCTAGATTGGAATGAAATTTTTCATGTGCATGTAAATGCATTGAGAATGGCAATTGGGTCCATTTTGACTCAATTAGGAGGGAATATGGATTTCCCCCTCTTTTATGCATGCCAAATGTTTTCAATGCTGGAACCAAATCAATCCACCACAAAAAGGTAGGCCCTAGGAATAGTGTACAATGTTCAAAATTTTTGGCATGACTACTAGATAACCCATTTATTCTCTTTGTGGATCAATAGGCCTTGATATATTTGATCAAAAAGACTATCATGGAACCAAGATTGATAAGATGGATTCTTTCGCTTCAATAGCTTAATTTCAAAATCATTCATAGACTTGATTCATCCCACAATGGAGCAGATTATTTGTCTCACACCTTGAAGACAAAAGATCCAAAGAGGGGATGGATGATGAGCTACCCAATGCAAGATTGTTTGCTACGTCAATGTATAAATATAATCACAAAGAAATCTTGTAGGTCCTCTCCACAACCACATTCCCTAAAGATGCATAAATAAATAAAAGGAGAAAGATTGCACTCAAAACCTAGAAATAAAAATTGTACACCTATCATCTATAGAAGAAAGGAGTGGATATTGTCCTCTCATGATGCATATGTCAACACGAGAGGGAGATAGTAATGGGTCCATGTACTAGTTTGAGGAGAATAAGAAAGCACTAAATGAGTGGAGTGGTGTAAAATAATTGGAGAGACACTTTTGAGGGAAGTGCTAACAAAGCAAAAAATTAGTCTCCCTCAAAAAAAAAAAAACAAAAAACAAACAAAGCAAAACATTAGTCTCCCTCAAAATTTGGAACTCAAAAGCCTGTTGATCTACTGGCTATGGAGGCCATATTGTCAACAAGTAGAGCTAGCTCAGAATGCTATTATCAGCTGGGAGACCCAAACAAGCTCAAGAGCAGACCAGCAGCAGCAGGACCCTCGCATCGTTTGCCTTTTGCCATCCCTCAGATGGAGTTTCAGCTCGTTGCACCTTCATTTGCCATCCACATTGATCCATCCAGGGAGTGGAGCTATCCTCCGCCACGGCTAGAGATTTCTCATCCTTTAGCTGTGGCACCGTGGCCGTCGAATATAGTGGGGCAGTATTCTTCAGCTTGCCCATGTACCTCCAGTTCAGGTTTGCTGTTTTGCTATGGTTGGACAGAGCTCCTTGTCCTTTCCACCATCGAATTCCAGTCTCGAGCAGGTTTTCATTGTCTTCCCGCCCGCAGACTGGGAGCGGACCTTACGAACAGAGCGCTTGTGGGTGGGGTATTTCACGGATCCCTCTCAATGGTTGGACAACAGAACCAACAAAGTAAGAGACCAATGGATTTGGACGAAATGTTTTGCAAGGTGGAGCTATAGAAAACGTGGTGTAAATATAGGCTTTTTGATGAATTCTTGATGGGTGTTAACAGACAAACCCAGAGGCTCCAGAATTCAAGCGTACAACTACTGAGGAGTCGTTGTGGAGAAGAAACTGGCACAACCCAGGTTGGGTTAAAACTATGCTTGAGGAGAAAAACCTTCAGGATTGGGAAAGTCAGGCAACCAACGGGGCCAAAGCATCTAGTTGTCACCAAGAACAAGCGTGCTCAAACTCTGAAGACCCTGGCTTGGTGGAGGAACTAGCTCAGTCTGGGCACCTTTGCAAGGCCAGCTTTAGGGCTGGTGTGCAAATGGATGGAAGACTACTTCCAGAGGGCAGCAGTTGGGACATGCTGAGCTTGGATGAGACGCTCAGTGTTTTACACCAGACGGCTGAGTTGCCTGTGGTGGAGAATCTGATTCACATCTTGCATAAATGTAGGAAATACAAGAATTTAGTTTATGCCAAGCGTGCACATGCACACCTCTGCATGAACGGGCTTGAAGCTCATAAAACTATTGGGAACCACATTGTGCCAATGTTGGTGGAATGCAAAAGTATTTCTGATGCACAGCAGGTTTTTGATAGGTTGGTTCATCGGAACGAGCATTCATGGACTTCTCTCATATTAGGGTACATTCAATGTGGGCAAACACAGCATGCTCTCAATCTGTACCAGAAAATGCAAGAGGACAGTGTACATCCTAGCAGGTATACGCTAATGGCCCTACTTAAAGCATGTGCCAGGCTGAAGGATCTCGAAACAGGTCGAGAATTGCATGTGGAGATTATACAAAAGGGATTTGGAAAAGACCTTTTTATTGGCAACACTTTGGTTGACATGTATGCTAAATGTGGCTCACTTCCAGAGGCATGGGAAGTGTTTGACAATCTGCCAGCTCAAGATGTCGTATCTTGGACAACGCTAATTGGAGGATATGCTGAACATGGACCTGATCAGGAAGCTCTGAAATGTTTTCAACGGATGCAACTAGAGGGCATCTCTCCGAATGCTGCCACATTTGTTTGTGTCTTGAAAGCTTGTGGCAGCCTAGGAGCCATAGGCAAGGGCCGGAGAATACATGCTGAGATTGCACAAAAAGGATTTGAGAAAGATCTTTTTGTTGGCAGCACTTTGGTCAACATGTATGCCAAATGTGCTTCACTTACAGAGGCATGGGAAGTCCTTGACATGTTGCCAATTCGAAATGCTGTGTCGTGGAATGCAATAATTGCAGGATTTGCTGAACATGGACCTGGCCAGGAGGCACTAAAATGTTTTGAACTGATGCAACAGGAGGGGATTTTTCCAAATGTTATCACCTTTATTTGTGTTTTGAAAGTTTGTGGCAGTATGGGAGCCATAGGCCAGGGCCGAAATTTTCATGTGGAGATCACACTTAAGCCATTTGCAAGAGATCTTTCTGTTGGCAACACCTTGGTTGACATGTATGCCAAATGTGGCTCACTTTCAGAGGCATGGGAAGTCTTTGACAAGCTGCCAGTTCAAGATGTGGTGTCATGGAATGCGCTAATTGCAGGATACACTGAGCATGGACCTGTTCCAGAAGCACTCAATTGTTTTGAACGGATGAAGTTGCAGGGCATCTCTCCAGATGCCATCACATATGTTTCTCTTTTGAAAGCTTGTGGCAATATGGGGGACATATGCAAGGGTCGAAAAATACAAACTGAGATTGTGCAAAAGGGATTTGGAAGAAATCTTTTTGTCCTCAACACTTTGGTTGACTTGTATGCCAAATGTGGCTCGATTTCAGAGGCATGGGAAGTCTTTGAGAAGCTGCCAGTTCGAGATGTTGTGTCATGGACTGCATTAATTGCAGGATATGCTGAGCATGGACCTAGTCAAAAAGCGATTCAATGTTTTGAACAGATGAAACTGGAGGATATTTCTCCGAATATTGTCACTTTTGTTTGTATCTTGAAAGCTTGTGGCGCCATGGGAGTTGTAAGCAAGGGCCGAGAAATACATGCTGAGATTGCACGAAGGGGATTCGAAAGAGATATATCCATTGGAAGTACTTTGGTGGACATGTATGCCAAATGTGGCTCACTTTCAGAGGCACAGGAGGTCTTTGACAAGCTGCCAAGGCGAGATGTTGTCTCATGGACCGCACTACTTGTAGGATACACTGAATATGGACCTGGCCAGGAAGCACTGAAGTGTTTTGAACAAATGCGACTGGAGGGCGTTGCTCCGGATGCTGTCATGTTTGCTTGCATCTTGAAAGCATGTGGCAGCATGGGAGCCATAGGCAAGGGACGAGAAATACACATGGAGGTTTCAGAAAAAGGATTTGGAAGAGATCTTTTGGTGGGCAACACTTTGGTCGACATGTATGCAAAATGTGGCTCAATTGCAGAGGCACGGGAAGTGTTTAACAAGCTGGCAGTTCGAGATGTCCTGTCATGGACGGCACTAATTGCAGGTTATGCTGAACATGGCCCAAGTCAGGAAGTGCTGAACTGTTTTGAGCAGATGCAAGTGGAGGGGATCACTCCAGATGCTACCGCATTTGTTAGTGTCTTGAAAGCGTGTGGCAGCCGAGGAACCATTGTCAAGGGCCGAGAGGTACATGCTGAGATTGCAGAAAAGGGATTTGGAAGAGAGCTTTTTGTCGGCAACAGTCTGGTCGACATGTATGCTAAATGTGGCTCGCTTTCAGAGGCACGTGATGTTTTTGACAAGCTGCCAGTTCGAGATGTTGTGTCGTGGAGCACCATGATAAAAGCTTATGCCATGAATCACGAGGTTAACATGGCTTTACAATGTTTTGAGGACATGCAAGATCAGGATGTGAAGCCTGATGACATTATGTTCACATGTCTTCTTACTGCATGCAGTCATATCAATCTGTTATTAAAGGGCCAGGAATATTTCAAGATGACAAGGAAAGAATATGTCACTATACCTTCTCTAGAGCACTATACTTGCATGGTTGATATGCTCGCAAGATCAGGACATTTGTACGAGGCAGAGGAATTTCTTGAAGCTATGTGGTGTCCTCCATCAAGTGGAACTTGGACAACTTTGCTGAGTGTCTGCAAAACTTATGCAGAAGCAGAACTAGGACAAAGATGCTTTCAGCAGCTGGTCCAGATGGATCCAGAGTTTGGTGCTTCATATGTGCTCATGGCAAACATCTATTCAACTACTGGCAGCTGGCATGATGCTTACAGAATAGAGGAGCTGAGGAATGGGTGAAGAGAAAGCCTCCCAATGCTTTAATAGAGATGGACAAGGTGCAGCATGAGTTTGTGGTGGGAAATCACCAAATCAAGGAAAATTTGGACATGCTACAACCTTTGCACTGATTGGAAGAGCAGGTGGCAAGTCTAGAACTGGTCTGGAGACCCAGTTCTTATCAGGTATGTGAGCACGCAGAAAATCGGCCATGGCTTTAGGGCTTCTATACATGCCTCAAGAACAAACTCCGTGTGTGACTACAAATTGGTTGGACATGCTACAACCTTTGCACCGATTTGAAGAGCAGGTGGCAAGTCTAGAACTGGTCTGGAGGCCCAGTTCTTATCAGGTATGTGAGCATGCAGAAAATCGGCCATGGCTTTAGGGCTTCTATACATGCCTCAAGAACAAACTCGGTGTGTGACTACAAATTGGTTGGAAGACGTGCAATGTGCAATCACAAATCCAGGATGCATCATTTCAAGAATGCTTTCTGTTCCTGCAGGGATTTGTTGTGGGCCTTTTCCATTACATGCTTCCAGAAGTCTGCGCGTGACTACAAATCGATCGGAAGACATGAATGACTAACCACAATACAAGTAAGATGACATCCAGGATTGGAAGGCGGGAGATCATTGTTCAAGACGACTGCGCATGCATCATTTCAAGGATGGTTTGTATCCTGCAGGATTTGTGTTTGGCCTTTCTATATGAAGACGTCTATAGCGAATGACCCCATTACATGTAATAGAGGGAGCAAGCTTCATTTAAAAAAACCATAATCCACTGACTGGTGCTTTGCAATTTTGCAATGTGCATTAAGTGTTTTGGCTCCATGCTTGGATGTCAACTTGTTACATGGTCTATTGGTGATAAATAAAATGCACCTAGCATGTACTAGATACTTCAATACCATGACTAAAAAGCAAAAGAGCATGTGCATGGATGGAAAATTCACGAGCAAGGATAGATCATAGTAGTGAGTTAATGGGGCATCAATTTTGACTCCTGCTACCACATGGGAGGCCTTGTATCACATGAAATGATTGATCATTTATTTGTGCGTATTTGGGTGTTGGCAAATGTCTGCTAGTTGGTTCGTGAGGCCAATATTGGCATTAAGTGATGATCTTTTAGAGGCTGGCAGCAGCAGATATTTAGAAACACGTGCATGACCCATGTTCCATTGTTTATTATGCCAGTCGTGGACCTTCTCAGCTCCAAATTGTTATTCCCTGAGTGGTATGTGTCCCTCCCTCCCTCTCTCTCCCCCTCTCTACCGCCTCACCAGTCACCTGGTCCACCATGACATTGGGCCAGATTTTGCTTTGTATTCTGATGACATTTGCCGATAGTGATGATGGGCAGGGTCATATTGATGCTATCCTATGACTCTATATTGATATTGATGTACTTATGGCTATGTAGCATGTAGTATGAGTGTTGATGCTCTTTTTAGTAGCTTTGCCCTTGCAGCTTGTTTGTATCAGGTTTCTCATAGTCTCATACACCCATCGGTCTTCGGAAGACTTTAATAAACTCTCTCTCTCTCTCTCTCACACACACACACACACACACACACACGCGCGCGCGCGCACGTGCGTGCGCCCCCCCCAACACACACACATCTGGGAGTGGTATCACAAAGGCTGTAAGCCTTAGAGATGTGAAAATGGCCTGGAATATTTTTTGTTCAGGGCATGGGAAGAGGGACCACAATGGGGCAAGTGGAATGGTGAAGATAGCCTTGACAGATGAGCAGCTAAAAAGCTTACCATGTGCTGCAAATGCTCAAGCAAGCATCCATGAAGCAAGGCATGAACATGATATTTTGGGAGGTGAAGCTAGGCTGTGGATAGGTCCAATAGCTGGGCCTCCAAGAAGCAATTCCAGGAAACAAGCATGTTATTGTTTGTCTTGTATATGTGGAAAATGGAGAAGATGTGAATATAAATCTGACACTGTAAATTGGGACTATTCAAGGCTTTCTATAGTATAACGTTCTGGAGTAGCTGTTAAGATCTTGTTTACGTGATCTGGGGACTGTGCTTCTCAGAGTATAATAACAAATCTGTGTGGGCTGAGGGCTGTGTGCCCACTGTTGTAGCCTGTTCTCTTTTCTTTTAAAAAAAAAATAATGTTATCATGATGTTCTACTTGGTGTGGTGATTATAGGTGCTAATTTTGCCATCAATGCAGAGGTAGATAAAAGTTTTACATTATCAAATGTACACCTGAGGGAGAAGCTGTATGTAATAAGGGATGGTGGAGAAGAAAGGGGAGTTGGTGGTGCCTAGATGGTGCTACAAAATGCTTGATGACCACTCGCTTCAAGTACTTGCAACTAGTGGGATCGTGCGAATTCCCAGTAGAGCAAATCGATAGAGAGGAAAACCTATGCTACATTTTCTGAGAAGCTGTATGTAATAAGGGATGGCTGGAGAAATGTTTTATAGAAAAGGGAGTCGGTGGTGCCTAGATGGTGCTTGATGACCACTTGCTTCAAGTACTTGCACCTAGTGTGATCACGCAAATTCCCAGTAGAGCAAATCAAATGAGAGGAAAACCTATGCTACATTTTCTATGATGTCCAGGCTTCCTCTCGTAAATTTCCCCTCCCTCACTCCCATTCTTGACTCTCTTCTTTATGTATGTAGGATGTATGTATGTATACACACTTTTTTTGTGTGAAATCCAGTTGTCATTATATTACAAAAAACAGTTCCAAAGAAAGGGACAACCAGCTCCAAACATCAGAAGACATCATTAAATGACAAAAAGTTGGGATAATCTAGGTCCCGTGCATGTAGACAACCATAAAATGATTGTTCAGTCCTAAACAATTAAACTGAGCCCAACCTGTCTGTGCACACACACACACAGCATCTCTCTCTCTCTCTCTCTCTCACACACACACACACACACACACACACGCATATACCGCTCAAATGTGGACATGTATATTAGATCTATCCTTGTGTCCACACCCAAGCTTAATGGGTCAATTCCATTCTCTGCACTGATCAATAAGGCAAATACCAGATCTCCAATATTTCTCAGTACTTGCAAGAGGCTCGTGTATCTACTGTTGTCCATTGCCAGCAAGCCATGGATTCATTTGTAGCATGATCTGTGTAAAAACACTGTGCGTGGCTGTCAAAATGACAAGTACAGTTTGCAAGGGGAGAGTTTGTCCACAGCCTTGAATCGTTTTGCAAGAGTTAAAAGCGTAGACTTAAGCGGGTTGGGAGACCTGGATGGTGAGAGTGGCTGACATTGATATAATGTGTGTGTATGGGAGGATTTTAGTCTAGTACAACAGCTAGGCAATGTATACAGAGATGAATGTGATGCTTAACGGCCATGGAGTAGGCATTTGTAATGGCTATTATGGTCTTCAATAGTTCAAAGTTAAAACGAGTTCTTGAGCTACAAATGTATTTGTAGAAGCACAAATATAGTGTGCAACAGTTAAATTGATGCAGTGAGGAGCCCTGGGAAGCATTAGAGCCATACAACATATACTCCCCCGTTGCTTTTGCTTTAGATCTTCTGATCTATTTCCCCTCCACCTATACATGATATATACAAAGGGAGGAAGCAAATATGCACATGGCTAAGGAAGAACTCCGGGAGAAGATGGGTTACCAGTAGTATTCTACACTTGGTTTTGGGAAACAATAGGACCTAAGCTGAAGGAGCTTTGGGAGGATTCAATAAGCAGAGGGCCTCTTGACCCAAGAATAAACACAAGGATGATCAAGCTTATTCCTACAGGTAGGCTAAGGAAGTCCTTAGTAAGTGGCAGGCTCTCACTATGCTCAACGGAAGCTATAAGATCATAGCTAAGGCCTTGGCTTTATGGCTCAAAACAAAGATGGGAGGAATATAACTGGAGCATGTCATTACCGAATGGGAGGACTTAGAACTAGCCAAGGAAAAGATATTTGCTTTGTGAAGGTCAATTTTAATAAATCCTATGATAGAATGGAATGGGGATTTATCCTCCAATCTTTACAAGGCATGGAGGTTCTATCGCTTGATGGAAACATGACTTCAAAAATCAAGAGCCAAAGTAGAAGGAAATCGCGTAAGCTCTCAACCTTTTTGGTTATGAGAAGGTCAATTAGGCAAGGGTGTGCTCTATCTCCTCTCCTCTTTGCTATTGCTGCAGATGCACTGGGTGGGTCATTCAAGATAAAACAGAGAAAAAAATGGTAATGGTTCACAAGTACTATGCAAACTGTTCACTGTGATGACACCAATCTCACCACATTTCTAAAGAGGCTATCTTAGAATGTCTCGACACATTTTGCCTAGTGTCAGGGTCCAAGACAAATCATAACAAAATGGGGTATATGGAACAAAGGGTAGTAGTTAAGGATAGTGGGTGCAAAGACGATGGGCATACCAATGCGATTCCACTGCTCAATCAGGGACAAATGAGAGTGGGTCATTTAGAAATTAAAAAGAAGATCCAAACTTGGCAAGGTATCCAATCATCCCTAGCGAGGAGAAAGCTCGTCTTGAACCACTACCTATTCCCTTCAGTTATTTATTTTATCTCGTCTGGCTTTTCTCAAGGATAGGGATTAATAAACTGAATGCCATATTCAGGACTTTTCTGTGGGGGGGAGATGAGAACCATCATAGGATGGCAAAGTGAGGTGGGACTTCTACACACTTCCAAAAAAGAGGGACGGTTGGGTATTGTCAATATTGAGTGGTCAACTATAAGATTCTTTGGTAAGTGGATAATCCATGTAGCTCAAAAATAGGAAAATGAGCTGGTCTTTTCTATCCAAAAGACACTTTAAGAACGCCAAACTAGCCAGGTGTAAGAGCTGGATTATCTACGAAAATAGGAACTTTCATAGCTCACGACTTCATATGGTTCTCAATGATATGGAGGGAGAAATGCCTTCCTGATGTTTTGCTGAAACATGCCATGAGGCTTAACAAGAAAGGGGTGAGAACATGGGAAGATGAGGGGGTCTAGAGGGAAGAAAGATGGATGCAAGAGAGAGAATTAAGAGAAATCTTTAGATCAATAGGTTTGACTACCTGGCAATTCGAGAAAGATTGCAAGTTTGGGATATGGATTCTTTGACCTGGATGGGAGGTAGACAGGAATTTCATTAGAGAATTTGAATGGCCAGTCTGAAAGAACCTACTTCCACTTCTAATGCTCTCAATGCACACTCGAGAAGTGATGGACACAGAGAATGGTTGAGAAAGGATCCGGTTAGCACTTGCATGAGGATGTCTATGGGTCCAAGATATCCTTGAGAAAATAGTCATGCCTAACGTGGTTAGTCATGTGCAATGGCATGTGGACAGGATGCAAGGCTATGGCCATAGGTAAAGGGAGCAACATGTGCAAGAGATGTAAGAGAACCCTTGAAGATGTCACTCACCTGTTCATCAAATCTAGATTTTCAAAGGGATTTTGGGATGGAATCTGTTCAGTAGGTAGGGTTTTCCAATTTTTGCCTGACAATGATTTGTTAGGAGATGTTGTGCTAAGGAAAAAGAGTAACTAGAATCTGTTGAGGAAAAATGTTTTATGGTTCATATGGTTACAAAGAAATGCAATGCTATTTACTAATGTATTTTTGGATGCTTTACAACCACATTACAACTCACCTACCCATGGATAATAGGAAAGAGACACGATCATCAAGGAATGTGACATGCACTTCTAGAAGGTTATAGCAAGTCTTAAAAAGGCACCTTCAAAACAACAAAAGGCACTTGGAGCCTATTGTGTGATGTGCTCAAACATAAACAAAGTGTTGATTCCCAAACAGAAGTTCTATGTTTTATTTCATACAATGGATATTTTCTTGTATTTTAAGGACTAAGAGACACACACCTGATGTAAAGTTGTATCTATGATGACGCTATAATTGAAAACCCTCATTTTTCAAACCCAAAAATAAATAAAATCGAAGGGAATTTAGAAGATGTAGATATCAACAATAATAAAAAATATGTAAAGTATAATGAGACAATAATAGCAAGAATGGAAAAATGATAGTAGCTATTAAAACCACAAAATGGAGAAATGTGACACAAAAACTTAAAATTTGATTGAATGTGAGATTTAGATTTAGGTTTCAACTCTATGTTATAACTTGTATAGGTACATTGGGCTCTCAGCTTTATGGTCTTTCACCTTTTTAGAAAGCCCATTTGTAATGTTTTGTCCCTTTGTTTCTATTCTTTCGATCTAAGTCGACCAGTCAAAGACGTTATAACTCACGACATAGACCTAAATCATTTTTAGTCCATTTGCATCCTTCACTAATACATGCACAAAAGTGGAGGCCTAGCTTTAGCATGCAATAGGAAATGGGATTCATCCCTATTGCAACATTAACTGACTTTGAAATATGATAAAGAAAGAGTAAGCACTTCCTAGCCATGTTACAACACTACAAGAGCTTATTTTTCCTTATAAGAGGGGTTGGTACATAGTAGCCACTTGGGGGAACATTTGGATGGATTACCGTTTTTCTTTTGGGGCTTCTCTTTGGAGGGAAGAGAATACACGAGATAAAGGGCCCTCTATGAGGATGGGACAAGGGACCAAGAGAGTTAAAAGATAGGGACAATCGGGGGAGGGGGATGGAGGTGGCTTACTAAAGTCGAGCTCTCTACCAATGGGAGACCAATATGGTTTCCAAATTTGCAAGCCTTACTGTTGGCTGGGCCCTAATCTTTAGATCAAGGGATTGCATAATTTCTAATCCAAGAGGCCATTTTGGAGTCCAAATATCCCCTGATGGTCTCATGGCCACCTTAGAAACTAGCACATGTTGGACTTTGTATCCATGGGTCCTTTAGCCTTGCAAGGACATGAGTTCTCTTCAAAAAATTTGTTTAGATGGTGACCTTGCTTGCACCTATACTTCTTGTAAGGGTGAGCCTTGGTGGCAGAGGATATCAAAGGTTGATTTTAAAATGTCCTTGGTGGAACCTCTCATTTTGGGTGGAGGCTCTCAGGCAAGGTGCATGATTTCCAAGTTTGGTTTTAAAATTGGGCTTAAAGGCACCTCTTATTCTTACAAGGGAGAGCTTGGTGATGGATAATGAATGCCAGTATTGTTTTTAAAACTGACCTTGGTAGCTAGGGTTGATTTTAAATTTGACCTTTGGTGACACCCATCCTCACCAAGGCCCTAACTTGAAAGAGGGAGAGATTCCACCAATGTTGGTTTTAAAACTGATCTTGGCTATCATGCTCCATTACAAGAATGTCCCTTGTTAGAAGGTGAGAAGCCACTAAGGTCTTTTTGAAAATCATCATTAGAAGTCTTGCACCTTGCCCTCTCAACCTCCCCTTCCAAAATGAGAGGTACCACCAAGGATGATTTTAAAACAAACCTTGGCTATCCTCCATCAACTATCTTTGCACTTGGAAAAAGTGGAGGTGCTACCAAGGGCTACTATGCCCCAAGTAGACCTTGGGAATCCTACAACTTGTGTCTCGTGCCCTCCTCTTACAGTCCTCTTACAAAACAATAGGTGGCACCCAAGATCAATCTTGGCTATCATAGTATATCACTAGGTCTCTCCCTTGCAAGTATGATAGGTGCCACCAAGGTTGGTTTTAAAACTAACCTTGGCTTTTATCCTCCATCACTAGGTCTCTCCCTACAATAAAAATATGTGCCGCCAATGCCAGCTTTTAAATCGATGTTGGAATTCTCCTCCATCACCAAGGCTCTCACTTGCAACCAAGGTTTTAAAGCTGACCTTGTTGATCCTACAACTTGCCTCAGCCCCCCATGAAAAAGGATAGGTACCACCAAGGACACTGGTTTAAAATAATCCTTGGCAATAGCTGTCCCTTTTTAAAAGAAAAGATACCACCAAGGGCAGTTTAGAATTGACCTTAGCTATCATCCTTACCTTAAAAGGCCCTCCCTTCCAAAAGAAGAAGTGCCATCAAGGTATACTTTTAAATCAAAATTGGGTATCATCTTGGAGGGCCTTTTAAGAATAAGAGGTGCTACAAATCGACCTTGGGTATCCTCCACCTTGCACAAGGTATGACCTTTTTGAATTTGATGTGCTACTAAGATCAATTTTAAAACCAACCTTGTGTATCATCTTACTGGACCTGGGGGTGGATGTAGACATGCACATTGATTTTTTGTTTGGATATATAATGTAGAATCTACATTTGAGTTATGATCCATTCCTTTTCACTTTTTTTTTTCTTCAAAATAGATAATGCATATTCATGTTGTGATGTAGAGTTTACAAATATACTATGGTCTAGTTGTTTTGTCATTGTGCTTATTTTGAAATGGGCATTTAAAAGCATGACAATGGCTTCATCTTATTGGGTACTCTTGGGACAACACTCAATCGGAGATGCAAAAATTTTGCAAGAGAATCCTATTAAAGTAGTTGAGTCTAGAAAACATAATGTATGCAAAGAGGATAACAAAAATTGATATGAATAAAAAAATTGCATGTGGTACTCCTAAAAGTTGCTAAATGACACACTTCACAAAAAGAATGGCATGTAAGTATTTCTTTGATCATAATTTTTTGGATTTTGCTTTGTTTATATTTTCAAAAAGATTGGTGAAGCTAGGTTGAAACAAGATCAGTTCAAAATGGATCTTGAACATCAGTGTGTCATACTCTATTGTTGATACAAGCTCAGTTTTAAGACCAATATTGAGCATCAATGTGTCATACTATGTTATTTTTGTGTAGGATTTCTTGCAACTTTTGGAGCAAAGTACAATCCAAAAGATGTTCGTGTGATTACTACATCAAATGCACTTTTTACACAATTGTTGGTTATTATGAATAGATATGTCCAAGGTAACTTGCCAAATGTCAAAGGTAGTTTGCCAAATACAGAGAAGTCTTGCTTGATGAAATGACAACAATAGAGATTTCAAAAAGTGGGAGAAATTTCTCAAGCAAAGGGCACAACTTACAAGAAAGTTAGGGCCAACAATGTTTCAATGTTTATTGAGGATGGGAGACTCCATGATCTTTGAATTTGCACCATCATATCTTCAAAACAAAAGTCCTTCTAGTAGCATCAAAAGCATCCAAGTTCATAACAATGGAAGACAGGTGATGGCAAAAGAAAAGTGACAAGGTCCTTTGACCCAAAACTATTAATTTCCTTGTGTCAAAATCCTAGGCCAACGTGGGTAGGTGTAGGGAGAAATTGAAAGAGTTTTATGAAATTACACATGAAATTTGTGAAATTTTGCTTAAGTACTACAATGAATGGTTAAAAGTAGGTTTGAACTCGAGCAAGTCAATAACTACAATGGAGGCCTACATCAGTTGGGTACATGACTGAAAGCTAGGTGCCTCTAGCCATGAGTGAAAAGAGATGCCTTGGAAGACTATTAACGTCAGATATAACTTGAAGGGGCTTGGAAGTGTTAACAGATATATGTTGAATAATGAACTTCTCCCTTATCCTTTGGTTGAAAAACGTGTTAGACATAAGGAACACTATAAATGATCCATATGGAAATGAAACATAAATGTCAATCATCATCAATATGTGTATTTAAAAAAGGTTATTTTAGAGTGGGAGGAGTTTACTATGAAGTACATCAAAGAGTTCTTGGAGGAGGAAACTCCAAAACTAGTCTTTAAATTGTCTAGTTCACAACGATTTTGGAATTTCCCACCACAAAATGGAAAGTGGAGATGCTTGTGAGCTAGACGAGAAGAAGCTCGAGCGAGGACCAACCACTTTGGACTTTTCTAAATAGGAGCTCTAAAGAGAAAAAGGTGGCTTGGATTATGTGGTTATATAATAAGTGTGTTTGTATGCCCTAAATTAAGGTTATCTTTGCTCGTATATATCTAGAGAGTATCTAAAATTGGGTGATGTGCAAGCTTCTTTGTATGTCACTAAAATTGGGCTGGCCCAGTCTACAAAAGCATACAAAACAAGTCAATGAACATTGCTTGGACTAAAAATATAACAAATCCTTGATAATGGTAATTATTCATAATTGCTTATCTGCGATGTGTCTTTTCCTTAATTTCTTTTACGGTCATTTTTGTCCAAATTTTGCTTTTTCTTATATCCACAAGAATAAGTTAATTCTTTAATTCGACCCTAAGCTTGTGGGAGCACAAGCTCCCAATACCAATTGATTTTGTAGTTGAGTTTTGAAGTGAAGAGGTCTTTAATTTTGGGAGCAAGTTATGGCTTGTTTATACACACAAACGTAGAAGTAGAGTATTTTTGGTGTACAATGGGCCAAAGTATGGTTATGATACTTGGATTACTCTCTGCTCTTATTTGCAAGGTTGAGGACCTATGGCCAAATTTTACACCAAGAGAGGATAGGCAATACATTGTGGGAGATACATTGTATAGAAATATAGGTGGAAACATCTATTGCTCTATTAATTGTAAAGAAAGGATGAATGTCATGTATGTATATGACTCTAATTTACCACCTCGGATTGAATGCAAACAAGATGTTTTGGATACTGATATGTTTGGATATTTTGTAATACAATCCATTAGGGATGTCCATGTAGGAGAGTTGTTCTTTTTTTTTTGGTATGCATACTTAAATGTACTACCATTGTATCCTTGTTGTTGGAAGACTCCCAAAGGTATCGAAATTTATAATTTATTATTGGTAAATGGAATGTCAGGTTTCTCTTTACACTACCTTTCTCTTGATAGAATTTTGATCTTTTTCTTTACAGTATCAAACATATCATTTGCAACACCAATTTATACTATATATGAACATGTTTGGATTCAAGTGTATGATAATTGGTAATCAACATCGATTAAACAAATAAGGTTCTTACACTTTACCAAGAGAAAAGGGATTGTTGTCATGCTTCTCAAGAGGAAGAGGATGTCAAAAGGAACATGGAGTATTCTCAACATTTCAATAGAATGATACAATATTGTGGTTCAGTACTCCACTTACATTCACACTTGGATCATGGTTTACAAAATAAATTATTTTGAGAGGGAGTAATATAGATTGATGGGTCCAGCATTAGCCCCATAGTGTGGCAGATCTCTGTTGTCATGGGTAGACAGTCTCAATAGTACACAAGCAAGACTATAGTGCAAAGCACCAATCAATCTCTAACATGGAGCTATTCATAGTGAGATCAACAAAATGGGTTCCTACGGGACTCGCTTTGCAGATCTATCTGACTCTTCATCCTTTGAAATTCTTCTAAAAAATTTTGGACTAAGGGATTTAAAAACTCTCTGCAACGTATGCCTAAAAACACTATCAGCCTGGTGACATTCGATGATGAGATTGTTAGCAGAAAGCACTCATGTGGGGTACACTTGGAGTAGTGCAATTGCTAGAAGGATGTGGATTCTTGATTCTAATTGGACCATGCAGGGTCGAAGGGTTTGATTGGTTGAAAGTCTAGCTGTAGTCGGTTGGCCAATACATGGATAACACATGGCACTCTGAAGGTTGCATAGCGTTTCTAGGAGCATCGAGTTGAGGTAGTTCGGAGACTTCCGGGAGCTCGTGATGGAAACATAGCTTCCCTATAAATCTATGGAATGGCAAAATGCTTCTTCTTCTTGTCCAAAACTCTGATGAGAGTCGTCTAGTGAAGATTGAGTGATCCGTAGCAGAGTTCTTGGGATGAAGCCATATTTTTGTGAGCTCCAACAAGGTCGGTCGACCTGAGGAGATAGCTATGGTAGCATCTATAGTTATAGTCGTGTTTGCTAGTGTATCCTCTGATCGTGCATTAGATAGCTTGTAACCGATAAGGTTTAATAGCACTATGTGTGAGTATATTTCATGAGAAGCTCTCTTTCTCCATTGTCGTTTTATGTGAGGTTGAGTGTTATTTTATGCAGCACCAAGATTTCTTCTTGCGTGCATGTTCAGGTTGTGAGAATCCAAAAGCTAACAGAGATTGATGGGAACCCATTCTACTCTATGTATGTCTAGCTGGATCATGTAAGGCTTAATTTTCTCTCTGATGTAATCTACCACATCTTTGAAAAGATCCAGGTGCTTGTGGACTATGCCAATGACATCTATCTCACAATAAAAAATCTCATACAGCTCCGCCTCTCTACTCGAATAATGAGTAGAAGTGATGAAGTCATTGCACAATGAACCACAAACTTTATCCAAGTTTGATAAATGAATGATTCATTCAGAAGTTTAATTTCAATGGATGATATTACTCTAGCGATAACACACTGACACATCTCGACCCAATGCCAATTCCTTAATGAAGTTTCCCTAACAGATCCCATGATGAAACCCTGTGGAACAATCTGGTGTTGATTCTAGTTCCTGGCTTTTCAACCAGTGGTTCTTGCTCCTCTAGGTTTGGTCCTACACAATTAAACCATCCTAGTACAGAGGTCCATCCAAGGCAGTACCAAAATAACACCACCTACTTTAGTCATGTTTCCTGCCTTCAAACTCAAGCAATCTAGATGCCATAGTCTTCTAGCTATACCCCTCATAATGAATGAACAACCTAGAGTCTTCCAGGCACCATGTTCTGAGGGTCTGCTTCAACCCATCCCCCCTTTGGAAATATCCACAACAAAAGAGCCATCTCGAGAAATGAAATCCCAAGAATATCTCTAGATAGCCAAGTACGCTTTTGGCTTCAATACACCCTGTCCATTACCTTCTAACAATATGCTTCTGAGATTTAAAGAAGTGCCCTCACTTCGCCTTCTACCTTTGAAGAAGGCACACTCTTTCCAATATCGCATTATCTTTGATACATGAAGAGAAGATTCTCTCCACAACATGTTATAATGGCTTAAATTAGTGACATCAAGTACATACTAGAATGTCGTACTGCCTGTGTGCTTGCTCTGAAAGTAAACCATGTATCATGGAGGCACATACCAATGACCTATGTAATCCTATAATTCCCCCTTTTGAATTATAGCATCCATCTGAACTCGAAACCCTAGGGCACTCCATGGAATCCATCCTCATATTAGTATCAACAGCCATGCACCTAGAAGAGTCCAAGCACTCGTTGCTATCCTTCACCTTCACAAAGGTCTCTAGCTTCCCATCGGCCCACATCTCAATATCAGACATCTTCACTTTGACTTCTAGGTTTGTGTATATGACCTCAGTAACACATGGAGATGTCACCAAGAACAATTCTTTGATTACCACATTAGCTTTTGGTTCACCATCTGAATTTGAGTTGGACTTTTTCTTCTTGTTCATTTGATCCGCCTTCTTGTTTTTGCAATCTTTTGCAAAATGGCATGGCTTGTCACAATAGAAGCACTTCTTCGTTTGCTTCCTCTTCTTACTAGAAGTGTCCTCATCATCTCCAGAATCATCTCCAAAATGGCCTGGCTCGCAAAATGGCTTGGTTCATCACAATAAAAGTACTTCTTCTTTTGCTTCCTCTTCTTACTAGAAGTGTCCTCATCATCTCCAGAATCATCCTTCTTATGCTTGCCACTATTAGGCTTGCCTTGTCCTGTGCCAGCTTTGTCCTTTGCTAGCAACGCCTTGTTTGTCTTTGTTAAGCCTTTTGATGTAGTAGTAATGGACCCAACTCCTCAAATGTCAGAGGTTTTTTCTTTTGTCCTACTATCACAGTGTAACAGAGCTCTTAAAATTTTGTGGTAGCATCCCAAGTACCATCAAGGCCAATTGGCTTGATTCTACCTTTTGACCAATTGATGCTAGTAAATCCCTCACCACCTTTCGTCAACTCGTCATGAATCGAATCTCCCTCATCCATATCCATATTGTAGAGTTGATGCTAAAGAGTCAAGATCTGGGATGTATTATTTGTCTCATACAGATCCTTTAGAGTATCCCACGTCTCCTACTGATGTGCCAGTCACCTAGATATGAGAAATTATCGAGTCCATCGTAGTCCCCATGATCATGGGGATGGGGCATCTCTATCCTCCCAAGCTTCATGTTCATCTCCATCTACCGGTATAAGTAACCTCCCCTTGTTGTCCAACACATCCTCTAGCCTTACCTCTGCTCCTGTTGTCATCTTCCACAGTTTTTTAAGCCACTAAATGACTTCGGATCTTGGATAGCTTACATATTTTCACTTGTATTTCAAGCTTCTAAGCCTGCTTACTATCACCTTCTTGATGAGTCTATGATAGGTGTTACATCTAATGCTACTAGATTTTCAGCCATGTACAGAACAAATCACATTTAGCTCATGACAATTGAGCATACAAGTTTTTCAAGTGACCATACCTCATCAAGTTTTCGGGCCTCTTTGGTAGAGTATAGTACCATACTTACACCTTCAACACCCCTTACTTTTACGTAGCCCCTAGATTACTCTATCCATAGTGACTATGCAGCCTTCTATGGCTTCGCTTCATATGATAGGTATTAGTTTATTGTAGCATACCTTAGGCTGTGCTATCAGTTATTTTGGGTTAGTGACACCCTTATTGCTTCTCCTTGGCTACACCAATCAGCTTCACATGTGGATGCATCTTCTATAGATCAGCTTCATGGTCCACAAGGACTTATGACATGTCCGCTCAGCCATCTATAGCATGCAATCATGCATGTAGTCATTCATGTAGTCATTGATTGATGTAGCCTTTGATCTAGAACGATTCCCCTCCTTTTACTCCCAGGCTTTCCTTCGACTTCTTTTTTGGGTTTTGTTCCCAAAGGTGAAGGATCATATCTGCAACTTGAAGGGGAGATGGCTGTAAATGTAGAGGACCAAAGTTATAGTCATTGTATGACTTTCATTGCATAGTCAATGTGCTCACACACGCATACCTCTTTGATATTCTTTCCATATTTTCTTTTTAAGTCTTGGTTGCATCATATGCACCAGCAAATTCAATAAGAGATCTTATAAGTGCACCCTCTGCTAATGGTATAAATTGTAAGTTCATGTACCCGTGAAAAATCAGCATCATCTGCATACTGATCTATCATGGCATCCAATTCATTGTGATAAGAAATGGTCACTGCTGAAACTAGAGGCTTTTTAGACACTGCATCTGCATACGGCCTCCTCGAAAGAGCATCTGCTACCACATTTTTATTGCCTGGCACATGCACTATCTGAAAATGGAACATAGAAAGAAAATTGGCCCACCACATGTGCTTCTTGGACAGCTTCCTCTGAGTGAAAAAACTACCTCATGTCTGCACATAAAAATCAGCACCCAAAAGATAGTGCTTCCAGGTAGTAAGTGCATGAATAACAACCAACATCTCCTATTCATAAACCTGCTTTAAAACTTAACCCTAACCCTAAACGGTAACTCTGTGTGTGTGTGTGTGTGTGTGCGTGCACGCACGTGCATGCGTGCTTGTGTGCGTGTGTGTGTGTGTGTGTGAGAGAGGCTCCAGCTCACTACACTCTAATATGTTTTGCTTTCATGTTTTATGTTATAGTTTTGGATATTTTTGTAATCAAACACTGATAGTGACAAATTTTGAGAGAGCAATAAGAATGGGAAGATGATGTATTTTAAGAAAAGTCTATATGAGCGTGTTGTACATCTCTAAGCTGGCCACAAGTTTGATTCTTTGCAAATTTTGTGATTCAACCATTTGGTTGAAGAATAATAGCCAGAAGACAATTTGAACTGCTCTTTCTATGTGGATTTATGTCCAAGATTTTCAAGTGCATTTTTTAGGCCCAAGATGGCGTATTTTGACAAAAATTAATGAATACAAAAGTTGTGGGGAATCGCGAGACAGTTCAAAGTCATCCTATTGACCGTTTTTAGATTCCACATCGTTTGGGAGATACGGGCCTCCAAACAGGGCTGATTTTCTAGTGTTAAAAAAAAAGAACATGCAAATTTGTAACTAAGGTCTATTATTGGAGTAGGGGGGCTTTTTTTGGTAAAAGCAAGTTCACACTTCAAAAGTTAGTTTTCTGAGGACAGAAAGGAGCTTTGAAAAAGCAGAGCATTTCACTATAGCTCCTTGCATGTAGATTTCAAGGCAAATCTTCACTTCTGAACTGAAGATTGAGATTGAGATTGAGATACCTACCTCCAACTGAGATCGAGATTGAGATACTGGAGGTAGGGCTTCGGGGTGGTTGGGCGGTACTGTATTTCCTTGTAAAGGATTTTCTTTGAATAAAGATACTATTTCCTCTTCAGTTCGAATTGTTTTTTTTCTATGAGATCTAGAGTTCAATGACTTGGCGCATCTGTGTGTGTGCGTGTGTGTCTATATGTGTGTGTGTGTGTGTGTGTGTGTAAAATCCTCCAATGCTAAAGGCTGCCAAGTCTAATGCAATCAAACTTAATGTGATCTTGGGCTATGGGCAATGCTCTACAAACAAGGTGTAGGATTGTGGCTAGTGCAGACTGATGCAGCCTGTGGGAGCAAGCTGCACACCCACAGGTCTCGATGCAGACTCACTGGACAGAGTTACTGAAGGTTAGCAAGCTATGGAGCTGTGACACGGTCTACAAGCTACATGTTCGGCCAACTATAGATTAGGACAAAGTGCACAACTATTGATGGTGTAGTTGAAGTC
The DNA here is from genome assembly GCF_047967505.1 of Dipteris shenzhenensis. Taxonomy (NCBI): domain Eukaryota; kingdom Viridiplantae; phylum Streptophyta; class Polypodiopsida; order Gleicheniales; family Dipteridaceae; genus Dipteris; species Dipteris shenzhenensis. The sequence goes on from NC_141628.1 coordinate 16,301,011, forward strand.
TTCTCCAATGATCTTCTTACGGTTATGCTTGTGGCAAATCAAATTCTCAAGTTTGCTCAACTGCCGTGGAAGGACATTTATGATGAGCTGGCCAAGGAGATCTTGGATTCATATGACGAGAACGATCATAGCCTCATCATTAACGACATACATGTCAAGATTACTTCAGAGCTTCTACAAAGAGCATTCTGGATGAAGCCACGGTCCCATCCCAAGAAGATGGCAGATGCTAAACACTGTGACGCGTTCTTTGGGCAAGAAGTTACTCATCTTCACTGGGATATCTCATTAATAGGTCGAAGGATGAAAGGCTAAAGACAACCTGTCGATTTTTGTTTGAGTTCATCAGCCTCAAGAAAAGTGTGGGGTATGTGCCTTGCCAGTATGTACCCCGAGTCGTTACAACAGTGGAGGACTAGCTCCATGTGGACTGGTTCACAATTTTTGAAAAGGCCTTTGAGAACTAGCTCCGTCAGTAGGGGGCAAACCTATTGCAAGCTCGGCGCCCACCTATGTATGCTCCAACATAGATTAATGTCTCGGAGAGTGTTGTTGCCAAGTGCACAACCAGCAGAGGGGGCAAGGACTTCAGGAACAAGTGGACCAGATGAAGAGCAATAGGCCGAGCAAGAGAAGGGGCACCAATAGCAAGATGAGCAGCAGGACAAAGAAGAGGAACAGGATCTGGGACAGGTAGAAGGTGAGCAGGATAGAGGGAAAGACCAACAGCAGGATAAAGGCGAGGAACAACAAGAATGGGGAAGGGTGAGGAGCAGGATGGCAAGGAGCAGCGGGGGCAAGGAACAAGCGAGTAGCAGCTAGATAGCTAGACGGGTGGACAATAGGGCGGCAAGAAGTCAGAGTGGAATGGTGATAAGTACACCTCTGAGCAAGGTAATAAGGGGGGAACAGCAAGGAGGGCACCCCTAAGGAGTAGGTGCAGTTGGAGGGGAACAACCAATAGGGCACCATTGGAGCTACAGTCAACAATGGTGTCATTGACGCAAGGACATGACATGACATGACTGAGGGTATGTCATCATGATTTAAAAACTGTGGCAAAGGTTCATTATTGCATGAGAGTTTTACAACAGCAGCAGCAAGCTCAGGGAAAGATGAACTTTTCAATCATGATTGTGGTAGCACAAATGACAGGTTCTGACATGGACAACAGCACTGGTAGGAATAGTTTTGGGGGAAGCATGGAATCAATGGCTCGATGGATGTCTGATGGACAATGTGGATGGAGATGGTACAAGGTCTCTAAGTACAAAGATTTTGGGAAAGCAAAGCTACAACAAAAGAGGCATCACCCAAGAAATGCAACGGTGGCATATGAAGGCACATGTAGAGAGGCTTGAGGTGGACAATGGCAAGAGCAAAAATGATGATGAGACTTAATGTGTGGCGCACAAAGAATAGAGCTTAAAGATGTAGGAGCAAAGGTTTGATTGGCCCTGTGGAAACCAAGGAGGCTCGAAGACGACAAACTTTGAGGTGCAAACTAGATGTACATGGTAGAGTAGAGCATGAGAAGGCGTCTAGCAAGCAGATCAGTGCGACAAAGCTTGAGACAGCAAAACCTAAGGTTCAAGAAAGTTTCTAGAGGCTTTTGGGATCAAGGCACTACTCTCAAAACACACAAGATGATCCTCCACATGAGGTCTGCTACAAAATGCTAAAAAGGAACTGTCTCTCATCTTCAAAAACTAACAAAGGAACTATCTCGCTAGTGTTTAAAAACTAACACAAATCTAGAAACTCAAGAAGCTAAACAATGCAAATTGAGATACCTTATGCCACAGCTTGGATCGAGATGCTATAAAAAGAAAAAAGTGTAGCTCTCTTTGTAGGCTACAAGAGGAGCATAAGAACTACTACAAAGGATGCAATAAGCACAAGCAATCATGGGCTCCAATAATATGTTAAGAAAGCAGGGGAGAGAGGAGCGTGTATACACCTTTTTCCCATAGGGTTAGGGATTGTTTCCCATAATGAAGATGATGAAGAATGTATACACCTTTTTCCCATAGGGTTAGGGTTAGGGATTGTTTCTATGAGTATTAAAGATGTGCTTTGCACAGGCAAAGATGCATGACCATCCTCAACAACTCCCCATCTGAAGGTGGATCTTTGATTCTTAAATTGCTAATCAATTCACCTTGCATACTTAGATTGGATTTTGAAATCTTAGCTAAGCCTTAACCCATGGCTTTGAGACCTTCCATCTCCTCCTTTCATTCCATTATCCTTCCATCTCCTCCTTCCTCCTGAAGGTGACCTTCCATCTCCATTCCACTGACCTTCTATCTCCTCCTTGCCCCTAAAGCTGCCTCTTGTCTTTCCACCTCCCCCCCCCCTCTAAGCCTCCATCCAAGAGCTCCTTCTTTGTGACATGTGGCAAGCTCTTCTCCTCCAAGCTGTCATGTGTCCTCTCTCTTTTTTTTGGATGTCCGTGGTTAATAGGTTAAAGATGTGCTTATAGTCCTCTATGGAATAGTGCAACTCTTAATAAGAGATGCATTATAAGATTTATCAAATGGTATACAACTTTGTAAGACTAGAATATAACCAATCATACAAATTCAGCTTTTTGATTTTCAAAAGTTCAAAATTCTACAATGAAAATAAAAGAGAAAATGAAACAGAACAAAATTGAGCTAACAAAAAAAAATTGAAAAACAAAAGGAAGACATACCTAGCAAGCAAAGCAATTCTTATGTTTTCATCAATGCCCAAGCATAAGAAGCTATATTAGTTTTCTAAAGAACCATGAGTCTCTTGGGCAAGCCCAATGCTTACTAAAATACATCAATTAACCAAAAGGCAAAGGAAACAAGAAAGGAGGAAGGTGACTAAGCAAAAATAAATAAATCAAGAAACAAAAAAGAGACCAAATGCAGAGAGATTTCTAGATACAATGAATATTGTCATCAAAGAGCAAATAATCAAGTTTCATTTATGAGTATTTGAAAAAGACTAGGACACCTTCGATGGGTTTTAGACGGCTCTTCCCAAGGAGCATTCTTTGAGTGGGCTCATATTCACAATGGCACATTGAGAGGACCCTCTCCTTGTAAGCCTCAAAGGGGTAGATTTTAGTGAAGTAACATCCTGCTAGTAATCCACATTATTTAGACAATGAATGACCTTTCATGTTGATGTTATATAGATGGAGGTCCTTTATATAGATTGCGAGTGCATGTTCCCGTTTTGGTCCTTTTTGTAGATAGTGAGTGCCCTTTCATATTCAAGTTTTGGTCCATTTTGTAAATAGTGAGTGCCCTTTCATATTCAAGTTTTGTTCCTTTATGTAGACAATGAGGGCCCTCTTAAATTTCAAGTTTTGTTCCTTTATATAGACAATGAGGGCCCTCTTAAATTTCAAGTTTGGTCCTTAATGGAGTGTTATTCATTGCCATATCCTACTATCTCTCTAGGATCTATTTATGCAATCTCATGGATGAGTTCCTTTTCACAACATGTTTTAACATGGTATTAAAAGCCAAGATTTGAGGTAGAGGTACAATTATCAAAGCCAAGTCACAATATACAAGAATGGTGGTGAGTTCAACGAAACCTAGAGATTGGCACAAGTATAGATCTACATCTCCACTCAAAGATTTAGAGCAAAATCTCATACAACTTGGATCCAACTAGTTAACTTTAAAAGGTGCAAGTGAATAGGGTGTACTATCAAGAGCAATGTCATCTCAAGGAAAACTACTATGGCAAATACTCTAAAACATCAAATGTATTCAAGGGGAAAAAATGGGGTAATTTATGAAGTTTTGCATGCATTTTGTAGACTAAGAATCTAGATATATGAGTAGGAAAGAAGCAACAAACACTTTAGTGTATTTGATAAACCACTCACCAATGTGTGGCACTCAAGTGAACAACATTAGACAAAAAGGAGATGAGAAAACCCACACTAAGACATCCATGGATATTGATTGCCCATATGAACAAAGAACACTCAAGTGTATAACATTAGACGAAGTGGAGATGAAAAAACTAACACCCTGACATCCATGGATATTGATTGCCCATATTAACAAAGATTAAGACAAGTATTCCCCACTTGTAACCCATTAAGATTATTCAAAAGCAAGTGCATTCCACTCGAAGACCCTTCTATAACAGATACAATAAGCATCTATAGAACGAAATGGGTGGTGGGCATTATGATGACCCGTTCAAGTGCTACTTTACAAAAGATTCCTATTAGCAATTATCCAACTGTCAACGCCAATTCAAACATTGACTAACACTGCCTGCACTGACGTTTCGTTCAAAAAAAAGTGCTCTTTTAGGGAGGCTGATTTTTTTCCCGGCTGAATCCTTCGCCAATTTCCTCACTTCACTAATTATAGGGTGCCAGCCTTCCTAAAACAGAAAAAGTGAACCCTTGTCACTAGTTAAATTTCTGGCTGCACCACAATGTGATTCCAACCATTCTAACCAAAACCTATGAAAATGTTCTTCATTTGCCCAAACAAAAAAGGTAGAATTAAGGTTCATGTAGGTCGAAGGCGAAAATAACTCCTCAGCAGCAAGGGAAAGGCCTGGGAGGTGACAAATCCAAATCTGTGGGGTAAAATGACACGGAATTGAATAACATCATTCGCCTGCAAGAACATCTAACCCACTCTTTATTTTCCCTTAGCTTCAAACTCTATGCGGGCCAGTTCAAGCACAACAAACTCCATCTCCAGGGAGTGGGCACATCGTCTTTTACTTTACTGTCAACATAATGAGCCAAGGGTCAGAACTGGCCACAGCTGAAATGAAGATGTAGTAAAACTTGCGAAGAGCGGCCATTAACAACAGTCATAAAAAACCTCAGACTTGGCCACAAATATTACCGCCAGAAAGTTTGAACAAGCTTCCAACTTACAAATCGGGAGGCTAATTTACGATCGGAGGCTCTACAGAGAAAAAGCCACGGTCCGAGCAGAGCCCGATGCTTACGACTCCAAAAAATCAAGAACCGAATAGGTCTCACACTGCTGGAAAAAGTAGCGAAACGCTAAAGAAGATCAAGGCCTGCGCCAGAACTAAAGTACTCCAAAGGACAGTATTTGAAGCAGCTCCCGATTCCTTTTTGTTGGAGCCGGTAGCAGCCTTGGCGGTCGTTGAGTTCTTTCTCACATCCACAGCGAGTTTCATGCCCTGCTGGCAATGGTTATCGATACCACATGCGAAATAGTAGACCTTAGACTCGTTTAGAGGAATGACAGTTCTACCATTCTTGGCAGTCCAGTTGTAGATCCAATCGTGTCCGAAATACGCACTCAAGGTGCAGTTTACGTAGACTGAGTAGTTCACTTGGAAAACGGTGTGCATGCCTTCTTGAAAGTGAAAAGCTGCAGTTGATTCAAATGTCAGGAACACGCCGTTCTTGAGAACCCAACTACGAAGTAAAGAGATGGCACTATCTTCTCCCATAAACTAAGCCGGAAATGCACACAACCAAAGAAGGTCATTTTCATACACCTTTTCATAAAGATCACAAGGGAACTTACTGATTTCGTCACCGACATAGAAGGTCTGATTTCCCGCCCAGTCGGTGTAGTTGAGGTTAACAGTCGGCCCAGCATTGGCGGGGATCTGCCATCCACGATTCGCACCCACAATGTGGTCAGTTGCAGAGGAGAAGGGAAGCAACAGGAGAAGGAAGCAGGCTACGAAAGCAGCAATGCCTCTTCCCAGGGCAAGAGAGGGGGAGGGATCCATGAAGAAAGCAAGCTAGATGGGTGCAAGGTTCTTGAAAGTCGGTGAAGGAGAGGAAGAGGTGGAAGAAAGAAAGGTCTCAGGGGAGGAAAGGAGGAGGGTAGAGGTGAGCAAGCTGAGGAAGAGAGCTAAGAAGTCAGAGACCCAACTTGAAGATGAGCAAGCTGAGGTAGAGAGCTAAGAAGTCAGAGACCCAACTTGAAGATGAGCAAGCTGAGGAAGAGAGCTAAAAGCACACAGACCCAACTTGAAGATTGGCAAGCTAAGTATGAGAGCTAAAAGCACAGAGACACCCACGTTGAAGATAAGAGCTAATAAAGCACAAAGACCAACGTCGAGGATGAGAGCTAAGGCAGAGATATGGGTGTGGGAGTAAGGCTTGAAGATGAGAGAGCTAAGGCAAGGAGAAGCAAATTGAGGATGAGAGCAAAGGCAGAGATATGGGTGGGGTGAAGGAGGGGAGTGGGGTTGAGAGAGAGAGATAGGAGGCGGACCTTAAACGTTGGGAGGTGGGCAGTAGGCAGAGAAGTAGTAGTAGTAGTAGTAGTGGGCAGTAGAGAGAGAGTGTGTGTGTGTGTGTGTGTCTTTGTTTGTTTGAGGGGGAACATTTGATGCCAGCACACCCCTTGACATTTGCCAGCTACGCTCCTCCTTCCTTTCCACCACCACTCCACCTCCCCCAACGGCAAAACCGCCTCCTTTAAACGCCCCCCCGCCGCCCCCCCCACACACACACACAAACCTTTTACCACCCTGCCTTGGTTCGGTGCACTTATGTGGTACCCTCAGTACTCACCCGGGTTGCCCATACATCGAAATTCCCACTGGAGCCCACATTAGCTCACCATTGATGAAGGCTCTTTGGATCCGCATTGACGTCCGCATCCGCACCTGAATGCGCACATTCGGGCTATTGGGAAACAACCCCCCTACTAGAGGCTAGCACCTCTTGGCATGTCCTGACACTCAACATGCAATCCAACCTAGGTGGGTCCCTTACTCCCATATACGCATACACATGGCTCACACGGACGGGCCACCTGCCCATGGCAACATTATCAATCGGCAAGTGATCTTACTACGAAAATCAGACGCCGACACCCAACTCAAGTGGGCCCAAACCCCAAGACATGCCACTTCTCGCAACATAATGGTTGCAAAAATACTACCAACGTATGTACGATGAAACTTAATTTACCTCCAAGAGTTATCTTGGCAATTTTTGAAATTCATAATTTTTTCGTATTTTAGTTATATTTTGGTCTTAAAACCTCTCCAATTCTAAGAAAACCATGAGGTGGTAAGTTGAATGACCTCTACAATTCTAGAAAAAACCTTGAGGTGGAAAGTTGAATGCTCTCTATCTATAAAATAATCTTCTCCATGAGCACTACCACAACACCCCTTTATTACCACTTCTCTTACTGCTCCTTTTCACTCCCTTTTTGCTTTTGCCTAGTTTGGCAGGCATTCAGCATGCTTGTCCCCCCTCCCCCAACCATTAGAGAAAATGTGGAACAACTCTTCATGCCCTTTCTCAAAAAGCCATGGCAAATCAGTGAGCCCTTCTCCCAACGGAATGGTAGATCAGTGAGCCCTTCTCTCGTAGCAAAAGTGCAAACAATGAGCAACCCAATGCAAACCCCATTCTCAAACTCGAATATGACACAAGAAGCATGTCAAACATTAATGCTTTCAAAAGCGAATTGCAAGCAAAGTAGATGAAACTTTCACTTACAAAAAATTAGCCCATTCTATGGTTGTGGTTTGCTTTCAATTGAGCCAAGCCTTTGACATAAAGAAGCGAACAAGACTCCATGGAAAGCTTCAAAGCTCTATGGATAAACCATGTTGCTTGCTCACCAAGATTTGTGGATCTCAACTAGTCCAATTTTTCCATGATGCTTAAAACAATAAGTGACTAAATAAACTTATCAATCAACCAATAGCCCCAACTACACCACAATTCAAATGGGCAAACATTAACACAAAATTAATGAGATAATTTCAAGATGCAACAACGTAGTGCTTTCACTTTAGATTTAAGAAAAACTGCATTCTATAGAAGTAGAGGATATTTGTGGTAATAATAAAAAATAACTAGTTGTAGTCAAGTGGTAACAATGATATGCCTTTCATGCAGTTAAGTTACAATTACTAGACTTCTCTCTCTCTCTCTCTCTCTCTCTCTCTCTCTCTCTCTCTCTCTCTCTCTCTCTCTCATAGACATACACATCAAGGCACCAAATTTGTATTTAAAGGCATTAGGAATTTCCCCATTATGGGATGGGAAAAGTTTAATGTGCTAAGAAATAGTTAGACACGTAAACAAGGCAAATAGGGATTATATCATGATATATTGTCTTCTAAGAGAAAAGTTAGCTCCTCAACATCTCTAAGATTAATCATCAAAAAATTTCGTTTGTATTTTGGAATTGTACTAGTGCCCTCTAGCTTGAAACTAAGAAATAGTTAGACACGTAAACAAGGCAAATAGGGATTATATCATGATATATTGTCTTCTAAGAGAAAAGTTAGCTCCTCAACATCTCTAAGATTAATCATCAAAAAATTTCGTTTGTATTTTGGAATTGTACTAGTGCCCTCTAGCTTGAAACTATGACAATTTCATCATCCTCAAAGGGACATGTATGAACACTTTTCCCATGGAACCACAAAAGCCTAAAGAAGATGGTAGTGGTAAAATAAACTTGAGAATCAACTCCTCATGAAGGAAGGATAGCAAGAATTATAGCAAAAGGTTTTAAAAGATTTGGTTGCCTTATTGCTCCAAGCTTCATGGTATGATAGTCTAACAGAATGTGTGTGGGAAGAGGCCCAAGAGCTAGTCGATTGCCACATAATACTCATATAATATGTCTGTGCCTTTGTTGCTTGGTTTTAATGATCAAACTCTAGGTCTTCTTAAAAGATTCCACCTTATAATTGAGATCTCATGGTCTTCTTTTGTGATTAATTTACAACCAATTTTTGCAAAAGTAATCTTTGTTATGATTCACAACTAAAATTTGCAAAAGTAAGCTTTGTTATACATGTTGAACTAAAAAACTTCAACAAAATTAGTAGTATTTATTGAGAAAAATGCAACTCCTTTTGTATCATACTTGTTGTAAAAGAGAAAGTGGCACAAATTTAGGAAAGAAATCTTGACCATAACATGATCACAATGCTGATGCATGATGACTGTACATAAAACTTGCAAATTGTGAAAAGATTAATGTATTATGAGATATGACACCTCACATATGACACATAATAGAATTAAACATAATGAACTTTAAATGTCAAGACCATAGGTGGTATATCAAAATTGCCTAAGATAAAAATACAAATACATATAAAGGTTGTCAAGGTTAATCATGATATACTCAAAAACTTGTATTTATATTTTTTGTACATATCCACGATTGAGTATTGGATAATCTATATATAAATACTCAAAAACTCTTAGAAAGGTTGTGTTCTTGGGGTAATCACTTACTAATGCTTGGTAGACCTAAATGAAGCCAAGGTCTAGGTATGAATTACAAGGGGTATTGTGAGGTGGTACTCCACACCATTTTTGCTATCAAAACCGTGATAACCTAGCCATACCCATTCTAACTCTAGGAAAAGTAATAGCCTATTCATTGTGAAACTCTATTCTCCAATCTATATACTTCCAAAATCTAGAGAAAATCCTTCCATTCTCAAATCAAAACATAAGAGTAAGCAAAGAAACTATATGTATCTTATATCCATACATTTCTCAATATTTAGGGCCCCTCCTAAATTGAGTAGATCATCAAAGATTAGCATATTCATAACCAGCAAGATCCAATTGTATTATGTGCAAAAAATAGTCTAAAACTTTAGAATTAGAATGATGAAAGATGAAGTTGAGATCAACTCATCCCTAGCATATAATTATCAGCTTACCATCAATCTTAATATTAATTATTTCTTTTTTTTGGCGAACAAAAAAAGTTTGTATATTAATTACATAATCGGTTTACATCACATGAATCTTATAAAAGATTCACCAAGAGAGTAGCTATCACAACTAAGGTGGTTTGCCCAACAAAAAGAAACCTTTTGATCATCAAGCATTCAAGCTTCTTCTTTTGAAACTAAAACCTTCGTTCTCTCAACACAAATCCATGTGGTTGTTCCATCTCGCTATGTTGAGGGACTTGAGGAGGATTAGGGTTAAACCTCATAGTAACAATTCCTGTAGAGTCGGGATCCATGTGACCAGGTCCGTGAGCAGCAAGGAGGAGTTCTTTTTCTTAATGAGGGGGATCTGAAGAAGTGCTCAATAGAGGGAGGGGTACTAATAGCATGGATAGAGAGACCTAGGGATGCCACGCAATTAAGAGGAATCTCCTTGGTAGAGATGTGTCGATCAGCTTCAACAGGTAGCTTTATCACATTAATATGTGAGTCTTTAGCACAGCTAAGTGCGTGTAGTTCAATTTCCATGTTCAACTGTGTGCGAGCCTCGTTGTAGAGCACTATGGCTTTGTGGAGGCACTTTTGTTGCTCAGCAAATAGAATATCAATAGAGAGAATAGAGTTATTAAACTAAAAACCGTTTCTAGCAATCCATATGGACCAAACATCTTGTGCCCTTGTTGAAGGCCACAAGTCCTTCTTGACCTTGAAGGAATCCCCTAGAAGAATAGACTAAAGGTTCCCCAATAACCAGATGAACAAGTTTCCAGGCTTTCCTTGCATGAGGACAAGCCACAAAGAGATGAAATACATCTTTCTGCACTCCTGGACATCGCTTGCAACAACCATCACCTTTTCCAATTCTTAAGCTTCTGCTATTTGTCCACACGGCCATGTGAAGTATCATCCATAACAAGGTTGATACTTTTTCTTGTGTATTTTTGGCCCAAATAGTTTCAAACTTGCTCTTCCAAATGGCGACATTGTCTCCAAAGCTCCACCTTCCATTAAGCTCCTTGTAAACCTCATCAATAGTGGAATTTGGCATTTGTATGGGAAAAATAGGGAGCTATCCACTTAATTAAATTCCTTCCTGTAGAGCCATCCTTCACCTTGCCAAAGAGCAATTATGTTCAGGACTAAAGCCTGCTAGTTGTTAGTGAGAATGCTCTCTGTATTTCCTGCTAGCTCTTCCATTTGAGGTTTCCTTGGTCCCATAGTTCACCCCAGCATTGAAGGCCCTTTTTGAATAGTAGGCTTGCTCTCAATAAGTCTTCATCATTCATAAGTTCACTGAGACCCAAATGGAATCAAGCACCATAAAGGCACCTATACCTAAAAAACATAATAAAACTCTTGATTTTCTCAAAAGTAGACCAAAGAGGTCTCCTTAAAGGGCTCCCTTTTGTGGTGCAGGCAACTGGGGAGCAAAGAGCTGAGAGAGGAGGAAATTTTTTCCACTTAGTAGCTCGAAGAGGCCGAATATGAATAGCATTTCTGAGCAAAATCATGGCCCAATCTTCCAAGGGGTTAAGAATGGCTTTGACAATTCGAGAGGCAGTAAGCTTGTGAGAAGTTTGCTCGATATCAACTATCCCCAGTCCTCCCTCCCCTTTGGATTCACTTTAGACAGTCTGGTTGGACCTCCCCACAGAAAGGATCTACACATCTTAATAAAACTCTCAAGCCCAGCCCTTGAAGGCATCTAGCAAGATAAGTAGAAGATGGCTACAGGGTAGAGGCAATGGTTAAGAACTAACCTTCTTATGGCTAAGCTGCCTTGGTAGCCTCTCCATCTATCAAGCTTCTTGTTGAATTTGCAAAGGAACCAATCCCATCTCTGTTTCGTTGAGATTTGAAATCCCATAGGGATCCCAAGCAAGCAAAAAAGAGAGCCATGGGGAATCCTCAAACATCCAAGGTTCCTTAAAACCTCATGTTCATTTCCACTTAAAATTGTGGACCCAGTTTTTTAGTGATTGATGAGGGATCTCAATGCTTCACAAAAAACCTCAATGCACTTCAACACATTTTGGATGTCCTGTCTTGTGTTCTTAGATCATAATTGCCTCTTGCATTCCCCAACCCCTCAATAATTTTTTGGCCAATTTATTGAGTGGAATCCATTTTGAGAGCTTCCACTCTTTCATTACAATCAAAAGAAAGGATCTACAACACAACTAGTTCATAGAGTCAACAAGATCAAAAGAAAGTTTATTATTCCATTCCATGCACTCACAAATGACAACCAAGAAGGATCCTCCTCATCCCTACTAGGCTTGTTGGAGGATCCGAGTTACATTAGACTGGGACTTGACTCTCACGACTAGCTAAAGCACACTATACTCTCCTATCACTTGAGGGCAAACGAGCCATGATATAGAGCGGTTGTAGATGAACATAGGTCACCATAATACACTATTGTGATGGTGAAGATCCTACCAAAGTTCCAACAATCCTCCATCGGAGTTGCACCGGCATCTATGGGTAGACGAGGGCTCACCGACCTATTCCAAAGGCTCCATGTAGCCCACCAAATTCCATGCAACCCGCCATGCATTTCAAGACATGGCAAACTTTAGTCACCTCGCCCTAGGACTCTGTCCTTAAGTTTCCTATTCCAACACCCCCCTCAACCTGAGGATGGGGTCTTCAAAAGACCTGCAGCAACAATGGACCTGATGCTATCAAACCTACAAGACTCACACTAGCAAGAGCTTGCAAGAACAAAAGCCAACTCGGTGTCCCAATGTCAAGTATCAACCATCGTTCCCGAAGTGGAACATTACAATGATACATTGACCAAATTTTTATGTTGATCACAGATGAACAGTCAACCTAAGAACTGTAGAGACCCGACTACTAACAAATGACTAAGTGCATGCAAGTTTATTCTACGTGGTCTTTCGATCACTTAAAAGGCCCATACATCATCAGTTTTGCTCGGACTAGAGATACAAAGTCCTGCAAATTCTTCAGCAGCTACCATCATAGAGTCCTTACTCTTTTTGGCCTTCATGTTTTTGTTTTCCATATCATCCCTCGTTTTGAAGAAAAATTGTTCTTTATGTCCCTGCTTTCCACAGTATCCACAATGATTTTCCTTGCTCTTATCCTTCCAACTGCTGCATGTATATGCACTGTCTTTAGCAATTTGAGTCTGACAATGCTCCTCATCCAAAAGTGTTGCAATCATTTCATCTAGTGTTCCATCAGCACTTACACGCAAATATTTTTCTAATTCGTCATATGCTGGAGGAAGACTTGACAGCAAGACTACCTTACAGTTGTCATCTTCAACTTGCACTCTTAGATCAAATAACTAATGTAATTTTGAACGCATGCGATTCAAATGTTCCCCAAGAGTGGCACCTTCCTTCACGGGCAAATTTTAAAAAATTTTGTTTGCCTTACTGCTAATTCTATACCCTAGACCCTAAAATATATACCCTAAACCATAGATCCTAGACATTAGAAATCAAACCCTAACCTTAAACCCAAAATCATAACCCTAGGTCCTAGACCCTAAACCCTAGAATGTGGATCATAACCCCTAGACCCTAGACCTTGAACCCCAATTTCACATCTAGATACATACATGTATCTTATTGTAGGGAGTATGGATCAAAGCACAACATTTCTTCAATTTTTTACCACTCCTTCTAAGCTAAATGGAAGGAGCTTTTTGAAGATACATTTATGTGGAGTGTTTAGTGCATGGCCTTAAGATTTTTGGAGATGTTTGGATTAATTCCTTGCATCCTCATGGTATCAATCAAGTTATAACATCCAATATGCAAGCGATTCATGGTGTACATGCATCTAGGGTTTAGGAAATAACGTTATGGATTTTAGGGTCTAGGGGTCTATGGATTATCGTTCAGGGTTCTAGGCCAAGCTCTAGGGATTAGGGTTTAAGGAAGGTTGAATCAAAGGAGGAAAGAGGGAGGGGTCAACACATTACCTTTGGCAAAACTTAATCCTACTAGGGAATAGTATCTTTAACACTCATTGCCCACTTCATAGTCTTTACACACTCTATATGGCCAATTTATTGGAAAGAACTAGAAAGGAGCACTTTGGTTTAAAGTGGAGGAGAAAATGGTCTCTAATTAATAAATTGACTTTGATAAATCTTAATCCCATTAAGAACGAATAGCTTGCACACTCATTGCCCAATATAGTCGTCACCCACTCAATGCAACCAATTTATTAAAAAACATCAAAGACCATGTTTGATTAAAAGATAAGGGAAAATAAACTTTAGTACATGAATTATCTTTCGTAAATGTTACATACATCAAGATTATGCCTTGCTCACTCATTGCCCTGCTCCATGCAACCAATTTACTGAAAAATAGCTCCTCGAGAGAGAAAAGCACTAGAAAGGAGCATGGTTAACTGACTCATAGGGAAATAGACTCTAGTAGACAAATTGTCTCAAGTCCATAAAAGTTGGCCTTGATTATCCCATCTAGTAATCAGGGCCAAAAAATAAGATCCACCCAAATTTCATTTTCCTTCTAAAAACCCCCTCACCTAATACAAAAGTTTAAGATATGGGAGGCTGTTAGTCAATGATTTTCTCTAAACTACTATGATATTCATCGAATTAGAGATCAATGTATGTCAGAAAGCAAGGACAAAGAGAGAAATAAACAGAGAAAAGCATTCTAGAATTCAACAAGAGAAGTGCCTACTCATTGCAAAATGAAAATGCCACATGAAGTACTAATACTTTGAACACTCTCTAGATTCACAAATTTATGATATTCCAGAAGTTGATAGGGAGATATTACATAGTCATGTAATGCACATTGCATATAGGGTTTTTTAATATAGGCCTCCTATCATATATGTACACAAAATATGTATCAAATATATATGAGGCTAGAAATGTATATACATTATATCAATTATCTAAGAGGACATTTTAAACACCAATGGGGTTCTTAAACTAGTGTTAAAATGTATAGAAGCGACTTTTGTATAGAGAGTTAAAAACACATGATAGGGGAATTCCCGCAAAGTACGAGAAGTGTCATACATTTGTACATTTGTCTACAACTCCTCAATTCTTTTATCAACCACGTCCATGTTTTCGACCTAGTTCTTTCCTATTTCCTAGATCAAAACATGAATTGAGCTTAGATTCATCATCTACAATTCAACTTGCATAATCCAATACATAGATCCAATAATGTCAGCATAAGAGACACTAAAGTCAATATATGTTCTAGTTCACAACCATGAGTCAAATAGGTTAATCTTTCTAGATTTATTTTGCAGGGTATTATCTTAAATATTTTTGAAATGTCTATGCCATCCATTCTTTAATTATTTTCATGCCAAACCATATATTCAACCAAATATTACCATCAATATGTGTACCAAAGATATAAAATAATGGAAAAGGTTGCACCATCTTTCTTGCAACTTTGTTGTCTATGTCTCCACTTCTTGCCATTAAAGGATTCCACACCTTGAGCAAGTATACATATCTTTGAAATCTACTTTAAATAAGATGTAGTGTGTATGAATACTTTTGTATTCCTTCTCTGTCAAAAAAAAGAATACTTTTGTATTCCTTCCCCCAAGGGACTCCATGGCTCTAAAAGTTATTTAGCGCCGGTCTTGTGACCTGTGGCATTTTTCTAATGCCTATGATAGGAGCAGCAAAAGGTAGTCGTATACTTCTTGACTGACTTATTGAGCAATAGAAAGAATAACATTGTGAAGAGTTCAAAGGCCTTAAACTTGCCTCTATCTTTAATTTTGATAAAGTATTTCCAAGTGGTAGTGTTATTTTGTATACCATATCATATGATCATGACATATAAGTGATATTGCTAAACACAAGCAAACATTACTACATGCATACAATAGCATTTTCGCTCTCAAAAAGTGCAAACATTGAAGTGTTGACCCTAAACCCTAGAGCCTAAATGCTAAAACCTTATATCTTAGACCCTAAACCCTAGATCCTAGAATTCGGATCCTAAACCCCAAGACCTAGACCCTAAATGCTAAATGCTAGACCCTAGACCCTAAATCATAAACCTTTATCAACTAGAACTATTTGTGCCTTTGTTTCAACTAACCACGGTCTTTTTTGCTACTTTTCACCTCGCTAAACCATTTTCTAATAATTGGCCACATGGAGGAGGTAAATAACATGGAGGGAAAAATGATTGTGCAAAGCATTAGTCCTTAATGGGAGTAAGATATTCTTTTTTGCTGCTTTTCACCTCGCTAAACCATTTTCTAATAATTGGCCACATGGAGTAGGTAAAGAACATGGAGGGAAAAATGAGTGTGCAAGGCATTACTCCTTAATGGGAGTAAGATATTCCAATGATAATTCATAGATGAAAATCTATTTGGCATTCGTTTTGAACCAACTATGTTCTTTTCTAGTGCTTCTCGCACCCAATGAGGCCTTTTTCACTAAATTGGTTGCACGGAGTGGGTGCAAACTATAGAGTGGGACAATGAGTATGGAAGGATTTAGTCCTTGATCGAATTAAGTTTTCCCAAGGACAATTTGTCAACTGGAATCTTTTTTTCTTGTGATTATACGAACCATTGTTTTCTAGCAATTTACCCCTAACGAGTCATCTTTTGATAAATTGGATGCATAGAGTAGGCAAAGACGATGGAGGGGGACAGAGTGTGCATGGCATTGATCCTTTATGGGACTAGGCTCTTAGAAAGAAATTCAACAACTGGAATCTATTTTCCCTCCAATTCAACTAACCATGGTCAGCTTTTGCTTTTCATCCATTTTTAAATAAAATTAGCTACGTGAAGGGGGTAAAGATGATGGAGTGGCGAAAAGCACGTTGAAGAATAGGATTTGGAATCCATATGACCCTTTGGTTCAATCAACGCTGGTATATTGGTTACATGGAGTGGGTGAAGCCATGGAGTGTGGCAAAATGACTGTGTAGTTTTTAAAGCATCCCCACTTTTTATTGAAAATATCTTCCAATTCTACATCCTTTCTAGCTTTGAGTATCCTCACCTTTTGTAAAAGTTTGAAAAAATCTCTTCCAATTATACATCCTTTCTAGCTTTGAGCTTCTTACTTGCCCTCAACTACCTAATTGCCTCCCACATCTTCCAAACATAGTTCCTCTCTAGCTTTCAACATGTCTACTTTCATTCTGCTACCTATTTGCCTCCCACGTCTCCTTATTAAATCATCCATCGTCTCTTGGTCCCTTCATTTTAGAGCTCTTTAAATTGTGCTAGTGTATTTAAATCCTCGTGTCCATGTCAACGCAAAAAATCCCCTTCTTGACCTCATTAAAGATTTGAGAAAACATTCTTATTCTCTCTCTAGTAGCTATCTATGTCCATGATCATTGCAAGGTTGTTATTATGGGTCAATATTGTTATTTGGAGTGGGTCGGTAGATGATACATCCATGAGCTTTGTCTTGCCCTTTCAAATAATCTTATTTGGAGCGACTCAAGCTAGATAGCATTGGAATATTTGTAAGCTTCATCTTAACCTTTCAACTATTGCTTCTTTCTTAAGCTTGTCACTGCCTTATTTCTTCAAAGATTAAATACATTGGTGGTGAGAAAAGTCTACAGTGGTAAGATATTCTCTTTGGGAGTCTAATAGGTAAAAATTTATCTTTCATTAAAGTGTCATTTGGTTTCTTATGGGGGATGGTGGCTTCTTCTTCTTCTTCTAAATTGATAAGTTGCTATCGTTACATTTATATAAGGGATTATCACAAGTTAGTAGCATTCCTAAGAGTTAGATTTGTTTCTCTTAGTTGTTGTACCTCTAGATTCATATCTTTGATGTGTTGGCATCGATAAAAGTTCTCCCTTTTGTAGTTTAGTTTTTGATGGGTTCTTGTCACTAATAGTAGTTCTTGTCCTTGAGAACTCTTTGAGTTTGACAAATTTTTCATAGGTGCTTCTTTCTTTATATAGTGTTAATAATTTATTTGGTTATGCATCATTTGAGTTTGTTGGATCCCTTAATTGGTTTGTAGGTTAGAGTTTATTACATGTCAATCTTGAGTGGCTTCTTTTCTTTTGATTAATTTCATGGTCTTTTAGGTTTTGCTCGATTGGACTGCCTCATGGTATTTTCTCTTATGGCCTCTACAACACCGTATGAAAGTTGATTTCCTTTGTTGTTGCATTAATCATGATCTATTTAGAAGGATTTGTAATGGAAAGGGTCCTTAGATCTACAATTGCTCTTTGGTCATTGCATTAATCATGATTTATTTAGGAGGCTTTTTAATTGAGCGGGTCCTTAGATCTCCAATTGTTCTTTGGTCATAACAGTTATGATTTCTAGTGGTTTCAAGTTCAAAATTGTTCTTAGAGCTTCCATTGTGGTCTTTTGCTCAGCCATTTTTGGGTTTGTTTAGCACAGTGCTTGCTTTGCAAAAAATTCTAGCCAATCCTAGGAGTGTAGAATCATTTGCAAGAAAGATGTCCTTCCAACCAATCCCAATAATGGAAAAGAGGGTAGGATCACTTGGATACCTTGCAATATTACGTATTTCTTGCTTGTTCTTTTATTTTTGCTCCACTCTTGCATGCAATATCTTGGGTATATGCATTGAACCATTTGTGGATGAGCATGTGAATATTCTTTGCATGTTGTTCTTTGTTCTTACAAGGGCTTCATTGCCACTTTCATTAGTTGATACAAAGTACTTAAAGTTCACCACTAAATTTGTCGAAAGTGGATTGTATGGCAATCCCCTTTTGAATTATGTGCAAGAGCATTTGTATAGCAAATTGATAGGGTTGTTCTTGACTTCATCCAGTCATTTCTAACTCAATAGCTTCCACATCAATTTTCATTTGCATGAAAGCAATATGCTTTTTCATTTATGATCATCTCTACTTTTTTCGCTCATATAGTTTGATAGTATATTGTGATGAAATGTGTTCATGAAAATAGGGCTTGTGATCTTTTAATCCTTGGATGTCATAACATGCTCTTATATACCCTCATTCATTCATTCATACTCGGATGGTGGAAAGTGTCTCATCTCATGCGGCACCAACTTTTAGAAGTAGAATAGTGAATTTGTTAGAGCATGAAGTCAAGGAGTTCTAGTAAAGTCTTATGTGTGAGTGCCATGTGTCCTATTGGGAGATATCCCATATACACTTTGGTATTCTAGTGTGTGGCTATTCTATATATGATTGTACTTGTGTGTCACATCAACACACATCAAGGAATCTTCATCAAGCTTATCAATGTGAGTCTTTTCATTTTGGTACTTCCATTTCATTTCTCTTTCCTTTCATTATATTTCCATTTGATTATTATCTTCTCTCTCCCTAGCCTACCCTCTCCCTCTCCCTCTCCCTCTCCACCATGTTCCTTCATGTGGTATCAGAGCCATCCTTCCTCCTCCCTTTCTTTCTTCCTCCATTCTTCCTTCTCCTAGTCATTTCCCTCTTGCTCTTCCAAAGGATTCAGGTGAGGGAGGCCAAGGAAGAGGAGCTACTCTCCCTCTTTCCTCTTAGAAGGCATCCCTTCTTCCTTCACCCTTAGCCTCTCCATGAGCTACTGATCTATATCAATATATGAGCTAATTCATGGAGTTGATTCGTGGAGCTGCTGCGTAATTTACGAATTTCTGCTACAACCAACCACCTCGAGATTTGCTATGCCATCAGCCTCGAGATTGCCGCTTGTTTCTCATGCTATTGCCCTCGGGCTTACCGCCACCTCTTGCTGCTACTGTTCATGTTGCCATCTACCCCGACATCAACATGAGTTGCTATCTACACTGTTCTAGCTTGTTCTTGGCCGTTTTCTACCCCAATTACAAGCTAAGTTGTTGCTACATCTCATACTACTCTAGGCTTTGCTCCGAGCTTGCTCAAGCTCACTCTTCAGCTCATATTGCTGCAACATTTGGAGTAGACATGGAGTATTCAAAAATGGGAATTATCATTGAAAAGTTTTCTAGTAAGAACTTTCCAACTTGGCAAACCAAGTTGAGGCTTCTGCTTATGAATGAAGGTGTGTAGAAGGTGGTTAGTGGCAAAGACAAGAAACTTGAATCTGATGAAAATAAAATTCTAGCTTGGAAAAATCTCAATGACAAAGCTCTTTCTATCATTGGTTTGGGTTTGTCTGACCAAGTTATTCATTACCTGTATTTTGATGACACTGCACATGAATTGTGGGACAAGCTAGAGCGCTTATTTGATAACAAAATTATCAATTCCAAAGTATTTCTCAGATAATAATTCTTTAAGCTCCATATGAAGCAGGAATATTATCTTAATGCTCACTTGAATCATATGGAATCCCTCATTACCCAACTTGCTACTTTGAAGGCCCCTATTGGAAAAGATGATTGCGGCTCCATGTCACCCTGTTTTGGAGCCAGGAGGGGTATGTATTGTGGGAGCCATATATTGGCTTTGATAGGGTCTCTTTATTAGGCCTAGCCAAGTTCCAGGATGGTGGTTTATTCTTAAGACATGAGCCTCTGAGCCATGTTGAGTCACAAAGCCATGAGAGTGCTTGGATCAACCTCTGAACATGCTCAAACTTTAGCCTTTGAGTTACATGGGATGCATAATTAGTAGTCCGTCATTGTCATGTTCTTGGTTCCATTCCAGTAGTCCCTCATCTTTCCTCCATGGGGGGGTGTTAGAACATGAAGTCAAGTTGAGTGTGTCTTAGTGTGTTCTACTAGGAGTTTTAATAAAGTCTTATGTGTGAGTGCCACGTGTCATATTGGGAGATATCCCATATACACTTTGGTATTCTAGTGTGTTTCTATCATATATATGATTGTACTAGCATGTCACATCAACACACATCAAGGAGTCTTCATCAAGCTTATCAAAAGTGTACACATTATTTTCCATGGAGGCTTATTGGCATGTCGTTTGGTTGTGATCTACCTACTCCGAGTCTTTGGAGAATAATCTTTAGGAAGCTTTGGCAAGATCCACTGCCCGCACTATCGGAGTTTTTTCCCTTGCCAGACGAAAGCAATTAAAGGAGGTTCTTACATGGAGTCCTATTGACTTGCGCTTGACAATTGGATTTTTTGTCAAATGGGTATATCAACTATATCACAAGAGAGGCTTAGACTCACAAGAGTGAGCCCTAGGGCACTTCAAGGAGCCAAGCACACATTGAGGATGAGGCATCTTCCTCAACTCAACTAAATTCTTTTGTCAGGGACACCCCTTAGCAAGATGCTCATAAAAAGGGTTGCAATGATGAAGGGGGATGTGACGAGAGCCCTAAAGGCAAGAGGGACTTGGTTCACACTCCTAGTTGCCACAATGAGGATGATGGTAGGTCAGAGGGAGAGGGAGAGGGAGAGGGAGAGGCCTTCATTGGCGGTAGTGGCTCCTTCCATTTTCCCACCCCAACCCAAGTCCCCCACTGACAAAGGCTTATACTAGGGTTACTTATGGCCACAGACAAGGGATGCAACATGCAGCCCCTATGCCCCGCAGATCTATTAGACTCGGTCCCCACCCATGCAAATTCTCTTGGAATGTTCGAGGACAAAGCGGTGCTCCTTTTGCTAGGGGGAGCATCATTAGACAGAATCTTCATAGAGTTTTACTGGGAGAGACATTGACTTCTTATTCCTACAAGAGCACCATCTTTCAAAGTCCCATACAATCAAATATGAAAGTATTCCTTCTAGGCTCCCATTGTAGGAGAGGGAGCACAAAAGGAAGAGTTTGCATTTGTATTGTAGAGCCTTGGACCCATGCCATATAAAATTGGGGCATCCTTGTGCGATGCAGAGCACTCAGGGTTACAGTATCAATTACTAAGATTATCATATGAACTTTGCCCATTTATGCCCCTAATGGGGCAGCAGACAGGAAGACCTTTTGGACCATCATTCGTCAGAATCTTCCAATCATTGATCACTAGTGTATTGGATGCGACTTAAATATACTAGACACTCCAGACACAGGAGGGGAGGAGAAGGCATACATTCTTGGAGGATGGGAGCATGTGGCTTTGGAGGATTTTTCATGTGAGAAGATATGATCCCTTCCGAGTTTCGCCACTCACCTGGCTCTCTTCTCTTCTCTAGATAGGACAAAGTGAATGCCCGCAGGTTCGTAAGGTTAGAGCAATTCTATGTGGATGAGTGGGCATATGACGGAGGAGGATGACCGGCATTGTTCTCGGTACTACTTTCTTCAATCATTCTCCACAGATCATTCTTTTGGAGCAATAGAGGGGGGATCTTTAAGCTATCAGGACACTTTCTATGCTAGGAGGTTTCTCTCAGAGACACAATCATGGCTATCTAGAGATCAATACCCTTTCAAGGGGGTTCACCCGCTGAGGACCTAAACCACTGCTTATAGGAGACTAGTGCACTCCTCCGCCATGAGGCGGAGACCAGGAGAAGGGCACTTATGGACATAGACAAATCCTCACGTGCAAGTTCTGTAGCTCTTCTGAGAATGGAGGAGAGCACACCAGGGAGTCCTTGGGTGGCGAAGAGGATGTAGAGTGCTAGAGCAGCGATCCAGATAGAGTTGGGGGGCCCTTAGGAAGCTAGTACTAGGTATATTTTTATAGTAGGAGGGCTACTCGCTTGGGTAGGAGCTCAGAGGTGAGATTTGCAATAGCTATTCTTAGGGCTTGGGATGCCATGTGAGAGACGCTTTATTAGACGCATCCCATGTCGTTTAAAGAGAGGAGGCAACAGCCCCTCCTTTTCAACAGACTAGGGATAGGACACACCATTGGGCAGAGAGCCAACCTCTCTTGGGGAGGCTTTTCTCGGACAATGGCTAGAACAGTGGGAGAGTGGCTTTCTTTCACGGAGTTGCCCATCTACTTAGAGAGAGAGGTTATGGACTTAAAAGGATCCTAGATCATGATAGAGGAGATTCAGAGTGCAGCCTTGACAGATAGTTTTAGAGACTTGGAGGATCTCAGATCATAATAGAAGAGATTGAGAGTACACACTCTAAGGACTGGAGCAATTCAGGAGCCACATGTTGCATAGGCTCATTCATGGCTTGGGTATTTTAGAGACATGAGATCTTGCTTTTGGCAGTGGGTACCTCAAGTTAGTCCTCATTCACACTGTGAGGGACAATGGCATAATGCAGAGATAGGTGGTTAGGATGGAGGACTTTGGAGGATGCATGCCTCAAAGATTCAAGATGGTGGCTAAATATCAAAGGAGTTGATAAATCCATGCGCAACAAAGAAGGCGACTTGGAGGTATTGGGTTTGGGAGAGGAGACTCTTGCAGAGGCTTCAATGGGACCTAGGAGGGTGGTTTTGGACAGACCCTATGCCCTCGATATTCCTTTTTTCAGCTATTCAATGAGATTGGGCAGGAGGATCCAGATGGGGAGGATTGATGACTTGCTAGCCACAACAAAGCATTGGAACAAACAAGGACTCTCTCAAAGGTTTCTTGAGAATTCTTGGCACAGGCTCTAGGACAATTACAAGCCAAGGAAGATCTCAACTTCTTTGGCTATTACACACAGAGCCCTTGCAGTGGACATCTGGCTTGGGTTTGGTTGTTTTCCAGTTACGTGCTCATGATGTGGTTTCATGGAGGAGTCTCGAAGAGAATGCATTTGGGATTGACCACTGGCATAGGAGGCTTGGCAAAGATATTTGAGGATAGTCTTCACTGAGATTCAGGATGAGATGATGGTGGCCTGGGAAGCGGTGGGCTAAGTTATAGAAAGAGGACCTACTTCTGGGCACAAGGACATTTAGGGGAGTTCATCTTGCAGATCTGCAAGAGTTGACCTTCATCCATACTCTGGCCTTCATGAAGACAATGTGGACACTGAGACACTGTTATAGATGCGGGCTGCTAACGAGCATCATTTCCTAGTACATACGGATGGCTAGGTGTAGGCAGGCCATAGAGTAGCATACCACATCAGCCGTCGAGACACTAGGCAACGTTTGGCTAGATATCATTCATACTCTCAGAGGTAGATCGGATAGACTCTAGGGAGATTCAGATAGCGCTAGGTGCGGGCAGGGAGGCTTTTATCAGTATATGGCTCCAGTATATGGGAGCTAGGCCCTTTCATTCACTTTCATAGATGGTGGTATAATATGGCATTATAAACCACCGGAGTGGTGATTTGTTGAGCCCATTGTCCATAGAACGGCCAGCCAAGGGGATATCCTTGTGTTTTTATATTGTACACCATTCGAGAGTTTGTATCTTCCTGGTGTCAATGTCACTAGGGAGTTTATTAGTAAACGTTATTTTCTCTGTAAAAAAGCCCTAAGCACAAGACCACAAACAACCGGTCTCTTTTCCTCCTAGTAGTGTCATTGAGGATAGCTGATCGTTGTATGGAATTTCAGAAGCACAATACACTTGGTACCTTTTCCTATAATTTTTCCCCTTTACCTTTTTTTTTCCCAAAAACCTAATAGCCTAAGTGGAAATCTGGAATCAAGACTAAATTGTAAGACAGATCCCTTATGCTTGTAAACCTTCTTTGTCCAAACTGGAGGTAAATGTGAGATCATGGTGTGTATCAAATAATAGACTAAGGGGCGTTCGTGCCCCAAAATGACACTACGAAGGCACTGTACAAGTTGCCAACCACCGTTTAGCCACCTTGGCTAACCTCTCTCTCTCTCTCTCTCTCTCTCTCTCTCTCTCTCTCCCCGGAAAAAGGGTCCAAAAGGGGATGCGAGGGACTGCACGCAGAGCTGTGACCGGAGACAGCGCAGGACTGCACCCACTGGGGGGCGACAGCACTCCATATCTGATTTCATGCTATCACTCCCTCACTCTTGATGAGGGGAGGGGCCACATTATCCTGGAGCACACTTCACTCTGTCTTATGACGGCAGTGGAGGATGGTTATGCTGTAGATGCTAATTATTATTGTTTGATGTGACTATGTAGGATACAGTTTTTTCTGTTTCTGTATGGGTGTGGATGCTCGGCTAGTAGCTCCACCCCTCCAGCTGAATTTGTATAAGGGTTTTTTTACAGTCCTTCCGAAGACTTTAATAAACTCTCTCTCCCTCTCTCCTCTCGTCGGCGAAAAGGTCCAAAAGGGATGGGAGGGACTGCACACATTAAATGTTGGTAGGACCTCTACAGTCCATGGATCCATATATAGGTATGGGTTAACATGAGTCATCAGTCATCTACTGGCACCATGTGACAATGCGAGGGTCATTGTCCCAATCCATCCATATTTTACTTCTATATCATGGTTGTCTTGCACATGGTTATGAAAGAGGGATGAGGCCAAAAACCCAAGCACAAGGCAAAGTACCATGAGCAGAGTGCTTGCCCTGACACAAAGGCTAGAGTCACCAGGGAATCTGCAGCTGCTGTTATTACCTGGGAACAGAGGCAGCTGCCAGGGGTCATTACTTCCCAAGTCAACATATCAGCCGATACTGCAGCTTATTAGAGAAGCTGTCACAGGCTGTCACTTCCCAGAGCAGAGGAAGCTTCCACATACTTCTATTATGCAGAGTCTGGGCCACTTAATCGCTATCCACTTGCCATAAGGGGCCAAACTTGAGTAGCAGCTCTGCTACCTTGGTGGCGCCCCAAAAGACAACCATGTGTCATGCAGGGCCATGACCGATTTCTTCCCCCCTCTTCAGCAACATGTGTTCATATGGGATGGCTACCTTGGGGATTCTTTAAAATGGTTGGGAGTAAGACCTACACTTCAACAAGGGAACCCCTTGGGGGTGAGTGCATATGTGGGAAGGGATGGTGCGCCGGGGAAGGGGGGGCAGAGACAGAGAGAGAGAGAGATGCTAACAGGTGTCTTTATTTGGCCATCACAAAAAAACACATACAGAAAAGGGAGAGGAAAAATGGTTCACTGTACAAACAATCAGATGATTATAGCAATGTACAACAAAAATGCGACTGCAAAACTTGTCCTAGCTTTTAACCTCACAGCAGCACTTCCCGATTTCCCAATAGCAGTGGCAAAAATTTGTACAGGCTGGCCCGTTGAGGATAAGACAGTCACATTTGAGGAACCTGCATAGAATTAGAGAGCTTTATTGAGAAAACGTAAAGCACAAAAATCATATCTTTGTGATCATCAAACCACGTGTACTTACAGTTATAATCTACCCAGCCTATCTGTTGGTTTTCAAGGTCATAGACCACAAGCTTGTTTTTCAGAACCAAATCTGCCAACAGCAAAAAACCTTTTAACTGTCAGTTGGTAAAGACAAGCTTGTGTACAGAAACCTGAGCAGCAGTGCATATCATTTGTGGTATAACAAGGAAAACAAAATTGCTCCTTTTTAAACCTGAAATTGCGTGTTGACAATAATAATGTGAAATGGCGTTAACTGTCAAGGGTGTAGGAAAGGTAATACAAACCTCCCAAGATGTTTAAGTTGGGGCTACTACGTGGTGAATGTTGAAACCCAATACAAAAAACAGTGTCCTGAAAGATGTGTTTGTCAAGGCTTTGTTAAAAATACTAAACATGGAGAATGTATATGCTTACATGGACAAAACTAGAAATAGAGTGATTCAAATAAAAAGCAGATAATTCATGGGTTATATGTGCTGATTTTTTTTTGGTAACAGCTAAAAGTGAGAACCAATCACCTTCAGAAGCTTGGCTGCTCCTGCTCCCTTGAGCTCCCTGAGTCCCTGGGACTTTTCTTTCCTGTCTCTCTCCATCTCACCACCCATTCCCTCTCTACCCACCCCTCTCCATCACACCACACTCTCACCTTCCCGTCCCCTCTCAGCCTCTCCATCAGCAACTACCAGCCACCTTTCTGCCTCTGTCTCCACTTCCTTTCGCCTTCCCGCACAGCCTCTCTGCCGCACCTTACCTCTTCCCCCCCTCTGCCACCTCCTCTCCTAGCCTCTCCACCTCCCTGCCTGCCATCCCTTCCCACCAAACCCTCCATCTGTACAAACTGTATGGATGCCAGTACAGCCTCCCACCCCCCTCTCCCCCTCACTGCTGTTCTACTTCATCCTTACCACCCCTCTCTCTCTTTCTCGCTCACCTTAACCATTGTATTTTGGGTCAGTGATGCAAACACCAAAGATGGAGAATTGAACTTGGCTTCAGATGGATAGAGAATACTACTACTGTCAAATACCTAGGTTGTCAGGTAGGCATGGACATCATCCCTACTCAGCAGTTTGCTTAATTCCTGGAGAACGTCAAGAGGAAACTTCTCTATTGGAGCTCCACCCTGGCAAAGCCCTTGTGGTGAATTGATCCTACATGGCACATCACTTCATCTTAGTACTTCTCACATTCTTGCATTGACCAACTTAGGAAGCTAGTATGAAACATCCTCTGGCTTGATCAGATGGTGCACACAACAATCGAGTGGCTTGGAGCATTCTTATCTTGCCCTTGCAAGAGAGTGGCCTTAATATAATTGATCTTGACATCCAGAGCGGAGTCTTGTTAGGAAAGCTGGTTGTTAAAGGACTCATTCTAGCAATGAGCCTTTTACGGAATTTTTAATGCAGTAGATTCAGATGGATACTCTCCATAGAGGCGGTGATTGGAGGCCGTCTTCATGGATGCATGCATTAAACTTCCTTCATCCCCCTCCTGGCATTGCTGTCATCAGAATTTGGTGCCATATCATATCAGACCTCACTCACATTCCTCCTGAGACTCGGGAGAGAGGGACAGACAGGCACCATGTAAAATGACCTTCTTGTTGATGGGTTTAGGATGTCTACTGGACTTTTCAGGGGACCAGATGGGAGAGAGAGCATGCCTCCGTACAGTCTAGGGTTCTTCATGTGTAGTGTTGGCTAGAAAAACAGCTTTCATGAGAGAGTGAGATTATGTTTTGTTCTTCACACTAACTGCCATAGGACCTCCATTGCAATTCCACTCTCCCAATAGGCTATGCCAGCCTCAATTCATGTCTACTTGATATATTTGAGGGCTTTCACAAGATTTTATCCTGACTTCATGTTCTTACCCAAGAAATAGGGTAACAAAAAAATAAATTTTTTGTATATCAATTCAATGAATGCTACAGATACCAAAACAGAGGACACTATAGAATGGTTCATATAACGGTTCGATACGAGTTGGATTTAAAAAAAATTGGCATTGTATTGAGGGAAATGGATCTTATTGTGCTTGGTGAACCATGATGAAGGCAACACATACCAAAACAGAGAAATACTATGATGGTTCATGTAGCTATAAGTCAGAAATCCTTGTATATTGAGGGAAAGGGCTCATACAGTGCTTGTTTGAAGCTCGATAAAGTAATCATGGGGCTTTACTGTCATTGCTGCTCCGTCTTCAAATACAAAAGTGACTTCAGGAAAAGCATCATCCAAACTGCATTCCAAAATCCTATTGCAACGTAAGCCAAAATCTACAAGGCTAAGCAAACATAGACTTCGGAAAAAAAAAAAACCTCCAGAATCTAAAAGAATAAGTTGTAATTCAAACATCCTTACATTTACAAGAGTCGAGGAATGTCAAACTTCAACCAGAAATGAAGCAACCATTCAAGGGTCATTTAAAAATCAGCGTTTAACAGCATAGATGAGAAATACAACAGGATGGTCTTGTGCTCATTCTTGCATGTACTTATAGGGACACATTATCTAAGATAGATATGGGATGGATGTCATTTGCAAGTAATAAACGAGAGATGAAAGATGACAAATCTTGTAACTTAAATCATACCTACACATCTAGATGTAGGCATTCATTCTCATTATATAACAGTGTAAATCATTCTCAAATATGCACTGTTATTCAACCCCTTCTGCACCATCCAGTTCCCAGAACTCAACCATGCAACACGAGGAAGTCTAGGGTCAAAAGTGAAGGCATATGGAGGAGAGAGGGAGAGAAAGAAAGAAAGAAAGAAAGAAATTTTATTAAAGGTCCACGGAAGGCCATACATGGCCTATGGGACACAAAATCATCCGAAAGGAAAATACATCATCAACGATGCGCCAACTAGGTGGCCTCATCGTAATACCGCTAAGATGCCAAAAATGGCTACAAAAATCCTAGATACAAAATGAAATGAAATAGAGTACCAAAATTGCCTAGATACAAAATGTAAAATATGAAATATGAGGAACATCGTCTTCCCTAAGGGGTCTGTGATCCAAAGAAATGATGGAAGTCATGGCCATCGACCATGCCTCCTGCTATGAGTGTGAAGATCTGGGCAAGTGTCAAATGGGCTGCTGGTGGTGCCAAGTCTCCATGGAGCAATCTCCTCCGAAAATCTGCCATCATCCTCCGTCGTCTAGAAATAAAGCGACGGGTACGGCCTCTGTGTAAGATCATCCTGCGGTGCTGCCGGATCATGTCATATGTACATCCTCGGGGTGGAACCATCGGTGCTCTCTGGCAAGATGGGCTATCTCTGTGCTCATGATCCTGCGCCTCGTCCTGCTCCTCATGAATAACCAGGTCTCTGGCAGGGATGCGACGGTGCTCTCTGAGGAATCTCTCTCTGTATCTGGTGATCTCCCTGATGAACAACGCTAAGCAATACTGATCCTCATACTCCATAATCCGAGAGAGAGGTCCAAATCCGTGCCCAAATAAACAGTGAAATCTGCCACGGATCTCATAATATAAAGGGCATCTGCAAACAAAGTGCTCCTCAGTCTCCACCTCCCCCATAGTGCAACAAGGGCATATCCTAGTCTCTCGCCTGGGTCTATGTCCGGTAGCTGTACGACGCATCCTGCCGGCCTCAACGTCTAATCTGTGGGAAGATACCCTGAGCTGGCCCAAGGCAATCCTGAGTGAGTGCGACATATGAACGCCGATATATCCTGGGGATATGATGAAGCCATCCTCTGAAATCCTGAGAAAATGGTCACGATATGTGGCCATCTTCGTAGGAAGCTCCGTGGGATGAACCCAAGTGCGAAACGTGTGTAGCTGCAACAAATCTGCCCTGATAACCTGGCTGAGCTCATGTCGAGTGAGAGGGAGGCGAGGGGCATCTATGCTGTATCGAAATGGTGGCAGCCTATCCATATCCAAGCCCAGCGAGGTGAGCCATGTGGAGAGTGTGTGGTACCAACAAAAAGTATGACCTCTCTCCGCTAACATCTGCGAGGATGTCAGTGCTAGCCACGGTAATCGTGCTCTGCCTGCTGCTGAGTCTCCGAGCGCCCTGATCCTATGCAAGTACGTAACTGACTGAAATGCTGCATCTAGCGCTAGGGGTGTAGCTCCGAACTCTGCGAACGTAATCTGATGCGGTACCGTGGGCTTCGCTCTGATCAATCTGGAGAACATGATGATCTGTAACCTCTCTACTCGTCTCCAATCTGCAACCCTGAGATCTCCTGCCCAAAAGGGGCTAGCATACATGACTGCAGGTCTCACCAGCGTATCGAAAAGTAAGGACTTCGTGTCGGGATGCTGAAAATGTGACTGTGCACACTGCCTCTCGAGAAGAGCCAAGGCGGCATACCCTCTACTGATCCTATCTCGTGCTGCATGCGTCATGGTGAAGACTGGACCTCTAAATGTGGCACCCAAATATGTATACTCCCTAACTAGCTCCACCTCCTGCCCATCAAATGTGAAAGAGAACTCGCCTCTCCTATAAACCTGGTATGACGTGTTGAAGACCATGACTTTGGTCTTCCCAAGGTTTACAGACAACCCTCTGTCCTGACAAAAGCTGTGGAGTGCATGGAGATGTGCCTGTAAACCCTGCTAGGAGGAAGAAATAAGAACCACGTCATCTGCATAGAGAAGAATCGGTATCGTGGATCCTGCCAGTAAAGAACCTGTACCACCCATCGTCTGTATGTACATCTCTAACTCATCGATATAGAGACCAAAGAGTGTCGGAGACAAAGGACACCCCTGCTTCACCCCTATCGTACTGCATACTTCCGCCGACAGCCCCGCCCGTGTCCTGACTCTACCTGTGACTCTCTCATACAAGGCCATGATCGCCCATTGAATCTCCCCATTGAATCCCAAGTCACGAAGTCGCTGGAAGAGTCTGAAACGCGGCACAGTGTCAAATGCCTTTCTGAAGTCCACGAAGCAACAATAGAGCCGTTGCTTACGTGACTTCGCCTCCTCAATCAAAGCCCTGAGTGTGAAGATATGATCTAGAGTCGAGTGCTCTGCACAAAATCCTGCCTGCCCTCTAGCTCTCATGCCTGTCGCCTCGGCATGGTCATTTATATGTCCTTCTAGAATGGTCGCATAAATCTTGGCCATGACATGGCCAATCATAATGGTCCTGTAGTTCGACGCCTCTAAAGGATCCCCCGACTTGTGTATGGGTACTATGGTATTTTCTAGCCAACTAGGTGGAAGACCTGTACAAATGGACTCGTTAAAAAGACGGGAGAGGACTGTAGCTAAGGCATCAATCCCATGGATTACATACTCCGCTTGCAATCCATCATGGTCCTTAGCTCTCCCAGTCTTCAAACGATGAGCTGCTGCTCGGACACTATTGGATGAGAATAAGGCAGAGGAGGTGGGTCTAGGCACATGGGATAAGTCGATCTGTGGCTGGTCTGGAATATCATATAAAGTGGAAGTATAGGCAAGCCAAACCTGCGGGTCTGTAAGAGGAGTTTGAGATTTCAAGCGAAGGAATTTCTTCCAGAATTCCTTGGAATCACAGCTGAAAAGTAAACTTCTCAGCTCCTCCTCATTCCGGGCTAGAAATTGGCACTTTTTGCGTCGCACCAAATGCTTGTAACTCTTCTTGGTCTCAATGAGGAGGGGAGACTTCTCCTGTGTCTCAAGGCGAAGCTTCCTGCGGAGTTCTTTACACTCCTCATCATACCATCCATTACAAGGCACAAGACCGACTGGTGGAGGACTGGATGTGTGGCAAGTGACGGGGAAGGACTTGTGGGCTGCTGAGATGATGGAGGTATGTACAAGGTCCCACCGATCCTGTGTGGAGGGTAGGGCATCGAGAAGGTGCGGACGGAGAAAACCACTCAGGTGCTGGCTATAAATATCATCAAACTGGTGGTCAAAATGAACCTCATAGTATGGCTGACGCTCATGATGTTTAGAAGGGGGGGCATGAGGAATCTGGGTAAGAATAAAGTGCAAACGTGCATGATCGGCTGAAGGCATAAAAGGGTCGACTGTGAGGTTATGTACAAAAGGGATTAAAGTCGGGGGACCCAAGACGTAATCAATGACGCTCGTACCACCACCCGCGAAGGGAAAACATGTGGCTGTGGATGAATGCGGCCACTGTCGAAGTCCATTATAAATGACCATGCCGTGCGATGAGAGAAGCTCCAATAGGCGATGTCCCTGATCCGTCACCTCTACCCCTCTATCTGAAGATAAGCGTGGAAAACTCTCATCTGGGGCAGCTGGAACTAAGACTGGATCCTCAGCAAAGTCCAAAATCTCTGCCTGTCTGTCTGATGTCCTCGCGTTGAAGTCTCCTAAAAGGATGACCTCTCCGCGGCGTGAGTACTCCAATACATCGGCTGACAAATCCTCAAAAGGTGACTGTCCTGGTCCATCTGAGGCATAACGAGACTGTCTCGGGGGAAAGTAGCATACTGCAATAAACAAGTCTCTCAGGGGGGGTCTCCTGATCCGTACCCAAAGATATCTGGCCCGATGGTCTCTGCTCATGACTGTGAGTATCGATCTGAGATGCTCTCTATAAAGAACTTCCACACCGCCAGATCCTCTGACTCCTCCTGATCGTCTAGTCTGCTGTCGAAAGACAGACTCCCAGGCATACCCTGTCACCTGCGGCAAGCCTCTCTCTGGGCTCTCATGGGTCTCTATAAAGAAGACGATGTCCTGATCAAAAAAGGCCTCTCGTAAGTTGCCAGGCTGAGCTGTGAGGGAACCATTACAGTTCCAAACTGCGAAACTCAAGCTATCTGGCAGACTACGTGTCCCATAGGCCTCGTGTCGTCAACTGTGGGCTCCAGCCGGTCTAGATCGCATAGCTCCTATCAAAAGTCTGCCCTCTCTGATCACGGCCCACTTGCCCTCACGACGGGCAACATCCCTCTGTGCAATGAGACGTCTATGCTCCTCCCACTGAAGAGCTGTAAGGTCCTCATCCATGTGAATCTGTGGATGGTCCCTCAATCTGGATCTCCTTCGTAATACTGCGAGACGGGCCTCAGCATCTCTGAATCTGATGATAAGTGGCTGGTGCCGTGCTGGATCCCGGCCCACTCGATATGCAGCTACTATGCCATGATCCTGAACTCCGAGTGTCCCAGATATGAAATCTGTCGCCTGATCCATGGCTGATCTCGTATCTGATCGCTCAACTCCGCGGATGCGGATGTTGAGGGCCTTCTGAGCTCGCCGCTGACTCTCGGCAATAGTCTCAGAGACTGTGGTCTGCTGGGCCTGTGGGGCTCTACGCACAACGTCCACCCACTCTGAGGTCTTCTGTACCTCTGTCTGCAGTGTGGCCAACCTCTCCTCAACTGCTGCACTAGCTGGGGGAGCTACATGCAGCTGCTGGAGGCAATCATCGCATGCCACAACATGCTCCTGAATGCGTATCTCCAGCTGCACTATGCGCTCAGCATGTGTCCGTAACTGGATATCCCGATCAATATCTCTGGTATGAAGCTGGCGAATATGGGAGTCCTGATCAGATCTATGACTCTCAACTGTCGATAGCTGATCAGTCAGTGTGTGTATCTGTGCTGTGAGAGACTGAATCGCAGCGCCCTGAAGTCTGCAAGTCTCCATGCACTGCATAACTAAATCTCTCAATCGCAGATTATCTGCCAGGACTGCTTCCGCTGTGGAGGGTGAAGGGGAGAGGGGGTACAAGGATGAGGGGGTAAGAGGGTAAGAAGGTGAGTAAAGGAGGGGTGCAGAAAATGGAGGTCCTGAAGAGAGAGATCCCGTAGAAGGAAGTAGGGAGTCAGGGACCGAAGAAGAGCCTACACTAGGGGAGGAAGGGGCTGAAAGGGAGGGTCGGTGGGGAGAGGTGGGAAGAAGCTGGGTAGGGACTAGGGGAGGGGAAGAAGAGGAGGGAGGAGGCTGGGTAGGGAATAGGGAAGGGGGGGAAGAGGAAGGAAGAGGATGGGTAGGGACTAGGGGAGGGGAGGAAGAGGAAGGAAGAGGATGGGTAGGGACTAGGAGAGGGGAGGAATAAGCAAGGGAAAGGGCTAGGGAGGAATGAACGGGAGCAAGAGGAGGAGGTGAGACTGAAGGAGGGAGAGGAGGAGGATTGAGTAGAGGAGGTGGGTAGGAAAGGGTTGGGATTGAGGCAAGGGAGGTAACCGAAAGTGATGGGGGAGATGGAAGTAAAGGAGATGGGGTCGGAGCCACAAGAGGATTGAGTAAAGTAGATGGGTAGGAAAGGGTTGGGGTGGAGGCAAGGGAGGTCGTTGGAGGTGGTGGGGAAGGAGATGTTAAGGGTAAAGAAGAACTTGCCTCTTCGGCTCTTGTACTGCTGCCTATGCTTTTATCTTTCTCTACTTTTGCTCCTTGGAGGGCCATGGTGGAGCTCCTTGTTTGTGGCATCTCCTTACTCCTGGAAGTGCTGAATTCTCTGCTCAAAACTGCCTCTAAGGGCCATGGTGGAGCTGCTGAATTCTCTGCTGTCAAAACTGCCTCCTTTTGCCCTCAAAACTGCCCCTTTTTAGCTCTGTTTCTGTTTTTCCTGCACTTTAAGGACACTTGTTGTAAGTCTATTCACACGCGGGGGGGGGGGGGGGGGGGGAGAGAAGTTTAAGACTTTCCTTAAACCCCCTTCCCTTCCAACAGAGAACCCTGCGGGGCTGAGCAGAAGCGGGTGTTGCGAGGGAGCTGTTGCGCAGGAGAGCAGAAGCGGGTGTGTGAGGCAGGAGGCGAGAGAGGCTGAGGCGGAGGGGAAGGGACTGAGCGGGTGACTCAGGCTGAGCGGGTCAGCGAGGGAGGGGCGGGCTGGCAGGGGGTGAGGGGGCGGGCTAGGGAGAGAGGAAGTGATACTCAAAAGGAGACATAATGAAATGGAAATGAAATCACTAGAGCAATGAACAAAAACGAGAGTACTCACATGTAAACCAAAAAGCTTGTACCTTGATACTTGATTGATTTGACATTAGACAAGAACAGCTCTTATATAAGAGCACGCACACACATATGAACACCTATGTATATGGGATAACTCCCAATATGACACGTGGCATCCATAGGACACACTAGACTAGAACTCACACTACTCAACTTGGCTTCATATTCTAACATGCTCCCATGAAGGCAAGGTGAGAGACTACTGGAATGGAACCAAGGACAGAACATGACAGTGACAGGACCACTAAACTGTGCAATGTCTGAACTAGACATGGCTCCCATGCCAACTCAAAGGCTGAAGTCTGAGCATGGTTCAGAGGTCGGATTGAGCACTCACATGGATTTGCGTCCCAAACATGACTCAGAGGCTCATGTCTCAGCATGAATGCATGAGGTCTAGAAGACCAATGCACCAACATCCTGGAACTCATATGCCAGGCCTGATAACTAGACCCTATCAATGCCAATACATGGCTCCCACAGTACATCCCCCTCTTGACTTCAGGAACTAACTAGAAACATGGAGTCACACACCAAAAATATAAAATAAATACATCATTTTAGGAGGACTATCCAAGGCAGAGGACCTTTATTTTTTTTTGCCGAAAAAACAGTGCTGATTATATTACTTCGAAAAAACAAGATACATGAGGTCAGTTTTGCAGCTGACGGGGCTGCGTTCACAAATCGGACGCAGCCCTAAATGGAAACAAAAAGCTCTCTCTCACGGAGGGATCAGGCGGGTGTGAATAAACAGCCAGAGAGGTGGTGAATAGCGCCACTGAAGGCCCTGAGAAGTATGCTCGAAGAAGAGGCCCTACGTATCCCAATCTCGGAGGAAACGTCTCCGCTTCTCCCGGCCAGCCCGGGAATCTCCCTGTATCTGGTCGCACTGGCCTCTGAGTGTGTGTATAATCTCACTCCAGATGTCGGCCATGACCTGGGCAGTCGAAAGAGAGGTACCACCGAAGATCTGCGCGCAGTGCGAGGTCCAAATGTGCCAACCAGCGATGCTGCTAATAATCTCCCAGACTGGTTGCCTCTCCTGAGATCCTGTGTCCGCCTCTGCCAGGTGCGGCGGGATGCCCTCGAGCGGCCCCCAAGTCCCCTGTGTGATAAGGAACATGGGGTCCTGCGGGCCTGCCTCAAACAACTGATGAAAGCCAGGTGTGGTGCTGCACCAGCAGAACGCGCCCTAGGTGATCAAACCTAGCTCCGGTGCTGCGCGAGTAAGGATCCCGAAGGTCCACCTCCACACTTCCTGGGCGCGAGTGCAGCTCCACAAGCAGTGTTTTGGTGACTCCTCGTCCTCATGACAAATTTGACAAAGTCCATCCTGACCAGCAGTCTGCCGCAACTAGCTCCCCACTGGAAGACCCTTGTGGGCGAGTAGCCAAAGGAAGTAGGAAATCTTCCGCGGCCGCCAGCTCTCCCACAAGGCCTTCCAGAAGGCCTGCAAAAATAGCCTGGAGATACCCTGAGCATACCAACTGGGCCGCTGGGTGGGCGGGCGGCTCTGCATCCTCCCGAGAACTCTCCTGCCCAATGTCGTGCTGTAAGCGAAGAAAGGGGTCGGCCCCTGGCCTGCCACAACCTCTGGCCATCTCCACTCACCTGGGTCCCAATCAAGCTCTGACAGGGCCCGCCCCTCCCAAAGCCAGAGTCGCCATAACTGCAGCTGATCCTGCTCTATATTAGGATCGATCCGCCAAACCTTCCCCACGAGGCCTACAACCCGAACCCTCTGCCACGAGAGAAGGGGATCGATGAGCACACCCTCTCTCCTGAGTCGGCCGTCCCCCAAAACCGCGAAGAAGGAAACAGAGGTGTCGTCCATCCAGCCTGCAACTACCAGTGGTATGCCACGGGGGGTGAACTGTCCAAGCCAACGGTCATCACCAGGCATGAGGATCTGAATCTCGGGTGGAACCAACCAACCGGCAGGAATCGCTCCGTCTATCTCTGTGCGTCTCACCTGAGCTCCACGGACACCTCCAGTTGCGGCTGCTAGAGCAACGGTCTCCAAGTGTCTGTAAGTATCCCTCCAAACTTGAAGGGACCGGGCTGGCCCCCGCATCCAACCGTCCCACAGGATATGTGACCTCTCCCCCAGCTGAAGGCCCAAGGTATCTCTGACCTGATCGTTCCATATGAGCGGCTGGCGGTCGATCTCCTCCTGATAGCTAGGAGGGGACTAGAGGAGACTGAGACGGAGTCGCCTCCAAACCATGAGAAGGCTACGAATGAGCGGGGAGCGGGGGTGAGTAAGCGGCGCACCTCCTCTCTAGAGAAGATGGAATCAGGAATCCTACTTGAACGGGGAGGAAGGGACTGAGCTGCCGAGTCTAGTGATAAGAGCACTGGCGCGTGGTCGGAGAGTGTTGTCCCTGGCACTATACCCACCTGACCACCTCTGCTGATGGCCCAATCACTGACAGAAAATCTGTCCAGTCTCTCCAGGAGTCTGCCTCCTTCCCTGCGGAAGCCCCACGAGAAGTCCAAGCTCCCGTGCCATCGGCGGAAGGACGGGTCTCTCCAGCTGTCCCTACCTCCTGTCGTGAAGATAAAGGAGTCCCAAGCGGACTGCTCTGCCTGAGCTATACCTGTAAACTCTGGTCCTCTACCCTGCTGGTCCTCCAAAGACTCCAGATTGTTGAAGTCACCTCCAACAATCCACGAATCCATGTCTGGGAGAATCTCTGTGAGTGTCCTCCAGAAAGTGGCTCTGCATCGGAGGTCTGTGGGTGCATAGATGTTGAGGATTCCTATTTTGGAGCCCTCCAACTCTAGGCCAACCCAAAGTGCACGGCCTGGGATCAACGTACCATGACCAAAAACTCCCTGGGCAAACGACTCACAAACGGAAGTACAGACACCGCCACTCCTCCCCTGTGCACCGATCGAGGGCTCCCAATAAGTGTGAGAGCGTCCAGGGAGGATCTTCCCGCAGCTACGGGAATGAGCCACTGAAAGCTTATGCTCCTGGAGCAGGAGTATATCCAAGCGACCAATCACTGCTGGCTGAAGTTCCTGTCTCAAGATGAGCTTCCTAGGACCACGGGTGCCAGAAGAATGAAACCCGTTCACGTTCCAGGAGACAAGGTGTAAGCTCATGATGAGGACTGGTAGGCTGCGAACAACTGTCTGCTCGCGGCTAAGGTCGATGAAGAAGCTGAAATTTTGGAATGAAGGCGCTGACGCTTTTGTGAGGGTTTGGAGGGGGAGGCGGGGTCATCCTGCCGGTTCTTCAAAACTTTTAACAAAGGCGTGAGGCCTTTGGTGCCATGGACAAACGCTTTCTTGAGCCAACTCGAGATCTCTGAGGTAGTCATCCCGTAGAAGGCTCGAAGTTTCTGAGGAGTCCAGGCTCTGACATCCTGGGGAAGGGGCCACGACAGAGGGGGCCTGAGGATCACAATCAATCTGAAACGCTTGGCGGCGCAACGCCACCGCAGGCGCACGTCACCCTCGGGCAGACCACTGAGTCTCGAGAAGCTGTCCACCCGACGGGCCTATCCAGGAGCAAATCTGAGCGTGCGTCTGCTCTCTGAGAGCCTCCCAGACCGAGTCGTCTGTCCAAGTCTCGGTGCCGTCGCTGAGAAAGGTGAAAGCAAAGCTAGGGCCATCCCTCGGGGCCAAGGCTGCGATCTTCCCATCCGCCCCTTTACGGAGCAGGAAGATACTGATGTCGAGGCAAGCAGGGAAGGTCCCGAGGTCGGCCACATCCAAGTAATCCCAGGGACCAGATCTGTAGAAGTCGCGAGGAAGCTCTCTCTCCTGAAGCTGAGGCCCGCCAGAGTCTGCAACTGAGGGGATCGGGCTAGTAGACAGGGAAGACTACTCCAGGGGTGGTGCAGACTCGGGGTGCCCTGCCTGGGGAGGGGAAGGGGAAGGAGGCTGAGGGGTAGGCAACTCAGACTCCACGGAAGCGACTAGTGGGGCGGGCGGAGGAGGGGGAGTGGGGGTTGCCCGCGGCTGAGGAACCACCGGTGCAGCTGACACTGCAGAAGAGCTGAGAGGGGTGGGGGAGGGGGAATGGGGTTGGAGCTGGGACTGGGGCTGAAGAGGAAGAGGAGGGGGCTGAAGAGGAAGAGGCGGGGGCTGATGCTGCGGGTCGGGAAGAGGGGGCTGCGGCTGGGGTAGGGGCTGGGGCTGAGAGGAAGGGAGCTGGGGATCGGAAGAGAGGGGGATCTGAGGCTGCGGAGGGCGGGCTACAGACGAAGAAGAAGCTCTCCCAGGACCCTGGGGCGGCTGCCTGACAGGTCTCTGTGGCGCTGCTGCAGGTTGGGTAACCTCTGCCTCCTTGCCTTTGTCAGAAGTCTTCTTATTCTTTCCTCTTTTCCTTCTGACCTCGGTCCAGCCGCCAGCCACCTCTGGACCGGCTGCCTCTGCTCCTCCTGATGTGGCTGCCCGGAGGGAGGGGGAGGGGGCTGGGGGGGGGGGCGGGGGGGGCCGAGAGGAGCTGGAGAAGCGTGGACAAGCAGCAGCCAGGTGCCCAAAGCCGTGACACCTCAGGCACTGGCCAGGCTGTCCTGTGACTACCATGCTCTGAGTAATGCTGCCAGCATCTGTCACTATCTCAATCACTGCAGGGAGGGACGCAGGGTCTGCCACAGCCACACGGACTCTAGGAGCTCCTGCCGCAGTAACCGCGTCGACGAAAGTGTCATGCATCACCCAGCCAAAGTGGGAACCCAGGTCCCTGACTATCGGCTGCAACTCAGCAGCAAGGCCTGGAAAAACTAGAGTCACTGGGTGGCGAGGTATGCGGAAACGAGCATCAAAGTCCGCTGCGCTGAATCCTCGGTACCAAGGGACTATCATGATGATCTTTCCATCCACAGATGTGGGGGAACCAGCAATCAGGTTGCTCACAGCTTTCGCAGTGGAGAGTTTAAGCCAAAAGATGCCCCTTCCCATAAGGGCCACCTCCTCGATGTGGCTGTCCTCTAGCATAAGAGTGGACTGGAGCCAGTCCCTGATGGCTGATCTGGAGGGAGAGTGTCCAATGACTCTGCCATAGACGGAAGTGAGGGCAAAGTCATTGGCAACCTGTTGTACCCGAGACGACTGTTGCTCTGTCAAGATCATGCGGTAGGCGTCTGGAGAGGGAGGGTCCGGCTGGGCCTCCGGTTCCGGGCAGGGAGCCGCCATACCGCCAAGACAAATTGCAAGACCTCCGATGAAGAAGAGGCTGCCACCAAAAAGGGGGGAGATAGACGAGGGATGGAGCCTGGGTGTGACGGAGGAGGATAAGGCGAGGCGAAGCGAGGCGGGCGGAGGAAGCGGAGGCGATGGCGGGGGCGGAGGGCGGAAGGCGGAAGGGGGCGGAGGGCGGAGGCGAGAGCGGAGGGCGGAGGTCGAAGGCGAGGGAGAGGGGCGGCGGCGAAGGCGAGGGCGGGGGGCGGAGGGGGGAGGGACGAGGGCGAGGGGCGAGGGCGGAGGGCGAAGGGGTGAAGAGCGAGGGCGGAGGGCGGGGGGTGAGGGGCGAGGCAGAGGGGCGGAGGGGCGGAGGGGCGAGGGGCGAGGGCGTGGCGAGGGTGAGGGGCGAGGCGAGGCGAGGGGCGAGGCGAGGGGCGGGGGGTTGAGGGGCGAGGCGAGGGGCGAGGGGCGGAGGGGCGAGGGGCGAGGGCGTGGTGGCGGGGCGAGGCGAGGAGCGAGGGGTGTGAGGCGAGGGCGAGGGGGGTAAGGCGAGGGCGAGGGGGGGCGAGGGCGAGGGAGTGAGGCGGAGGAAGGTAGGGAGGTAGAGGCTACGGAAGGAGGGGGGAGGGCTCGCAGGAGCAGCTTCTCGTTATACAGAAAAACCGCAGAGGACCTTTATTGACTCTTCAAACATTCTTTTTAGAGGGACTACTCAAGGCAGAGAACCTTTAACTCAAACATATAAAAAAATATAAAAGATTTCATTCTTTTTATGCATAGCAAGGCAGAGAACCCGTGAGCCCGAAGTAGCTACCGCACAAGAGTGTGCACATCCTGATGCGAATAGGTATGTCGGTGAAGAACCATGTGAGGATGCCCTCGAATGCTGTGTCGATGAAGACCATAAGAGCAGCTACCAAGGGTAATCACGCCATGACTCTCAATGTGCTGATCGGAGAGTCACCGAATGCAAAGAAGAGGCTCAAATTTGAGCAATTATGCCCAAAGAAGGCAAAATGCCTAAATGAGTGTACAAAATTAGAATGAGGCTACATGAATTTAAAGAAAGCCCCAAAGAAATTTACATGTTGGAAGTTTCAATGATGCTCAAGAAAGATGCCCAGTTGGAGAAGCAAATCGTGGGCAGCTCAAATCAACTTCGTGACCACCAGCGTCAATCTATGGTGGAATCAGGAGTAAGTTTTGGCATGGATTTCAAGGCCAGGAGGAGCAGCAGTAGACGGCATCATATGGCGCAGCAATCACGGCTATAAGCAGCTGCAAATGGTGCGAAAATTGAGGGCAGGGGCGGCTGCAAGTGGCGCTGCAATTGAGGCTGGAGCAGCTACTGCTGGTGGCAGTCCCGAGGGCAAATGGCGAGATCAGGAGCGTGAGCAGCAGGTGTACGGGTCTAGCGGGCAGGCTGTACGGGCAGGCAGGCAGGCTGGTACGGCACGAGACTGCACGAAAACAGTCCATACGGACTGTACGGACTGCTTACAGCGGGCTGTACGGCCTGTTTGCAGGTCGATGGAGTAGCTGGAGGCGAGGCTACTAAAGCGACTAATGGCAAGGCAAAAGAAGCGACTGATGGCGAGGCATTTCGGGCTGAAAAATGGGTAGTTGATGGCGAGGTAAATCAGCTCCAAATCAGCTCCCGAGGTGAGGCTAAGGATTGGAGGGGAGCTCTACCTTTGAGGAGAGGGGAACTTCCATTTGCGGGCTTCTCTCATCCTCTAGGTAGAGTGGGAAGCTGGGGAAGGTAGGAAGGGAAGCTCTAATACCACATGAAGGCACATGGTGGAGAGAGGGAGAGAGAGAGGGTAGGCTAGGGAGAGAGGAAGTGATACTCAAAAGGAGACATAATGAAATGGAAATGAAACGACTAGAGCGATGAACAAAAATGACAGTAGTCACATACACATATGAACACCTATGCATATCGGATAACTCCCAATATGACACGTGGCATCCATAGGACACATTAGACTAGAACTCACACTAGAACACACCAAACTGACTCAAATTGGCTTCATATTCTAACAAAAAGGCCATCATGGCTGTAAAAAAAGTTAAAGAAATTTACAGTAAACAGATAGCCTGTGTTTCCATCATCTACTTGCATGTTGGAATTAATTGGATTGATTGGTACTCATTCGACATGAGCTGGTCCAGCTATGTTTTGCACACTCTAATATGCTAGCAAAGAGGATATGCGGCCACATTCTTGAGCCAAGTACCCATGAGAATGCTTCTTTGTTGGGAGAGCTGCATAAACATCTTTCTTCCTCAATCCATTGAGACCGATTTGCTGCCAAGGAGTGTCTATGGAATGTTGCAAAAGCTGATGACCAAACCAACACAAAGGATGCTTTGGTTTCTGCTAGCATGCTTCCTATAAGTTTTCTAGTCTAATAATAGAATTACTATACACATCTTGGAAAATGTTTCCGACTCTACACAACAAGGTCCCATATGATTTGAGACTACGGGCAACCATAAAATAATATTTAATTCTTGTGATGCATATGAAGAGGCCTCCATCAATTAGTTCCACAAGAAATGTATGGTCCAGAAAGATAGAATCAAAAGACTCCGACTATGCCATTGAAAAACGTCCTCCATGGTCTCTATAGCAGGTGGTATAAAACCTACCATAGGCTGAAAATTGGCTGGCCAAATCAGTATCTGTCATGTGTGGCTTCTCCCATTAAATGGTGAATCCTGGGAATGACGAATCTATATGGAGTAATCTACTGAGGAAGATCCCCATTCAAAGACTAACCCAACCAGTCCAGTACTAATATTCCTCATGGATTAACACATGGACAGAGGATTGAGGAAGGTACACAAATGAGGATATACTACTATTCTCCCCCATGAGCTGAGATAGATAAGAAATTACCTAAACAAACAATAATTTCATCGTTCCCTGCACTGATACTGGAATCTCCAATGGAATACAACAAATGGGAGACCACTTAGGTTCTTCCTCATCCTATCATGATGGCAGGCTACCCCTTGGTTACAGGAGAGATTTTCCTATTGTAAGCTTCCATTTTGCATCCATTGAGAGAGCATGTAGTACAAGCAAAGATATTTTTCATTTGCAATTGTATCACAGCAATGCAAACACTCAAATCTCTCTTGAAAGTTAAATTCAACTTAAAATATTCCATTAAGTCGAAATAACTCTACAAGATGATGCCGAACTATGATAGCACAAGAAGATACTTGACTCTCATAAAAGGCCTAAGGACTTGTCAAAGCGAGCTAGACCACTAAGCCCCAAGTAATGAACACGGTGGAGGAATGAAACCTTCTCACAAGTTCTACAATACGAACCCAAATAATCTTGGCAACTTTGCATTCCGAGAGGCGATGCTGAATGCTCATCAACAATCATGCACTAGGGCACAAAGAGTCAGATCCAAAAGTGTTTCTCCACAAATTTATAGCAATCCCTCATATGTACTTGTCAAGACCATAAAAGTATTGCTCCACATGGCTGACTGTGCTTACCTACTTAAATGTGCATCTTAAATAATATCCTCATCAAAGGAGCCGAACAATCTGCCACTTGACTGCATCATGAAGACCGCGTTGTCTCTAACGTGTCCCACAAGAGGCCAACTATGCAATGTAACACCGATGCCATAAAAAAATCCATCCATCTAATGCGTCTATGTTGTCCCCCACCTCTAGTGGTCCATTCCAAAGGGATAGCATCTATCTGACCAATTCTTCTACCACTCCCTCTAAGATGACTAAACATATGATTTCTTTGATCCTCAGAAGATGCCTTCTAGAATCCCATAGAA
Source organism: Dipteris shenzhenensis (assembly GCF_047967505.1). Taxonomy (NCBI): domain Eukaryota; kingdom Viridiplantae; phylum Streptophyta; class Polypodiopsida; order Gleicheniales; family Dipteridaceae; genus Dipteris; species Dipteris shenzhenensis. Next base: position 16,344,689 of record NC_141628.1, read on the forward strand.
GTAGGACCCCTTTGTAGATGGAACAACAATGCCATGGCCAATCGTAAGAGGGAGAATAGTTACTGAAACTGAAATGCATGTCCCTTCTCTAGTGCCAAGTGGAACAAACCAAAGAGTATGATGATAGAGCACAGTTACTTGATTTCTTGTAATCCCTATCATCAACTGCTAGATAAAGAGGATATCAATGAGTTCCTATTGCTCTAATTCCTAAGGTCTTCCAAGTTCCCTTCCCACATATCTCTTGCCTCCTCCATCAAATTTGTGTTACTAGATAAAGAGGATATCAATAGGTCCTACTGCTCTAATTCTTAAGGGCTTCCAAGTTCCCTCCCACATCCCTCCTACCTCCTCCTCCACCACGCCTCCTATGGAAGGCATTGAGCTCTCACCAAGCTTTGTTCACCAACTCCCATCAATTGTCATCAGTTTGGTGATTGTGAGCTAGTGAGAGGGGAAGGGGGGTTCTGATAGTGCAAGGGAGAGACTCTTGCAATGTGCTAAATGGTGGCCTGCCTACTCATCATGAAGGTTGCTCAACACAGTTCGGGAAGACTATGGTTTTATATTATAATTTACCAAAACTTTTGAGGGGAATGTAAAATTTTCAACCCCTAGTCAAGTCATTTGTTTGTTTACAATCAATAAAGCAAAAGTAAGGAGACATAATGTGAATGTATTAAATGGAGTGATGCAAAATGAGTAGAAAATATAATTAGTAGGGTGTACATTTTTACGCACACACACAAAGACCTTCAAGGTGTGTTTATGTGCAATAGGGGTCCTGGTGAGGGAAAAAATGCCGTAGGATCCTAATCCTAGCTCACTAATATGTCTACCAAATCCCCATGGAGTGATGCTGCGAACCAATACAATGATCATGTGACTAATCGATTCTTGAATGGCAACAATAAGCTCACAATCTTTTCGAGTCTTCACAAGGAAGCACCTTTGTGAATAAATCTGCCACATTTTCATGTTCATAAACCATGATAATACGCCCTATAGAGAGTTCTCTCTAGCATAGTGATAGTGCGTGCTTAGTGTGAGAACAAAGCACTAGGTTCCTGAAAGATCATAGTGGTAGGGAGAGAAGCAAGCTAACACTAGGAATGGAAAGGAAAGATAACAAGCATAATGAAAATGAAATGGAAAGAAAATGAAAGCAATGGACAAGTACTCACATGATACCAAAGAGCTTGATGTTGACTGATATATTAGACAATAGACAAGTACAACACTATATAGTGTGCCACTAGACTCTAGAAAGTCACAATGTCTATGGGATATCTCCCAATATGACACGTGGCATGTCTAGGACTCACTAGACTATAAAACCACTCCAAGACCACCTAGAACACTCATGTTAGACTCACTTTGGCTTCATATTCCAACACCCCCCCATGAAGGCAAGGTGAGAGACTACTGGAATGGAACCAAGAATAGAACATGACAATAATGGTCTAAGGTGAGGGACTATTGGAATGGAACCAAGAACAAAACATGACAATGACGGTCATTAAACTATGCACCCTATGTAACTCAGAGGCTAAAGTCTAAGCGTGTTCAGAGGTTGATCCAATCACTCTCATGGCTTGAGACTCAACATGCTCAGAGGCTCACATTATAGCATGGCTACATGACCAGCTCATAAGTCTAGGAATACACCAACATCCTGAAACTCGGCCAACAGGCCTGATAACGAGACCTATCAAAGCCAATACATGGCTCCCATAGTACATCCCCCCTTGGCTTCATAATAGGACATGTTAGGAAGCCACAAACCAAAATATGAAAACCAATACATCTTTTTAGGAGAACTATCCAAGGCAGAGGACTTTTAGACTCAATGAAAATCAACCACTCAATACATATCATTTTAGGGGGACTACCCAGGGCAAAGGACTGTAGAGGAGTGTGGGGTAGAAGAGATGCATCATGGCACAAAGAGTGAGAACACAAGTGAGGCAAAATCCATTGTTATTAGAATGAAGGAATGACCTCCATTTTATAGAAAGAGAGAATGGTGTAGGCACCTCCCCTACATCAGTGGGGGCAATCAGCCCCTACATCAGTGGGACTGGCCTAAATCAAAGGAACCTCTCATGTGGGGACCTTTGGCTTACATCATCACTTAGGTTACATACTAGACACATCATAGCACTTGATGTGCCTCTACAACACACACACACACACACAGATGTGACTCCCCTAGATGCACACATGCACCATAGAGCAAGCCCTTGATCACACCTATCCCAACATACCCCCCCTCAAGGATTTGCCTCTTGCAATGTCAAGGATACATCTAGTCTCGTAGTTTCTCATGCTATCTCATGGTGGTCACACATGGCCATCTCATGGTGGTCAAGGATATATCTATGTCTAGGATCTCATGCTAGCAAAGGTGCCCAAGGGTCAAGGTTCACAAAAATGGGATAGACCAAACGCATATCACATGGCCTACATCATATGGTGACCAGAGGTGATTTACAAAAGACAAAACATATGACATTCTTTTTGAAGTACTACTCCAGGCAGAGAACCTCAAAATTTGATCAAGTGATGATAAACAAAAATTCAAAGACAAGTTGCTCAAAAGACAAAGTCCTTGTCTTCTACTACAAAGTTGGATGCTTCTTTTGCTGATGGAGTTCTCTCTTCAACCATATTTAACATAGTCCTCTTTTTCTCATTGCAAAACTTTTCAGAGTGATTATTATTTCCACAATATGAGCAAGAATTGATTATATAACAATCCTTCTCAAGGTGATTGTTTTTCCCACAGTGTTTACAAGCCTTGTACTTGCTCTTTGAAAACCTCACTGTAAGTACCTCTGTATGCATTTTGCCCACTCTTGAATTGTTCTTCCTTTCCTCTTCTTGTAAGGCACTAATGATGCCTTCTAATGAGGGTTGAGGTAGATTCTTCAAAGTAGTAACCACATAGTCAAAATCCTGAGGCATGCTCTTTAAAAGCACTGCCATAGCATCATTCTCAGTGATAGGGGAATTAATTGAAGCTAGTTGTGTCATAATACTTCTCATAGTGTTGACATGGGCAGCGACATTATCTAATTTTTAGATTTAATTTGGAAGTATGAGAGCTAGCACCAAACAATATATCTAACTTGTGCCATGCTTCAAAAGGGGATTCCAAATCTGAGATGTGGTGTACATAGTCATCACCTAAACCTAATGCAATGATGGCATAGGCTTTCTCAATTCTCTTTGCATCTGTAGGTGTAGAAGTAGAGTCAGTGGCCTTTCCTTTACCTTTTGTTGTAGTTGATTCACCTTCCTGAGAGGTTTGAGTTCCTTCTTTGACTAAGTCCCATAGATTCTCCTTCATAAGCATAAACTTTATCTTCATCTGCCAAGTATGGAATCCTTGGCCATTGAACTTGTCAATTTTATAAGTAGTCATGAGAGGGTCTTACCTTTATCAGGCAATGTCTACTCTCTTACAAAATGACTAATCTTGTGGAACAAAGAAATCTCCCTCACCATACAAATGTAGATTGCTAGAGATAAATTCAGAGAATCCTAATTGTTTAGCATACTCATACCCTACTGGCTTCTCCCAGAGTTTCTTGGCTGGGGTCTTCTTCACTTTGAATTTTGTCCTTCTTGTAGTCTTCTTCAAGTGTTTAATGAAAGCCCTCTCAAAACTTTTCTCTTCAGCTTCAATTGCACCCTCCAATTTCACACTGCTCAATTTGGGGGTAACAGTGATATCTACTTCTACTGTGAACCATTGAACATGGTTAAGTGCTAGAAAGTTTCATGATTATGTGAGTAATCTTTGGACTTTTGGATGCTTTCTCATTTGAAGTGATCTGAAGCATTTTCCAGCTTCACCTTTGGAGCACTGTCCTGAATTTTTGACAATTTTTTTGAAAATTTGATGCTAGAGTAAATGCTATGTTGGTGCTTGAGGATTGAAGTAATGCCAAAGTTCAGTTCAGAGAATGTATTTTCAGTTTGAAATTCAGTTAGAACTGATCTTGTGTCAAAATGCCAAGCTCTGAGGGATCTTCAAATATGGAAGCTCTTACTAAGGACTACTTCCAGCAAAGAGGATTGTCAAAAAAACGCGTAACATTGCTCATGACAGTAGTGCCTTCTCCGACTGGTCTTTTGCTTGTTTCTCCTTATTCCCGCAAGCATTTGAGCTCAAAATTCATAAGCAGCAAGCTCATAGTGTCTCCCACTGGTGGCTAAGAGGAATTGGCGAAATATTGCATCAATAGGCGGAATTGCTTGAAAATTCGTCGAGCAAAGATCGTGTTGGCACGGGCTGTAGAGGGCATCTTGGTGTCAAAGGTGCGCCCTAAGTAGAGGAAACTTCAGCTCAGAGGGCTCTGGGAATGGTCGCTTAATGGAGGAGAATGGAGCTAAGCAAAATTTGGAGAGAAAGAGGGCAGAAATGTAGAAGAAGATGGAGGGTGGAGAAGAAGATGATGAGGTGGCATATTGAAGCTACAATGGGCTAGGGATTCAAGGAGGCTCTGATACCAAATATAGAGGAGTGTGGGGTAGAAGAGATGCATCATGGCACAAAGAGTGAGAGGACAAGCGAGGCAAAATCCATTGTTATTAGAATGAAGGAATGACCTCCATTTTATAGAAAGAGAGGATGGTGTAGGCACCTCTCCTATATCAGTGGCAATCAGCCCTTACATCAGTGGGACTGGCCTAAATCAAAGGAACCTCCCATGTGGGGGCCTTTGGCTTACATCATCACTTAGGTCACACACTAGACACATCATAGCACTTGATGTGGCTCTACAACACACACACACACACACACACACACACACACACACACACATACATGTGACTCCCCTAGATGCACACATGCACCATAGAGCAAGCCCTCGATCACACTTATCCCAACAAGGACCCCAAAATAACATCAAGTATGTAGTAATATGACAATGTCGATGAAGCGCTAGGTAGGAATGCCCCAAAATATGTGTCAATAAAGTCCATGGAGTAGCTACATGGAGCACCCACATGATGACTCTCAAAATGCCGGAAGGAGAGTCACCAATGTCAAAGTAGAAGCATCAGGTACCACAACCAATCGGAAAGGTAATCAATGCGAAGTACTCAAGCACCGATCGAATAAGCAATGTTGAAGAAGTCACTTGTTGATGTAGAGTGGTCTACATCAAGCTCGATGTAATGTACTAATCGGAGAGATCACTGTAGTGAAGTGTGTCGAAGTAGTATCGGAGAACTCACATCTAGCTCAGAAAGTCTTCACCAAAGTTTGGAGTAGTCATGTGAAGGAGTCACTGCAATGTAATGTCAAGAGCTCACATCAAGTGACGGGCAGAGAGGAAGATAGAGGCAGCGTGGACAGCAAGTGTAACTATGGAAAGATCACCTTGATAAGTTCTTCATGAGCTGGAGCAAGTTTGGAATTTCTTCATGGCAGACAGAAGTAGAGGGACAGCAGCTCCAAGAGAATGACGGGCAGAATACGGGCACCAACTTGCGGGCAGCAGCTCCAAGAGAATGTCGGGCAGAAGGAGCAAATGGCGGACTGAAGTAGAGGTCAACGATGAAGAGGATGGACAGCTCCACGTTGAGCTGGCTGCATCATGCTTGGGCTGTCAAATAATTGAGCTCCAGAACAAAATTCGCCCGTAGAAATAAATTTCATCACTTCTATCAAGGGCTGTAACTTTTCACAAAAAACTCGGATTACAACCATGTAAAAACAAAATTTGTAGTACTCAAGGTCCTCTACAACTTTTTTGAAGACACAAAGCCGTGATTTTGCTTCTAGATCCGGATAGAAGTGTCACATCCGGATAGAAGCGTCACATCGTCCACAGATCACATAAAGATGTGGCTGAAGGAAGGACAAGAGAGGTGGCAGATCATGGCGTGGAGAAGAGAGCCCAAGGAAGGAGAGAAGAGGGCAGCCTTCCAAGGAGGAGGAGGTAGAGTAGCTTTATTTGGCCTCCCTCAAGTCAACCTCTTGGAAGGGTGTCTGAGGGGGAGGTCCGCTCACTTCCGGAGGTGTTACCGGAGGCCTAAGGCCGCTGATGTGAGGAGTGTGAAGTGGGTGATACGTAGACCTATGACACAACTCTACCTCAGTTGCACTACACTGTGTGATGCGTGAACCTATGACAAAACACTAGTCGAAGATGCTATGGGGTGCTGAGTACTGCTGTGTACTAGAACAGAAAGAACAAACCCAGAAAGGAGATAAGAAGGCACGACGCTAATAACAGATAACGGAGAAAGCGGTAGACAAGAACACAACGTGAATAAGTGCGTATCATAAAAGGAAGAGATTTTCATACACTAGCCTCTCTGAACAAAGATCAAAGATCACTCATCCACACAATGCAACAGTATGCTCGTAGCTCTAGCCTCTCTCCTTCTCACTCTCAACCCCCGTACAATGCTGAATGAATCCTCATACCGCCCATCTCCCCTCTTCACCCTCGCCTTTTGGATCGGAAATCCCCTCCCTCTCTCCTATTGGTTGTCCTCTCATCCTTAGCCATTCTGCCGCTAAGCCTCTTCATGTCTCCTGCAACGGCCAGCTTGCGCCGAGTCGGTGCGTTGTAACTACTCCATGTGCACCGCTACAGCCACCTTGTATCTAACAAGGTACCGCTAGATGAACATCTATGCCACCAATGAGTTAGGTCTGCAGAGGTTGGCAGAGCGTGACTGCGCGCATGAAGACCTTTGATGCATGACCATGTGCTTGGGTGATATGTCCTCCTGATGACTCTATCCCCATGTGACTATGCCATCCTGGTGACCATGTATTTGTGTCATCTTGCAACCATGTCATCGCCATTACTTGTGTCATCCTTGTGACCATGTCATCCCCCTCTGACTTGTGTCATCCTTGTGACCATGTCATCCCTTGACTTGTGTCACATAGCTAGTCCTGCATGATCTCGGTATAACAGTTCCCCCGCCACTATCATTCACCGTCCTGATGAATAAGTGATGCTGAAAGATGTGCAGGGAGAGTGCCTTTTGCTAAATACAAGAATTGAAAACATATAAGAGTCATTCACTTCCAAATGTATCACTAATGCAGATCCCCTATTTCGCAAGAGTGGAGTTGAAAGAAAATTTGCTGAAAACTTTATTGAACCAGTGGTTACAAAAATTTGCTGATCAAATTGCTTGACGAAGCCACGGGTCTACAAAAAGACCTCCTTTACTACAAAAGTGTGCTGAAATTCAAGAAACACACCCAGAGAAGCACTATGTACAAAATTCTGGAGCTGAAAATGGAAAGAACTCAACCCAATACTAAAATCAGCAGAGATGCCATCATGCTAACAACAAGATAACTATATACAAAAATCCTCCTGCTGAAACATATGTCATTGTTCATCTCTCCCTAAGATGGTGCTACGGAGACTCTAGAAACTCGATCATTCTCTGCATCCACAGTGTCCATCACATTCCGGAGATCCTCATATTTTCCTTTATATCTGTGATATTTTGATCTATAGAGATCACGCTCAGACTGCACAGTAGTATGCTCAGCCTGCACAGTAGTATGCTCTGCCTGTAGGGATAGTAGCTCTGCATGGACTGTGGCATGTGTATTTTGCAATGCAGAGTGCTATTCCTGAAGCTCCTTGAGGCCCTGCTCTTGAATCTGAAGCTGAGACTCCAACTCAGCAAGCATCTGGGACCTATGCAGAACTGACCCCCAAGTGGGCTCCTGAAGTGCATGAAGTATTGGGATCCGCCGACGAGGAGACATGCAGGAGAGGGAGTGGTGGCTGGAGCATGGAGAGAGAGGGCGAGATGCGGGAGAGGAAATGATGGTACTGGCAGGGGGTGCGGAAGAAGGGGAGGAAGAAGATGCCACTCGAGAAACAGACAGGGCCGGGTGGGCGGATGGAAGCCGTGCAGCAACTATAGGAGGAGGGGCAGCCTGCCACTGATGTAGAAGGCGGGTGAGATGTGGTCCACATGTGCATGTATGTGTCTTTCCGCGGCATTTTCGCACAGTGGCACGAAATGTGGAGTGAAAGAGAGAGGCGAAGTCAAAAGGAGTTGCGGTGAAGAGCGCATTCAATGCAGGGCGAATACACCTCAAGATAAAGAAATGGCCAGGTGCTGAATATAAATATGCAAAGAAATACCTCACTAGTACCTCCTCTCTTTTCTATCCCTCCATTGCTTATCAGCAATCCTCTCCCCGCCTGTGCCACTTACAACCCGCGAGAAAGGATGTCAAGAGCGGAGACTCACCATAAGCAAGCTGAATGCAAGTGTGGGGAGATGCAAATAAGTGGACGCCAGAGTTGGGGTGAGAATGTGTCGGGAACCCATAAACTCGAAGGTGTCAGATGACACGTCATAACTCCGGATGAAAGATGTACACAAGGAAATGTCCACCGGAGGAAAATCAATCTCATCGACTCCATGAGGGTGAGTGCCTCAATCTCCCCTGTAGATAGGACAGATGAGAGATGAAGAGATGTAGTCTTGAATACCACTCGGAGTTGGGAGGAATTCTCATCATCAATGGGTGCATCTTGAGGTGCCACTCGTCGTGGGGCAGGAGCGGGTGAATAATCGGAGCCGCCATGGTCTGAACTGCTAGGGGAAGCGGTAGAATGAGCTGTAGGATAATCCTGATCCTCGTCAAAGCTCATTGTGATGCTGGGGCCCACGGGAGCAGATGGAGCAGGGACAGCACAAGTGCCCGATGCAGTAGATACTGATGTAGAAGCACCAGTAGGAGAATTCGGGATAGCAGCTTCACCGGTTGCAATGGGACCTGTAGGAGAATTTGGGGCAGCAGATGCACCTGGTGCTATGGGAGAAGTAGTGGTCCTCTTGGGGAGCGGTCCAGATGTAGGGGGACTCATGGAGCTGCTTGCTGGAGTACTCTGTGGCACTGGAGAGGGATGTGAAGGGAACCCTTGAGAAGTCATCTTTGCATCAAAGGGTGTGAAGAGCTTGTCTTTTGGCAGTCGAGGTTTGTACTTGATGCGCCTCTCTGGCATAGAGGAGGAGAGGAGGAGAGGAGGAAGGGAACGCCGAACAGAGGAGAGGATAAAGGAAGCTGCCTGGAGTGAATGCGGAGGGGGAGCTGTAGGGAGTGAGTGTGAGAGGGGCAGTGATTGTGAAGGAAGGGGGTTGATTGCGCAGAAGGGGGGGGCTGTTGGCAAGGGCTGACTGCACGGGAGGGGGAGCTGTTTGCACAGGGGCTGATTGCGCAGGAGGGGGGGATTGCTAAGGAGGGGGGAGCTGTTTGCAAGGGGAAGAGGGGGGAGCTTGCAAGGGGGGCTGATTGCGGAGGGAGGTAGGGAGAGCTGTGTGCGCAAGGAGGGGGGGGAGTTGTAGGGAGAGATTGCGCGAGGGGGTAGGGGCTGTAGGGAGAGAGGCGCAAGGGGTAGGGGGCTGTAGGGAGAGATGCGCAGGGGGGTAGGGGGCTGTAGGGAGAGAGGCGTAGGGGTTGGGGGCTGTAGGGAGAGATGCGCAGGGGGTGGGGGGTTGTAGGAAGAGAGGCGCAGGGGTAGGGGGGGCTGTAGGGAAAGATGCGCAGGGGGTAGGGGCCTGTAGGAAGAGACCGCACAAGGGGGGTAGCTGTAGGGAGAGATGGAGGCGGTGAGAGTAGGAGGTGAGGGGGAGCTGAAGGAGAGGAAAGAGGGAACTGCAGCTGTAGAAAAATGACTTGTGGCGGAGGAGGGGAAGAAGGTGGCGATGAAGAGAAAGAAAACCAGCCACTAGGGAGATGGGCAGCCCAAAAAGCAAGGGCTGCTAAAAATAGCGGATGCCAAGTTGGGTGAAGGAGGGGGAGGCATGGAGAGAGAAAGGCACGATAATAGAGAGTGGTGATGGGGGGTGGGGAAGGAGAGAGGTGACAGGGTGGAGAGAGACAGTACTTGGAAGAGAGAGGAGTGGAGAGAGGCATGATGATAGAGAGAGGTGATGCGGTGGGGAAGAGAGGTGATGGGGTGGAGAGAGGAAGTACTTGGAAGACAGAGGTGGGGGGAGGAGTGGTGAGAGAGGCATGATGATAGAGAGAGGTGATGGGGCGGGGAAGGAGAGAGGTGATGGGGTGGAGAGAGAAAGTACTTTCAAGAGAGAGGTGATTGTTAGAGGGAGTCAAAGGAACCACGTCTCACCACCGAAGCTAGAGGACCTCTTGCATCCACCACCAGGAGTATACCGAACCTCCTTGTCCATCCTTCACCTAAGCTAGAGGACACCGAGCCTCCTTGTCCCTTCATCACCGAAGCTAGAGGACACCGAGCCTCCTTATCCCTTCATCACCGAAGCTAGAGGACACCGAGCCTCCTTGTTCCCTTCACCACCGAAGCTAGAGGATACGAAGCCTCCTTGTTCCCTTCACCATCAAGGCTAGAGGACACCAAGCCTCCTTGTTCCCTTCACCACCGAAGCTAGAGGGCACCAAGCCTCCTTGTTCCTTCCTCCACCAAAGCTAAAGAACATGGCATGTCCTTGTCACCCAAGAGAGAGAAAGTTGTATTGAATCACAAGAGAGAGAGAAGGTTGTGTGCACCACAGAGAGAGAAGAGGTCCTGCTTGCACCAGGAGAGAGAATCGCCTTCTTCACCACTAGGAGAGAGCAACAGGAGAGAGAAGGTCTTTGTACACCAGGAGAGAGAAGATCCTTTGCAAGATAGGAGAGAGAAGGTCCTTCTACAGATAGAGAAGGTCCTTCTATAGACAGGAGAGAGAAGGTCTTTGTACACCAGGAGAGAGAAGGTCCTTCTGCAAGGCAAGAGAGAGAAGGTCCTTCTACAGAAAGGAGAGAGAAGGTCTTTGTACACCAGGAGAGAGAATGTCCTTCAGCAAGGCAGGAGAGAGAAGGTCTTTGTACCACCAAGAGGGAGAAGGTCCTTCTGTAAGGCAAGAGAGAGAAGGTCCTTTGTACCACCAGGAGGAAGTACCACCAGGAGAAAGAAGGTCCTTCTGCAAGGTAGAAGAGAGAAAGTCCTTTGTATAGATAGGAGAGAGAAGGTCCTTTTGTAGGTAGGAGAGAGAAGGTCCTTTGTACCACCAGCAGAGAGAAGGTCCTTCTGCAATGCAGGAGAGAGAAGGTCCTTTGTACAGGCAGGAGAGAGAAGGTCCTTCTGCAGACAGGAGAGAGAAGATACTTCTACGGGCAAGAGAGAGGTCTTTGTACACCAGGAGAGAGAAGGTTTCTACAGGCAGGAGAGAGGGTCTTTGTACACCAGGAGAGAGAAGGTGGTTGTGCACTGGAGAGAGAAGGTAGTTGTGCACAGCAAAGAGAAGGTGGTGGTGCACCAGGAGAGAGAAGGTGGTTGTGCACCAAGAGAGAGAAGGTGTTTATGCATGTGAGAGAGAAGGTGGTTGTGCACAGGAGAGAGAAGGTGGTTGTGCACCAGGAGAGAGAAGGTGGTTGTGCACAGGAGAGAGAAGGTGGTTGTGCACCAGGAGAGAGAAGGTGGTTGTGCACCAGGAGAGAGAATGTGTTTGTGCACATGAGAGAGAAGGTGGTTGTGCACCAGGAGAGAGAAGGTGATTGTGCATAGAAGAGAGAAAGTGTTTGTGCACCAGGAGAAAGGAGTTTGTGCACCAAGAGAGAGAATGTGTTTGTGCACCAAGAGAGAGAAGGTGGTTGTGCATAGGAGAGAGAAGGTGGTTATGCACCATGAGAGAGGTGTTTGTGCACATGAGAGAGAAGGTGGTTGTGCACCAGGAGAGACGCGGGGTTGTGCACAGGAGAGAGAAGGTGTTTGTGCACATGAGAGAGAAGGTGGTTGTGCACTAGGAGAGAGAAGGTGTTTGTGCACCAAGAGAGAGAAGGGGGTTGTTCGCCAGGAGAGAGAAGGTGGTGGTGCACTAGGAGAGGAGGGGGTTGTGCACAGGAGAGAGAAGGGGGTTGTCCACAGGAGAGAGAAGGTGTTTGTGCACATGAGAGAGAGAGAGAAGTGCTAAGAGAGAGAAAGGGGTTGTGTACAGGAGAGAGAAGGGGGTTGTGCACAAGAGAGAGAAGGTGTTTGTGCACATGAAAGAGAAGGTGGTTGTGCACCAGGAGAGAGAAGGTGTTTGTGCACCAGGAGAGAGAAGGGGGTTGTTCACCAAGAGAGAGAAGAGGGTTGTTCACCACGAGAGAGAAGGTAGGAGAGGAAGGGGTTGTCATCGAGAGAGAGGAAGTGAGAAAAATTTATCTATAGAGTGCGTGTTTAGAGAGAGAGAGAGTGTATCTAGAGAGAGAGTGAAAAAAAGATCGCTAGAGAGAGTGCATCTAGAGAGAGAAAGTGAGAAAAGTGAGGAAGTATTTATACTATCACGCCCCGTGTCTCTTTGAGTGTAGATGTGAGACATTGCAAAAGTTTGTGGTTGACTTGCGTCTAGCTCCAAGTGATGCCTGTTCCAATTCTTATAACCTTGTCCCAAGGGATTGAGTCATGATAGAACATATGTCCCAAGGCATGCATCCTTGTTCCAAGTAATTTAGTCATGGTATGACCTATGACCCAAGTCTTGTAAGCATGAAGTAAGTAAAACATGCCTTGACTTGCTGTAGATCTCTTGTGAAGCTTTGAAGGGAACCCTCCGGCACCCCATGACATTCCATGAAGGGAAGAAATGCCTTTTAAAAATATAGTGAGAGAGGACATAGTGAAACCTACAGAAAGCCAAAGTGAATAGCCAAACTTTTTTTTTTTTTTGAAAAGAGTATATACAAACTCCTCCAGAAGAGTTTACGAAGGCTAATATTTCCTCACCCTAGAACCGTTCACTGGGGCTGGTAGCACCATACTAGTCAAAGTGGCCAAATACACACCGCCACTAGGCAAAAGTTTGGAGATGAAGTAAGGTCCAGTCCACCCGCTAACAAATTTAGATTTATGCTTCAAAAACTTACTGGAATACAAGAGAACCAAATCACCCACTTTAAACTCACGACGACGAAGGTTCCTGTCATGCCATGCCCGTTGTCTATTCTACCAAACTTCCTGTGCAAGGACGGCCTCTCGTCAGTGCTCTTCTAAGGCTTCAAGATCCCACAGCCATTCAAGGGTGCAGGCCTCCAAGTTGTCATCCATCTCAGCAATGACCCTAGTAGTCTTTATATGAAATTCATAAGGCATAACCGCCTCCAGGCCGTAAACCAATTGAAATGGGGAATATCTAGTGCTGGCCTTATATGCGGTCCTATAAGCAAAAAGAGCTGCAGGGAGCAAAATATCCCAATCCTCCAGAGAATTAAGACACAACCGTGTCATGATAAGACACATGGTCTTATTGGAGCTCTCAGCCAAGCCATTGGCGCAAGGGTGATATGAACTAGATGTCTTGAGAATTATTTGCATTTGGGTGGTGATGTCAGTAATGACATCATTTAGGAAGTGGGTGCCTCGATCGCTCATCAATTCTACAGGACATCCAAACCTTGAGATGATTTGGTCATAAAGAAAAGTAGCTACCACTTGAGCAGTGCATGCCTTTGCAGCCTTGGCCTCAATCCATTTGTTGCTATAGTCTGTGGCAATCAAGGTGTACTTGTTCCCTCTTCTAGTGGTAGGAGAGATGGGTCCAACAAAGTCCAAACCCCATCTATAGAAAGGGGACACAGGGCTAAAAGGCTTCAGGGGACCAGCTCATTGACATGAGTCACAACTACGCACATGAGCATAGCAGTCTTGGAACAACTTCGACCACCGCAATCCTGCACGTATTATCTTCGGAGTAGTGGCCTCCGGGGCCATATGACGACCCCCCATGCCTGAGTGAGTCCCATCAAGAATGGCATGTGTTTCATGAGGGAGCGCTCACGCACTGCCGAAGGATATGGTCTTTACCTAGCTTGTACAACTGTCTAGCAATCAAATTGAAGATGTTGGCATACCACGGTGGAATGGAGTCTCCTGCAAACAAGCAATCATCCTTTGTCACTGTCACTCCGAAGAGGCCCACGTTTGGCAATTCATCCTCCACCCCTGTTGGTGCTTCACCTGAAGAGATCCGTGACAAATGATCTGCAGGTTGGTGCAAATGTCCTACCCTCACGACAATGTCAAAGTAAAATTCTTGAAAAAGAAGTATCCACCTGCTTAATCTACCCCCAAGTGTGGGTTTGTTCAGCAAGTACTTGAGAGCTTGATGATCAGTGATGATAATAAACCTACTGCCCAAGAGGTAGTGCCGGTACTTTGTCATGGCATAAACCATGCCTAGGCCCTCACGCTCCATGGTACTATAGTTGCGTTCTGCACAGTTGAGTTGTCTACTGGCAAAGTAAACAGGCAGGTCCAGTTTGTGCTCTGCATCCGGTTGAGCTAATATTGCACCAATGGCCACCCCACTTGCATCGACATGGACATGAAAAATGATATCCCATTGGGGTTGCCAAAGGATGGGTGCCTTCACTAAACGGTCTTTGAGATTATCGAATGCCAATTGCTGAGGTGTGGACCAAAGGAAGGATTGTTCCTGGAGGAGGAGTTCTGTCAGTGCTATTGCTATGTCAGCATAGAACCGAATGAATCTGCATAATAACCCACATGTCCTAAAAAGGACTTGACCTCACGAGGTGTGCGAGGAATGGGCAAGGTCAGAATCACCTCCACCTTAGCTGGGTCGGTGGTCATACCTTCGGCCGACACAATGTGACCTAAGAGAACCCCTCTCAATGCTAGGAAAAAGCATTTGTCAGGATTCAAGCACAAACGGGCTTCTTTGCACTTATCAAAAACCCATCTCAACTTATTGATGTGATCAGTTTGCACAGCAGGGTCTAGGTGAGAGGCGTTCTTACCATTGAAAGCCGAAAAATCGTCCAAGAAACCTTCCAATACTCTCTTGGAAGAGTTTGTTGACGAGCCGCTGAAATGTTGCCGGGGCATTGCAGAGACCAAAAGGCATCATCCTGTAGGCATATGTTCCCCATTAGGTGATAAAGGTGGTCTTCAACTGATCTTGTTCTCGGACCCAAACTTGGTTGTACCCATCCATGAAGGAGTACAGAGCATGACCAGGCACTGTCTCCAGCACCCTATCAGTGAAAGGGAGGGGAAACCTATCTTGCCTTATTGCAGCATTAAAACTGCGATAGTCCACACAGACCCGAAGCTTGCCCATCTCCCTTTTGGGCGTGATTACAATTCCACTGACCCACTCAGAGTAGTCCACGGGATATATTAACCCAGCTTGTTCCATTTTGTGGATGTCAGCTTGGACCGCCTTGCCATAATTAGGATTCATGCGGTAAGGGCCTTTGATCACGGAGTCTGCCTCTGGGTATAGGTCGATGCGATGCTCCATGAACTCAGCAGGGACCCCTTTTAAATCTTTGCAGGACCAAGCAAATACGTCGACATGTTCCTTGAAAAAATCAATTAAAGCAACAAGAAGATACTCATGCTCCCAGACCCATCTTTTTTCCAGAAATAGACTTCTATTAAGTAGGAGAAAAAACCTGCGAGAGTAAGCTCAAAGTGGAATACATCATGAAATCGTGAGGATAAATAAAACCCCCTCAAAGTGAGGTGAAAAACAACCAAGGCTAAGGCTGAAAGTGCCACCTCAACCCTATAGAAGTCTCAGAGAAGAAAGGAGAATCCTTCCATTCCCTGAAGAGAGAAGCCCTCCTAGCTGAGGCTACACGGGAGTCTCCCTACATACTCATCCATACGGCCATCAAAGTATGTACGGTGTTTGTCCAGAAACTAGCCAAAGTGTGCGAGGGATGAACCTGAGTACCCTCCATAGCCTCTGTGCATTTGGCTCTCCAGATATGCCAGGATGCTATGCTCGCTAAAATCTCCCAAGAAGTATCCACAGAGGCTGTAAAAGGAAGGTGTGGTACCACATCCAACGAACAGGACTCAATCTGATGACGTCGAACCAAAATGGCTTGAGAGGAGTCAAGTCTCTCATAGAATACCTGAGGCCCTGTAAGAGAGAGCCAAGCCATTGAGCCCCATGTCATAAAGAATGGGGAGTGGGCAAAGTGATTGAAAATCCTGGCTACCCCCCTCCCCCCCCTCGCTGCCCCCCTCCCCACTGCCCCCTTCTCCTCCGCCCTCCCTCACCCCCGCCAGCCCCCCCGCCCCCTTCTCCTCCCCCGCCCCCCTCCCTCGCCCTCCCTCTCCCCCTCCCCCATCCTTTCCTCTCCCCCGCCCTCCCTTTCCCTCCCTCCTAACCCACCCTCCTTTCCTCTCCCCCGCCCTCCCTTTCCCTTCCCTCCTATCCCCCCCCCAAGGAGGCACCCCCCCCCCCCTCCCAAAAAAAAATATATATAGATATTTTTTAAAAAGAGTTAAAAAAAAAAAAAAACTTCTCCCTCTCCCTCCCCGCCCCCTTCCTTCCTAACTCAGCTCCCCACGCCTCCCCCTCAACCTACCTCCGTCTCCCCCTTCAGTCTATCCTCTCCTTCCCTTCCCCTCTCTCCTACCCCCTCTTTCTCCTTCTTCCTGCGCCCGCATTCAGGGCGTCCTGGGCAGTAGTTTCACGGACGGAGCTTTTTCAGTGTTGAAATCGGCCTTTTCACATCAATTGGCGAATGGATCCCCATTCAGCCAATCTCCGTCCACCTCCACCGGCCGCGAGAACCGTCATTTTTTCAGAAGACGACTTGTAGCAGCTCAAGAAAGATGTGGAATTAGAGGGCTCCACATCACTTTTCGCCCGCATCTTTGGGTCACACCCTTCCAGATCATAGGCTAGAGACTGGATGCTGGCGGCGTTACCAGGAGACCTTGCCCCACACCTCAGGGATATTTGAATTTCGGGACGTGGATTCTTCCAAGTGGTTTTCAACTCCCACGAGTCCACAGCCCTTGTTCTCAAAGCTAATCCCCTGGCTTTGGGTTCGAGGAGAATCTTTCTTTTACCCTACACCTTGGGCTTCGATCCATCGATCCGGTCGAGGAGGACAGGCAGGTCACATCACTGTTCATTAGATTTCCTGGTCTTCCTCAGATCTACCATCGACTGCTTGCCACTATCGGAGCCACATTCGGAGTGGACACCGAGATCCCCTCCCTTCTGCATGCCTTCTTCCTCGGCAGAGGCAGTCAGTGCAGACGGGGTGCCTCATGTTAGGGTCATTGTCTCTGACCCTAACATCTCAGATGACGACATTATACTTCAGCGTCCAGATTTCTCTCTCTTTCGACAGAGAGTCGAGATTTCAGGTAGACAGGACCAGTGCAAGATTTGCAGGACCCTTGGGCACTTTGCTAGAGACTGCCCAAGGAAGAGAAAAAGACCCAAGAGGTCTTCTGGTTCGGCTCCTTCACGTACTACCACGACTGCACCTCCCCAGCACCTTGTACCACGCACTCCAGGACCACCAAGAGCAACAGGGCGCCCTGCTTCGCGCACCCCAGGACCACCAGGGGCAGCAGGACGCCCAATGCCCGTAGCACACCCAATACCACGATGGAGAGCTATCAAAGCGGCTCCCTTACCTCAGGAGGAGACTTTTGATCCTGTTCAGACAGAAGCCTTCCAGACTCCAGAGGTGGATGTTGCTGCAGCCCCAGACACTACAGTTCCACATCAAGAGGGGCCTTTAGATCCACCAACCCGAGTCACTTTGGTTTCTGACCACGAGGGGACTACAGGTATTTCTTCCCCGTAGACTGTTCCTGCCACAGTCAGGACAACCGAGAAAGTACAGGCGCAGATGAGGCCTCCTGATTCCTCTTCACCCCAGCCATAGGAATCCTCAACCCCCAGCTCCAGTTCTGCTGATAGAGGCCTGGCAGGTCCTTCTCCTCCATCTTCCATGAGTGCAGGTCTTCTTCGCACTCCTCGGCCAGACTTGCTTATCAGGAATTCTTTTTCGGCACTGGCAGATTCGGTGACTTTCATGGATGATGAGGAGTTTATGCCCTCCACCTTAGGGGTCCCGGTCATTGGGATTCCTTCTGACAGGGCCTCCCTTTCAGCAGCTGTGGGGATCCTTTCACCTGTTGAGTTTCTTGCCCTCAGCAGGAGTGTTTCGGCCCAAGGGAAGCTGGCCTCCTGTACTAGGTCGGGTAAGCCTTTCCATCTAGCATCCTCCTATCGATGAGGATAGTCAGCTGGAACATACAGGGCCTAGGCGGAGTTCCACACCGTCGCCGTAGGCAGCTGATCCGGAACCAGCTTCATCAAGGTGTCATTGGAGGTGCTATTGATATCCTTTTTATCTAGGAACACAAGCTAGATGCCAGTGATTGCTCTAAGTCTAGCAAACTGCTTTCAGGACATACCTTCTAGTTGCCTGCTATGGGCACAAGGGGAGGTACTTGCATTTCGGTCTCTCTTTCTATTCTCCCCTTGGTTGCTGGTCATGGTATTATCTCCCCTTCTAGAGCTCAATGGATCATTATTTTGATTGGAGGGCGTAAGATTGGTCTTCTCAATCTTTATGCTCCCAAAAACAGAGGGGAGCGGATCTCCTTTTGGAAGGAGTTACTCTCTTGGGTCCCCATTGCAGATTCTTGGATCATTGGTGGCGACTTCAACATGGTTGAGTTGCCTTCAGACAAAAAGGGAGGCAGACAAGGTGGAATTCATTCTTTGGAGAGGGCAGCCTCGGATGCCTTCCTCTTTCAGTTCAATGGCAGGGACACTTGATTGGATGATGCCTTTCATATTATGCCACAGTCGCTCCTGTACTCTTGGTCGAACAGGAGAATACACATGTCCATTCATGCACGGATTGACGGATTTTATGTAGACGATTGGGCACTTGACAGAGGAGGATCTGTATGCATTTCTACTGGGGTTCCCACCTCAGATCATTTTCCAGTGGTGTTGCAGATTCTTGAGCCTCATCGGAGAGGACACTCTGCCAGTGTCAGGATTCCGGTGCTTTTTATGCAGAGGAGAGCCTCACGGAGGATATTTTACAGATTTGGGTTTCTCACATACAGGGTGGAGCTGTCCACCCATCTCAGGTAGCTGCAGCCTTATCCAGAATTAGTGACTATTATCATACAGTCACTGATTCTAGGAGACATGAGATTCTCAGATGTGAATTTGGTATACGCCAGCAGTTAGCGTCCCTTCAGAGGGAAGAGCAGAAGAGGCCCACAGATGTTTGGATTCAGGAGCGCCTTGCTGCAGCAAGGGCTCATTTGCAGACATTGTTGGATCAGAGAGCAGAATATGCCTTTAATGCACAGGAATCCTTTTGGATTCAGATGGGTGGCAGGGTCAACAAACACTTTTTCTCTACTCATGGGCCCACACATAGTAGAGATAGTGTTTCGCAGCTTGTTGACTCAGACGGGGTGTTACAGTCAGATCCTGATGCTGTCATGCGTGTAGCTTTAGATTTCCTTGCATCCCTTCTTACTGCAGATCCAGGCACACATGCCATTGATGATGCCAGAGAGGTTATTTGGCAGTGTATCCTTGTATTGGTGAAGGATGAGATGTATGTTTCTCTAGATGCACCTTTCACCAATGCAGAATTCAAGACTGCATTACTTGCCCTTCACAAGGGCAAGTGCCAAGGTTCAGATGGACTTACCCCCTCCTTTTTTATTACTTTTTGGGAGCAGATTGGTGATCACATTACATCAGCCCTGCACGGCGTGTGGAACTCTGGTGAGATGCCGGACTCACTTACAGATGGTCTCATTCATCTCATCCCAAAGGGGGGTAATAGGAATCTTGTGTCTCAATGGAGACCCATCACTCTATTGGGTACGTTTTACAAGATTCTGGCGAAAGCCATCAGTTTGCGGCTACAGGTTTTTCTTCCATATTTGATTCATGACACGCAGACAGGGTTTGTGCATGGCAGAAGTATTTTTGATAATATTTTCTCATTTTGGGAGGCCTCAGAAATGGGCCATGTAGAGCCACCAGAGATTAGCCATTCTACTCTTGGACTTTGAGAAAGCTTACGACAGAGTAGACTGGGATTTTTTAGAGGGTACTCTATCTCGCTTTGGTTTATGGATTAGAGAGGTATCCTCTCTCTACAGATCAGCCCATAGCCAGTTGCTCATTGGGGGGGTAAGAGGGGACAAGTTTCAGATTTCCAAATCCGTCCGCCAGGGATGTCCTCTTGCTCCGTTTCTTTTTTTGTTTGTGGCGGAAGCTATGAGTATCTACATTAGATCTCAAGCTGATATTTATGGGCTGAGGCTTCCTATCCGCCGGGAAGAAGAGCTTCTGGATAGTGAGTTGGCAGATGACACGGCTGTTTTTTTGGCTGCCTCCCCCCGGACACTCACTTCCTTCCGGACAGCCTTGGATTTGTTTTGCACGGCTGCAGGCGCACATATTAATTGGCGTAAATCCAGTGGTTTTTGGATTTGCGAGGTTGACACCCCGGATTGGGGTAATGATATTGGCTTCACTTGGGTACAGAGGGGCGTCTTCGTCAGATATTTGGGCTGCCAGGTTGGCGTGGGCATCTCTCCTTCACAACAGTTTGCTCCGGTGTTGGAAAGCATCAGAAGAAAGCTCCTTTTCTAGAGCTCAGCCAAACTTGACTTCACCTCCAGGGTGGTGATGGTTAACTAGGTTCTTCTAGCCACATCATGGTTTGTATGCTCTTGTTGGTGCCACTCTAGGGATTGTATCACTCAGCTTAAGAGGCCTGGACGAAACTTTTTATGGAGTGGTCTAGATGGCACAACTGATGTTACAGCCAGGGTAGCTTGGGAGACCTTGATTCTTCCTACAAGAGAACGGGGGTTTGAATATCATCGACCCAGATCTACAGTGCAGAGCTTTACTCTGCAAGTTCGTTGTGAGAGGGCTTATGCCAGGGCAAGAGCGTTAGAAGAATTTTTTTATCAGATGCATTCAGTCTCGCACGCCCACTTCAGGAGAGGATTGGACACATAGTACTAGATGGGTTTTCACCACAGCCCACCTTAGGTCTCCCTCTTCCCCTCTTATGGTTGCTATCCTGAAAGCGTGGGCCAGCTTCAGGAGTACTCTTCGCAGGATTCCCCCATCCACCCGTGAAGAGATTGAAAGGCAGCCTATCATGTGGAATGACAGGATTTTGGATGAGCTTGGCAGACCACTTGGAGCTTCTCCTTACATGCAATGGCCAAGATGGGAGAGGCTGCATCCGCAGTGGGAGCATGGAAAGCCTTCAGGAAGCTTCCTGCAGACCAACAGGCCCAGATGGTTCTTAATCTCAGAGGGAGTGCAGGGAGAGTCCAACAGATTGATGCAACCTTGCCCTTGGATGGGTGGACATAGATGACATGCCTATTACTTGCTCCACCTGGATGGGGGCATTTTCCAGATTGGGAGTTCCTTTACAGGTGATTGCTTTTCTTGACCCACCTAAGGATGCCTTAGTATTTGATGTTTCTTCAGGGGGCAAGCTGTCCAGATCCACAGATGATATCTTGTTGGAAGTACCATTTCAGCCAGTCAGGATAGTGGGCTTCATGGAGCATGGCTCTCTTTCACAGTGGTACTTGGATCCTGACCCGCTTCTCCTCGCCCTTGGCTCATGGAGGCTGTGGCTCTATGGAGGTGTCCCAATTAAGTTTTTGCAGTGGGACCCTGGGGAATGGGAATAGATAGATGAAGGGCACCGAGAGAAGGGCATCCCCTTCTTTTGTTACACGGTCAGTAATGCCAGGAAATTCCAGCTCAGCTGTAGGGGTTGGAGGCCCACCAGAGCTCATCATTGGGAGAACTTTCAGATTCCTGCTGACTTGCAGAAATTTTTTTGGCAGAGACTCTGGAAATCCCACCGGAATAGAAAAATCACTCTCTTCTTTTGGCTTTCTATTCATCGTGGGATAGCAGTAAACCATTCGAGGTCCAGGTTCGGAGCTGACCCTTCTTGCCCTCGCTGCCTTTTTGCTTTGGAGACAATACATCACAACCTTTGGGATTGCAGACAGGCGAGAATCATATGGAAAGGGATTGCAAGACTTTTCAACACTTTTGTTTGCCTACCTTTCTATATGACTTGGGGATCAGTGGCTTGGCTTACTCTTTCAGGGCCCCAGGTATTTTTTGAGAGACTTGATTCCTCTTGGGCTGTTCACATCCGCCGACGACACCTTGTGGAGTCGTGCTCTCTAGAGGACTGCTCACTCTTTTCAGGGCTGCTTACTCTTTTCAGGGCTGCTCACTCCTCGGTCGACTCTCCATGGGAGATCCTAGCTAGCATTGCAGCATGGCACATTTGGAGAGCCAGATGCACTGAGGCTTTGGAGGGTTCTCAGGTTCACCCTTCTCAGATCTTGGCCAGTACTTGGACAGATACGATACACACTCTGATGGCCATTTGGGCAACCATGCAGGGATCATCTCGAGCAGCCTCCTCTAGGAGAGTTACTTTTCTCAGAGATTGGAGAGACTCTTCCTTCTTTGCTGAGACTTCTACAGGGTTGAGATGGCATTTTCAGCCTCAGCCTTGGTTTCTTTCTACCTCGTTCCTCTGAGGTGTTTTTTATTACATGCTTAGCATGGTGTATTTCCGCACAGAGCTTGCTCTAGCGGGTTTCTTTCTTACTTAATAGAAGTCCCTTTTTTGAAAAAAGAAAAAAAATCATCCTCGTCTGTCTGCAATCCCATAAACAATGCTGACTAACTTCAAATGTCGTGGGTCGTCCTCAGTCTCGATGTTGAGGTACCACCAATCATGTGCCTGATCCACCTAGGGAATGCTTGTGGATGTGGGGTGGCTTCCCCCAACCCTGCATGTGCGGAAGTGTCTTCGAGGGAGAAGTCGCCGCTTACTTCTCAACCAGGATGGAGGGAATGATGTTGATGTGGTCTCCAGGACTGGTTGAGATGTAGAAGAGGCATTAGTAGAGGACTTCTTTTTACCCTTTTATGCTTGCTTGAGCATCCCACGGTATGGTAAGCCTCCTTCCACCTCATACGTGGTTCCTGGAATATCTTCTGTCATATTGAGGTCGGCTTCAGAACAAAACAACGAAGTTGGACAAGAATGTCACACCGCCAATCTTCATGTCAACACCCTTGAGTGCCTCCATAGGTTTCACTCTACGTTGATCAGCCATGCGGACTTGGAAAGAGACGTCACTGGTCAACTTCAAACCAAATTGTTGTAGTGTATCTTTGGGGATGATGTTCACAGCTGCACCCCCATCCAAGAATACATCCTTCAGCTCCAAGCCATTGATATCCACAGCAAGCCTAGGACTATTGCAAAAGTAGATGTTGAGGGCATAGGAAACATGGGGGTCAAAGAGGATGCAAGGGCATTTGGGAAAGAGAAGGATGGGGTCGAAGCCATGTATGATGGATAAGTGGTAGGAAAGGACATAGACAGTGGTAATAGCAACGTAGAGGGAAGGGACATCACTGGAGCAAAGTCAGAATCCATAGGCATCATGGATGTAGAAACTAGACTCAACTGAGTGGGATTATGCATAATAGACGGCAACTGAGTGGGATTATGCATAATAGACGGAATAGTAGCTTGACCACTGGATGTCAAGTTTGGTGCCTGAAGTGGGCACTACTCCCGTTGAAGTGGCTGTTGATGAAGACATCGTTGCAAGAGGAGAAGGGGTGCTTTCTTGACCTTGAAGATCTCCTGAGGAGCTTTCGTCCTCCATACTTTCCTCCTTCACTTGCTCTCCGCTTTGTACTTCTTCTCTAGAGTCCTGATCTGTGACCACCAGGGATCTCGTTGGTCTAGATCGATGAAGTTGCTTGCTCTTGCCACTGCTCCAATGGGTTCACTTTGTACTCGCCTTGAGGACTTCGCCAACTTCGTCTCACATATTGCTTTTTGTATCGAGTCTGGTCGGCAGGAAGTCTTCTCTCCACTCTCCTCAAGTAGCTCCTAGTTCTCTCACTAGCTCCTTCAAGGGTATCAGAACTACTTGGCATAAGAACTCTCCCCTCAAGGATCCTCAAATGCCACTTCACTCTTGCAACTCAACACCAGTAGTGTCCCACCGTGATCGCCATAAACTGTCTGAGGGGGAGGTCCACTCACTCCCAAAGGTGTTACCGGAGGCCTAAGCCCACTGATGTGAGGAGCGTGAAGTGGGTGATGCGTAGAGCTATGATACAACTCTACCTCAATTGCACTACACTGCGTGATGCGTGAACCTATGACACAACACTAGTCGAAGATGCTACGGGGTGCTGAGTACTGTTGTGTACTAGAACAGAAAGAACAAACCCAGAAAGGAGATAAGAAGGCACGACGCTAATAACAAATAACGGAGAAAGCGGTAGACAAGAACACAACGTGAACAAGTGCGTATCATAGAAGGAAGAGATCCTCATACACTAGCCTCTCTGAATAGAGATCAGAGATCACTCATCCACACAATGCAACAGTATGCAACGGGCGAGCTCGTAGCTCTAGCGTCTCTCCTTCTCACTCTCAATCCCCGTACAATGCTGAATGAATCCTCATACCACCCATCTCCCCTCTTCACCCTCGCCTTTCGGATGGGAAATCCCCTCCCTCTCTCCTATTGGCTGTCCCCTCATTCTTAGCCATTCCGCCGCTGAGCCTCTTCATGTCTCTTGCAACGGCCAGCTTGCGCCGAGTCGGTGCGTTGTAACTACTCCATGTGCACTGCTACAACCACCCTGTATCTGACAAGGCACCGCCAGATGAGCATCTATGCCACCAATGAGTCAGGTCTGCAGAGGTTGGCAGAGTGTGACTGCGTGACATGAAGACCCTTGACGCATGACCATGTGCTTGGGTGATATGTCCTCCTAATGACTATGTCCCCATGTGACTATGCCATCCTGGTGACCATGTACTTGTGTCATCTTGCAACCATGTCATCGCCATGACTTGTGTCATCCTTGTGACTATGTCATCCTCTGACTTGTGTCATCCTTGTGACCATGTCATCCCTTGACTTGTGTCATCCTTGTGACCATGTCATCCCCTAACTTGTGTCATCCCCTCACTAAGTGCTGGACATAGCTGGTCCTATATGATATCAGTATAACAAAGGGAAAGGGAAAGAGAGAGCAGGGCTAGGAACATGGCTCTGATACCACATGAAAGATCATAGCGGTAGGGAGAGAAGCAAGCTAACACTAGGAATGGAAAGGAAAGATAACAAAGCTAATGGAAAGACAAGTACTCACATGATACCAAAGAGCTTGATGTTAACTGATATATTAGATAATAGACAAGTACAACACTATATAGTGTGTCACTAGACTCTAGAAAGTCACAATGTCTATGGGATATCTCCCAATATGACACATGGCATGTCTAGGACTCACTAGACTATAAAACCACTCCTAGACCACCTAGAACACTCATTTTAGACTCACTTTGGCTTCATATTCCAACAGTTCCTTGCATCTGCCAATGTACTTTGAATATCAATGAAAATGGTAGCGGGTGGATGCTATCCCGTACCCAAATCAGCAAATAATCTTTTGATCCAAATTTTGATCCAAATACATCCAAACAATAGGTGTGAAAGCTGCCCTATACTCAGCCTCACAACTGAAGGTGGTCTTTTTCCCCACTTGAAAGGACCATCTATTACATGCAAAGGAGAAAATATATTCACTTTAAATCATCTTCTCATCTTACGTAAGTGGATATGTACTCTTGTGCGATACAGCCTCAATGTGAGAGATTTCAGTTTTTTTTGTTAAAAAAAGAATGTAACACAGTATGGAGAATTATGTAACACAGTGTGGAGAATTAGGCATCCTAACTCTCTCTGTAGTTCGAATGCTCTCATTAACCTTGTTTGAGTACATAATCAATTTGAATACAGAAAACAATGTATATGAGTTCTCTGATCTGACTAAAAGGGGTATTGAAGAAAAAAGGTCTTGATTTGAAAACATCATATAACCTGCCATCATATGAAACACACGTCAAGTCCTCCCAAGGTAAAGGTTTCGTAGTGCTTGGTCCTGATAGTAGTACCTGCAAAGACAGTAAACCATTTTGACAAAATAGCTTCCAAAATATTCATTGCACCCTCATACGATATCCCTTGAAGCAGAAGTGGAAAAAGATATTTCAGCACTACGTAAGGGAGGGATTCTCGTATAGTACCTGTTGAAGCAAAAGGTCATAAGCTGGTTCAGCAAAGTAAGCAAGGGTAGTGCCACTATCAATTATTGTGCCTTGATTGACCCGCATCTCATTGAATGAAGAATCAACTTTTAGGGACTGACCACTCACTTCAATGCTCTTCAAGTTGACGTTATAATGTAGCCTACAAATCGACAGTCTTACAATTAAGAATTCCATTATAATAGAAATTCAGTTGCTGCAATGGCTATAAATGTATTTGAAAATTGTCACTTAACTGGTCTTTCAGTAGAGGAGTATATACCAAGCCTGATTGTGCTATATGACCTATAACAAGAATTCCGCCACCCGTTTTTTCCCCCTCTAAGCAATGTGCAAAAACTTGAGGGGTCTTTCCTTGAAATGTCATTTGCTGGATTATGGACAGATTTGATTGACCAAGTCCTAATATACCATCTATAGCCTGATCTCGATGTTCAAATCCTCCAGTTGCAAGCACAGAGCATCTGATGTTATTACAGAAAAGATAGGCGAGTGTTCAAAAACAAGTCTCAAAAGTCATTGGCAACAATACACTCAAGTTCAAAAACAAGTTATTGGCAACAAAACACTCAAGCATGAATTTACAGATGAAAAGGAAGCAGAAAAATAAATTCAACTTATCTCACAGTTGGATATGGGTGTCAATCAACTTGAGCATGCTCATATAGATTAGGTTACACAATCAGATGAATAAGGCCAAACTTAACAAGATCCAAATAGAGTCTGTTTGAGGGAGATCAAGAAGCTCAAAATAGCCAAGACAAAAGCCCAGGGGACATAGAAACCCGAGATTGTGTTGCTGCATATCTCCAAGAGGAAGATCAAGAAGGTGGAGAAAGGACTCATTCATTCTACCACCTTTATTAAGAGCTATTGGCCTATAAAATGGAGCAAATTATGTATATCTCACACATAGCTAACTTTGATTCTGAAAGCTTTGTGGATCTAAGGTGCAATAAATCATTGTTGTTGATCAAAAGCAGGTTCATAAAAGACTGGGAGTTGTTGCTCCAGCCCGCCCCTCTTGCTGCACCTCCCTCAGCGCCACCCCCTCCCCTCTCCCTCCCCCTTCCCTGCCCCTCTGCTGCCCCCTCTCCTGCCCCTTCCCCACCTCTCAGCCTGCTCCTCTGCTGTTCCCTCTCCCCACCTCTCAGCCCGCCGCCCCTCCGCTACCCCCTTCCCCGCCTCCTTTCCTGCCCCCCTAGCTCCGCCCTCTCAGCTCCTACCCCCCGGCCGCTTTCCCTTCCCTTCCCCTCCTCTCTCCCCGCCTCCTTGCCCCCGCCTTGCCCTCCCCCTCCCTCTCCCCCTCTCCTCTCAGCCTCTTCCCTCCCTCTCTTCCCCCTCAGCCCCCTTCAGCCCCCTCTCTCCCCTCTCCCCTCTCTCTCTTCTTCCCCTCAGCCCCTCCCCCCTCCCTTCTCTCCTCCTCAGCTTGCCCTCTCCTAGCTCCTCTTTCTTTCTCTCCTGCAGCAGATTTTTGATTGGACGGAGATTCATTGTGATGAAATCGGCCTCTTCACCTCAATTGATGAATGGCTTCCCATTCATTCAATCCTCCACCGATTCCACTAGCCGTGAGACAAGTCATATTTTCTAAAGACGAGTTGCAGCAGCTCAAAAAAGATGTGGAGCTTGAAAGCTCTACTTCTGTCCATGCCCGCATCTTTGGGTCCCATCCTTCCAAGTTACAAGCCAGGGATTGGATGCTCGCAGCGTTACTTGGAGACCTCACACCCCATCTCACTGGACGCTCGCTTACTGGGACAAGGTTTCTTCCAGGTGGTCTTCTATACTCTAGAGTCTGCGGCCACAGTGCTTCAAGCAAACCCTCTGGTGCTAGGCTCAAGGAGGATCTTTCTCTTGCCCTTCTCCTTGGGCTTTGACCCTATCAAGGAGGACAATCAGGTTGCAATGAACTTTTTTTTTTTTTTTGGGCAAGAAAAGTACTTCATTACGTATGAATAAAAACCGCAAAGCAAGCTCAAGTGCGGGAGTACATCATGTCAAGCATGAGAAACAACAGCTCAGAATGAGCAAACAAAAATCCTAGGTGGCGGCTGAAAATGCCACCTCATCCCTGAAGGAGAGTCAGAGAAGAAAGGAGAACCCTTCCAGACTCTGAGAAAAGCAACCCTCCTAGCAGTAGCAGTCCTGAAGGTTCCCTATATGTTTGCTCAAATGGATCTGCCCAAATACTGGCCATAGTTTGAGAAGGGTGAACTTAGGAGTCCTCCAAAGCCTCTGTACATTTGGCTCTCCAAATATGCCATGCTGTAATACTAGCCAGAATCTCCCAATATGTGTCTACAGAAGCATGGGGAGCTATGAATGGAGTAAACGGAACATCCCGGAGGGAGCATGACTCCACAAGGTGTTGTCGAACAAAGAAAGCTGTGTCTGTGTCATGTCCCTCGAAGAAAGCCTGTGGACCAATGAGTGACAACCAAGCAACTGATCTCCAGGTCAGGAAGGGTGCTCTATAATGAACTGCTTTTTGACTTCCTCCATAAGTGCAATGCACAGCATGATTTTCACATTTCTACAAAATGTTCAACAAAGATCTGCATTATTAAGATTTTTTTTTTTTTCAAAAAAGAGACTTCTATTAAGTAAGAAAGAAACCCGCTAGAGCAAGCTCTGTGTGGAAATACACCATGCTAAGCATGTAATAAAAAACACCTCAGAGGAATGAGGTAGAAAGAAACCAAGGCTGAGGCCGAAAATGCCATCTCAACCCTGTAGAAGTCTCAGCAAAGAAGGGAGAGTCTCTCCAATCTCTGAGAAAAGTAACTCTCCTGGAGGAGGCTGCTCGAGATGATCCTTGCATGGTCGCCCAAATGGCCATCAGAGTGTGTGTATCGTATCTGTCCAAGTACTGGCCAAGATCTGAGAAGGGTGAACCTGAGAACCCTCCAAAGCCTCAGTGCATCTGGCTCTCCAAATGTGCCATGCTGCAATGCTAGCTAGGATCTCCCATGGAGAGTCGACCGAGGAGTGAGCAGCCCTGAAGAGAGTGGCCGGAACATCCTCTAGAGAGCGCGACTCCACAAGGTGTCGTCGGATGTGAAGAGCCCAAGAGGAATCAAGTCTCTCAAAAAATACCTAGGGCCCTGAAAAAGTAAGCCAAGCCATTGATCCCCAAGTCATATAGAAAGGTAGGCGAACAAAAATTTCTGCAAGTCAGCAGGAATCTGAAAGTTCTCCCAATGATGAGCTCTAGTGGGCCTCCAACCCCTACACCTGAGCTGGAATTTCCTGGCATTACTGACCGTGTAACGAAAGAAGGGGATGCCCTTCTCTCGGTGCCCTTCATCTATCCATTCCCATTCCCCAGGGTCCCACTGCAAAAACTTAATAGGGACACCTCCTAGAGCCACAGCCTCCATGAGCCAAGGGCAAGGAGAAGCGGGTCAGGATCCAAGTACCATTGTGAAAGAGAGCCATGCTCCATGAAGCCCACTATCCTGACTAGCTGAAACGGTACTTCCAACAAGATATCGTCTGTGGATCTGGACAGCCTGCCCCCCGAAGAAACATCAAATACTAAGGCATCCTCATGTGGGTCAAGAAAAGCAATCACTTGTAAAGGAACTCCCAATCTGGAAAATGCCCCCATCCAGGTGGAGCAAGTAATAGGCATGTCATCTGTGTCCACCCAATCCAAGGGCAAGGCTGCATCAATCTAATGGACTCGCCCTGCCCTCCCTCTGAGATTAAGAACCATCTGGGCCTGTTGGTCTGCAGGAAGCTTCCTGAAGGCTTTCCATGCTCCCACTGTAGATGCAAGGCCCCTCTCCCATCTTGGCCACTGCATGTAAGGAGAAGCTCCAAGTGGTCTGCCAAGCTCATCCAAAATCTTGTCATTCCACATGATAGGCTGCCTTTCAATCTCTTCACGGGTGGATGGGGGAATCCTGCGAAGAGTACTCCTGAAGCTGGCCCATGCTTTCAGGATAGCAACCATAAGAGGGGAAGAGGAGACCTGAGGTGGGCTGTGGTGAAAACCCATCTAGTACTGTGTGTCCAATCCTCTCCTGAAGTGGGCGTGCGAGACTGTATGCATCTGATAAAAAAATCCTTCCAAGGCTCTTGCCCTGGCATAAGCCCTCTCACAACGAACTTGCAGAGTAAAGCTCTGCACTGTAGATCTGGGTCGATGATATTCAAACCCCCTTCTCTTGTAGGAAGAATCAAGGTCTCCCAAGCCACCCTGGCTGTAACATCAATTGTGCCATCTAGACCACTCCATAAAAAGTTTCGTACAGGCCTCTTAAGCTGAGTGATACAATCCCTAGAGTGGCACCAACAAGAGCATACAAACCATGCTGTGGCTAGAAGAACCTGGTTAACCACCACCACCCTGGAGGCGAAGTCAAGTTTGGCTGCGCTCCAGAAAAGGAGCTTTCTTCTGATGCTTCTCAACACCGGAGCAAACTCTTGTGAAGGAGAGATGCTCACCCCAACCTGGCAGCCCAAATATCTGAAGGAGACGCCCCTCTGTACCCAAGTGAAGCCAATATCATTACCCCAATCCGGGGTGTCATCCTCGCAAATCCAAAAACCACTAGATTTATGCCAGTTAATGTGTGCACCTGCAGCCGTGCAAAACAAATCCAAGGCTGTCCGAAAGGAAGTGAGTGTCCTGGGGGAGGCAGCCAAAAAAACAGCTGTGTCATCTGCCAACTCACTATCTAGGAGCTCTTCTTCCCGACGGATAGGAAGCCTCAGCCCATAAATATCAGCTTGAGATCTAATGTAGATACTCATAGCTTCCGCCACAAACAGAAAAAGAAACGGGGCAAGAGGACATCCTTGGCGAACGAATCTCAAAATCTGAAACCTGTCGGACACCTCTTACCTCCCCAATGAGCAACTGGCTAGGGGCTGATCTGTAGAGAGAGGATACTACTCTAATGCATGCATCTGAAAAACCAAAGCGAGATAGAGTACCCTCTAAAAAATCCCAGTCTACTCTGTCATAAGCTTTCTCAAAGTCCAAGAGTAGAATGGCCAATCTCTAGCGGCTCTGCATGGCCCATTCTGAGGCCTCCCAAAATGAGAAAATATTATCAAAAATACTTCTACCATGCACAAACCCTATCTGCGTGCCATGAATCAAATCCGGAAGAAAAACCTATAGCCGCAGACTGATGGCTTTCGCCAGAATCTTGTAAACAGTGCCCAAAAGAGTGATGGGTCTCGATTAAGACACAAGATTCCTATTAACCCCCTTTGGGATGAGATGAATGAGACCATCTGTAAGTGAGTCTGGCAGCTCACCAGAGTCCCACACGCCCTGCAGGGCTGATGTAATGTGATCACCAATCTGCTCCCAAAAAGTAATAAAAAAGGAGGGGGTAAGTCCATCTGAACCTGGGCACTTGCCCTTGTGAAGGGCAAGTAATGCAGTCTTGAATTCTGCATTGGTGAAAGGTGCATCCAGAGAAACATACATCTCATCCTTCACCAATACAAGGATACACTGCCAAATAACCTCTCTGGCATCATCAATGGCCTGTGTGCCTGGTTCTGCAGTAAGAAGGGATGCAAAAAAATCTGAAGCTACACGCATGACAGCATCAAGATCTGACTGTAACACCCCGTTTGAGTCAACAAGCTGGGAAACACTATCTCTACTATGTCTGGGCCCATGAGTAGAGAAAAAGTGTTTGTTGACCCTGCCACCCATCTGAATCCAAAAGGATTCCCGTGCATGAAAGGCATATTCTGCTCTCTGATCCAACAATGTCTGCAAATGAGCCCTTGCTGCAGCAAGGCGCTCCTGAATCCAAACATCTGTGGGCCTCTTCTGCTCTTTCCTCTGAAGGGACGCTAACTGCTGGCGTATACCAATCTCACATATGAGAATCTCACGTCTCCTAGAATCAGCGAATGTATGATATTAGTCACTAATTCCGGATAAGGCTGCAGCTACCTGAGATGGGTGGACAGCTCCACCCTGTATGTGAGAAACCCAAATCTGTAAAATATCCTCCGTGAGGCTCTCCTCTGCATAAAAAGCATCTGGAATCCTGACATTGGCAGAGTGTCGTCTCCGATGAGGGTCAAGAATCTGCAACACCACTAGAAAATGATCTGAGGTGGAAACCCCAGTAGAAATGCATACATATCCTCCTCTGTCAAGTGCCCAATCGTCTACATAAAATCCGTCAATCCGTGCATGAATGGGCACGTGTATTCTCCTATTCGACCAAGAGTACATGAGTGACTGTGGCATAATACGAAAGGCATCATCCAACCAAGTGTCCCTGCCACTGAACTGAAAGAGAAAGGCATCCCATGCTGCCCTCTCCAAAGAATGAATTCCACCCTGATTGCCTCCCTTTTTGTCTGAAGGCAACTCAACCATGTTGAAGTCGCCACCAATGGTCCAAGAATCTGCAATGGGGACCCAAGAGAGTAACTCCTTCCAAAAGGAGATCCGCTCCCCTCTGTTGTTGGGAGCATAAAGATTGAGAAGACCAATCTTATGCCCTCCAATCAAAATAATGATCCATTGAGCTCTAGAAGGGGAGATAATACCATGACCAGCAACCAAGGGGAGAATAGAAAGAGAGACCGAAATGCAAGTACCTCCCCTTCTGCCCATAGCAAGCGACCAGAAGGTATGTCTTGAAAGCAATTTGCCAGACTTAGAGCAATCACTGGCATCCAGCTTGTGTTCCTGGATAAAAAGGATATCAATAGCACCTCCAGTGACGCCTAGATGAAGCTGGTTCCGGATCAGATGCCTACGGCGACGGTGTGCAACTCCGCCTAGGCCCTGTATGTTCCAGCTGACTATCCTCATTGACAGGAGGATGCTGGATGGAAAGGCTTACCCGACCTAGTAGAGGAGACCAGCTTCCCCTGGGCCGAAACACTACTGCTGCGGGCAGGAAACTCAACAGGTGAAAGGATCCCCACACCTGCTGAAAGGGAGGCCCTATTAGAAGGAATCCCAATGACCGGGACCCCTAAGGTGGAGGGCACAAACTCCTCATCATCCATGAAATGCCGAAAAAGAATTTCTGATAAGCAAGTCTGGCCGAGGAGTGCGAAGAAAACCTGCACTCGTGGAAGATGGAGGAGAAGGACCTGCTAGGCCTCTATCAGCAGAACTGGAGCTGGGGGTTGAGGCGGCCTGTGGTTGGGGTGAAGAGGAATCAGCAGCCCTCATCTGCGCCTGCACTTTCTTGGTTGTCCTGACTATGGCAGGAACAGTCTGCGGGGAAGAAGTACTTGTAGCCCCCTCGTGGTCAGAAACCAAGGAGTCAGAAACCAAATTGACTGGGGCTGGTGGATCTAAAGGCTTCTCCTGATGTGGAACTATAGTGTCTGGGGCTGCAGCAACATCCACCTCTCGAGTCTGGAAGGCGTCTATCTGAACAGGATCAAAAGTCTCCTCCTGAGGTAAGGGAGCCGCTCTGATAGCTCTCCATCGTGGTATTGGGTGTGCTGCGGGCATTGGGCGCCCTGCTGCCCCTGGTGGTCCTGGGGTGCGCGAAGCAGGGCGCCCTATTGCTCTTGGTGGTCCTGCAGTGCGTGGAGTACGTGAAGAAGCCGCACCAGAAGACCTCTTGGGTCTTTTTCTCTTCCTTGGGCAGTCTCTAGCAAAGTGTCCAAGGGTCCTGCAAATCCTGCACTGGTCCTGTCTACCTGAAATCTCGACTCTCTGTCGAAAGAGAGAGCAATCTGGACGCTGAAGTATAATGTCGTCATCTGAGATGTTAGGGTCAGAGACAATGATCCTAACATGAGGCACCCCGTCTGCACTGACTGCCTCTGCCGAGGAAGAAGGCATGCAGAAGGGAGGGGATCTCAGTGTCCACTCCGAATGTGGCTCCGATAGTGGCAAGCAGTCGATGGTAGATCTAAGGAAGACCAGGAAATCTAATGAACAGTGATGTGACCTGCCTGTCCTCCTCGACCAGATCGACGGATCGAAGCCCAAGGTGTAGGGTAAAAGAAAGATTCTCCTCGAACCCAAAGCCAGGGGATTAGCTTTGAGAACAAGGGTTGTGGACTCGTGGGAGTCGAAAACCACTTGGAAGAATCCACGTCCCAAAAGTCGAATATCCCTGAGGTGTGGGGCGAGGTCTCCTGGTAACACCACCAGCATCCAGTCTCTAGCCTGTGATCTGGAAGGGTGTGACCCAAAGATGCGGGCGAAAAGTGATGTGGAGCCCTCTAATTCCACATCTTTCTTGAGCTGCTGCAACTTGTCTTCTGAAAAAATGACAGTTCTTGCGGCCGGTGGAGGTGGACGGAGATTGGCTGAATGGAAATCCATTCGCCAATCGATGTGAAAAGGCCGATTCCAACACTGAAAAAGCTCCGTCCATGAAACTACTACCCAGGACGCCCTGAACGCGGGCGCAGGAAGAAGGAGAAAGAGAGGGTAGGAGAGAGGGGAAGGGAAGGAGAGGATAGACTGAAGGGGGAGACGGAGGTAGGATGAGGGGGAGGCGTGGGGAGCTGAGTTAGGAAGGAAGGGGGCGGGGAGGGAGAGGGAGAAGGCTTTTTTTTTTTTTTTTTGAACTCTCTCTCTTTTTTGTTCTTTTTTTTGGGGGGGGTGTCTCTTTGGGGGGGAGAGCAGCGGGGGGGAGGGGGAGGGAGGGGGGCAGGGGAGGAGAAGGGAGCGGGGGGGCTGGCGGGGGAGAGGGAGGGCAGAGGAGAAGGGGGCAGCGAGGAGGGGGAGAGCAGCGGGAGGGGGAGAGGGAGGGCGAGGGAGGGGGGCGGGGGGGCTGGCGGGGGAGAGGGAGGGCAGAGGAGAAGGGGGCAGCAGGGAGGGGGGCAGCGGGGGGGGGGAGAGGGATGACGGGGGAGGGGATGGGGGAGGAGAAGGGGGGCGGGGGGGCTTGACAGGTGGGGTAGAGGTAGGGCGGGGAGGGAGAGGCAGGGGCAGCAGGGAGGGAGAGGTAGGGGAAGCGGGGGGGGGAGAGGGAGGGCGGGGAGGAGGAAGGGGAGAGGGAGGGTGAGGGAGGAGGAAGAGGGGGCTGGCGAGAGGGGAGGGAGAGGATGAGCAGCGAGGGGGGGAGAGGGGGGGCAGCGAGGGAGAGGAAGAGGGAGAGGGGGCTGGCTGAGAGAGGGAGAGGGGGGGGCAGTAGCTCACGGGGAGGAGCAGCAGCTCATTCAAGTATGGTTTTGATTTGCATTATTTAGATTTTATTGATCAACACAGTGAAATTATGGCTGAACAATGCAATGTGTTTCAAAAGCTCACAGGGGAGGGAAGGTTTTGTATTGCAGACAAGTATTGCATCCACATCAAGGATTTAGTGATAGATAACAATGAGGCCTTCCATTCACAAAAGATACGACCTCTTACCAGAGCATTTTAAGGAAAAGAGCAACATGCACAATCGAAATTGTAAACTTCTAGAGGAATGTTTTTCTTTTGTTATGTACCTGAACTGTCACCGGCTCGACACTGAACAAGGCTTGGAGATGCAAGAGAAGGATGAAGTAGAAGAGATGCCCTAGGATCAAGAGTTGGATAAAGAGAAACACCAAGAGGAGGGGGAAATAGCAAAGAAGCACGATGAAGAGAAGGTAATAGATGTAGACAAGGAGAGAGGTGAAGCTGCTACACTAGACCTTGCGGCACGAAGGTCAAACACACTTAACGGCCCAGTAAGCATTGACGGCCTTGACATTGAAAGCTATAGCCATACTATGCCATTGCTTCCCACTGTCAAAATTGGAGATATGGAGTATATTCTTCTTCATGACATTCAAGCAATATTTGACTTGAGGGAGATTCCATGCTAGCAATGATTACCCAAGCCTCCCAATTGGATTCTAAGATTATTGCGGAGGATGACCCTTTCCAAGAAATGGAAGACAACTTCAACTCATTAGATTTCTTGGCCTCCCTCAGCTTCACCACCAACGAATTCCTTCCATTTGAGCCATCTTTTTGGTCGCAAAGTTCCCCCCCTCCCCAGCATGCCCTATTCTGCAGTAGCAAAGGCAGTCAGATTGGATGGGGTGCCCTGAGTTAGGGTCCTAGTCTTCGACCCTAACATCACTGCCCTGAGAACAGTGGTCAATGTAATGACGTATGTGCCATATGAGGGCGCTAAGCTATTGATAGTAATAGAAACGAGCTTCTTGTCTTCTATTTCCTTATCAATACTTGTGAGCTGATCACGTAGATCAGTGATCCTAGCAATATGATCAATGATGGCCTGGCCTTCCTGCATCTCGAGATCCTTGAGCTGATTTTGTCAAGGCAATGGCTCTTGCCTCATTCTTAACATGATACATGTTTGCCAATCTTTCCCATACTGCAGGAGGGGCTGTAGCAATTTGCTGTCTGTTCTAACCCGAAGAAGTTGTGTTGGATGTAGATGAGCCTGCTGGCCTCACCTCATCCCCACTAACAATATCCCACAAGCCCTTCCCAACCAAAATGTTCTTAAGCATGAATGACCACAAGGCATAGTTTGGTCCATCCAGCTTGTCACCCTCAGACAAATTGCTAAAACTGTCTGAAAGAGTCGACATGATGCAAAATGGGATACCCACAAGCTGCAAATGTGCCTGCAAAAAGAACTGCAAGTCCCAAAAGTGCAACTGGCTGCAAATGTGCCTGCAAATCCCAAACTAATACTGGCTGCAAATGCAAAGTACAACTGGCTGCTCTGAAATGCCACTGACTGCACAATGCAATCACTACAAAAATGGCATCAACCAATCACTGCACTCTACTGCAATCTAAAGTGCAATACCAAGCTGAAAATGCACAACCCAAATCTGAAAGAGCGCACCCACGAGTGCTCAAATGCATCCAACGGAGCTCAAAAGCATCCACAACTGTAAAGTAACTGCAAATGCGCCCAACAATGCAGAGTATCTACAAATGCACTTCAGAGTGCAAGAGTATGGGCTGCAAAAACAGTCCCGAAGCGAACTACACAACTCAAAACACTGACTGAAAGTGCACCTTGGCCCGAAACACCTGCAAAACAGTCCACTGACTATGTGGGCAAGCTGGAGATGACAAAGGAGCTGAAGTGAGCTTTTTGGAGCTGAATGAAGCTGTCGGGAGTACTTCTGAACACAATACACGTGTAGAGAAGAGCCTAGAGAAGTATGGAGACCCCTAGAGCTATTGGAACACACTCGGGAGAGACTTGAGCTGAAAAAGGTCCAGATTTGAGCAAAAACGCCCAAAAACAGCCGAAAACTGCTCGAATCACCTTCTAATAAGTCGTACAGGCTCAAAATCAGGTTCTGACAAGTCGTACGGACTCGCGGCACTATCATGCAACTATACGGACAGATCCGTACGGACCAAAAAACCCCCCCCCAAAAAAATCCTGCCTAAATGGTGCGGGACAGATTTGTTTATATGTGGGCAGCTCCGAAATTTTGAAAAACGTCGAAATTGGACCTCAAAAGGTCAAAAAACAGCCGCTGGAGAGCTACCTCAAATGAAAGATGGAGAGCTGAATGTGAGAACCAGGAACGCGCACTGGAGCACCAAGCTTGCGGGAGTCTGGAAGCAAGCGCGGGAATGGGCTCTAGAGACGGGAGCGCTCTGATACCAAATGTAGGAACAAAGTGGAGACAAGTTGTGAACACAAGTGAGCAAGAGTACACACACAAGAAAGCTCCAATAGAAATGTTCAAATGAAACAATACAAGTACTTGGTATATATAGTATCCAAGTACTACTAGTCAATCATAGGGTTGACTTTATGCCTACAACACCACATCTTTGTAATCTCTTACACATTTCAGCTTCACAATCTTTTTTCCCCTTGGTTGTTAGACACAGAGTGATCCGTCTAGAGCTGACTGGATTATTCTCTTGATTGAGGGATACAAGGTTGGCTTTCTTAACCTTTATGCCCCCAACAATAGAGGGGACTGTGTCCTTATGTGGAAGGAGCTGCTCTCTTTGGGCTCCCATTGCGGATTCATGGGTGTTTGGAGGTGACTTCAACACGGTTGAATTGCTTTTTGATAAAAAAATGTTGGAATATGAAGCCAAAGTAAGTAAAAAATGAGTGTACTAGGTGTCTAGGGGGTGTTTTATAGTCTAGTGAGTCCTAGACATGCCACGTGTCATATTGGGTGTTATCCCATATACACTATGGCTTTCTAGAGTCTAGTGTCACACTATATAGTGTTGTACTTGTCTTGAGTCTTTTGATATCAGTCAACATCAAGCTATCTACATGTGAGTATTTTGGTTATCATTGCCTAGCACTTGTTCTTTCATTTTCCTTTCCATTTTGCTTTTCATTATGCTTTCCATATTTCCATTCTGCTCCTAGCTAGCTACATATGGTATCAGAGCCATGCTCCTAGCCCTGCTCTCTCTTTCCCTTTCCCTTTCCCTTTCCCTTCCAAGAGGTTGAGGTGAGGGAGGCCAGTATTTGGTTTTCATTGAGTCTAAAGGTCCTCTGTCTTGGATATTCCTTCTAAAAAGATGTATTGGTTTTCCTATTTTTTTGGTGTGTGGCTTCCTAACATGTCCTGTTATGAAGCCAAGGGGGATGTACTGTGGGAGCCATATGTATTGGCTTTGATAGGTCTATTTGTTTATGAAGCCTAGCTTGAGAGTTCCAAGATGTTGGTGCATTGGTCTCCTAGACCTCTGAGTTGGTCATGCATCCATGCATGATGAGCCTCTGAGCCATGCTAGATGAGATTTCTATGTTATGCTCACTAGCCTTTGAGCCATGCTCACTTGCCTTTGAGATTGTGTGGGAACCATGTCTAGACCGGCATGCACAGTTTTGATGACTGTCATTGTCATGTTCTGTTCTTGGTTCCATTCCAGTAGTCTCTCACCTTGCCTTCATGGGGGGGTGTTGGAATATGAAGCCAAAGTGAGTCAAAAATGAGTGTACTAGGTGTCTAGGGGGGTGTTTTATAGTCTAGTGAGTCCTAGACATGCCATGTGTCATATTGGGAGCCATCCCATATACACTATGGCTTTCTAGAGTCTAGTGTCACACTATATAGTGTTGTACTTGTCTTGAGTCTTTTGATATCAGTCAACATCAAGCTATCTACATGTGAGTATTTTGGTTATCATTGCCTAGCACTTGTTCTTTCATTTTCCTTTCCATTTTGCTTTTCATTATGCTTTCCACATTTCCATTCCGCTCCTAGCTAGCTACTAGATCTCTTCAAAAAAGGGGGTAGAGAGGGTGGCATTCACTCTCTTGAGAGAGCAGGACTACGATGCCTTCTTGTTTCATTTCAGTGCCAGAGATGCTTGGATTGATGATGTCTTTCACAATCAGACTTAGTCTCTCTCGTTTTTCGAACAGGAGACAGTAGATGCCTATACATGCACGGATTGATAGATTCTATGTTGATGATTGGGCTTTGGACAGAGGTGTGTTAGTATGCATTGCCACTGGTGTTTCTACTTTAGACCACATTCCGGTAGTACTGATGATTTTTGAGCCTCACTTTAGGGGTAGCTTTGCCAATATTAGGATTATAGATGCCTTTTATGTAGATAAAAGCAGCTTTGCAAATATGGATGTCACATATGCAGTGTGGAGTGCCATCTCCTTCACTTATGGCTGCAATCCTAATTGGTATTAATGACTTTTATCATTCAATCGCCAGTACCAAGAGACGACAGATTCTTAGATGGGAGATTGATATTTGCCAGCAGTTGGCAGCCCTCCAAAGGGAATATAAAAAAAGGCCTACAGATGCTTGGATTTAGAAGTGTCTTGCTGTAGCAAGGGCTCAACTACAAATATTGCTTGATCAGAGAGCAGAGTATGCCTTTCATGCCCGGGAGTCATTCTGAACTCAGATGGGAGAGGTAGAGTCAATAAACACTTCTTCTCTACTCTTGGCCCAAGACCACAGTTACCAAGGAATGGCGTTCTGACATCCGAAACGTCTAGAACGCCGTTCCACGTAGCAGGCCGAAATCGGAACGGCCCCAGAACGACTTTTTTTTTCTTTTTTGCTCTTTGAAAGTTTCAAATGGGTATTTTA
The DNA here is from genome assembly GCF_047967505.1 of Dipteris shenzhenensis. Lineage (NCBI taxonomy): Eukaryota > Viridiplantae > Streptophyta > Polypodiopsida > Gleicheniales > Dipteridaceae > Dipteris > Dipteris shenzhenensis. The sequence goes on from NC_141628.1 coordinate 16,384,674, forward strand.
GAGCTTGTATATAAAGTTTAAAGCTGTAAAATGTTAGTTTCTTTCATTTTCTAACATAGTTTTAAGCCATATGATGACGTGTTGTGTATGACGTGGCGTTCCGGTTCCCGTTTCCCTATTCCTGCTTCCCGAAACGTTCCCATTCCGACACCTGAATTTCCGAAACGTTCCCGTTCCTTGGTAACTATGCCCAAGACATAGTAGAGAGTGTTTCGCACCTTATTGACTCAAATGGAATTTTCCAGACACATCCAGATGCTGTCTTGCATATAGCTTCATATTATTTTTCCTCCCTTCTCATAGTAGATCCTGATACTCATACTAGAGATGATGCTAGACAGTGTTGGTGAAACCCGAATATGCGAGTCTCATTGTATGCACCCTTCACCAATGCAAAGTTGAAGACTGCTCTCTTGGCCCTTCACAAGAGCAGGTAGCCAGGTTTAGATGGACTTTCTTCCTTGTTCTTTATTGTTTTTTGGGATATGATTGGGGATCACATTACCTCATCCCTACAGAGCGTTTGGGACTCGGGTGAGATACTTGGCTCACTTATGGGGTCTCATTCATCTCATCAAGTGAGGTTACGAAAATTGTGTGTCCCAATAGAGGCATTCACACTCCTGTGCGAATGTTACAAAATTTTGGCCAAAGCAATAGACTTGCATTTGCAGCCGTTACTTCATGATCTTATTCATGATTTGGTTTTGTGCATGGAAGAAGCATTTTTTATAATATCTTCTCATTTTGGGAAGCTTTCGAGTGGGCCACGCAGAGCCGCTAGAGGCTAGCCATTCTACTTTTGGATTTCGAGAAAGGTTATGATAGGGTAGATTGGGGTTTTGTGGAGGGCACCCATTTTTGTTTTGTCTTTACGGATGTATGGATCAAAGGGGTTATCCTCTTTATATAGATCAGCCCACAGCCAAGTGCTTATTGGTGGGGTAAGGGGATAGAGTTTTCAAATTTCCAGATCAATCTGCCAGGGATGTCCCCTTGCTCCCTTCCTCTTTTCATTTGTGGCTGAAGCTATGAGTACCTATATTAGATCTCAAGCTGATATTTTTGGGTTGAGACTTCCGTTGAGGTGAGAAGTAGAGCTTCTGGATAGTGAGCTAGCAGATGATACTACTATTTATTTGGATGCGACGCCATAGACACTCACTTCTTTCAAGACAACATTGGATTTATTTTGCACTGTTGCGGGGTCACATATGAATTGGCATAAATCCAATGGCTTTTGGATCAGCGAGACGAGGACACTTCGGGGTGGTAAAGTGACATAGGATTCACTTTGGATTGAAAGGGGTGTTTCTCTCAGATATTTGGGATGCCAAGTCGGTTTGGACATCTCTCTAACACAACATTTTGCTTCGGTGTTAGAGAGCATAACGAGAATGGCCCTTTTTTGGGGTTCTGCCAAGCTTGATCTTGCCTCCAGAGTAGTGGTGGTTAACGAGGTAATTTTGGCCACGGCATGATTTCTTTGTTTTTGCTAGTACCATTCAAGGGATTGCATCACTCAGCTTAAGAGGCCGATAAGGAATTTTATATGGAATGGACTTGATGACACAGAGGATGTTGCAGCCATAGTGGCTTGGGAGACTCTCATTCTCCCCACTTCGGAACGGGGTATTAATATAATTGATCCAGATTTACAGTGCAGGGCCTTGCTTTGCAAGATGGTCGTGAGAAGACTTACTTTTTTATTCGCAGCAAATAGGCATGCAAAATGCACACTGTCTTTGGGAGGAGACTGGATGGATGGATCTCCACTTCAATCATCTCAGATCTCCTTCCTCCCCACTCATGGCTGCTATCTTGAAAGCATGGGCCAGCTTCAGGAGAACTTTTCGGAGGGTTCCCCCTTCCTCTCACAAAGAGATTGAAAGACAGCCAGTCATGTGGAATGATAGCATATTGGATGAGCATGGTAGACCATTAGGTGCCTCTCACTATATGCAATGGTCCAAATGGGAGAGGGGACCTACCTCCACTGTGGGTGCCTGGAAAGCTTTCAAAAAGCTTCTAGAGGATAGGAAAGCTCAGATGGTTAGTCATCTCCTAGGGAGTGCACGTAGAATTCAGCCAATAGATGCATCCTTGCCAGTGGATTGGGTTGAGACAAATGACATGCCTATTACTTGCTCCACTTGGATGGCCGCATTCTCGAGTATGGGCATCCCACTTCAGCAACTAAATTGATATTCTATACAATCAGCAGCTAACTTGATATTCTACAAGTAAAACTACCCAAGAGCCTTTGCGCTCGTATCCATATATCATTATGAATGGACTATTTCGGGTTGCTAAGTGCTTAGCACTATTCTAAGAAAACTCAAACATTGGAAAATAATCTTCCCAATCGGACTTCCTTTAAAAAACATAAGCTCTCAGCGCGTCTTTCAAAGTCTAAGTGACCCACTCAGATTGTCCATCCGATCAACCAAAATCATTCTAAGCAACAAACCGAAGGATATGACAACATTAGGTATCTAAGGATTTGTACGTATTTGCAAGCTTCTAGGTTGTATTTGGCAACAAAAGCAAACAGGGAAGATCTACCTGAAGGATGAATGGGTTGAAGGTCGAAGGCCTAAGGACAAAAGCAAATTTGATAGGCCGAGTCACTAATCAAAATCGAAGAGAAGGGCCAAGCAAGCATGAAGGGACACTTGTCTATTGGGGGGGGTAAATGTTAACACTAAATGGCAGGCATTAACACCAATGACAGGCAAAGACCAAAGGACAGAAGACAACTCCAACAACTGAAGGACAAATTGTAGACCAAAAGGCATAAGCCTAAAGGACAGAAGACAGCTTCAAAGATTGAAATCCGAATCCAAGGACAAAGTTCATAGGCTGAACATACACTGAAGGACCAGAAAGTAACTGTTGCCAAAAGGGAACCACTGGGTCCTTCAGAAGACGTGCACATGTGGTCACGAGTTAGTGGGGTATTACCATGCGCAATAAAGGTGGCATGGGAAGCACGGGAGTTGGTGGAGTTAGTGTAGGCATGGTTAGTTGTAAAACTTGAGGATACTCTGGAAAAAACTCCTCATTTACCCGTTTGGCATCGAGTAGCCTTGCCTCTAGGTGCCTTCTTCTATGTGTGATATACAATCTATTCTGATTGTATATCCCTTCTTCTTTGTGCGATATACAATCTATTCTGATTGTATATCTATTTTTTCATGTCTGGTGGCTCTTCTTATATTGGTTCTATGGGTTCTCATCCTTGGTACTTTTTTAAAAGATTCACATGAAAAGCATTGTGAATGTTCCAAGCCTTTGGTAGCTCTAGTCAATATGTGATTTCATTTATGGGCTCACTAACCAGGAGATAACTTGACAAAATATGAAGAGGGGAGAGGAGAAGAGTGGAGATGAGGAGAGAGGGCACAGCTAGAGAGCACACCACAAATTATTAATTATACACTAGATTTAGTTGAAAATGTAGAATATATACAAACCCATTTAGGATTAGGGTTAGGGCATCTAACCCTTTCCTTTATAGCACTCTATAAGATTGGTGCTATGCACATATGATCACATGATGGTACTATGCACACATGATCACATGATGTTGAGCGTGAACTCTCAACACTTCCCTCAAGATCAACATCATGAAGTAGTTAGGGTTAGGGCATCTAACCCTTTCCTTTATAGCACTCTATAAGGTTGGTGCTATGCACATATGATCACATGATGGTGCTATGCACACATGATCACATGATGTTGAGCGTGAACTCTCAACACCTTCCCTCAAGATCAACATCATGAAGTAGGCCTTCCCTCAAGATGATGATTCTGGAGAATCGAAGAAGGACTGATCATTACATTCCATCACCTCCCTTTAATGGGAATGTCCTTCCTCTATGTCAAACCAAGAGCTTGTCGATGTTTCTCGAAAAGCTCTTTACCAAGTGGTTTGGTAAAGATGTCTGCAACATTCTCTTTGCTATCGACATGTCTCCTTCCTCTTTTGTTTTCTCCGCCTCGACACCTCCTACCCGTGTTTTTCTTCGACGGAAGCATGGTGGTTTGTCTGCCTCTTCTTTCATCAAAACGGCAAAGCTGGATGTTTTTGATGGCCCTTCTTCTTCCCTCCAGCTAGATCTCCTTCGACAATTGTGCTCTGCCTCTGTCACAGAAGTTCCTTCATCGAGTTTTCCGCTTGTTTGTTCCTTGGATTCTGCCCTTTTGGTCTCTGGTCTGCGACAGGCTCAGCAATTTGGAGTCTGCCTCTATTTCATGGGCAGGGTTTTATCTTCAGCTCAGCTCCGTCATTGGGCGGATGTTGCAGTGGGTCTGGATTGCATCTCTTCCTTTGTCTTTCTGGGAAAAGGATTTTACTATGCCCACTGCTCTTCAACTGAGGTGGTGGAGCGCCTTGTCAGTGCTGCTGGTGTTCCTGGAGCTGGTTTTTTCGCTTATGTTATGCCTTGGGATCCGCTTTTTGATCCTTTTGCAACCCTTCTGACTCACTGTCCGGTTTGGATTACTCTCAAAGCGCTGCCTGTGCCTCTTCTTCAACATCTTCCAACTCTTGCAGCTTTTTTGGGAAGGCCTCTTCATGTTCCGAGACAGGAGTTCTTGCAAGCCTCCTGTGATGTTCGTCTTTGCATTTTGTGGGATATGACGCAGCCCGTGCCATATACTCTGGATCTTGATTTGGGATTTGCTCATCCGATGCGCATCAAGCTCCATTTTGCATCTTTTCCCACTGCATGTTATCGGTGCCGACAGGTTGGTCATTTTGCATGTGCTTGCCCTTCTACATCCAGGCCCATACCTCCTGCTCCTTCTTCGGTTGTCAAGGTTACTCTCCCTTCTCCTCCGGTTTCTCCTATGGCTTCTTTGGCGAAGCCCTCTATTGCTCTGAAGCACTACTGGAGGAAGGTTGATAAATCACAGGCGAATCTTCCTCTTGCTAAAGAAGCTCAGGATTGCACCCTTGTTGAGCACCATCAGTTTCCTTCCACTCAGGATATGGATGTACCCCTTGCAGAGGGCAATTTACAGGATGACATGCATGCTCTCTCTCAGGATACTGCCCCTGCTCTTACTCAGATTGATCCTTTGAATGAAGCTCAAATGCTGAACCCTGCTTCATCAGATGCAGCTTTTTCATCGGAAGATACGGATGTTGATTTAGCTTCTCTGCCTTTGATGCATGTTCCAGAGTCTTCTTCTGTCAGGGATGCAGAAGTACCTTTTTGACTGGAATCTTTTCATCCCATGTTAAAACAGGTTTTTGACCATCTGATTCAAAAATTTCGGGTACCAGCCTATATCAAGAAGAATCACAAGGGCAAAAAACAGCTTGTTTTTATTGATGGTGTGGTTTCATCACTGCATTAGTTTTTACAGAGCAACAATTTGAAGCTGGAGGATGCTGTGTTTGATTCTCCTCCAGCTTGATATGTAACTTTTTACTTGGCTACCTCATGACTTTTGCTCTGAGGTTTTACTTGTAAAAACTTTTTCCTTGTACTTATTGGTGGGTTTTTACCTCTTTTGAGGTTTCCCACACAGAAATATCAAGATTTCACTTTTAAAAAAAAAAGAGTGTGTGTGTGAGTGTGAGAGAGAGAGAGAGCTGCAGCCCTTGCTTCAGCCTTCCCATCAGCTCCCTAACCTCCCCAAACCAGCCCGTTGGTATCACCTACCTGCTGCGCTACATCAGAGTGCAAAAAATGACATTTTGGAGCATTCAATACCTGTCGTACAGCCCGCCATCTTTCCGTACAGGTGTACGGACCTATACGTCCTGTCCCGCTCTACTCAGGCTGCTGCTGCCACTTGATTTCCTGCTCTTGGGTCGCTTTTCTGCAGGAATTTGCTCACGGACTGCATCTTTATGCTGGTTCTGAGGGCTCTCTATTCCCCTTTCTCTCCTCTTGGGTTTCTGGGTCCTGTGTACTCTTTCCATCGCCAGAATCTCTCTTCTTTTTCTGAAATCTAGTTCATCTAGGAACTTTAACTGTTTTTTTCTCTTCTTCTTCTACAAAACTTGTCATTTCTTTTCTCTAAATTCCTACATCTCTCTTTCCCCTTCTTCTCTTTGCAAATACAATACTTTCTTCTTCTCTGTGGGCTGCTTTTTTGGGACTGTTTTTTCTCTACTATCACTTTACAGTACCTCCTTTTTGGGTTCCATCCTCTTCCGAAGACATGGCTGAATACTCTTATGAAAAAACTTTTCAAAAGGATGGATCAGTTCAATGCAAAAAGCAAAAGCAGGCTGAGGGTCAGCATCACCCAGTGCATGATTTTGTTGAAGCACAACTCGTTTATGATGTTATGCATGAAGGATTTGCAGACACATGAAAGAGTGGAAAGACTCTGTTCCATCGGTTGGTCTGATGGTTGAAGTGGATGAAATTGTGCATCCAGTTAGAGAATATGCCAAAAATGCAATTATTTTATTTTTCCCAGGTCGGATGCCACCTGCTGCAGAGGTAGGCAACTGGTTGACCCACACACTTGTTCGGAAGGTACACTATACAGCCAGGGGCTTTTTTGAGGTCATTATGGTAGATGAGATTCACAGGCAAATGCTTTTGGAACATTCGCCTCTCTTTTTGGGCAGCAAATGGTGCACGTTTTGCCATGGTCTCCCACAAGGGATTTTCAGGCTTTGATCCGACACCGATGTCCGGTCTGGGTTGAAGTTGTAGATTTCCCGCAATGCATGGCTTCACTCTTGCCTAAAATTGCAACGATTTTAGGCAAAGTGATTTGCCCACCACGGCCTAATGGCAATTCAAATCGATTTTGCAAAAAAGAGACTTCTATTAAGTAAGAAAGAAACTCGCTAGAGCAAGCTTTGAGCGGAAATACAACATCATGAAATCATGAGGAAAAATAAAACCCCCTTAAAGTGAGGTGGAAAACAACTAAGGCTGAGGCTGAAAGTGCCACCTCAACCTTGTAGGAGTCTCAGAGAAGAAAGGAGAATCCTTCCATTCCCTGAAGAAAGAAGCCCTCCTAGCTGAGGCTGCACGGGAGTCTCCTTGCGTACTCATCCAAACGGCCATCAAAGTATGTACGGTGTCTGTCCAAATACTAGCCAAAGTGTGCAAGGGATGAACCTGAGTACCCTCCATAGCCTCTGTGCATCTGGCTCTCCAGATATGCCAGGATGCTATGCTCACTAAAATCTCCCAAGAAGTATCCACAGAGGCATGTACATCTGTAAAAGGAAGGTGTGGTACCACATCCAACGAACAGGACTCAATTTGATGACGTCAAACCAAAATGGCTCGAGAGGAGTCAAGTCTCTCATAAAATACCTGAGGCCCTATAAGAGAAAGCCAAGCCACAGAGCCCCATGTCAGAAAGAATGGGGAGTGGGCAAAGTGACTGAAAGTCCTGGCTACCCCCATCCAAATCATCCTCGCCTGTCTGCAATCCCATAAACAATGTTGAGTAGTCTCCGAAGCAGAGAGGCAACGAGGGCAAGTAGGGTCGGCTCACCCTGGATCTCCAAAGGTTCACTGCAATCCCACCATGGATAGAAAGCCAAAAGAATAGAGTGATCTTTCTATTTCTGTGGGATTTCCAAAGTCTCCTCCAGAAGCACCTCTGCAGATCCACAGTGATATCAAATGTCTCCCAATGAGGAACTCTGGAAGGTCTCCAACCTCTACTACTGAGCTGATATCTCCTGGCATTACTGATCGTGTAACGAAAGAAGGGGATGCTCTTCTCTCGATGCCCTGCGTCAATCCACTCCCACTCTCCAGGGTCCCACTGCAAATACCTAATGGGAACTCCCCCGTAGAACCAAAGCCTCCAAGACCCGGTGGAGAGTAGCCGGGGGTTTGGGTCGAGGAACCACTCTAAATCTTATCCCTGCACCAAAAGACCTACAATCCTGATAGGCTGAAAAGCAGACTCAAGCAAGATGTCCTCTATGGATCTGAGCAATCTGCCACCATCCTTCACAGTAAAAACTAAAGCATCCTCCTGTGCATCTCGAAAGGCCAAAAACTGAAGCGGAACACCGCCTCTCGTAAAAGTACCTGCCCAAGTGGAGCAAGTGAGTGGCATATCATTTGTGTCTACTCACTCATCTGGAAGGGCTGCCTCAATCTGCAAGATCCTCCCTGCACTCTTTCTGAGATGTCCTGTCAACTGAGACTTGGTCTCCTCTGGAAGCCTGCGGAAAGCTTTCCAAGACCCCAAAGATGATGCAGGTCCCCTCTCCCACCTGGACCACTACATGTAGAGTGAGGCACCAAATCCTTCCTTGTATCTTGTCATCTCTAAAGAGGGATGAAGGAAGAGCGAAACATGGTGCTGTGATACTGCAGTTGTCAGTTTTGAAACTTGATGGGATCCTGCCTTGTGTCTTGTCATCTCTAACGAGGGTGAGAAGGTAAACATGAGAGTCCGATTCAAATCTTCAATAATCGGTAGTGTGTCTGAGGAAACTACTATAGCAAAACAGAAATGCTAGTGCCAGTGATATGTGCTACAAATTAAAATCAATTACTAGACAATTTTAGCATGGCTGAACGGATAGAATACTAGGTACAGAAAATAGGTTAATCACAAATCATCAAGCATTGTCCATGATTTCATGCACAGATGCACATAGTGTAGAAACAAAACAAGAACAGCATTGCCACCTTTTCCAAGTCGACACAGACAAATTTTCTTTCTACTGAGACAACATTAATTCCAGACAAAAGTGCACTCTTTGAAGGTAGGAAGTTGAATTGCATACCCGAATGTGATAATTGCATCATTGTCAAGGGATTGATTTTCACTGACCATTTGCAATTTCAAAGTATCTTGGACAAAGTAGCCTTCTGCTGTGCTTCCATCACCATACATCAGGTTATAACCGCAAAGGCGTCCAGGCACACAGTCAGATGAGGCAAGAACACAAATTTCTTCATCACATGTAACTTGCTTACTAGTGTTTGATGAGAAAGGATTGTAAGGCTTCAAGGGGACCTATAATTCACATTAAACCATTACTAATAGCATGCAGTATAATAGTACTTGCCAGAAATTTTATTTCTATAACATAAAAGTGAAAATAGGTATCAAAAGATGCTATTGGAACAAGAAATTGCGCTCTTCAGGAGTGCTTTTGACTTCACTTCAGTTTATACTTGAATTTTTGTTTCCAAAAATAAAGTAAATACTGATTGTTAATCAACCACAGTTTTGCAAATCTTTCTCACATAGAACCAAAGCTCTGTTTTGGAGGTATAGCTTGAGTCTCTTGTTTATTGTTATTTATATAAAAGATGGTATATGTTTCACAAGCTATCAAAACCTAAGAAACCTTAATTCAAAGATCTTGTTTTTATTCTTTCACACTTATAGTAATGAGATTTACTAAATAGCATCTTATTCAACTTTATATTACGCCTTAAAATTATAAATAAATAAAGATCCCCTTATTGCATAAAGGTGTGTATAAAATGCATTCATACAAATTCTTTTGGGAGATACTGCTGCTCAAACAAGGGAGATACTTTAGGGTGATGAGTCTACTTAAACTTTTGATGTGCACACTCAGGGCAAGTTATCCAGGTCCATGGATGAGGACATCCTCTGTGTGTGTGTGCACGCGCGCACGATTTTGAGCCGGAGCAATGCTTTGCTTCTTATGGCTGGTATTTTGACCTATCAGACTCCCGTTTTACAAATGCATGCTTTGACCCATAATCCGTTTCTCAGGACCTGTCTTAAAAACTGTTGAGACTACTGTCCTTTGAAAGCACAAAGCTTTCTCCCTCCCCCTCTTCTAAGAATTGGCCTCTCATGAACAAGAGCTGTATGTTGTGATTCATGATGTGAAAGCATGCAGGCATTATGGTGCAGAGTTTTATGTCAATAACATTTTTGTAAACACGTGATTTGAGTGGCTGTCAAGCTAGGTGGGCAGAACTCATGCAAAATTTCAAATATGAAAATTTGGTACCGACGAGGGAAGGATAATAAAGTCGCTGATGCTTGTCACAAATTATGCATTATATGAGTTTCATAGTATTAGGAATTTCTCTAATGACTGAGATAAGAGAAACTCAGAAAGTGGATGAGTATGTCCATAGCCTTTGGCCTAAGGCTATCGTGATGGAACTCAATATTATAGATGATCTGGCATCTAAGGAAGGACATATGTATGCAAGTATACCATGGATGATGGTATGCTTAAGAGAAATTACAAGGTAGTAGTACCTAATCGAAATAATCTCCCACAGAAGACGATCCACCACTGTGTGCGGGCCTCTAGTTAGTGAGAAGACATATTGCTTGGCATGGACTTCCTCTATTTGAGTTACCTAGGATTCCGTTTACCAGATACAAAGAGCATCGGGTCACTAATGCCAGAGGAGGGAAGGAATATTACATTCTAGTTAGAATGTAACAGACCTCGGAAAGATTGATGACATAAATCCTTAGAGAGACCGTTGTAATGAATACAAATGTAAAATGGGTGGTGGTTATGTGTGTTGAAATAATTATGTCAAGGATTTTTTGTCAAGGGGCAAAGAAGTGACTAGAAATTATGTGAGCACCCAAGAGGGCTAAAAAGGTGAATGCACATGTGGTAGACACATAGCAAGCAGCCATGTTAAGCAATGAACCTTCTAGGGGATCGCGGGGACACACTGCATCGCCTGTAGGAGATTATCAAAACAGGTACCTTAGTGTGGTTGGAGTGTGGGTATCAAAAGGACTATTGGAGTATGAACAGGTTGCCATAGGCTAGGTGGAGATTATGTTTCGAATATCCGTGAGTCAGAGAGACACATAGTGCTGCATCAAAACTTTATTGTTGATTATTTTTCCAAACATAAGCTCCCCCTTGCAAGGTGGGAGCTTGTGGCCATCCAAGTCCACTTGGCCACGGCCAGATACATAGCCTTGTGTTGGTGTTTTCACAGGGGCTGCATGGGACAGCCCAAGTGCTTGGTGTCCAATGTCTTGTGGGTAGGACTAGATGATATGAGGAACACTAGAGCCAGGGTCACCAGGTAGATGGTGATCCTGTGCTAGGTAGAGGGAGGACTTGGCATCATAGACCCAAAGATGTAGAGTAAGAGTCCTTTTGGGAAAGTTGGTAGTGCGAGGTCTCACCCATGGGGTCTACGCGGTTAATAGAGAGACAATATCAGAATACTCTCTTATATGTCTTCTATAAACTGAACAAATCCTAAGAATGCCCATAAAGCTGTCACATTCTTAGACACTAGCAACACTAAAATGCAGCCACCTTCTTTAAATCCATTTCAACCCCATTAGAAGTTGCAATGAAACCCAAATGTCATAACTTAACCATGCATGGCATAGTTCTTATTTGCCTTAGAGTACTGAACATTTTTCTCCCTATGCTCAAAAATACTTTTGTTGCAAACCAACACATCATCAATAAAATGTATGTAGATACAAACTTCCCAACATAGTAAATCATACATCAATATGATGAACATAGCTGGAGCCCAAACGGCATACCAAAACCTCGTGGTAACCAAAATTACTTTCTCGTCTATTTGCTAGCATCATTCCTATGTCCATATTTATCATCTTCCTTGCTTGTAGTACTCATAACATGCCACCATTATAGAAACTAGCAAGTTTGAATTGACCCACAATGCTCTCTAGAAATCTCTCACTATTTTTTGGTGTAGCTTGTGATGCAAATCTCCACAATGACAGTAATGTATTTCAGCTATTACTTTTTCAATTTCTTTGCTCTTTGTTTCCTTTTATGGATTGACTTGTACCCCTTCTTTCCTCCCATCCACATTTGAATTATTTTTTGAGAGGTAGTAAGTCCTTTTGTATATTGGGTGTAGTTATTTCCTCCACATCCCATACCTCTCGCACTTATTCTCATCTATTTTTCCTCGCATTTTCTTTTCCCACCCCTCTCTTTTAAAAGAACATTTGTGCACATCATGTATAGCACAAATTCTGATCTGATGATAGCCACATTTAAAATCTATTTCACTAAAATTTACACACCATGCAATGCATCCAACAGATTGTTATCAGAGATTTGTGCTTAATAGTAATGTTGTTCAAGCCTCGGTAGTCAATACACAACTGAAGGTACCATGTTTCTTTTTCTTTGATAGCATTGGTGAATAAAAAGGTGAGAAATTGTGTTAAATCTGTCCCAACTTAGGGTATTCTTCTAGTTGTCTATGCACATCATCTTTTTCTATGGTAACCCAAAAGGTAATTCATCTTTAAAATAAACAGAGAATCAATGAGAATCTCATCGACTAATGAGGCCATCTCTGCATCTTGGGTAGCTGAAGAATCTGTTGGTGCATCCATGCATACTGCAACAGATGCACAACAAAGAAACAAAAACTCACTTGGAGTATTTCAAACATCCATAGTCGAGATCAAAGGACCTTGAGGAAGGTCCTCTCACCACAAAGAATAAACAACACATCTATAGATGTGCTTCTACCCATCCACAAAAGGATTTTTCTTTACCACTCCAAGGGCTACATCTACGTGAGCAAGACTATAAATTTCAAGAATCCAGCTTCCCTCCCCTCAAGGGTCAAAGAAGATTTCGACCAACCCCGGGCTGCAATAGAGGATGGTGGTACTCTGCTGTGAAGGACTACTAACTATCCTAGTCTACTTAGCTTGATTATAAGTTTGTTGTATTGTATCTTTCCCAACGAGGTTTTTTGGAAATTCAGCTTCTTTGGAAACTTGTACTAAGCTCTAGAGCGTGCAAAACCAATATTGTCTCCCCCTTGCATCCTAATAACTTACTTTGCTTCCTATGGGAATGAACCAGTTGATTGCTCCGTTCCATTCCCACGTCAGTTCTATTTTTTATCTAGTGTGTAGGTATTCCCTCCGAATCCATGTGTCTACCACACATGCATTAACCTTTTTAGCCCTCCCTAGTCACTTTTTTGTCCCTAGTCACATGACTAATAAATCACCCCAAACAAAATATGCACAGTGGTCCATTAAAACTTCTAGTCATCTTGAAACCCATCACCAAGGACCACGATAATCAAATATTTGACCATAATTTTCTCAACACACTTACAACCACCCATTTTACATTACAAGTTACAATGGTCTCTCTTAAGGATTTTCTGTCACCGATAGGTCCAAGGTCCTATGTAACAAGACCCCCATCCTAGAGGACGTTCCTCTGACTTACAGTTGGACCTCTACGAGTGGGAGTAGGTTGATGCAAGAAACCATGTAAAGAGCCTCCTATTCTTCCACTACACTATTAGCAATGCCAAGAGGTCCCAGATCAACATTAAGGGCTTGAAGCCTTCTAGACCCTCCTTTTTTTCCAAAAAGAGACTTTCATTAAGTATGAACAAAACCCGTGAGAGCAAGCTCAAAGCGGAAATACATCCTACAATACATGAGAAAAAAACACTCTTCAAAAAGAGGTAGAAAACAACCAAGTTAAGGCTGAAAATGCCATCTCAACCCTATAGTAGACTTAGCGAAGAACGGGGAAGCCCCTCCGCTCTCTAAACGTAGCCCTCTTAGCGGAAGCTGCGTGAGAGGAGCCTTGCATGCTCGCCCATATGGCCATCAATGTATGCATAGTGTCTATCCTTATACTGGCCAAAGTGTGAGAAAGGTGAACCTGAGATCTATCCAATGCCTTTATGCATTTGGCGCTTCAGATATGCCATGCTTGTCAGAGTCACGCTTCCTCGGTTGAAGAACTTCATAAACTTAGAATTTTTAAGACTTTCTTAATACCACAACTTAAAATGCATTCACACCTTATTCATCCACATATCAACAAAAAATAAGAGATGGAGACAATTGCCAACACCTGACTGGGTGAGCATGAGGCTGCTCCACCCAATGGGTAAACCCAGTTGTATTTTATATTTCAATGATGCTTAGCCTCATTACAAGGGTAATACAGAGCTTTAGGCAAAACCCACTCTGGTAATCCTAGAGTTACAGACCAAGACTCAAGTATAAAACTTCTACAAAGATGCTTCTACCAAAGATAGCGCCCAAATATACATATGACCCAGACTAATCCAAGGATGTCGAAAGCTAGTGCATGGGGTGGACTTCACACCAGTGAACTTACGAGTAGATTGACTACCTTACCGGATCACCCTCCACTTGGTATTAAATTACTGTTGGGGGCGATCTCAAAACCCAATCCTAGAGTACCTAGTTTCGAGAACCTTTCGAGAGCTAAAAGATGGTCTCAGTTTGGTAGAATTTTGAGTTGTCTAGAGTTAGATACAAGTTGTCTAGGTTCTAGGGCTAATTGAGTCCTAGGCCTCTGGATTAATTAACCTTGGTGAATGGGTAAAATAATAATAATAGTAATAACAATATTCAAAAAGTTATTGAAGTATCAAATTATTAAAAGTTTATGCCTTTCTAGAAAGCTAGTTAAGCTTTTTTGCCTTTTGCTTCTCTAAAAAGCTAGTTTAGCTTTTTTGCTTTTGGCATTTCTAAAAAGCTAGTTTAGCTTTTCTGCTTTTTGCTTTTCTAAAAAGCTAGTTTAGTTTTTCTACTTTTAGGTTTTCTGCTTTTTAGCTTTCTTATTTTTGGAAAAATTACTCTATTTTTAGCTCTAGCTCTCCTATAAAATAGTGGCCTAGCCTGCCCACTTAAATGGATTCAGTGAATCCTCCCCAGCCAGCTGCACAACAGCTTCCACCTTGCCACCATAGCCTTCCAAGCTGCTGCTAGTGCTCCAATTCACTGCCATCTCCTCTCTCTGTCTCTCTTGTTGCGCACCTTATCCCAGCCTGTGCCGCTAGGGCTCTTCCAAGTTGCTATGCTGCTGAAAGTGCTGCCCTAGCTCTCTACCTGCGCTGCCCTATCTACCCATCTGGCTTTCCTATTGATTGCTCTCTCGCATGCCTAACTCCTAGACTTTCTACTCTCATCCACCTAGCTTGGTGCTGCTCTAGCCTATCTTCTTGCTGCTCTACATCCCTTCTAGGCGATCTTGTTGTTCCTTTCATCTATCAAGCTGAGGGCGAGAGAGGACCAATTTTTCTCTTTACAATCACCTGTTGTGTGAATCTCGTTTTCTGACCGCCTATTTGTTTTAGAGGGTTGCCAGTTAACTCAGCTTACCTTATTTAGCATTTTGACTTATTCATGCTAACCCTAATGGGTAAAATCTATTTTGCTTGTGTTCTAGGGATAAAAGAGATGGCTATCTTCACCTGGAACTTTCCAAGGATTGCCATAAATGTGAGTGATGGATACCGAAGATCCATGGCCATGCTAAAGATGGCAGAGAACCATACTGAAGATGGTGCATCACACGGAAGGTGATGGAATCACACTGAAGGTGATTGATCGTGCTGAAGGTGATAGATCATGCTGAAGGCGATAAGAGATCTGAAGTCCGAAAAAAGGTCACACTGAAGTTGACAAGTGCTATACTGAAGATAGCACGCATGGTGATCAGCCATGAAAAGAGAGTATGTGCACATGGTCGCAGAAGATGCTTGGCTGGGATATGAATCCTGCAATCAAAACTCACATAGGAGAATATATGTGTGATTAGTAAGATGAGATCTCAATAATGGAAAATACAAATGTGACCAAAAGAAAGAACCGTGGTTACATTCCCTTCGTCTCCAAAACAGTTGCCCTCAGCTGTCTGACAGCAATCTAGGCGAGGGTACTCAATTGCAAAGCTTCCTCATATAGCTAGATAAGATGAGGATAATTAGCAAGATAATGGCAATCCGCCCATTTGGCATCTGTGGTGGGATATTTCAAAAACTTGAGAAGATATTTGCATTCAATGCGGCCTCCCTGAATGCGCTTGTCCTAATGATAAAGAATTTGTTCAGGAACCACAACTTCATCTTCATCTTCAATTTTGGGTTGAGGCTCGTCTATGACGGGATAGGTCCTTGGTAATGCTTAAGTAAGCTGGCATGGAAAGCATTATGGGTCTTCCAATGTGATGGAAGATGTAATCTGAATGATACATCATTTATCTTCTTTGAGATTTGAAAAGGACCATAGTATCGCAGCGCAAGCTTGACATAAACAACTCTATTCCCAACTTTGGATTTGAGTCTTGCCTTGTTGAATCTTAATAAACCCATTCGCCTGCTTTGAACTTAGCGGCCCTCCGTTGCCGATTTGCTGAGTTTCTTTGACGCTCTTGAGCTTGTAGTATGTGTGCGCGTACATACTCAGAAGCCGATTTTCAGTCCTCAATAAACTGATATGCTGCAAAGACTTCATCTTTGGTGCGCAACACGGGTAATGGTGATGGCTTTCCATAAACAATCTTAGTAGGAGCTTTACTTGTAGATGAGTGAACAATATTGTTGTATGCGAACTCCACCATAGGAAGGTACTTCTCCCACGGTTGTGAGTGATCATGGACATAGCATCTCAACAATTCCAGCAACACTTTGTGTGCTGCCTAGCTTTGCTCTGGATGGTAAGATGATGAGAATTCTAGCTTTGTTCCCAAGTTATCGGCCTTCCAAAATTACTAGTAAACTTGCTTTCCTGATCTGAAACAATTGACTGAGGAATCTCGTGATGGACAAAAATATGTTTGATAAAAAGTGATGCTGCTTCTGTTGCTTTTAGAGTCTTCTTGCAAGGAATGAAATGAGCTTGCTTGCTAAATCAATCAATTACTGACCATATCATATCGTGTCCCTGTGTTGACTTAGGGAATCCGGTAATGAAATCCATAGAAATATGTTGCCATGGTGCTTCAAGAACAGGTAAGGGCTGAAGCAAATCTTGGGGCTTTTGCCGATCATACCCACCTTTCAAGTTCTCCGAGGGTTGGAGACAGTCCTCTATGGCCAGCAAAGGGAGGGCTATGGCATTCTTCAATCACTTTGGGTCTGAGGTCCATTATTACACAGATTCAGTTCTGGTTCCATCCCTAAGATAATAATCCTTGTGGCCGTTGCCTTGGCTGAGCTGCATCCATATATTGGAGAAATCTGGGTCATCCTTGTACCGATCCTTCATAACTGCATGTTCTTCATGAAGGCTGTTGTAATTGAATTTACTAGTGGCCTTCATGATAAAGCATCGGCAAGCATGTTGTCTTTCCCTGGAGTATGCTGAATCTGAAAGTTAAATGGAGCCAGGCAGTTGGCCCATCTCATGTGCTTCTCATGCACTAGGGGTTAAGAAAATACCAGACACTCTGATGGTCGGTCTGGATCAAGAAATCAACATCCAAGAGATAATGCTTCCAAAATTTTAAAGCATAGATGACTGGCAGCAGCTCTTTCTCGTAAATATCATAATCCAGCTCGGCGTCTCTAAGTCTCCTGCTTTCGTAGGCAACTGCATGTCCTTCCTTCTTTGCTTGGACATGGGAATGAGGCTGCCAGAGACTCCTGCAAAAATAGTGATTTCACGTCCCCTTTGCACCACTGTTATTGTCTTCTTTTGAAAATAGAGGTTGGGCTGCATCTTGTAGTGCCAAGGTTGACCTAGAATCACGTCGACGTCTGCTATGTTTGGAAATCCAAGTGGTCAAGATAATCCTGTAGATGAACTCGTAGAAGACTACCCATTGGTGTGAGTACGTTCATCGGGGCGTCCCAGACAGCCGCTCAAGCTCTCTTCTCTTGTATAGTAGTCAGAACAATCCCCAAGGAAGAATTTGACTCTGAAGAAATGATGTTATGAGTGGAACCTAGATAGAAAAGAAATAGGGCAGGTTTGTCACCAACCTGACCCCACGCCTTTTGGATCTGATTTTGGTGTCCCTCATCATTTGTAAGGGGCATTCTAAGAATTTACGAGCACCATCACATCTGATACACAAGACCTCTTTCGTGTACTTGTCAATAGTCTCTTGATCTAGCTACTTCTTGCGAGACTAATTTGATCCTATTCTTACTAGAATAGAATCTTGGTCGGGTCCATTGGTCTCTTTTCCTCCAAGACTCGGGTCTATCTCTTCCTGTACCAAATCTTCCTCCAGTATTCCTCTTTTCCTCAATCCTATTTGCTAAGGGAATTATTTATTTTAGAGTCTTCGGATCAAAACACTTAACTTCGTCATTGAGTGTTCCATTTAGGCCACTGAGATACTTTCGTGCTTGTTCCTCTAGTGTCTTCTTCTCGATCGTTTGCACTTTTAGTGACAACATCCAAAACTTATCAGTGTAGTCTTGAATACAATCTCTTCCCTTTTGTCTGAAGTCATGCCATTCAAGAAGGATCTATGTCTCAAAATTTGGGGATAGGACTGCTCCTTTAATTGTTTTTCCAACTCTTCCCATGTCTTGGCCATTTTTCCTTGCACTTCCTGAGTCTGATGCCATAGGGCAGCTGACCCACTAAGAAGCTGTAGCAAAATTTAACTTGGCACGTTCCGTGGTCTCCTCTCGTGCAAAGTACGTGTCCAAGCTCCTGATCCATCCAAGTAGTATCTCAGCTTTTGATTCTCCTTTATACTTCGTCATCTATACATGTTTCTCGCCAAGCTTGATCTTCTTTTTGAGTCGATGATGTCACCCCTCTTATTTTGACTCGGATGCCTCGGGTGATTCTCGAGCATGATGCTTCTTTTAAGTTCTCTGGGGTGACTCCTCTTGTACCTCATCTACTAATTCCTCTAGACCCTCACCATCATAATCTTTGAGCATATTCTCAATTCCTTTAAAGGCCAAAGGTCCTGGTCTTCGTACTTTCCTCTGCGGTTGATTCTTGGAGTTGTGGTTCACGTCCCATTCTCGTGCCTCATGCTTGCCTTGACTTGAGCCACCCTTGGAATTTTGCAGGGCTACAAACCTTCATTGAAAATCCGCTTCCATATCCACTGAAGTTCTTCCAATTTCTTATCCCTTCCCTCCTCTTGGGGAGAGAGTGCTCTCTTCTTCCCTTTTCCCAAGGGGTTCAAATTATGCAACCTGCTTCGCTCCCGAGCTCTTTGTGGCTTAGTGGCGACGGACTTCTTGACTGCCAGGGTTGCTTTCTTAGCTGTCTTGACTTGGGATTTTATTGTGTTCGCCATGATGACAGAAGGCTGAACACTGGCAAAGCTCAATTAGGCACACAAGGTATTCTTCCTAGAAAAACCTAAGACCCTAAGCATTACCAAGTTCTTCAACTGGAAAAGACTCTTAGGCTCTACTACCTGTCAGAGTCGTGCTTACTCGGAAGTGTGATTTCCAGTCGAATAACTTAATATTTCTCTTGTAGAAAAGTCACCTTCTGAGACATCTACTTCTCGTATTGTTCAAAAATCCCTGTGAGGGTGGATGCCATTAGAGGCATTACAACTCCAGTGGACTGAGATGACAATCGAGATTTGCCATCTATGCAATTATTCAGGTTGGTTAACATGCTCTTAGGGATCTCCATTGAGAAAAATACATCACGTCCTTTCAGTTGCTCTACTGCTGCTTGAACCTGTTAGAACTTGCAAGTTCCTCTCATATCAGGCAAGCAGTAAATTGTCTTCTTCAATACATCTTGGAGGTCTATTGGCAAGCTCAAAATCTTGACTCCACCATCTTAGAATTTTTGAAACTTTCTTAATACCACAACTTCAAATGCATTCACACCTTATTCATCCACATATCAATAGAAAATAAGAGATGGAGACGAGTAGACCGACACCCTACTGGGTGAGAATGAGGTTGCTCCCTGCACTGAATAAACACAATTGTATTTTATATTTCAATGATGCTGAGCCTCACTACAATGGTAATACGGGTCTTTAGGCAAAACCCACTCTAGTAATCCCAAGACTCAAGTATAAGACTTCTAAGATGCTTCTGCCAAAGATAGAGCCCAAATATACATAAGACTGAGACTAATCTAAGAAAGAAACCACTAAGCATCATAGCCCAACACACCAAAGCTCACCCCCAATGCCGTTGAACGTGCTAGGGAGGAATGGTCCGGTATGGAGAACCCTTGTGGATGTCCAAAGCGTCATCAGTCTCGTACGGCATGTTGGTAATTTAAAACTAGGTCAAGGGTAATCCGGAAAGGTAGTCAATCGACTCGTAAGTTCACTTGTGTGAAGTCCACCCCATGCACTAGATTCTAACATCCTGTCATCGAATGTGACTGATGGATATTGAAGATCCATGGCCATGCTGAAGATGGCAGAGACCCATATTGAAGATGGTGCATCACACTGAAGGTGATTGGTCACGCTGAAGGTGACAAATCACAATGAGGGCAGTAAGAGCTCCGAAGTCCGAAAAAAGGTCACACTGAAGGAGACAAGTGCTATACTAAAGATAGCATGCATGATGATCAACCATGATAAGAGAGTAACTGTAGGAGAGTATGTGCACATGGTAGCAGAAGATGCCCAGCTGGGATGTGAATCCTGCAATCAGAACTCACATAGAAGAATACACACGTGTGATCAGTAAGATGACATATCAATAATGGGAAATTAAAAGAAAGAACCATGGTTACAAGTTACAACGCTGCAATACTCACCAGTATCTCCCATGAAGAGTCCACGGGGGCATGCATAGCTCTAAATGGTGAGGCGAGAACATCATCCAGAGAGCATGGATCAACTAAGTGGCATCAAATTGATAAGGCCCAAGAAGAGTCATGTCTCTCATAAAGACTTGAGACCCTGAAAGAGAGAGCCAAGCAATTGAGCAAGTCATGAAGAAGGGGGAACTGACAAAAGTACTAAGAATCCTGGCTATCCCCCTCCACATGATCCTCGCCTGTCTGCAATCACTGAACTGACTCCACAACAGAAAGGCAAAGAGTACATGCAGGGTCCGCTCCGAACATGGATCTCCATAGGTTCACTGCAATCCCACCATGAATAGAAATCCAAAAGAAAAGAGTAATTTTTCAATTCCTGAGAGATTTCTAGAGTCTCTTCCAAAATTACTTATGCATGTAAACTGAAATCTCAAACCCCTCCCAATGGGGAGATTTGGATGGCCTTCTAGATTCTCTTACTAAGAGGGGTTTCAAAATTTTGTAGATTTGCAGTTTTTTTAATGGAGAAGGCCCTAAGGTCTCTTAGGAATATAAAAATCGCTCTTTTCTTTTTTCTTTCTGTTCAAGGATTGCAGTAAATCAGCAAAGGTCCAAGTTTGGAACTCCCTCATTTTGACAGCGTTGCCTCTCTGCTAAATAGTTCATTTAAGCATTGCCTATAGGATTATTGCAGGCATGCTAGGGTAGGTTGGAAGGGGTTGAGGACTCTTGAGAAGATTTTCTCCCTCCCCTTTCTTCATCACCTTGGACTCAGTGCCTTAGCTCTCCCTGTCTTGGCCTTAGGTCTTTTATGAGATGTATAGATCCTCTTGGGATTTTTGGTTTGACACCAATTGGTTGTGCTCTGCTCTATGGCTTGATGTTCCGTCCTCTCCCTACAGACTTGCACATGCCTCGGTGAACACATGTTGAAAGATTAAAGCGGCCATGTCATCCTAGCATATCTAGAGATCCAAATGCACAGAGGCACTTGATGGTTTCTAGGTCCACCCATCTATTTGGATAGACACTGTAGAGACTTTGATGATCATTTGGTCGTGTCTTCTAGAGCTGCTTCTGACAAGGGGACTATCTTCCTTAGAGAGTGGCAAGGTTGTCCCTTCTTTGCGGAGGTCCTATAGGTTCGAGGTGGCATTTTCAACCTCAGCCTTGCATCTTTATCATACTTTTTTGTTGAGTAGGGCTTGATCCTCTCTGGTTTTCCTTATGTTATGCATGCTGTAATTTTTCCCTTAACAATTTCCTCTTGGGGATTTTCTCATAACTAATGGAAGTCTTCTTTGTGGAGAAACAAAAAGAGGGGGAGAGATGTGCAATTCTAAACCTTAAGAAATGAAGATTCAAAAGAACACAATAGATGGGAGAGGGAGAGGGAGAGATAAAATGAAAAACAATATGTATATCCTTAATCCAATATGAGAGAAATTTTCGCTACATTGAAGATGCCTTGCAATGGCTTGTCTGTAATGGAGAAACCACATTCTCCAAATGCCAGCATCAAATCTTTGCAAAGAACGGTTTGACCGCGTTGAATTAGTGCATACAATATTTCCCTAAAAAGTAAAGATGAATGGTAAGTGTATGCCCACCAAAGACAATTACACCCCTTATGTGGGACATCTTAGTATTCAACAAACATTGTCTTTGGTCAAGCAAGTCTCTCATTGCTGAAAGATGCGGATTGATATCGAACGCTATGTTCAAGAATGTCAGCAATGCCAAGTCAATAAGGTGGAAGGCCTAAGAAAAAGTGGCTTGTGACATCCATTGAAGATCCCAAATAAGAAATGGAAAAGTATGTCCACGGACTTTATTGTTGGGTTACCACAAACCACCATGGGCATGATGCCATTTGGAGATTCATTGCAGTGAAGACTACAATTTCTCCTTCTAGGTCTGCTTTTTCTAGGAGGACTATCTTCCTCATAGAGTGGAGAGGCTATCCCTTTTTTTAAAAGGTCACTCCAATTTTATTTATTTTTGGATGAATATTAGATCCAGTTCTTGTCATACATTCTTCTTGGCACTGCTAACTGTTGAGGGTATGTCATGCAGTATACATGCTCTATACATTATTATCATCATCATCAAGAAAACAACCTGTAGCAAAAATTGAATATCATCTAGTGAGCCAGGTACTTGGTTCTCATCCTAATGATCCTGATTATGGTCCTGTACCTCCTTCAAGAGTTGAGCAAGCTGTTCATCAAACTTCAGCACCTCTTGTGCCGACCTTTTGTTTCCTTGTGTGATGAGGTGGTAGTGAGGGCTAGGATGAAATGTCAACAGGCCACAGTTAAAGCAGCTCAGAAATCTAATAATTTTTTATTGGAAACAACTTTAGCTTTGAAGGAGTTGAAACAAGCTATAGATGTTATGGATGATGGAAAGAATCCCAGGGAAGATGGGCTACCTATAGAGTTTTTGGGAGCTTGTTAGGCCTGGCAGGAAAGTGTTACAGCAAGCATGTAAATGGAGGTATAAGCCAATCCCTAAAGATGGCAGCAAGGAGGAGTTAAGAAATTAGAGGCCCCTCTACCTATGCTCAACTACAGCTATAAAATATTTGCCAAAGCGCTTACATTGAGGATCAAAAGGGTTAAAGGGCAGCAAACTGGGTGGAACCGGTTTGCAGGCCTTTGTGGGAGATTGCCCTTTTGAAACAGTTGATTATAAGATCAATTTGTTGAAGTTAAATCCACCTGGGTTCATTGGGATGCAGGGTTGGGTGTTAGAATAATCAAAATATAAAAGATCTACTGCTGTAGTTATGCGCAGGTGCTGCTGAGGGCTGTACCAATAGATCACAGGTGCTAAGGGCAATTTCTCAGAGATGTGGTTGCTGCAGGGCAGCTTGTCTGGTAAGTGCATAGGGACTGCTGTGTGGTACAACTGCTTGCAGAGGACCTCGGCAGGGTTGTATGTGCAGCAAGGCATTGCATGCTGCTAGAGTTCCATAGTGGTAACAGTAGTGGACAAGCAGTGGTGAGGGCTGCATGATTATGGCCATTGAGGTGTGAATTGTGCACTTGACAGGAAGCTGCTCTACTGATCACAGTTGCTCCTTGCTCAGGCTGGTGCTTTTGGATAGGTCCATAATAGGCTGTGGGTTTAAGGAAAGCTGAAAAGCTTTGCCTTTAAAAGCTTTTGGGAAAGCTTTCCAAAAGCAAATCGTGATTTATGATTGCTTTTGGGACTAGCTGTCAGGGATCAAGGGCCTAAAAGACCCTATACTCCTCTATGTGACAGGCTACAGATTCTAACCAGCCCCCTAATTGCTACAAAACAGACCCAAACTAGCAGGATGATCCTACTGAAAATAGTGCAAAGTGCATACAATATCAGCTCAAATACCAGCCAATATTTGCGATGGGTGGATGAGGGAGCCATCAGAGCCTCTATGCATATGAATCTCCAAATATGCCTCGCTACAATCTCCCAAAAAGTATCTGCCAAGGCATGTGCAGGTCAGTACGGAGAGTTGGAAACATCATCCATAGAGCATGCCTCAACTAATTATCATCAAACAAAAAGAGCCCATAAAAAATTAATGCCTCTTATAAAAGACACGAGGCCTCGAAGAGAGAGTCAAGCCACCAAACCCCAGGTCATGAAGAAGGGGGAGGGAACAAAAGTGCGCAAAAGACTAGCAATCCCCTTCTAGATAAACCTCGCATATGTGTAATCTCATAAACAACATTGAATAAACTTCTCAGCAGAAAGGCAATGAGAGCAAGCGGGGCTGCCTCAAACCTGGACCTCCACAAAGTCTTCACCAAAAGGATTTCTACAAGTCTGTGAAAATCTAAAAATTGTTCGAATAATGAGCTTTGGTGGGTTTCCAGCCCTTAAGGCTGGGCTGAAACCTCCTAGAATTACTAATTGTGCAACAAAAGAATGGGAGGCTCTTCTCATCTTTTTTGCATCGATCCATTCCCTCTCCCATGAACCCCACTGCAAATACTTTATGGTGGGGGACGCCTCCACAAAGCCAAATCCAAGGGAATGTGATCCAGGTAAGGGTCTAGATACCTACCTAAAGTCAAGAAACGCTACTCTACATGGCCCAAAACCCTAACAAGCTCAAAAATAATGTCCATGAGAATCTCCTTATCCCTGGACCTGGATAACATACCCCCAAATTGAACATAAAAAACCAAGGCATCCCCGTCTGAACCTTGTCGAAGTCCTATGACTTCAATTGGGATATCTAAGCTTGTAAAAGCCCTAAGCCATGTGGATTAATAGCAAAGCCTTGGTTTTGTTTCATTTTCAATGCATCCAAGTGACATGACCCCAGCACTCCTGAAATCTCTAATCTGCAAGCAAACACAAGAACACACCAAACGTGAGGAATCTAAGTAGGCTGCTCACCACCCAACCATGACACCAACAGGACACGATCCCGAATCAGGAGATGTCCCCTCCGAGCCACGAGCTGAGCTATTGGCACAAACTCCCAACCAAATCTTGACCAGCCTGGTGTCCCATAACATCAGGTGGCACCTAGAGGCCTTGGATCTGCTGCTAGGCTTTGGCAGTGCTAAGGTGCAAGCGCGCGCCTGCGACTCGATCTAGGATCAAACCTAGCACTGAAGGAACATGGTGGAAAGAGGGAGAGCGAGAGGGTAGGCTAGGGAGAGAAGAAGTGATACTCAAAAGGAGACATAATGAAATGGAAATGAAATGACTAGAGCAATGAACAAAAATGAGACTACTCACATGTAGACCAAAGAGCTTGTAGCTTGATACTTGATTGATTTGACACTAGACAAGTACAGCTCTTATATAAGAGCACACACACACATATGAACACCTATGCATATGGGATAGCTCCCAATATGACACGTGGCATCCATAGGACACACTAGACTAGAACTCACACTAGAACACATATTTTTTTTTTCCCCAAGAAAGAGACTTCTATTAAGTAAGAGAAAAAACCTGCGAGAGCAAGCTCAAAGAAAAATACATCATGAAATCATGAGGATAAATAAAAAACCCCCTCAGAGTGAGGTGGAAAATAACCAAGGCTAAGGCTGAAAGTGCCACCTCAACCCTGTAGTAGTCTCAGAGAAGAAAGGAGAATCCTTTCATTTCCTGAAGAAAGAAGCCCTCCTAGCTGAGGTTGCACGGGAGTCTCCCTGCATACCCGTCCATACGGCCATCAAAGTATGTACGGTGTCTGTCCAGATACTAGCCAATGTGTGCGAGGGATGAACCTGAGTACCCTCCAAAGCCTCTGTGCATCTGGCTCTCCAGATATGCCAGGATGCTATGCCCGCTAGAATCTCCCAAGAAGTATCCACAGAGGCATGTACAGCTGTAAAAGGAAGGTGTGGTACCACATCCGACGAACAGGACTCAGTCCGATGACGTCGAACCGAAATGGCTTGAGAGGAGTCAAATCTCTCATAGAATACCTGAGGCCCTGTAAGAGAAAGCCAAGCCACTGAGCCCCATGTCATAAAAAATGGGGAGTGGGCAAAGTGACTGAAAATGCTGGCTACCCCTATCCAAATCATCCTCGCCTGTCTGCAATCCCATAAGCAATGCTGAATAGTCTTTGAAGCAGAGAGACATTGAGGGCAAGTAGGGTCGGCTCTGAACCTCTGGACCTCCAAAGGTTCAGTGCAATCCCACCATGGATAGAAAGCCAAAAGAAGATAGTGATCTTTCTATTCCTGTGGGATTTCCAGAGTCTCCTCCAGAAGCACCTCTGCAGATCCGCAGTGATATCAAATGTCTCCCAATGAGGAACTCTGGAAGGTCTCCAACCTCTACTACTGAGCTGATATCTCCTGGCATTATTGACCGTGTGAAGAAGAAGATGCTCTTCTCTCGATGCCCTGCGTCAATCCACTCCCACTCTTTGGGGTCCCATTGCAAATACCTAATGGGAACTCCCCCATAGAGCCAGAGCCTTCAAGATCCGGTGGAGAGTAGCCAGGGGTCTGGGTCTAGGAACCACTCTGAATCTGATCCCTGCACCAAAAGACCTACAAACCTGATAGGCTGAAAAGCAGACTCAAGCAAGATGTCCTCTGTGGACCTGAGCAATCTGCCACCATCCTGGACATTAAAAACTAAAGCATCCTCCTGTGCATCTCGAAAGGCCAAAACCTGAAGCAGAACACCGCCTCTCGTAAAAGTACCTGCCCAAGTGGAGGAAGTGAGTGGCATATCATCTGTGTCTACCCAAACCTCTGGAAGGGCTGCCTCAATCTGCAAGATCGTCCCTGCACTCCCTATGAGATGTCCTGTCAACCTTGATTTGGTCTCCTCTGGAAGCCTGCGGAAAGCTTTCCAAGACCCCATAGATGAT